>NW_027150400.1:1252500-1852500 GCF_031143425.1 Pleurodeles waltl | reverse complement strand
CCCCCCCCCCAAGCAGAGCGACCTTTTCCTAAGAGGTCGCTCCCCTCACGTGAAATTGACCTAATAAAAATAGGCCGACCTGCCCCCAAGGGGGGTGCAAATGGCCTAAGCATAAGGGGTCGCTCCCCACATAAAAAAAATAAACAAAAAAAATAATCCCTGGTGTCTAGGGGTTACTGACACCCCCCCAAAGGGCAGATTGGCCTAATTATAATAGGCCGATCTGCCCACAGGGGAGTGACCCTCCCCTGGCCTTAAATTAATTTGCCCCCCTGGGGAGCGCCCCTTGCCCAAGGGCCCACCCCCCCTTATTGAAATATTACAAAAAAAAAAGTCCCTGGTGTCTAGTGGGCATTTCTGCTGCCCAATCTTAATCGGGCACCGGAACTGCAGAGAGAGACATCAAAGGAAAGGAAATGCCTTTCCTTTTTTTGATGCCTCTCTCGCCCCTTCCACGAGACTGGAGGTGAAATGCTTTTGCATTTCTCCTACGATTCGCGCTGAAGGGCAGCCTCTGATGAGGTCAGACGTGATTGCGCACTGATGTCACCAGACTCCATGGGGTGGAAGGGGAAGTGATTCCACCTTCCATCCCTTCCAGGGGAGGGGAGTGATTGGCCATCAAGGGCCCATAGCAGGACGTAACCATTACGTCCTCGGCACCCGAGCGGTGCAATCGAGGACGTAACCGTTACGTCCTGGGCACCCAAGGGGTTAAAGTCTGCTTTCCAGCGATACCCCATCAATATTATCACTGTTGTTGTGCTTTTACAGACATGCTGGCACTAGTGGGTAGCAACACTGCTTAGCGGTCTATTTGAGGGGTGAAGCTGCACAAGAGGGAGCGATCTAACAAACACATGCCTTCCCATACATGGAGTGCTGAATGAAAAAGACAAAAATGGCTCCTTAAGTGTGAGCAGTGGAAAGATACAAGGCAGCCAATCAAAAGGGCTGAAGAGAGGCTGTGCTTCAGGGAAGGGAAACACAAGAAGAGGAAGGCAAACCATCAATAAGAAGGAAGCAAATGAGAGTTAGAAAAACCCAACCAATGGTAAGTTAGGGCGCGTTCTAAACTTACGGTATTATTACAATAGATCTTTTACAACCAGGCAGGTTGGGCTTACTGGTTGGTTGGACCTAACAAATTAGGCATCACATCAGCCTGGAAAAGCCACTTCTATTGCCTTTGCCAATCCTTGTTATAGTTTACTTGTATAGGAGAGTTAGGTGTAAAGCCACATAGTTGTGCCAGGATCTACTTTGCCAAGTTACATATATCAACATTGCCATACCAGAAGATAAACTGCACCAATAAATAAAGAATCACTGCAACACGAACATCCAGGTTGAAAGCTGATGCACAGGTGCTGAAGACATAACATGTTTCTTGATGTTTTTTTGTTCTGACTCTACATTTAAACATTGTAACTGCATTTATATAGCACTCACTACCTCTGAGGAGGTGTTGAGTGCGCACTGTGTATGGATGTAGGGTTGTCCACATGTTTATTGCTCTCATTCGCTTTATTCTTATCCGATGGCTTTTTTTGTCCCAGCTTGTCCATCTTGTACTTGTTCCACCCCTTGAACATAGCCTCTTCACCATCACTTTATCACCTCTCTGATGTCACAAGGACTCTCGTACTTCGACGAGACTGCCGGATTTGGGGCGGCAGCACCTCTGCGTTGTAGGCGACTGAATCCTACACCAGTTGGCAGCTGTTGGCCCAACCCTCCCGGCTCACTAGCAGCACCTCACCAAAACCCAACCGGTGAAGGTGATTTGCGGCAGCTTTGTATGGAACTCTAAAAACCCCTCAGGGAGAATCGTGGTGAAACAAGCCGTACCCTTTTCCCCCCACATACGAGTCTCTTACACACACATAAAGGGAAGAAAAGAGATGCAAAACAGTTTTCAATACATTTATTGAGAAGACTGCAATCTACAATAAAATGCATGAGCTGCATGATTAGGATAATGAGAAATTACAAAATGAGGATTGTGAAAATCAGAGATGTAAATATGAACAACCCCAACATATTATCCCAAGATGAGTATACAGTTCCTACCTACAGCCCTAACCTCTACCCCCGAGCAAGAGCGCGGTGATGTAAGCCAAACCTGCCCGGACAGTGTCCATGAGAAGCCCCCCTACCCCTGGTACCTCGGTACAAGGTCAGGCGCCAGTCCCCAGATCAGGATCCGTGGAGACACAAAGGCTGAGCTCTACCGAAAACCGGCAAGCAGCATGGGTGGAATGTCCTACAAGGTGTCTTCATAGGGGACATGTTTACGTTCATGCACAGAAGCCGGACACGGGTATGTACCTAAGCGCTGGATTGTGTAAGTAGTCTTGGGCAGGCAATACAAAATATTATTGTGTGCCTCGCATTCCGTTCTTGTGATTCCAAGGAAAAGAACATGATGCTTAGTATGTCATCGATAGCACTGATAATGACGCTGTCGCATAATAGCAGCTGATAATGCAATTAAAACAATGCCACTAAACAGACGCAATAATAAAATGAATAAAAATGAATACAGAATACAGAGCATAGTAACTGGGTAAAAGGACACAGGCCGCAAGCATAAGCTAAGCTATCACGACTAACTAAAATGGACCCACGACACAGACGGGCTGGATTCTATCATCCCACGGCCCACTTTTAGAGAGTTACATTTTTTTATTTTTGCTTAAACAGTCCGTGAGAGTACATGAGTTTTCCAGCTCTATCCCTTTTTTGCATTGCCAATGAAAATACCTCCCGACATGTTACTGTCTGCCTCGTGTTGCAAGGTCTCTCTTGTACACTTCCCACTCCCACCAACCTCCACGTCCCCCGTGCTCCACGCAGCTGTCTCGCTCATGTCACCTTCTCCACTCTCAGTGTGACTTTCCCCCATAAGCAGCTTTTCCATTCCTCTTCGTACTCCCTGGTGCTTCCCCAAACTCCTCCTTCAGTAACATCCACGCCCACCTTTTTTTAAATATTGTATTTTGTTTTTTGTGTGTGTTGGAGGGGGGAAGAGTAGCCAGGTAGCAAATTGCTGCTGGCCTTGCCGTCTTACGAAAAAAGCTCTTTCATTCTTTCTCATATATATTTTTTTTCCCGGTCCATCTTGGATCAATAAATTTAAAAAAGTGGCACCCACATTTTTTAGGCATACATTCATAATGATGTCTGCAGAATGACGTGGCCACTGCTGCGGTGTCATAGCGCTTTTAGCCAGTTCCAAATGTGAGCCCTATTGGCTTTGATAATGCTAGTTTGATGCCGTTTTCCCAGAACTGACAAACCCAACTGGGAAGGCCTGACAAAGATTCCCCAAGGAACACTACCACATAATCCCCCAACCAACCTTCTTTTTTAGGTGGAGGCAATCTTGGTTAAGGGCCTGTAGGAAGAGAAGGAAACCAACCGTACCAGAACCCCAGGGAGAAAGTCAGAGGATGACGGAAAGGTCTGGACTGGGCCACTACCAGCCATACTCACACGGGGACAAATAAATCCGCAGACGGAAGTACGAATGGTAGGGGATACAAAACATACTTAAGGGATCACTGTGGCCCCTAGCTTCAAATTATCAAAACATACTCTAACTTCCAATTAACTTTCCGTGCCAAGCAGATGGCCCAGATTTGTTCCCACTCGATACCTTCACCATTAAAATGGAAATGCAGAAAATCCTCTGTCGTTTAAGACCTTGTAATTTCCTTGACAACAAGTCGTATGCTGGATGGATAGTGCCATTGGCTTACACCCTCTTTCCTCACTCAATGAACCACGTGCGACAGTGGTTCTTAACCTCTGGTCCTGGGATCCCTTGATGTCCTCGAAGCCTACTCAGGGGGTCCACAACCGCTATGAAAATTAAATAATAACAACAGAGTAATAAAGTGTAAATAAATAAAGGAGCAGCATGTACAATTGAAAGGTTTTTTTTGTAAACATGAAGGAATTTGAAATTGGAAACTAAAAACGAAGTTATTATTTTCAGACTGATTTGTGGGAGCAGTGAAAGTGCATCAGATTGAACACAGTATTAGAGTATGGATGATGAGTGATCGCAAATGGATTTAGAAAAGCTCTCATGTGCTCATTAAAATTAAAATTTCGATTTTTCTAAAAATGCGTTTGTGAATTAAATAAAATATTTCAGCATTTGTGTATTTGTTTGATGACTGTTTGTTTCTGTATTTTTTGTGTACTGTTTTGAAGTTCAAATGACCAAAAATGATTAGGCCTGGGCCCCCGGTTTCTAGTAAGGAATCAGTAGGGGACCTTGGATTCCCCATAATGATTTAGTAGGTGCTCCAGCAACGATTAAGAGGGATCTACAGATGTGAAAAGGTTAAGAACCACTGATGTAGAACATATTCATGAAGAGGAAGAACTTAAAGGTCAGTGCTCCTTCATTCAGTTTGACTATGGAGGGAGTGGTGTTCTAGTGAGGATGTTCTCTTGTCTCCAGTGTATGGGAAATGACACGGAGGGCCTCCAGTTGGCATATATAAGTGTAAAGTACCTGAATATCCGTCTTAACACACAACTGTTTATGACTGTCAAGCATGGATCCCTCATTCATTTGAGATGTTGACATTTCTCACTCTTCTTTACAGGATTCTACTCGCCTTCTGTCCTGGGGAAGTCTCCCTCCAATTCAGTCTTCGGGGTCAAAACATCAACACTATTTAGTGTTAGTCGTGCATCGATTGTAGGACGTGGACTAATCATTGGCCTTCCCATGTTGGAATGATGACTCAAATGTGTCCCAGTGATTAATACCCCATATATATATATAAGGTCTGTGCGTTGTAGTATGTGTTCCATACTGTCACGTGCACTGCTTCTACAATAGAAGCACCTTTGCTTTAAACTGCCTCTGAAATGTTTTGCTGTGTTCATAGTACAATTCAAGTATAAACATTGCTTTCATGGTGCATTTATCATAGCTGTCAAGTTTCCCACGTCCATGCATGATGTGCTTGCTCCAGTTCAGGTCTTTTCCTTTGAATTCTGGGACTTGTAGTCATGTGTTTAATTGAATAAACAAGACTACAAGTCCAGAATTGAAAGAAAAAATACCTGGACTGGAGCAGCACATCATGTATGAACCTGGGAAACGTACTGCTGTCCGAAAATAGGGTATGCACCGCCTGAGGCTCGCTAATGAGTGCCGAATGACTACTGAATGAATGAAACTGCATTTATACCAAAGTGATGAGCCGCAGCTGTAAATGTCTGTGTTTACTTGAGTCGGGATATTATCGCTGTAACTGACGACTTTGCTAACTCTTGTTTCCTATGGTAGCAGGAACATTGAATTTATTCGGCCTCAAGGTGGTTGACAATCGAGCACGTCATTTATTTAGAAAATACTTTGCCTGTAGATATGTCCGTTCTACCTCCTTAGAGTTGTGGGTTCTTAAAATGTATGGCACAAAGTCCACACACGTAAATTACAAAATGTCCTCTGTTTGGGTCTCCTCCTGCTGTCATACCTGGTACTTAATTTACCTACATGTAAGCTATAAAAATAAAATACCCTGGGCTGACTTTCCCTGTTTTTTTGGGAAGAGTGCCCACCCAAAGAAAATAAAAAGTACTGTATCTCATTCACAAATTGATATACTTCTCATTTTAATTATATGGGGTAAATAACGTTCTACTCTCTTGTAGTAAAGTACTAAAGTCTACATTTAGCATCTGTGATTTAAAAAAATTAAAATTCTAGACCTCCCCGTCGGGGAATTGAACCCCGGTCTCCCGCGTGACAGGCGGGGATACTGACCACTATACTAACGAGGATCTCTGAAAAACCGGTTCTCAGTACCATACTTGAAGCATACTAGAGTCGGACTGTGAGTTTGTGTAATGATATTGCTTTTGTTCCTAAATTAAAATCAAAGGTAACTATTGGATGTTTCCTTCACACGATGTTCTATTACACATTAACATAAAGTGCCGGGTGCTAAACTAACCCTTCCTTTGCCGGCCACAAACCATGTGAGGGAGCCTAAGAGAGCGCATGCGCGATCCCACAGCCAATTGACAGGCGCCTCGTTTGGTCCACGACCTCGAGGCATGGAATTCGGCAGCCATCTTGGAAGAGCTTTATATTCAGTTTACGCCACATTGTAGCAGAGAACAAAACATTTCAACTTCTTCTGGCGGCTACAGTATCAGTGCAAAACCGGCATTCTAATCCAGTAATCTTTAAAATGGTTTGAAACTAATTATAATGTTATGCAAACGTTGTGTTGTTTCATAATAAATTGAAGTGATGTTGTGACCGTGCTTCTGTTCTTTAGACTGAATTAAAAACAGAGAGAGAGATATGATTAACCATTTAAACTGGCATTACACAATAACTATTAGCCCTTGAAATGTAACAATATAAAGCCTGTGAGGCTGATACTTGGGTGTCGCATTTTCGGCTGGCATACATGCCAACATTTTAGAAGAGATAAGTGGTAAATAAAAAAATAAAAAAAACAATCAGGATAATGTATTTTCTTTATTGGATTTTATTGAAGCAGACGAAATTTCAGACAGGAGACAACCAAAATAAATCCATTTTGGGCTTCAGAAACTGTGAGTCTCACGCTTGAATCAGGTCTGTTGGCATGTACATAAATGTCAACATTTGAGAAGAGAAATGTGGGAAATTAAAAAAAAAAAAAAAAAAATCGGTAGAATGTACTTCTACCATTAACTTCTACTGAAGGAGTGGCAATTTTCAGGCAGGAGACCGCCAAAATTAAGCACTTTGAGGCTTAGGAAATCTGGAGTCTCCCGCATGAATCAGGTGTATTGGCATGCATGCATGTAGAGCTCTACCAAGTACCACGCATCAGGGGTTAGACTAAACGCATTTTAGTACTGGTGACCGCATCGCCACATTAAAATGCATTAATCATGCATAATTAGAGGCCTCGACCACCCGAGGTATGCTGGAGAGCGCACGTGTGACTGTCTCCTAAAATAAAATAAATACATAAATGATGAACGAAGGCACCACACAGCCTTGAGAATCAATAAACATCACCACATCTGCGGCTAGCACTGTGTCTTTAGCAGCTAATAACCATGGGTAAACAATAACTCCAGCAGCACACACAGAGTGCTACGTGGATCCCGGGGTGGCCCCTTGCCTGTTGTTTTCCAGCACAGCACCTTCTCCCTGTGACCACAGCATGCAGGGTGATTGGCTTTCTTTGCTGCAGGGCATACCACTCAGGAGATGAGCGGCAGCTTTGTTTTTCCTTGTGTGCCTGATACAGCAGCCAGGGTGGCACCTTTTCTCCACTCGCAAGCTGGAGTCGCCCTCAGATTGGTGTTGGGGACTACAGGGCAGGAGGCGATGATGCCTATAGTTTTAATTTCCGAGTCCAATGCGAATAAAAACAACATTCACCTGGCCACCCCGCTACGTGTTGAGCGCACTGAGGGGGCACAGCTGTCCGGCCCCCAGTTGGATCATGAACATAACATGCCTGTTAGACTTTTCATCCTTAGCGTGGTCTCCCTTAACTTTTTGCCTCTGTTCCCCAGGTTATTGACGTGCGCTGGATTCTGATTTTGCTGTTTTTATTACTCTGGGCACTTTACCACTGCTAACCAGTGCTAAAGTGCAAGTGCTCCTGTTTAAAATGTGTATGTAATTGGTTCTCCATGATTGGCATATTTGTTTTACTGTTAAGTCCCTAGTAAAGTGCACTAGAGGTGCCCAGGGCCTGTAAATCAAATGTTACTAGTGGGCCTGCAGCACTGGTTGTGCCACCCACACAAGTAACCCTGTAATCATGTCTCAGACCTGCCACTGCAGTGTCTGTGTGTGTATTTTTACACTGTAAATTCGACTTGGCAAGTGTACCCACTTGCCAGGCCTAAACCTTCCCTTTTCTTACATGTAAGGCACCCCTAAGGTAGGCCCTAGGTAGCCCCAAGGGCAGGGTGCAGTGTATGGATAAGGTAGGACATATAGTAATGTGGTTTATATGTCCTGACAGTGAATATTGCCAATTTCGTTTTTCACTGTTGTAAGGCCTGTCTCTCTCATAGGATGATATGGGGGCTACCTTTAAATATGATTAAAGTGTAGATTCCCCTAGAGAGTAGATAGACATGTGGAGTTTGGGGTCCCTGAACTCACAATTTAAAAATACATCTTTTAGTAAAGTTGGTTTTGAGATTGTGTGTTTGAAAATGACACTTTTAGAAAGTGAGCATTTTCTTGCTTAAACCATTCTGTGACTCTGCCTTGTTTGTGGATTCCCTGTCTGGGCCAGTTTGACAGTTGGGTTGTTTTTCACCTCGTACTAGACAGTGACACAAAGGGGGCTGGGGTGTAGCCTGCATTTCCTAATTAACCATCTCTGCTAGGAGGGAGGGGTGGAGTGGTCACTCTCATCTGAAAGGACTGTGCCTGCCTCTAACAATGCAGACTCCAACCCCCTGGTGTGTGTCTGAGGCCTTGCCTGGGCAAGGCAGGATTTCACAAGTAGGTGTGAGTCCCCTTTGAACAAAGGTGACTTCAAAGACTAAAATGGGTATACGAAGGGCACCCAAATCTACAGACTTTAGAAACACTTCTGGAACCAAGAGGAACCTCTGCCTGGAGAAGAGCTGAATAGCTGAGGAAGAAGAGCTACCCTGCCTGTGACTGTGCTTTGTGGAGCTATCCTGCAGTTGCTGCTTCTGCCAGAGTAAGAGGGCAAAGACTGGACTTTGTGTGCCTTCCATCTTGAGAAGAAATCTCCAAGGGCTTGATCTAGAGCTTGCCTCCTGTTGTTTGAAGTCTCAGGGGGCAGCAAAGACTTCTCTCTGCCAGCACCTGGAGTCTCTGGAGAGGCTCCTACTCTGCCCTGTGGTGTCCATCCAGTTCCTGGGACCCTGAAAGGAGAAGCTGGCAGCCTAAAGACAAGAAAATCGACACACAGAGCGCCGTGCAGGGAAAAGATTGACGCGAATCCGATCTGCGGCTGAAAAAACAACGCACCGGCAACTCTGCAGCTGAGAAACGACGCTCGCAGGAAACGCGACCGAAAAATCGACGCACGGAGCAGGAGAAACGACGCGCAGCATCGCTGACAGAGGCTGGGAGATCACAACCTGCGCTGCGGGATTTTCGGATCATTGTGCGGCTGGATTTTTGACTCAAGTACCGCCGTGCGGAGTTATTTTTGACGCACACCTGCCCGTGCGGGGTTATTTTTGACGCACACCAGGTACATTTTCACTCTAGCAGCGTTGGTGTGTTTTTAAAACTACTTAAAGACTCTTTTTGATTTTTAATTGATAACTTGACTTGTGTATGGTGGATTTTTGTCATTTTGGTCTTGGTTTGTTTAGATAAATATTTCCTATTTTTCTAAACCTGTGTTGTGTCATTTTGTAGTGTTTTCATTAAGTTACTGTGTGTGTTGGTACAAATACTTTACACCTAACACTCTGAAGTTAAGTCTACTGCTCTGCCAAGCTACCAAGGGGGTAAGCAGGGGTTAGCTGAGGGTGATTCTCTTTTACCCTGAGTAGAGTGAGGGTCCTTGCTTGAACAGGGGGTAACCTGACTGTCAACCAAAGACCCCATTTCTAACATTGGTGATCAGCGGTTGGGATTTGGACTTGTATTTGTACTTGACATACAGTAATTAAGTGTACACTACTGTTTGAGTTCAGACCACTACGTGACCACATACTACTAGTCTTGTGATTTTAGTTTTTTTTCTATTTGGACTGTTTTTGCTCTGCATTCAGTTTCTTTTTTCCCTGATCCTGTGGTTGACTTTTCTGGAACTTCATTTGAGAACGTGCTTTTCAGTTTTTGGAACTTTGCACTTTTTTTAACCTCTCATCATGTCTCAGTCTGGAGATGCCCTAGCCGGAGCTGCTTTTGATTTGGAGAAATTGGAGAGCTACACAGTGGCTCAGTTGAAGCAGTTTGGTAGTAATGTTGGCTGTCCCATTAAGAGCTCATACAGGAAGGATGGGCTGCAAAAGGCGCTGAGGGCCTGGGTGACAGCCAAAGCAGCTGAGGGGCACACAGATGAGGAGCCAGAGGGAGAGGAGGAGTTGCAAGTCACTCACACTGATGTAGTGGGTGGACCTGTTGTGTCTCAGGAGAGAGTCTCCAGGGCAGGTAGCAGTGTGTCCTCCAAGGGTCTGACACCTGAAGCATTACAGGACAGACAGGCAGAGAGGGAGTACCAATTGGAGCTGAACAATCTCAGTCTAGAGATGGAACAGAGAAGGCTGGCCATTGAGGAAAGGAATTTAGCAATGGCTCATGAGCTCAGTTTAAAAGAGATAGATCAGAGGAGTCAGTCCAGTAGGGATGGTGGCAGCAATCCTACAGTGCAGCCGGAGAGAAGGGTACACATCCCAAAATACCTTGTGAGGGATTATAAGAGGGAGGATGATATCTACTTGTCGTTCAAGGGTTATGAGTCAGCTCTCCACATGAACCTGGTCCCTGAAGCTCATTGGGGGGCAGCCCTGTGGAAGCATTTTGAGGCAGAGGGGAGGGATACACTGACGGCCTTAGGGGATGCTCAGAGTCTCACCTACCCTGTCATGAAGGAGGCCTTACTCACCAGGTATGGTCTCACCCCTGAGCAGTACAAGGAGAAGTTTAGATCCTACAAGAGAAAGGAATCCCAAACATGGTTGGAATGTGTTGATTCTTTTTGCAGGTCACTGGATGGTTGGGTGAAGGGCAGTAAGGTAAACACGTATGAGGGGCTTTACAATCTGATTGCTTGGGAGCACTTGTACAGTTTATGTTTTCCAGAGCTGTGCCAACACCTGATTGACAGCAAGCTGACTGACCCCAGGAAGCTTACGCAGGAAGCGGACCGCTGGGAGAGCACCAGGGTCCAAAAGAGGTATGGGGGAGACCACGCCAAGGGTGGGCAGGGTCCCTCTCAGAAGAAAGGGGGGGGTAAGGGCAAATAGGGGGAGTTCTCTAACGGGCCCCAAAATGATTCCCAGGGTAAGGATTCCCAACCCCCCAGTGAAAAGAAGCCATGGTTGTCCAAAGGGAAGCCAGTGGCAGGTGGTCCCCCACGTAAGTGTTATGCATGTGACCAGGTGGGTCATGTGAGGGGGGACCCCAACTGCCCCAAAAGTACACCGGCACCCACTGGTGCACCGTCCCAGGGTTTGGCTAGTGCAGCGCTTGGGGAGGAGTTGGTTTCAGGTGGGCGGGAACCAGCTGAAATGACCCTTGTCTCACTAGGGGACAGTGAGATGGTCCAGAGAAACCTAGTGCCTGATAACACTAAGAAGTACAGGCAATGGGTGACCATAAATGGACAGAGGGTGGAGGCTCTGAGAGACACAGGAGCCAGTGTGACTACAGTGAGGAGTCACCTGGTGTCTGAAGAGCAGATTGATCCCCGGGTACTTCACCAAGTAGTTGCGGTAGACAACTCTGAGCGCCTCTGCAGAGTGGCGCAGGTTCCCTTTGAATGGGGGGGGTGGTCTCAGGTTCCTGGAAAGTAGCTGCGAGTCCAACCATGCCTGTTGATTGTTTGCTAGGCAACGACCTGGAGGATTCCCCTTGGAAGGAGGTGGAACACAGGTCTCACTTGGAGATGTTGGGTCTGCCTGGATGGGTATGCGTATCCACCCAGTCTATGGCAGCCAATCAGGGTAGTCAAGAGCCCCTGGAGCCTGAAACAGTGGCCCAGGGGACCGCCAAGAAGAGGATGGGCAGGGGGCACGGGAAACCGGCCCCAGAGGTTTCCACGGTCCGGGAGGAGGCGGAGCCTGAGGGTGACACCCCAGAACCTACAGGGGAGCAGGTGGCTGAACTGGGGGAGGTCCCTGAGCTGTCACAGTGGCAGCAGGAAGGGGGACCCACCAGGGAAGCATTCTGCACAGCGCAGCAGGAGTGCCCTACTCTTGAGGGGCTGCAGCAGCAGGCTGCAGCCCAGGAGGCTGGCGAGGCGCCAGGTACTCACCTGATATATTGGGAGGATGGCCTCCTATATAGTGAGCCTAAGGTTCCTGAGCCTGGGTCAGCTCGTATGCTGGTGGTACCCCAGTGCTTCAGGGCCTTCCTACTGGGTTTGGCTCATGATGTGCCTTTGGCAGGACATCTAGGGCAGGACAAGACCTATAATAGGCTTGTCTCCCACTTTTACTGGCCCTTGATGCACAAGCAATCAGCTGCTTATTGTAGGTCTTGTCAGACTTGTCAGGCAAGTGGCAAGAGTGGGGGGAAATGCAAAGCTCCCCTCCAACCTTTACCTATAGTCAGTACCCCCTCTGAACGGGTAGGAATTGACATTGTGGGGCCTCTGGACCCTAAGACAGCCATGGGCAACAGGTTCATCCTGGTCTTGGTGGACCATGCCACACGGTACCCAGAAGCCATTCCTCTAAGGACGGTCACTGCCCCCGTGGTGGGACGTGCCTTGATGGGAGTTTTTATCCGCATGGGATTCCCCAAGGAAGTGGTATCTGATAGAGGTACAAAACTTCATATCCACTTATATGAAGTCTCTGTGGAAGGTGTGTGGGGTAACCTACAAGTTCACCACACCTTACCACCCCCAAAGTAATGGTCTGGTTGAGAGATTCAACCGCACCTTGAAAAGCATGATTCAGGGCCTGTCAGAGCCCTTGAGGCGTAAGTGGGACGTCCTCTTGTCATGCCTTCTGTTCGCTTACAAGGAGGTGCCTCAAAAGGGACTTGGCTTTATCCCCTTTGAGCTCATCTATGGTCACCCTGTGAGGGGACCGCTCAGTCTGGTGAAGGAGGCTTTGGAGAAAGCTCCTAGTAAACCACCCCAGGATGTATTTAGCTACATGCTGGCACTAAGAAACCAGACTGCCCGCTTCAGGAGTCTCGCTCAGGAGAACCTGGAAGCAAGCCAGGAGGATTTGAAATGGTGGTACGACCAAAATGCCACTCTGGTTGAGTTTCAGCCTGGACAAAAAGTGTGGTTCATGGCACCAGTGGAGCCTAGGGCTCTCCAAGATAAGTGGACTGGGCCTTTTGAGGTGGTGGAAAGAAAGAGCGAGGTCACCTATCTGGTAGACTTGCAATCCCCCAGGAACCCTTTGAGGGTCCTACATGTCAACCGCCTCAAACCACACTTTGAGCGAACTGAGCTATCCATGCTCCTAGCGAAAGATGACGGGGTGGAGGAAGAGAGTGAGCCTCTTCCTGACCTGTCTGCAGGAGAGAAAGATGGGTCTCTGGAGGGAGTGATCCTCTCCCCCTCCCTGACTGAGGAATAGCAGAGGGACTGTCGCCACGTGTTGGGACAGTTCGCCTCGCTGTTTTCCCTGATCCCAGGAGTCACACACCTGTGCACACATGATGTGGACACTGGGGACAGTACACCTGTTAAACATAAGGTTTACAGGGTGACAGACAGGGTCAGGACTTGCATTAAGGAGGAAGTCTCCAAAATGTTAACGCTAGGGGTTATTGAGCACTCCAGCAGTCCTTGAGCCAGCCCAGTGGTATTGGTCCCAAAGGCTGCTGCTCCTGGTGCCACTCCGGAACTTAGGTTCTGTGTGGACTACCGGGGTATCAATGCGGTCAGCAAGACTGACGCACACCCCATCCCCGAGCTGATGAGCTCATTGATCGGTTAGGAGCTGCCAAGTACCTCAGTACATTTGATTTAACATCTGGGAAGTGGCAGATTGCCTTAACTGAGGGGGCAAAGGAGAGATCAGCATTCTCTACCCCAGATGGGCACTTCTACTTCAACGTGATGCCCTTTGGGATGAAGAATGCCCCTGCCACCTTTCAGAGGATGGTCAACCAGGTGTTGGCAGGACTGGATGAGTTCAGTGCCGCCTACCTGGATGACATTGCTGTGTTTAGTTCCACATGGGAGGAACACCTGCAACACCTCTGGAGAGTGTTAGAGGCACTGCAGAAGGCAGGCCTCACTATTAAGGTGAGAAAGTGCCAAATAGGGCAGGGTTCTGTGGTGTACTTAGGACACCAGGTGGGGAGTGGCCAGGTGGCACCCCTAAAGCCTAAGATTGACACGATTCTGGCTTGAGAGCCTCCCAAGACCCAGACTGAAGTGAGAGCCTTTTTAGATCTCACAGGATATTAAAGGAGGTTTGTTAAGGGATATGGTACCATTGTTACCCTCTTAACTGAGTTGACTTCTAAGAAGCAGCCCAAGAAAGTGATCTGGACAGAGGCTTGCCAGAACGCTTTTGATGCCCTGACGGCTGCCATGTGCACAGCACCTGTGCTGAAGGCACCTGACTACTCCAAGGAGTTTGTTGTGCAAACAGACGCCTCAGAGCATGGTATTGGAGCAGTACTCTCACAGCTTAATGAAGAGGGCCTTGATCAACCCGTAGCCTTCATTAGCAGGAGGTTACTACCCAGGGAACATAGGTGGAGTGCCATAGAACGCAAAGCGTTTGCTGTGGCCTGGGCACTGAAGAAGCTAAGACCCTACTTGTTTGGGACTCATTTCCGAGTTCAGACCGACCACAGGACCCTCAGATGGTTAATGCAGATGAGGGGTGAGAATCCAAAACTGTTGAGGTGGTCCATTTCCCTACAAGGGATGGACGTCCTGGTACAGAGCACGCCAATGCTGATGGTCTGTCCAGGTTCTTCCGCCTTAGTGATTAGAACTCCCATGAGGTTGGATAGGTGCTCCCCACTTTTAGCTGGGGGGGACACGTGTTAGACTTTTCATCCTTGGCGTGGTCTCCCTTAACTTTTTGCCTCTGTTCCCCAGATTATTGATGTGTGCTGGACTCTGATTTTGCTGTTTTTATTACTCTGGGCACTTTACCACTGCTAACCAGTGCTAAAGTGCAAGTGCTCCTGTTTAAAATGTGTATGTAATTGGTTCTCCATGATTGGCATATTTGTTTTACTGTTAAGTCCCTAGTAAAGTGCACTAGAGGTGCCCAGGGCCTGTAAATCAAATGTTACTAGTGGGCCTGCAGCACTGGTTGTGCACCCACACAAGTAACCCTGTAATCATGTGTCAGACCTGCCACTGCCATGTCTGTGTGTGTATTTTTACACTGTAAATTCGACTTGGCAAGTGTACCCACTTGCCAGGCCTAAACCTTCCCTTTTCTTACATGTAAGGCACCCCTAAGGTAGGCCCTAGGTAGCCCCAAGGGCAGGGTGCAGTGTATGGATAAGGTAGGACATATAGTAATGTGATTTATATGTCCTGACAGTGAAATACTGCCAATTTCGTTTTTCACTGTTGCAAGGCCTGTCTCTCTCATAGGATAATATCGGGGCTACCTTTAAATATGATTAAAGTGTAGATTCCCCTAGAGAGTAGATAGACATGTGGAGTTTGGGGTCCCTGAACTCTCAATTTAAAAATACATCTTTTAGTAAAGTTGGTTTTGAGATTGTGTGTTTGCATTTTCTTGCTTAAACCATTCTGTGACTCTGCCTTGTTTGTGGATTCCCTGTCTAGGTCAGTTTGACAGTTGGGTTGTTTTTCACCTCACACTAGACAGTGACACAAAGGGAGCTGGGGTGTAACCTGAATTTCCTGATTAGCCATCTCTGCTAGGAGGGAGGAGTGGAGTGGTCACTCTCATCTGAAAGGACTGTGCCTGCCTCTGACAATGCAGACTCCAACCCCCTAGTGTGTGTCTGAGGCCTTGCCTGGGCAAGGCAGGATTTCACAAGTAGGTGTGAGTCCCCTTTGAAGAAAGGTGACTTCAAAGACTAAAATGGGTATAAGAAGGGCACCCAAATCTACAGACTTTAGAAACACCTCTGGAACCAAGAGGAACCTCTGCCTGGAGAAGAGCTGAATAGCTGAGGAAGAAGAGCTACCCTGCCTGTGACTGTGCTTTGTGGAGCTATCCTGCAGTTGCTGCTTCTGCCAGAGTAAGAGGGCAAAGACTGGACTTTGTGTGCCTTCCATCTTGAGAAGAAATCTCCAAGGGCTTGATCTAGAGCTTGCCTCCTGTTGTTTGAAGTCTCAGGGGCAGCAAAGACTTCTCTCTGCCAGCACCTGGAGTCTCTGGAGAGACTCCTACCCTGCCCTGTGGTGCCCATCCAGTTCCTGGGACCCTGAAAGGAGAAGCTGGCAGCCTAAAGACAAGAAAATCGACGCACAGAGTGGCGTGCGGGGAAAAGATTGACGCGAATCCGATCTGTGGCTGAAAAAACGACGTGCCGCTAACTCTGCAGCTGAGAAACGACGCTCGCAGGAAACGCGACTGAAAAATCGACGCACGGAGCAGGAGAAACGACGCGCAGCATCGCCGACGGAGGCTGGGAGATCACAACCTGCGCTGCGGGATTTTCGGATCATCGTGCGGCTGGATTTTTGACTCAAGTACCGCCGTGTGGAGTTATTTTTGACGCACACCTGCCCGTCCGGGGTTATTTTTGACGCACACCAGGTACATTTTCACTCTAGCAGCGCTAGTGTGTTTTTAAAACTACTTAAAGACTCTTTTTGATTTTTAATTGATAACTTGACTTGTGTATGGTGAATGTTTGTTATTTTGGTCTTGTTTTGTTTAGATTAATATTTCCTATTTTACTAAACCTGTGTTCTGTCATTTTGTAGTGTTTTCATTAAGTTACTGTGTGTGTTGGTACAAATACATTACACCTAACACTCTGAAGTTAAGTCTACTGCTCTGCCAAGCTACCAAGGGGGTAAGCAGGGGTTAGCTGAGGGTGATTTTCTTTTACCCTGACTAGAGTGAGGGTCCTTGCTTGAACAGGGGGTAACCTGACTGTCAACCAGAGACCACATTTCTAACAATGCCCATGTATTGGAAACTCGCAGGAAGGGGTACCAGGGCTGTCTGGTAACGCTGGCATCCTGCGCCCAAGTATGGTCTTGAACTGACTGGACTCTGCTCTGCCCATACGTTGCAGGCTTACAGCAGTATGTGATTTGCACTCTGATTCCTTTGCCCCCATGGTCAAGGGAGTCCCTACCAGAAGCAGCTAACCTGCAGCATTAAGGCCACTAACCTGTGAAAAACTGGACTAATGTCGGACTTGCAGCCGGTCAACTTGCAACTGCCTTGTGCCGAGAGAAACAGCCTTAGCCAATGACCTGCCTACATTACAATGGACACCAGCGCGTTGGCGCCATTCTGGCACCTTGAGCATTTCCCACTGGTAAGTAAGGTTGCGAACATTGCCAAAGAAATACTGGTCATTTGTTCACGTCGTTTAAAGGCTCAAGCATGACAAAACGTTATTACAAAATTGTCTTCGTAAAGTCTATTCATTTTTATGAAGGCCTGTTCTGTCCTCGTTTACTTTAATTATCAGCCAGTTATCATGAACTTGGCAGCTCCAGAACATCGCAAAGTATTTTCTTCTTATTTTTTCTGTTTAAAGTATGCACTGATGAGAGGAAAAATACCAGCTTTATGTGCTTTTCACAATTTGTGTACCAGCCAGAGCAATAAAATACTGATTATGCCAGTAAGAAACAGCCACGTGGTAACACTGAAGGTAAGTGGTGGCTATTACATGATCTACCTGTGATCTGCTGCAGTGATAGTCAGTAATGGTGAAGGCAATAACCTAAAGAGGCCGGTCCAGCACTGGTCAGGCTCAGGTTATTATTACTGGGAGTAGTGTGAATGTGCAGACTGAGCAACGATTTCTGCAGCATTTGGGCCAGCCAAGGCCAGGTTGAAACATGTTATTATTGTGATAGGGAGGAGTCCTTAAACGTTCTTATGAGTGACATTTGTGTCATAGGGTGGCTCTCTGTCACATGACACCAAGGACTGTAATGTTGGTGATCCCCAGCTGCTTGCTGTGTGCTTCATTTGAATTTTAACACTGTGAATCCTGACTTTTTTAAAATCCTAAACACTTTGCATGCTGGGATCAGTAGTTTTCTTTTTTTCCTATCATAGTGCATTGGCATACAAATCCCAGCATTCAAAGTAAACCTGAAAGCTGTGAAGACTGAGAGGCACTGGGGGTTATACCTTAACTGCATGATCTGGCAAGCACATGCACCCTGGCCTTGGTGCTCAGATAATACAAGATCGCTACTCCCCTACACACCAACACTATCTTCAAAGAGCCCAGTCTGTTATGAAAGAAGGCTACCAGATGGCTCCATGTGTCCAAGGAGTACCTGGGAGGGCGCACCCCATATAAGGTGCTTTTCAGGACACAAATGTATGTTTCAGATCTTGATGACTGGTGCAGAGGTGAAAGACACACCTTTTGACATAAATGAACATGTCACTGTCTTTCAGGAATTACAACAGTTCTGTGATGAAAAACACGTCTGCCTGTGTTGCCTCCTTGGGAATAAAGGATGCACCAATAACATCTACCAGCTGGATTCTGAAAGTTGGGGAGCTAGTGCGAGAAAAGATTGCTGTGAAAAAGGAGTTTGGGCCTTCATATCATGCACCGGTTCCAGTCCTGGGAGTACATGGTATCCGAACTGTTATTCTACCACCACTGTGTGGTTCAAAAGAAAACCGCTTTGTCTCCATTGAAAATGTCAAGTTACACCATATGGCAGATTCTACACAGCAGACCTAGAGGAGGTCTAGGTAGTTCCTGGATCCCTCTCACTACAGACCAGGAAGTTCCTCTACAGGTTTTAAGATACGATGCTCCCCAAGCTTGAGAAGAGTGGATAATGATCTTTCATTGGAACCATAATCTTCATCTGCGTCAAGAAACATCCAAAACAATGAGCAATTTTACTCAAATTCAACCCAAACTGATGGAATTGTTTACTACGAACCACCAAGGAAGACGTCTGCCAGTTCTCTATTTCCAAACACAGCTCCAGTCTTTGCACAAACTGCTTCTGGATCTTCTGCCGACATCAATAACTTTTTCACCGACTCATCCACTTCTTCTGTGACACCATTGTCAAGAGCACGTATGCTGATAAACTGGCTCAAAATGAACTATTTTATTAATCCATGGAACTATCTATGGCTCATACTAACTGTACTTGCCTTTCCCCTTTGAATTGGGTTTGTCATCGTCTTTTTCTTACTCATAGATAGTCATTACCTTGCTGAACACTCTGCAGTCGAACTGGTGGATGAGGTCCTAGAACCGCCTCTTTCTTCACATAAGGTCAGTTGAGACTTGTCCTTAGTAAACATTTCAGCTTTACCAATTCCTGATGGAATTGTTTGGGATAAAGTATCTTTTGATATATTTGGCTCAACGGAGATTCATCAAATTCCATATGTTTTCAAACTTTCATTGAATGATGTGATAACACCTGGAGTTGTTTCTGATGACTGGGTATTGTACTGTATTTGAAAGTGAACATATTTACCATTCAAATAAAAATTATGGAGATATGTGCTGCTATAATTATTATGGACATCATTTCATTCATAGAGCAAGTACCCTAATGACTGTTTTTAATTATACACAATGGGAACATTGTCCTACCCCACCTGTGGGGAGTTCTAAAACATACATGGAAAAGTTTACATATTTTTCCTGGGATAATGTTAAAAATGCTGAGTCCTATTATTTTAAATTGCCTTCAAGGGAAATGCACTGTATTTTTAATGGACACACAATTGATTTATTCTGATTTCTTTGTTTTCCTGTTGGCTATTGAAGACTATGAATTTTGGATGAAGTCGACTGACTTAAAGAGTGTTTGGGGAACTAAAAATGAGCAAATACAGGAAAGGGAAGCTTTATTTAGAGCATGCCTGATACCTTTACAAATTATAATTTTAAATGACACTGTGCAGCAAACAAGTTGCCTAGGCTTGGCAAAAATTAAAGAATTTAATGCGCCCAGTACCCCCATTCCTGCAAAATATTACAAATGGCAAAATTATATAAATGCAACTGAAGAATAGCTCAATAGGTGCGTCTAGAAAGGAACATTTAACAGAACAATTTCAAGTCCTGTTAGGTGGTTATTGTGGCCAGTGGATACAAATGGTTGTCATGCACATTTTGTAAGCTCCACAGGGGGTTTTAGAGTGAGCAGACCAGACTCTCGTTATGTGTCATCAGAACATTTGGTAATGTGCTCTTCCCCCCACGCAACTATTGAAAGTAGCAGACATTTGGCCTCATGTTGCTACTTCTAATGTACATTTTGACAAGCTAAGCAGATTAAAAGCTCTATTGTTTCGAAAACATGTAGAGCTGACATCTGCCCGTGAGACTTATGCACTCCAAGTAGCGAGGTCATCTGAGGAGATACTACCCCTTTAAATACAAAATTTCTGAGACACTTGGGTGAACTCATGGGACAAATTTTCAATGTGTCAAATACTGCCGGGATTGTACATTTCTTTAAGGCTGTTGGTTCTGGGTTCATCAGCACCTTTTCCTCTATATTTGGTATCATGCCTTCAGCCATTCACTCAATCTTTTCAGGCATTTTTGGGGAATTTCCAATTACTTTCGCCTTAATTGGTGCATGCTGCTGTTGCGACTTTTTATACGAAATGGTTGCCCCATCTCAGCAAGAAGGACTGATGCCCCTTCCACTGGCGCAACTGTGTTGTGAACACTTGATGCAGTATTTCGGAGCACTGGAGTGCAACTGGTCTTTATTGTTTAGACCGGTCATGGATTGTGTGCAGCCCGTGTTTCGTTGTCTTTGGTGCCTTTTCGAATGTGCACTGAAATTGTGTCTTTCTACGGGGTGCTCACTTTCATTGGATGCTGATATGTTGATGTTCTTGCTGAGGGCTCATTACCAGACATGCGTGTTGAGGGTGCATTTGCTACAGGGAAGCCTCTTATGAGCCGTCCTTTGTGGATCAAGTGGGTCTTGGCACTTTAACATCTGGCATCACACGTATGCTGCGGCCTTGGCTGGAGCTGAGGCTTTGGAGCGTGAGTGCTCTTTGGTTTTCCATGGCACTACCTGCCGAAGTGGTATCTTTTCTTGATTCAATTGTCATGGATATAATTGGCGATTTTCATTATGATTGTCTTTTGATATAATGTTGACAATCGGCCTTTTTACAAGATTGCTAAATTCTGAATTGACTGTTTTATTTGTCCTGCTTCAGCGTGTTATGCTTGTGAACTTAGACATTTAAGTACATATTTTAGTTCATTTTTATCTCAGTGCATTTATGCTGACATCTACACTTTGAACCAAGGGAAGGGTGTTGTGAGGTTGTTTTATCATCTTTTTATGGGCACATTATTTTAGCCATAGGTCTGCAGCTTGTGCCCTTTAGCCTAGAAAATAATTCATTTTATTATTTTAACAGAAGCCTTGTTTGGAAGTGATATTTTTATTCTTTTATCTATTAAACTTTTAACCTAGAAATTGTTTTCATTTCTTAGCACAACATTTTTACTCTCTGCTTGCCCAAGGCTGTACACAATAATATTGTCGGCACATAGAAGAACATCACATTCCCTGTAATTTCATGGAAACATATGTGTTTTTTATTTTAAGGCAGTTTTCTTAGAATACCAGATGTTTTATTAAAAAAACACTCCTTTGCCTCCTATACGTTTGACGGAAATTCCAGCAAGAAGTTGCCACCTTATCCTGTTCACTTCATTGCAGCTGTCTGCTAAGACTAAATGTCATTTCCGCCTACATGGGACAGGACTTTCGGTAGACCAACAGACCCCTTCGCTACTAGCATATTCAGGTATGGCGATGGTGTCTTCACATGGGTCCTGAAAAGTGGATTAGGGCAAACACCGCTGTGCTCTAGTAGAACCTTAGTGGTGTAAGCAGGAATTCTGACATTTAACATTGTAACACTACGATGGGACTTTTTCTATATTTCTCTTTCTTTGTCACTGCACTGCTATTATTGTGTTTCATTATCCTTATTATTGAAGAACATGCCTTTTTATCTAGGATGAAGTTGATTCAATAATATTAATTGAACCAAGCCCTGCTTATGTTTGTCTTTGCACGTGTAAGGCAAAGGTAATTTTGAGAAAAAGGGTTAAGATCTATTCCACCACGGTTTCCCCGAGAAATCAGAATGTCATGGGCACGACTGCCACAAATCACTGCCACTTTCAGGTGCTGGTGAGGTACTGCTAGCTGGCCGGAAGGGTTAGGCTGAAAGTTGTCACACGGTGTGGAATTGGACACCGTTCCACCCACAATCCTGTGGTTCTGCCACTTTAATCCACCAGTCTCGTTGTTATAATGAGAGCCAACACGACACCATACCATACGATATTATACAATTACAGGCCATATTATGTCATACCATGTGGTACTAACCAATAGCAGGCCATAAGATACCACACCATACTTTACAATGACAGGCCATAGCAAATCATAACATTACTAGTCAATGACAGGCCGTATTACACCATACCATGCCACGCTACACAATGACAGGCCATACCATACCATACTTTACAATCAGAGCCCATACATTACAATTTTAAACAATGGCAGCCCATACATACCATAATATACAATGGGAGTCGATACCATACTATATGCAATGACAGGCCATACTATACCATAATATAAAGTGAGAGCGTACCATACTATACAATGAGAGACCATACCATAATATACAGTGATGAGCCATACCATTCCATACTGTACAATGAGAGTCCATCCCATACTATACCATAAGAAAGGCCATACTACACCATTCCATACAATACAATAACAGCCCAGCCCATCCCGTCCCACTAACAAAAATAACACTGATACAGTGTTATTGCTTGTTGCTTTATTTACCAATCCACTATGGATTGGTAAATAATATTTTCAAAAGAAATGAGTAAACACAAAAGCTCTTTTAAGGTGGACTGGCCAACAGCAATTTGCTCCCTGAACCTCTGCATATATAGATATTTCTTTTTTTTAAAGACTTTAGGTGGGGTGAGCAGGCAGCAAAGGGGAGCAGGGGGTGGGAGGTGGACGCACAGGAAAGCAGAATGGAGCATGCTAAAGTTACCGGCAGAGAGTCAAGCTATGAGGTGCAGTAACACAAAGGGAGTTTATCGGGTTATAGGGTACAGCAATCACAACACATCAATATGGGGCACGAGAAGCTGGACAAGAGGAGGAAGACTCGGCGAACAGGACTATTAATGCTAGGTGGAACCCTAAGGAGCTCAAATGAAGAACCAGCCAACAATGAGGCTATGATGTACAAGAACAATGGGAGACGGGATATCGGGTTATAGGGGTGCTGAAAAATGATTAACTGCAGGGTAATAAAGTTGTACTTACCATAAGAAGATGACAAGTGACAGAAATGCCCTGTTGGTAGAAGATTCTTGTCAGATGTCTCCTATGGATGGGGCAACTGCCTCCCGGGGCAGGAACATGCTTTCCGAGTACAACGGACTGTAGAGCTTGCATCTGCTGAAGGTCATTTGAGGATGACTGTCTGTCTCAGAGGTCCTACAGGAGGTGCTTCTGCTTCTTGAATTCTGCAGCCAGAGGCCTCACTCCCTTGATTGCAGTGGATGGTCTGGCCAGGTCTGAGGTTTCCTGGGGGTGTAGCTGCTACCTGGATCGGGGAGAGGCCTGTTGGCTGGAGCCTACTGGAGTAGAGCCCTATGTCTGAGGCCTCCCAGGGCAGGGCTAAGGTGAACGGGGCTAGGTTCCTGCTACCAAAGGGGGGATTGAGGCCTCCTGTGGGCACGTGTCTGCTGCGTGAGGCCTCCTGGAGAAGGATCATGCTATCTAAGCTCTCTGTGGGGGATGCTGGCTATTGGGGGGTCGGGTCTTTCTGCCAAAGGTCTCTGGGGTGTCCTCAGTGCTTTAAATGGAAATATAAAGGTGCAGTTAATCACTATTTACAGTGCCTGTTGCTCCTGAAAAGTGCTGGTACTCTTCAGTTAAATGTCTTGTAGCTGGGCTGAGAAGTGTAGGAACCCTCCAAAAAAACCTGGACTGGGGCAGCACATCACGCATAGACCTAGGAAACGTATTACGAAACGAAGATAGGGTATGCACCGCTTGAGGCTCGCTAATGAGTGCCGAATGACTACTGAATGAATCGGAGTGGAACACTGCATAGATAACAGAGGGATAAGCAGCAGCTGTAAATGTCTGGGTTTACTGGAGTCCGGATATTATCGCTGTAACTAGTGACTTTGCTAACTCTTGTTTGTTATGGTAGCATGAACATTGCCTTCGCTTGGCCCCAAGGTGCTTAGCAATCGGGCACGTCATTTATTTGGAAAATACTTTGCTTGTAGATATGTCCGTTCTACCTCTTAAGAGTTGTGGCTACCTAAAATGTATGGCACAAAGTCCACACTCGTGAATTACAGAATGTCCTCTGTTTGGGTCTCTTCCTGCTGTAAAACCTGGTACTTCATTTACCTACGTGCAAGCTATAAAAAAATAGCCCGTGCTGACATTTCGTGCCTAAAAATAAAAAGTACAGTAGCTCATTCACAAATTGATATACTTCCAATTTGAATTAAATGGGGTAAATAACGTTATACTGTCTTGTACATCTAATTTTATGACAAGACCGGAGGCTCCTATTATGCGTTTCTTTTCTTACTTTAATAAATAGCAGCAGCCAAGAAAATACACTACAGTTCCCAGAAGTCAAAGGAATAACAGCCAATGGGAACCAAAACGTAGTCAAACAGTATGCACCAATCACATGAATACAAGGCATTATGACATCACTTGACTGCGAACAGCCCTCTTTTCTTGCTGCTCGCAGTCAAGTTAAGTACCATTTTATCTCGTCTCCATTTACAAAATTTTCTGGTTGTTTAATGTGCTTACTTTTACTTGAAAATTATCTATTTATTTAGTTGTTTAGAATTGCGCTGCTTTAACGCGCTGTTTTCAGTATTTTATAAATTCCGAGTCGGCAGGTTGCCGCATTCCGTTTGCGCTCCTCGCGCTCTCCCCAACTGCTTTTTTATTTTTGCTGCGCGCGTCAGCGCGCGCGTGTTTACTTTACCGGGTTTCCCCAACGGCTGTTTCCTGACAGCGCGTTGAGGAAACCCGGCTGCTCTGTTGTCTCCGGTCAGCTGTTTTCAGCAAGTTAGCGCTCGCTGCTCTAAGCGCTTCACTTGGCTTATTTCTCCACTCGGCCTAATTACCTCCCGAATACCTTTGAAATAACTTGGTGATATATACGACTTTTTTTTCTTTTCCATTTCTTCCTACCTGCCTGAGTACTCCGTCTCCAGTCTTCCTCCTCCTGTTCCCCTTGACTGGCAGGCTTAGCGACGCCCACAGGCACAGCTTGTAAATTCCTTTCTGTTTATTAACCCCTTGCTTCCTAGTCCCACTGTTTCACCATTATGGATTCAGACAACTCTTCCTCACATGATGCTGAGGATATCAGACAGGAATTGTCTGCTTTTATAAAATCCTCTGTTCAACAAGCTGTTTCATCCTCCATGCAAAAGATTTCCAAAAACCTAGAAATTTCTTTTTCTGATATGATATCTAAGTCTATGTCGGCCCAGACTGCGGGGGAATGCAGTCAGCGCCTTTCTCCCAATAAAAACCCCCCAAAATCCAAAAAATTGGCGCAGAAGAAAAGTGAGCCCTGCTCACATGTGGCAGAGGACGCGGTTCCTCAAAAGGCTCCCTCCAAGGAGTATAAACATTTGGACATTGGGAAACCAACTCTAAAACGCAAATCTAAACAAAAGAATGTTATTGCCCCATTGATAATATCATCCATCCCCGACACGGATGACGACCTTCCTGATCCGGACTCTGACTCCAATGATTCTTCCAATGCGGTTGATGGTTCCTCTTCTCCTCCTCCTCCCAAGAAATCTAAGTCATCTTCCCTTCAATCTTCTAATATTCTTGACCCTGAAGGTTTCCCGATGTTTGATCCTTCCAATATACTTCACCCCAACTCTACTGAGTGGGTTCCTGCAGATCATGTTGCCCAATATGTCTCTGCTAAAATCAATTGCCCCCTGGATAAACAAACGAGAGCGAAATTAAAATCCGAGTGTCCTCGCCCCTCTCTTTCCTATAACCTCTCTGTCACTCCCTCCATTGACCAACCCCTTTTGGCCTTTTTCACAAAATCAGGCAAGGACCCACGCAAAGGAGTGGACAAGGCGTGGGCTTCTTGTCAAGACAAACTGCTTGACATCATGGGCCCCCTAACTCGCATTTTTGATATCAAAGAAGCAGCTAGAATAGACGGCTCCTTCATTGATCCTGAGGAGCTTACCCTTTGGATTCAACGTACCTTTTGCCTTCTTGGCAATGCGAATTCCGCTCTCACGCACAAGAGACTAAAGGGGCTACTACTAAAACTTGATCCTAAGCTAGTCAATTTGGCGACTGTCCAACCTAATGCTCGCACAGATGGTGCCCTATTTGGTGAGTCTTTTATTAAAGACTTGAGTAAGTACGTAGCAACCTTCATGTCGCTGGATAAAGCCCAACATTCATTAAAAAAGATGTTTGCCCAACGGGTTTTTGCAAGGGCAGGCAGAGGAAGGAACCGCTTTGCCGGCCGTCCTTACTACTATCAAGGTTCCCGAGGATACCACATCGCGCCCTACAAGAATACAGGCCGCAATTTTATCCTCAGAGATCAAGAGGTTTCCGCTCCCGACGCTTCAGGAACTCGAGATCCTCTTCTCAACCAAGTAAGTCTTATCCCTTCTTCTATACCTGTAGGAGGCCGTCTCCGTTTTTTCCTACCAAAATGGTTGGAAATAACGGCAGATCCTTGGATCCTTCACACTGTTCAAGGTTATTCCATAGAACTTTATGCAACCCCCATTCAGACTCACTTACCACCTCTCCCTCGTTTCTCCTCAGAAATGGCATCCCTCATTTCCTCAGAGGTGCAGTCTCTATTGCAAAAACAAGCCATTGCCCTTACCCTTCCCGATCCAACAGGTTTTACAAGTTCAATTTTCCTGGTTCTAAAGAAAAACAAAAAAATGCGGCCTGTGATAAACCTCAAGGGTTTTAACCACTTTGTAGTCTATCACAATTTCAAGATGGAAACCATCCTCCATCTCAGAGATACTCTTCTTCACCAAGATTGGATGGTGCGCCTGGATCTCCAAGATGCGTATCTAGTAGTCCCAATCAACCCTCATTTCAGGAAGTTTCTAAAATTTCAATGGGCAGACCAGTATGTTCATTTTACCTCTCTACCCTTCGGTCTCTCTTCCGCCCCATGGTGCTTCACCAAGCTCATGAAACCAGTGGTGGCTTTTCTCAGAGCTCAAGGTGTCAGACTTATCATTTACCTCGACGATATCCTAATAATGAGCCAGTCTCCTCGGTCCCTGTTGTCTCATCTATCCCTCACATGCTCACTCCTCTCCGACTTAGGTTTTATCTTAAACAAAGAGAAATCTATCCTAACCCCTGCTCAAGTTATAGAATTCTTAGGTTTCCAAATAAACTCAATCTCGGCCACTCTTTTGCTTCCCTCCGCAAAGATCAAAACAATAAAGTCAGAAATCCTTCAAGTTCTACGCAGTTCTCAGATCTCTCTCAGAACGCTAGCACGAATTGTGGGTCTCCTCTCCTCTTCAATTCAAGCCATTTTTCCAGGCCCTCTTCACTACAGAGCACTTCAAAGGTTAAAAATTTGTAATTTAAGGAAAGGCCTTTCATACGCAGATATCATTCCCTTAGACGCCGATTCTCGTACAGAACTACAGTGGTGGATAGACCATTTAGAAGCTTGGAACGGAAAGACTATCTTTGCATCAGCCCCAGATCTAGTATTAGAATCCGATGCAAGTCGGTCCGGATGGGGGGCCCGATGTGGACCAATCTCGACTGGAGGTACATGGTCGTCAGAGGAGTCCAAAATGCATATCAATTGTTTAGAGATGCTTGCCGGCTCCTTTGCGATCAGAAGCCTTGCAAAAAACAGGGTTCGTTGTGCTATTCTTCTCAGAATGGACAACATCTCTGCTGTTCGTTACATAAATCACCTCTGAGGCACAAGATCCAAACCACTGGCAGAACTTGCCAAGGGTTTTTGGGAGTTTTGCCTTTCAAACCACATTTCGGTTCATGCAGAGTATCTTCCGGGCTCTCAAAATTCAGTAGCAGACTGGCATTCCCGTCATCTTCGGGACGCAAGCGATTGGAAACTGCACTCTTCAATATTCCAGGTCATTCAAAACTTATGGGGTCCTCTACAAATAGATCTTTTTGCCTCCCGTCTCAATTCACAGCTTCCCCAATTCTACAGTTGGAGCCCAGATCCATTGGCTTTGGCATCAGATGCCTTTTTACAGGATTGGTCCCTTTCCCTCAATTACGCCTTTCCTTATGATCAGCAGGGCGCTCGCCCATCTCAGGCGTCAACAAGCCTCTCTAATTCTCACAGCTCCCTTTTGGCAAGCACAGACCTGGTTCCCGGCTCTTCTGGAACTCTCAATAGATTTTCCGATTTTGATTCCTTCCTTCCCGGATGTACTGCTAGACCCTCTAGGCCGTCCTCATCCCCTTATCCTCGACAATTTATTGACCCTTTCGGCATGGAAAATCTCGGGCAATCTCAATCTTTCCCGAGCATTTCGACGGAAGCTTCCCAATACATCTCCCGGTCCTGGGCCCCAGGCACAAAAAAGGCTTATTCGTCTGCCTGGTCTATTTGGCACAACTGGTGTCTGGGAAAACACATTGATTCCTTTTCAGTGGATTTAATTTACATCATCAACTTCCTAGCGGCTGAGGCCAGTAAAGGCAAAGCCTTTCGTACGATTAACCTATATCGATCAGCCATATCTGCCAACCATGCTCCTGTCAATGGAAAACCTGTGGGGGAACATCCCCTTGTTTGTCGCCTATTGAAGGGAGTAAAGTTTTCAAATCCTCCTTTACCTAAATACAGTCCATTATGGGATGTTAACATTGTGTTGAAATTTATACTGTCATGGGCGGATAATCTCATGCTTACGTTAAAAATGTTATCTGCAAAGTTGACCATGTTATTGTGCCTTGTTTCTATCAAACGTCTTTCTGATGTCAAAGCTCTAGATATTTCTAATCGACAGTTTACGCCTTCAGGGGTATTGTTTAAAGTGTTTCGTAGAACCAAGACCAATTTGTCATCAGTCTTTTATCCATATTTTCCTGACCATCCTAAACTTTGTGTTGGACAATGTTTAAAAGCGTATGAATTAAGAACTGCAGATTTAAGATTTTCTTCTCATCCCCAATTATTAATTTCATTTAGAAAGCCCCATTCTCCTGTTATAGCTGCTACCCTTGATAAGTGGGTTAAATGGTTGATGTCTCTAGCAGGCATAGATACTTCTATGTTCAGAGCTCATTCTTCCAGAGGAGCTATGGCTTCTAAGGCATTCCGGGCGGGTTCCCGTTTAGAAGATATTCTTAAATCTGCAGACTGGTCTAATGACAATGTTGTTAAAATCTTCTACTGCAAACCTATCAACAATGTCGCTTTAAATGTAATTAATATGCTTTAAACTTGCATAATAGGAGCCTCCGGTCTTGTCATAAAATGTAGATTTTCCTAGTCCCATGACGGAAAGTCTTAATTTTATTAAAGACACGGAGGCGAGTATTATCCCTCCACTTCTAGTAACCTTGTTTTTTATCTTTCCCTCCCATCTTTTTTTTTTAAGCACCGCTGGCCATTACTCAATCTTCCACTTAAGTTCCTGCCTCTAGCTTGGTGGTCTTCTCTTCAAACTGGTCGTTCTACTGCATCCACGGACCAGATTCCGTCCTCGTTTCCTTGGATTTTGAACTTTTGTTCCGATGTTCTGTCTTTTATTATGGCAATTCTCATTCTGTTTTCTATTGTGCCATTGTTTAATTCTTATTGACTCTCTCGCAAGAAAAGAGGGCTGTTCGCAGTCAAGTGACGTCATAATGCCTTGTATTCATGTGATTGGTGCATACTGTTTGACTAGTTTTGGTTCCCATTGGCTGTTATTCCTTTGCCTTCTGGGAACTGTAGTGTATTTTCTTGACTGCTGCTATTTATTAAAGTAAATCCGTGCCTCCGTGTCTTTAATAAAATTAAGACTTTCCATCATGGGACTAGGAAAATCTACGTTTTATATGACTGTAAAAGTACTAAAGTCTACACTTAGCATCTGCGACTTTACAAAAATTAAAAATATAACCTCCCTGTTTGGGGAATTGAACCCCGGCGTGACAGGCTGGGATACTGACCACTATACTAACGAAGAACTGTGTGAAAACAATTTTCAGTCGCCTACTAGAAGTACACTGCAGCAAGACTCTATCATTGTGTTTGTGTAATTGGATTGCTTTGGTTCCTAAATTAAAATCAAAGGTAACTTTTGGATGTTTCATTCACTCGATGTACTATCTCACATTAAAATAAAAGTGCTGGGTGCAAAACTAACCCTTCCTTTGCCGGCCACAAACCATGTGAGGGAGTCTAGGAGAGCGCATGCGCCATCCCACAGCCAATTGACAGGCGCCTCGTTTGGTCCACGACCTCGAGGCATGGAATTCGGCGGCCATCTTGGAAGAGCTTCAAATTCAGTTTACGCCACATTGTAGCAGAGTACTAGAACCTTTCCACTTCTTCAGGCGGCTACAGTATCAGTGCAAAACCGGCATTCTAATCCAGTTATCTTTGAAATGGTCTGAAACGAGTTATGTTATGCAAACGTTTTATTGTTTCATAATAAATTGAAGTGATGTTGTGGCCGTGCTTCTGTTCTTTAGACTGAATTAAAAACACAGAGAGAAATAATTAACCAAAACAGTATCTTTTCATTTAAGCTGGCATTACACAATAACTATCAGCCCATGAAATGTAACAATATAAAGTCTGTCAGACTGATACTTGGGTGCCGCATTTTAGGCTGGCATACAAGCCAACATTTTATAAGAGATACGTGGAAGATTAAAAATAAAAAAAAACACACAATCACTTGAATGTATTTTCTTTATTGGCTTTTATTGAAGCAGAGGAAATTTCAGGCAGGAGACAAAATAAATCCGTCTTCAGAAATCGTGAGCCTCCCGCTTGAATCAGGTCTGTTGGCATGTACATAAATGTCAATATTTGAGACGAGAAATGTGGGAAATGAAAAAAAAAAAAAAAAAAAAATTCGGTAGAATGTACTTCTCCCATTAACTTCTATCGAAGAAGTAGCAATTTCAGGCATGACACTGCCAAAATTAAGCACTTTGAGGCTTAGGAAATCCGGAGTCTCCCGCCTGAATCAGGTCTATTGGCATGCATGCATGTACAGCTCTGCCAAGTACCACGCATTAGGGGACAGACTAACGCATTTTAGTACTGGTGACCGCATCGCCACATTAAAATGCATCAGACATGCATAATTAGAGGCCCTCGACCACCTGGAGGTATGCTGAAATGAGGAGGTGTAGCAGCGAGCATGCTGCGCTGGAAAGCAGACGTGTGTGACTGTCTCCGAAGATAAAATAATAAATACATGAATGATGAACGAAGGCACCACGCAGCCTGGAGAATCAATAAACATCACCACATCTGCGGCTAGCACTGTGTCTTTAGCAGCTAATATCCATGGGTAAACAATAACCCCAGCAGTGCGGAGTGCTACGTGGATCCCGGGGTGGCCCCTTGCCTGTTGTTGTTTTCCAGCACAGCACCTTCTCCCTGAGATCACGGCATGCAGGGTGATTGGCTTTCTTTGCTGCAGGGCATACCACTCAGGAGATGAGGGGCAGCTTTGTTTTTCCTTGTGTGCCTGAGATGGCAGCCAGCGTGGCACCTTTTCTCCACTTGCCAGCTGGCATTGCCCTCAGGTTGGTGTTGGGGATTACAAGGTAGGAGGCGATGATGCCTATAGTTTTAATTTCAGAGTCCTATGTGAATAAAAACAACATTAACCTGGCCACCTGTAATGGAGGCGCCATTTCAGCCGCACAGCCGGCAGAGCGTATTGCCATGGTAACCCTGAACGCCGATTCCCAGAGCAATAGCCCGACCGGGAGCGAGCACTTCAGGGTTTCGGAGGAGGGGCTCACTGGTTGAGGGCAGAAAACGCGAGCCATGGAAGGAGAAGTTAGGTAAGGAGGGACGGAGCAAGGAGAAAGCGACACAGGAGGAATCAATCAATCAATCAGAATATTTATAAAGCGCACTACTCACCCGTTAGGGTCTCAAGGAGCTGAGGGGAGGGGAAGCTACTGGTCGAAAAGCCATGTTCGGAGGTGCCTCCTGAAAGTTAGGGGGTCTTGGGTCAGGCGTAGCTGGAGAGGTAGTGAGTTCCAGGTCTTGGTGGCGAGGTGTGAGAAGGTTCTTCCTCTGGCGGTGGTGCACCGGATGCGTGGGACGGCGGCGAGAGCAAGGTTGGCGGAGCGAAGAAGGTGTGTGGAAGCATGGAAGGTAAGTCTGTCGTTGAGGTAGGCTGGGCCGGTGTTGTAGAGAGCTTTGTGAGCGTGGGAAAGGAGTTTGAAAGTGATCCTTTTCGGTACGGGTAGCCAGTGCAGGTCTCTGAGGAGGGGGGAGGTGGGGTTGCGGTGCGGGACGTCAAGGATGAGGCGGGCGGAAGTGTTCTGGATTCGTTGTAGCTTGGATTGTAGCTTGGCCGTTATTCCTGCATATAGGGCGTTGCCGTAGTCCAATCTGCGGCTTACCAGGGCGTGGGTGACCGTTTTCCTGGTCTCGACGGGGATCCATTTGAAGATCTTGCGAAGCATGCGGAGAGTGTTGTAGCAGGAGGAGGAGACTGCGTTGACCTGTTGGGTCATGTTGAGAGTGGAGTCCAGGATGAAGCCCAGGTTGCGAGCGTGGGTGGTGGGCAAGGGTGCGGTGCCTAGGGAGTTGGGCCACCAGGAGTCGTTCCATGCTGAGGGGTTGGAGCCGAAGATGACGATCTCTGTTTTTTCGGTGTTTAGTTTGAGGCGGGTAGATTCCATCCAGTTGGAGATGGCGTGAAGTCCGTTGTGTAGGTTGTTTTTGGCAGTAGTGGGGTCTTTTGTGAGGGAGAGGATCAGCTGGGTGTCGTCTGCGTATGATACTATGTGGTGTGTCTGTGCGATGTTGGCAAGGGGGGCATGTAGACATTGAAGAGCGTTGGGCTGAGGGAGGATCCTTGAGGGACGCTACAGATGATCTTGGAGGCCTCTGACAGGAATGGCGGAAGGCGGACTCTCTGGGTTTTGCCGGTGAGAAATTATGAGATCCAGTTGAGAGCCTTGTTGCGGATTCCGGAGTTATGGAGTTGTGTGCGGAGGGTGTGATGACATACCATGTCGAAAGCGGCAGAGAGTTCCAGCAGGATGAGTGCTGCGGTTTCTCCTTTGTCGAGCATGGTCCTTAAGTCATCTGTGGCAGCAATGAGTGCAGTCTCAGTGCTGTGGTTTTTTCGGAATCCGGATTGGGAGGTGTTGAGCGCCTTACTGTCTTCTAGGAAACAGGAGAGCTGGGTGTTGACAACTTTTTCGATGACCTTGGCCGGGAAGGGGAGGAGGGAGATCGGCCGGTAGTTCTTCGGGTCATCTGGGTCCGCCTTGGGTTTCTTCAGTAGTGCGTTGACTTCTGCGTGTTTCCAGATTTCCAGGAAGGTGGCTGATTCGAAGGAGCTGTTGATGGTGTCGCAGATGTGGGAGGGCGATGACGTTGCTAGCTTTGTTGAAGATGTGGTGAGGGCAGGGGTCCGATGGGGATCCGGAGTGGATGGAAGTGACGACTTCTGTGTTTTGTGGAGGAGGCTGGTGTTGCTCGGGCGTCGGGTTCGTGGATGTTTGTGGTCTGTTTGGGGTTGAATCTGTTGTGGATTTCTTCTATCTTGCGGCGGAAATGGGTGGCGAGGGAGTTGCAGAGATCTTGCAACAGAGAGGGTTAGTTGAATCAGGACTTGGGGTTTGAGAGATCTCTGACGATGCTGAAGAGTTCTTTACTGTTGTGGGCGTTGTTGTCTATGCGGTTCTTGAAGTGGGTTCTTTTGGTGGTGCGGATCAGTTGATGATGCTTGCGGATGGACTCCTTGAGTGCGATGTGGTTGGGTTCGGTGGGATCATGACGAAACGAGAAAAGAGGATGACAGCACACTAACGGAGAGCAAGAAAAATGAAAAGGGTCCAGAAAAGCAGCAAGGGTTGCACAGAAGCTTCCAGGGGAACATCGAAACAACAGAGAGCGACCAGGGAGAGGAAAAGGAGGAAGAAAATAATGGACCACAAGGAGAGAAGCCATTATCTGATGTTGGAGTCGGTCAGGAGCAAGCCACCAAGGAGGACACCGTGAAAAGACCACGCCACCTTCCTGGAGGAACGTGGCTGCACCAGGTACAATAACAAAGGAACGTGACCTGGGAACAGCGAATCTCCACCACACCATCTAATAGCGGAGGAACCATCCTAGAAGGAGAAGAAAAGAGAAGGAACCTTAATTAGATTATAAGACGATGCCCTCATATGTATATCATAAAACCAATAAATAAGCATCATCACCCATCCGAAACTGCGTTGCCATAATAATTACAGCATTTATTGTTACACCACCCCTCTACGTGTTGAGCGCACTGAGGGGGCACAGCTGTCCGGCCCCCAGCTGGATCATGAACATAACCTGTCCATGTGTTGGAAACTCACTGGAGGGGGTGCCGGGGCACTCCTGTCTGGTCACGCTGGGGTTCTGTGCCCAAGTATGGTCTTAAAACACAGCATTGAACAGACTGAACTCAGCTCTGCCCATACATTGCAGGCTTACAGCAGTATGTGATTTGCACTCTGATTCCTTTGCCCCCATGGTCAAGGGAGCCCCTACCAGAAGAAGCTAACCTGCAGCATTAAGGCCAAGAACCTGTGAAAAACCGGAATCATGCCGGACTTGCAGCCGGTCAACTTGCAACTACCCTGAGAGAAACAGCCTTTTACTTTGGTCTTAATCGGTGGCATGATGCTGTTGCGACTTTTTATTCTAAACGGTTGCCCCATCTCAGCAAGAAGGACTGATGCCCCTTCCACTGGCGCAACTGTGTTGGGAACGCTTGACACAGTATTTCGGAGCACTTGAGTGCAACTGGTCTTTATCGTTTAGACCGGTCATGGATTGTGTGCAGCCCGTGTTTCGTTGTCTTTGGTGCCTTTTCGAATGTGCACTGAAATTGTGTCTTTCTACGGGGTGCTCACTTTCATTGACGCTGATATGTTGATGTTCTTGCTGAGGGCTCATTACCAGACATGCGTGTTGAGGGTACATTTGCTACAGGGAAGCCTCTTATGAGCCGCCCTTTGTGGATCAAGTGGGTCTTGGCACTTTAACATCTGGCATCACACGTATGCTGCGGCCTTGGCTGGGGCTGAGGCTTTGGAGCGCGAGTGGTCTTTGGTTTTCCATGGCACTACCTGCCGAAGTGGGATCTTTTCTTGATTCAATTGTCATGGATATAATTGGCGATTTTCAATATGACTGTCTTTTGATATAATGTCAGCCTTTTTACAAGATTGCTAAATTCTACATTGACCGTTTTATTTGGCCTGCTTCAGCGTGTTATGCTTGTCAACTTAGACATTTAAGTACATATTTTAGTTAATTTTCAGTGCATTTATGCTGATATCTACACTTTGAACCAAGGGGAGGGTGTTGTGAGGTTGTTTTATCATCTTTTTATGGGCACATTATTTTAGCCATAGGTCTGCAGTTTGTGCCCTTTAGCCTAGAAAATAATTCATTTTATTATTTTAACAGAAGCCTTGTTTGGAAGTAATATTTTTATTCTTTTATCTATTACACTTTTAACCTAGAAATTGTTTTCATTCCTTAGCACAACATTTTTACTCTCTGCTTGCCCAAGGCTGTACACAATAATGTTGTCGGCACACAGAAGAACATCACATTCCCTGTAATTTCATGGAAACATATGTGTTTTTTATTTTAGGGCAGTTTTCTTAGAATACCAGATGTTTTATTAAAAAAACACTCCTTTGCCTCCTATACGTTGGAGGGAACTTTCAGCAACAAGTTGCCACATTATCCTGTTCACTTCATTGCAGCTGTCTGCTGAGACTAGATGTCTTTTCAGCCTACATGGGACAGGACTTTTGGTAGACCAACAGACCTCTTCGCTACTAGCATATTCAGGTATGGCGATGGTGTCTTCACAGGGGTCCTGAAGAGTGGATTGGGGCAAACACTGCTGTGCTCTAGTAGAACCTAAGTGGTGTAAGTAGGAATTCTGACATTTAGCATTGTAACAGTATGATGGGACTTTTTCTATGTTTTACTTTCTTTGTCACTGCACTGCTATTATTGTGTTTCATTATCCTTATTATTGAAGTACATGCCTTTTTTTATCTAGGATGCAGTTGATTCAATAAAATTCATTGAACCAAGCCCTGTTTATGTTTGTCTTTGCACATGTAAGGCGAATGTAACTTAGAGAAAAAGGGGTAAGATCTGTTCCACCACGGTTTCTGTGAGAAATCAGAATGTCATGGGCACGACTGCCACAAATCACTGCCACTTTCAGGTGCTGGTGAGGTACTGCTAGCTGGCCAGAAGGGTTAGGCTGACAGTTGTCACATGGTGTTGAATTGGACTCTGTTCCCCCACAATCCTGTGGTGCTGACGCCCAAATCCAGCAGTCTCATTGTTATAATGAGAGCCAACACAACACCATACCATACAATATTATACAACGACAGGCCATATTATGTCATACCATGTGGTACTAAACAATAGCAGGACATATTATACCACACCATACTTTACAATGACAGGCCATAGCAAATCATAACATTACTAGACAATGACAGGCCATATTATACTATACCATGCTACACAGTGACAGGCCATATTATACCATACCATGCCACGCTACACAATGACAGGCCATACCATACCATACTTTACAATCAGAGCCCATACCATACCATTTAAAACAATGGCAGCCCATACATACCATAATATACAATGGGAGTCCATACCACACTATATGCAATGACAGGCCATACTATACCATAATATAAAGTGAGAGCGCATACTATACTATACAATGAGAGACCATACCATAATATACAGTGATAGGCCGTACCATTCCATACTGTACAATGAGAGCCCATCCCATAATATACCATACGAAAGGCCATACTACACCATTCCATACAATACAATAATAGCCCAGCCCATCCCATCCCAATAACAAAAATAACACTGATACAGTCAGTGCTTGTTGCTTTATTTACCAATCCAGTATGGATTGGTAAATATTATTTTCAAAAGAAAGAAGCAAACACAAAAGCTCTTTTAAGGTGGACTGGCCAACAGCAATTCGCTGCCTGAACCTCTGCATATTTCTTTTTTTAAAGACTGCAGGTGGGGCGAGCAGGCAGCAAAGGGGAGCAGGAGGGTGGGAGGTGGACGCATAGGAAAGCAGAATGGAGCATGCTAAAGTTACCAGCAGAGAGTCAAGCTATGAAGTGCAGTAACACAAAGGGAGTTTATCGGGCTATAGGGTACAGCAATCACAACACGTCAATATGGGGCACGAGAAGCTGGCGTAAGGTTCATTAGAGCAAGAGGAGGAAGAGGAAGCGAACAGGACTATTAATGCTAGGTGGAACCCTAAGGAGCTCAAATGAAGAACCAGCCAACAATGAAGCTATGATGTACAAGAACAATGGGAGACGGGATATCGGGTTATAGGGGTGCTGAAAAACAATTAACTGCAGGGTAATAAAGTTGTACTTACCATACAAAGATGACCAGTGACAGAAATGCCCTGTTGGTAGAAGATTCTTTTCAGATGTCTCCTATGGATGGGGCAACTGCCTCCTGGGGACAGGAACATGCTTTCTGAGTACAACTGGGGTGTGGAGGTTGCATCTGCAGAAGGTCATTTGAGGATGACCGAATGTCTCAGAGGTCCTACAGGAGGTGCTTCTGCTTCTTGAATTCTGCAGCCAGAGGCCTCTCTCCCTTGATTGCAGTGGATGGTGTCGCCAGGTCTGAGGTTTTCTGGGGGTGTAGCTGCTACCTGGATCGGGGAGATGCCTGTTGGCTGGAGCCTACTGGAGTAGAGCCCTATGTCTGAGGCCTCCCAGGGCAGGGCTAAGGCGAACGGGGCTTGGTTCCTGCTACCAAAGGGGGGATTGAGGTCTCCCGTGGGCATGTGTCTGCTGCGTGAGGCCTCCTGTAGAAGGATCATGCTATCTAAGATCTCTGTGGGGGATGCTGGCTATTGGGGGGGTCGGGTCTTTCTGCCAAAGGTACATTTGGCAGTAGTGGGGTCTTTTGTGAGGGAGAGGATCAGCTGGGTGTCGTCTGCGTATGATACTATGTGGTGTGTCTGTGCGATGTTGGCAAGGGGGGCATGTAGACATTGAAGAGCGTTGGGCTGAGGGAGGATCCTTGAGGGACGCTACAGATGATCTTGGAGGCCTCTGACAGGAATGGCGGAAGGCGGACTCTCTGGGTTTTGCCGGTGAGAAATTATGAGATCCAGTTGAGAGCCTTGTTGCGGATTCCGGAGTTATGGAGTTGTGTGCGGAGGGTGTGATGACATACCATGTCGAAAGCGGCAGAGAGTTCCAGCAGGATGAGTGCTGCGGTTTCTCCTTTGTCGAGCATGGTCCTTAAGTCATCTGTGGCAGCAATGAGTGCAGTCTCAGTGCTGTGGTTTTTTCAGAATCCGGATTGGGAGGTGTTGAGCGCCTTACTGTCTTCTAGGAAACAGGAGAGCTGGGTGTTGACAACTTTTTCGATGACCTTGGCCGGGAAGGGGAGGAGGGAGATCGGCCGGTAGTTCTTCGGGTCATCTGGGTCCGCCTTGGGTTTCTTCAGTAGTGCGTTGACTTCTGCGTGTTTCCAGATTTCCAGGAAGGTGGCTGATTCGAAGGAGCTGTTGATGTGTCGCAGATGTGGGAGGGCGATGACGTTGCTAGCTTTGTTGAAGATGTGGTGAGGGCAGGGGTCCGATGGGGATCCGGAGTGGATGGAAGTGACGACTTCTGTGTTTTGTGGAGGAGGCTGGTGTTGCTCGGGCGTCGGGTTCGTGGATGTTTGTGGTCTGTTTGGGGTTGAATCTGTTGTGGATTTCTTCTATCTTGCGTCGGAAATGGGTGGCGAGGGAGTTGCAGAGATCTTGCAACAGAGAGGGTTCGTTGAATCAGGACTTGGGGTTTGAGAGATCTCTGACGATGCTAAAGAGTTCTTTACTGTTGTGGGCGTTGTTGTCTATGCGGTTCTTGAAGTGGGTTCTTTTGGTGGTGCGGATCAGTTGATGATGCTTGAAGATGGACTCCTTGAGTGCGATGTGGTTGGGTTCGGTGGGATCATGACGAAACGAGAAAAGAGGATGACAGCACACTAACGGAGAGCAAGAAAAATGAAAAGGGTCCAGAAAAGCAGCAAGGGTTGCACAGAAGCTTCCAGGGGAACATCGAAACAACAGAGAGCGACCAGGGAGAGGAAAAGGAGGAAGAAAATAATGGACCACAAGGAGAGAAGCCATTATCTGATGTTGGAGTCGGTCAGGAGCCAGCCACCAAGGAGGACACCGTGAAAAGACCACGCCACCTTCCTGGAGAAACGTGGCTGCACCAGGTACAATAATAAAGGAACGTGACCTGGGAACAGCGAATCTCCACCACACCATCTAATAGCGGAGGAACCATCCTAGAAGGAGAAGAAAAGAGAAGGAACCTTAATTAGATTATAAGACGATGCCTTCATATGTATATCATAAAACCAATAAATAAGCATCATCACCCATCCGACAATGCGTTGCCATAATAATTACAGCATTTATTGTTACACCACCCCTCTATGTGTTGAGCGCACTGAGGGGGCACAGCTGTCCGGCCCCCAGCTGGATCATGAACATAACCTGTCCATGTGTTGGAAACTCACTGGAGGGGGTGCCGGGGCACTCCTGTCTGGTCACGCTGGGGTTCTGTGCCCAAGTATGGTCTTAAAACACAGCATTGAACAGACTGAACTCAGCTCTGCCCATACATTGCAGGCTTACAGCAGTATGTGATTTGCACTCTGATTCCTTTGCCCCCATGGTCAAGGGAGCCCCTACCAGAAGGAGCTAACCTGCAGCATTAAGGCCACTAACCTGTGAAAAACCGGAATGATGCCGGACTTGCAGCCGGTCAATTTGCAACTACCCTGAGAGAAACAGCCTTTTACTTTGGCCTTAATCGGTGGCATGATGCTGTTGCGACTTTTTATTCTAAACGGTTGCCCCATCTCAGCAAGAAGGACTGATGCCCCTTCCACTGGCGCAACTGTGTTGGGAACGCTTGACACAGTATTTCGGAGCACAGGAGTGCAACTGGTCTTTATCGTTTAGACCGGTCATGGATTGTGTGCAGCCCGTGTTTCGTTGTCTTTGGTGCCTTTTCGAATGTGCACTGAAATTGTGTCTTTCTACGGGGTGCTCACTTTCATTGCCGCTGATATGTTGATGTTCTTGCTGAGGGCTCATTACCAGACATGCGTGTTGAGGGTGCATTTGCTACAGGGAAGCCTCTTATGAGCCGCCCTTTGTGGATCAAGTGGGTCTTGGCACTTTAACATCTGGCATCACACGTATGCTGCGGCCTTGGCTGGAGCTGAGGCTTTGGAGCGCGAGTGGTCTTTGGTTTTCCATGGCACTACCTGCCGAAGTGGGATCTTTTCTTGATTCAATTGTCATGGATATAATTGGCGATTTTCAATATGACTGTCTTTTGATATAATGTCAGCCTTTTTACAAGATTGCTAAATTCTAAATTGACCGTTTTATTTGGCCTGCTTCAGCGTGTTATGCTTGTCAACTTAGACATTTAAGTACATATTTTAGTTCATTTTCAGTGCATTTATGCTGATATCTACACTTTGAACCAAGGGGAGGGTGTTGTGAGGTTGTTTTATCATCTTTTTATGGGCACATTATTTTAGCCATAGGTCTGCAGTTTGTGCCCTTTAGCCTAGAAAATAATTCATTTTATTATTTTAACAGAAGCCTTGTTTGGAAGTAATATTTTTATTCTTTTATCTATTACACTTTTAACCTAGAAATTGTTTTCATTCCTTAGCACAACATTTTTACTCTCTGCTTGCCCAAGGCTGTACACAATAATGTTGTCGGCACACAGAAGAACATCACATTCCCTGTAATTTCATGGAAACATATGTGTTTTTTATTTTAGGGCAGTTTTCTTAGAATACCAGATGTTTTATTAAAAAAACACTCCTTTGCCTCCTATACGTTGGAGGGAACTTTCAGCAACAAGTTGCCACATTATCCTGTTCACTTCATTGCAGCTGTCTGCTGAGACTAGATGTCTTTTCAGCCTACATGGGACAGGACTTTTGGTAGACCAACAGACCTCTACGCTACTAGCATATTCAGGTATGGCGATGGTGTCTTCACAGGGGTCCTGAAGAGTGGATTAGGGCAAACACTGCTGTGCTCTAATAGAACCTAAGTGGTGTAAGTAGGAATTCTGACATTTAGCATTGTAACAGTATGATGGGACTTTTTCTATGTTTCACTTTCTTTGTCACTGCACTGCTATTATTGTGTTTCATTATCCTTATTATTGAAGTACATGCCTTTTTTTATCTAGGATGCAGTTGATTCAATAAAATTCATTGAACCAAGCCCTGTTTATGTTTGTCTTTGCACGTGTAAGGCAAATGTAACTTAGAGAAAAAGGGGTAAGATATGTTCCACCACGGTTTCAGTGAGAAATCAGAATGTCATGGGCACGACTGCCACAAATCACTGCCACTTTCAGGTGCTGGTGAGGTACTGCTAGCTGGCTGGAAGGGTTAGGCTGACAGTTGTCACACGGTATGGAATTGGACTCCGTTCCCCCACAATCCTGTGGTGCTGACACCCGAATCCAGCAGTCTCATTGTTATAATGAGAGCCAACATGACACCATACTATACGATATTATACAATGACAGGCCATATTATGTCATACCATGTGGTACTAAACAATAGCAGGACATATTATACCACACCATACTTTACAATGACAGGTCATAGCAAACCATAACATAACTAGAGAATGACAGGCCATATTATACTATACCATGCCATGCTACACAATGACAGGCCATACCATACCATACTTTACAATCAGAGCCCATACCATACCATTTTACACAATGGCAGCCCATACATACCATAATATACAATGGGAGTCCATACCACACTATATGCAATGACAGGCCATACTATACCATAATATAAAGTGAGAGCGCATACCATACTATACAATGAGAGACCATCCCATAATATACAGTGATAGGCCATACCATTCCATACAGTACAATGAGAGCCCATCCCATACTATACCATACGAAAGGCCATAATACACCATCCCATACAATACAATAATAGCCCATCCCATCCCGTCCCGTCCCACTAACAAAAATAACACTGATACAGTCAGTGCTTGTTGCTTTATTTACCAATCCAGTATGGGTTGGTAAATAATATTTTCAAAAGAAAGAAGCAAACACAAAAGCTCTTTTATGGTGGACTGGCCAACAGCAATTCGCTGCCTGAACCTCTGCATATTTCTTTTTTTAAAGACTGCAGGTGGGGCGAGCAGGCAGCCAAGGGGAGCAGGAGGGTGGGAGGTGGACGCATAGGAAAGCAGAATGGAGCATGCTAAAGTTACCGGCAGAGAGTCAAGCTATGAAGTGCAGTAACACAAAGGGAGTTTATCGGGCTATAGGGTACAGCAATCACAACACGTCAATATGGGGCACGAGAAGCTGGCGTAAGGTTCATTAGAACAAGAGGAGGAAGACTCGGCGAACAGGACTATTAATGCTAGGTGGAACCCTAAGGAGCTCAAATGGAGAACCAGCCAACAATGAAGCTATGATGTACAAGAACAATGGGAGACGGGATATCGGGTTATAGGGATGCTGAAAAACAATTAACTGCAGGGTAATAAAGTTGTACTTACCATACAAAGATGACCAGTGACAGAAATGCCCTGTTGGTAGAAGATTCTTTTCAGATGTCTCCTATGGATGGGGCAACTGCCTCCCGGGGCAGGAACATGCTTTCTGAGTACAACGGACTGTAGAGCTTGCATCTGCAGAAGGTCATTTGAGGATGACTGTCTGTCTCAGAGATCCTACAGGAGGTGCTTCTGCTTCTTGAATTCTGCAGCCAGAGGCCTCTCTCCCTTGATTGCAGTGGATGGTGTGGCCAGGTCTGAGGTTTTCTGGGGGTGTAGCTGCTACCTGGATCAGGGAGAGGCCTGTTGGCTGGAGCCTACTGGAGTAGAGCCCTATGTCTGAGGCCTCCTAGGGCAGGGCTAAGGTGAACGGGGCTTGGTTCCTGCTACCAAAGGGGGGATTGAGGCCTCCTGTGGGCACGTGTCTGCTGCATGAGGCCTCCTGGAGAAGGATCATGCTATCTAAGATCTCTTTGGGGGGTGCTGGCTATTGGGGGGTCGGGTCTTTCTGCCAAAGGTCTCTGGGGTGTCCTCAGTGCTTTAAATGGAAATATAAAAGTGCAGTTTATCACTATTTACAGTGCCTGTTGCTCCTGAAAAGTGCTGGTGCTCTTCAGTTAAATGTATTGTCGGAGGGCTGAGAAGTGCAGGAACCCTCCGTATCAAATGAAAGAAGTGCAGGTACTGAGTACCGGACAGTACCTGCCCTTTAAAGCCCTGAGTGTCCAGATTATATGTCATTGTGCAACCCCCATCTAAAGGGCCGTGCCTGGTCCCACCTTTCCAACGCAGGTGTCACCAGTCAATGTATTTATTCCAGATTGGCTTGGGTGGTATTTTATTCATCAAAAGCTGAAAATCTGGGCATAGAATGGTAAACTGCCTTTGTTATTTTCTTGCCTTTGCCTCTTTCTAAATTAAATATGTTGATTCATTCAGCTGTATGTTTGAAAATACAACTGCAAGAAGTACCAAAGTTGTTGAGGTATTTAATTCATTGCAAGGCGGTAATACATCTTGCTCAAATATATTGTTTTATTTTCAGCATGGTTTGACATTTGATTTTCTAGTTATTATGCTAAAGCAATCAACAGTACTGATTGCTTAAGGATAATAACTAGAAAGGGGTTAAGGAGACATGTTGCGTTCAAAAGGAAGATGCTATTTTTTGTCTGAGGAAGAGTTAAAAAATAATCCTGAGAATGTTCTACAATTTATTTTTCATCTGCCAGCCCTCGGCTATTCCAGAAAAGCAAAACGTAAACAAATTGCTGTGTTTTATTTCTGCTCCTTATACACACCCCGCTGTCACTTATGAAGTATTATTCTGGTGAAGCAGAGAAATGTGCCCCTCGAGGGAATCTTCTAGAGGTCTGTATACACAAGTGCTTAATTTGTAAATAAAAACGTGCCAGTGCCCAAAGCTCTCCTGTAAAACACGCGGCTGCTGTAATTAACTCTGCAAAGAGGGAATACTGAGGCAGCCTAATCCTGAAGTCATCTCTGGGCTCTTTTTACTCCATTTACAGCCACTCCCTGCACCTTCACCTCTCTCTTGCAGCTTTCCGCTATCTCCCGTTGTGACACTTTTTGTTTTTTCTCTTCCTCCGTCTTTCCCATATGTGTCTTTTGCTCGCAGTAAATGATTGAGGCAGAAAAATAAGTGCCGGTCCTCAAAAATAAGTGCTGGTGCCCGCACTGGAAACAACAAGTACAAATTAAGCACTGGGACAAACCAAAACCCCAGAGCGGATCATAACAACATGAGAGGTTACAAGAGCTGTTAATAGTAGGGAAATATTTTCCTGGAGAAAAACTGTCACTGAGATGTTACTCAGATTACGAATATTTACGTGGACAGAAAAAATCCTCTCAAGGATAAAGTTCCTGAACCAGAAGTTACTCTTGCTGTCAGTGGTTTATCTATTTGCCTGAAACGTTGTTATTAATGGTGGCAGGTCAAATGAAGAAGTAAAGCACGTAATGAAACAGTTCCAATTTTACAATAAAAAAAATATGTTCTAATAAAATAAAAAAGATGACATTTTGCCTGCGCGGAATCGAACCCTTTCATGAAATCTAACTCGACGCTTTCCTGACCGGTGATGGATCCCTGACCACTGGGACCCGGCACATTGTTGTTACTGCCTCTGTTTATAAGTCAAAATAGATGGGAAAAACACTCAGGTCTCTCCTCACTAAAGGGGGGAAATATCACCGGACGCACAAAATACACTACATTCGAGCAGACCTGGAAGAGGGAAATGTACTGCACCTTAAACACCCCGCACTCTGGGAGCTGCCAAGCCTGGGACTAGGAGACCCTCACTCCGCCTGCATACTGGAGAGTAAAACAGCAAGAACCAGTTAGCTACGAAGAGAAATACCCAGTACACCTCTAGGGGGTCAGTGCTTTTTCTGGGGATCCCTGCAGCTCATTCTAGGGCTCGACAAAGCTCTCCGGTGTCCCCGACTCCACCACGAGCACTTCATCCAGTCCAGGGTTTCGCTTTGGAGGCTCGGACCCCTCCCAATGTTAGTATTATAGACAGGACTACAAGTCCCAGAATACACTGCAAAAACCTGGCCTGGATTTAGTAACCTAGGAAGTATTAAAGCTCTGACGAGGGTGGCGAGGCGAGCACGTCCGGGTCACTGGTTCTTTGCTTGCACAATCTGCCTGCAACTTTTACACTTAAATAGATGGAACGTTTCACCTTTGTAGAAAACAAATCCTTATTCAGAGCCCACTCCAACATTTAATTTATTTAAAGTGAGAAAAACACTATCGTAGATGCATTTTATTTATTATGTAGTACTTTGATTTTATTTAAATATAATAGCCCTCCAGTACACGTTTTCTTTTTCGAGAAAGTACACAGTAACTTGACATGAAAAGGCAGACATCTTTTCCCAAGGGTGTAACATTTAAAAGATTGTCCGTGCTAGTTTTTGAAAGACATGATTACATTTCTAAAATGTTTACTTCGTTGCCAGAATCTCACTCCAAATTACATTTAAAATAGTAATCGTAATAGGTTAAAAAAAATGCTCTCCCCGTCGGGGAATTGAACCCCGGTCTCCCGCGTGACAGGCGGGGATACTGACCACTATACTAACGAGAAACTAGTACATGACTCTTTGATGAACTGCTACTTGTCGTGTTCTGCAACACGCCCACAGATGTCGGGTGATGAACAAACACACACTTTCACTGCACAAAACACACACACACAAACCTGCTGACCCTCAACACTTCACAACAACCTTCTCCCCTCCCAGCAGACGCTCTCAGCAGCTCCCAGCAGCATCACCTTCCACACTCACAACAAGCAGCTCCGGGGCTGCTTCAGCCGGGGGTGGGGGGCACCGGCCTCGCTCCTCAGCCCAGGGGCCCCCGGCTCTGTCTCATCAGGGGGGGTTGCACAAAGGGACTGAGGGGACACTCTCCCGCCCCCCCAGCTGGAGGAGGGAGCTGGACTGGGAGGGGAAGAGAGGAGGCGGGAAAAGCCAAGGTGTCTGAGGGGCTGAGAAAGGAGCTGCTTTAGATTGGAAAGCAGAGGAAACAGAGGAGACTGAGGAAAAGTCCTGGGAGCGGATTTGAAGCAGCGACCTCACCATGTCCGCTCCACCCACTGAGCTATCTAAAGCTGGGCTGTATGGAGGAGGCACCATGTGGTATGAGAAGTGGCCCCGGGTGCTGTCTATCTAGGCAGTTTCTAATCACAAACTCAAGGGCTTGATAAAGCTGTGAACCTACCAGATGATTTCACCGATAGGGAAAATGGCTGAGTAGACCGAATTTGATTATATATTTTCATTTATTATTTTTGGAATACAATAGTTAAGAAGGGGGTAATGTTATTATGTTTATTATGTTAAATGTACATAGCGCTCGTACAAAATAGGTTTCTTAGAGTTGAATCAGAGTTATATTTGGGTTTTGTTTTAATGTGATTTATTTAGAGTGCTTTATGTTTACTTGTGGGTATATCACTGTTGTGAGCGTTAATTTACTATTAATAACATCAAGGCGCTAGATGTGACTTATTGCTAATATTGACCCGTGTTTACGCTGCCTTCCATCTTGTTTAAACGTCATCTGATGTCTCGTAATATTATTGTTTATTCCGCTTCTAAAATAAACTTTAATAGTTTCACACTTGTCGGCACAAAAAGTTCTCAGAAAGTCTCCTGAATGTACTAAGCCAGGGACAGGTCCTGCTGGTCCTGGTTCTGTTAATGTTGCATCAGATGAACTCTAATTGTAACTGTAATTGTATTTATATAGAGCGTACTAGCCCTGAGGAGGCGTCAAAGCACTTTTCGGCGAGTAGCACGCTACTCCAGAACCAAAAGAATTCGTGGTGGATTAGAATAGGGAGATATGAGTACAACATTAGTATTAATTGATTTGAGCAGAGGATATGAGCGTTTGTTAGTAGGTTTTAATAAAATAATGGCGGGAAGAGGAGGGAAGAATCCAGAAGTGTTAATTGGGAGTTTATAGTAATAGGATGAGGGTTGGGATGAGTACCGGAGAGATGGAGGAGGGAAGAGTCTGTGGAGAGGGGTTAGGGAGATCATAGTAGCAGGAGGGGTTTTGGATGAGTGAAAGGTGAGATAAGTGAGGGAGAATTTAGTAGGGTTGCTTGGAAGATCATAGTAGTAAACTGAGGTTCGGGGTGACTGTGAGAATGTGGAGGTTGAAGAAAAAGTTGAGCAGGAAGCAGTTATAGAAAGTGGGGAAGAAGACCCCACAATAGAATTGCTGTGTTAGACGGCCCCTGTACAATACCACTTCTTAAGAAGTGCTGAATGCCACTCCACAGGTAATACCTGAGAATGCAGTGACCATGGGATCCTTGGTGGAGCCTCATGAGCCCCCAAGCTACACAGTGACCTCTGCCCCATCTCAGGCTCAGACTCCTGTAACAGTTGCAGTAAGTACCTTACCGTTACCTAGCAGCTCCAGCCAGCAACAGCAACAGTTTCCACGAACAGCAACAGTTTCCACGGTGTGCACGCTCTGGGAACTACTTGTCTTCACCCTGCACCAGAAGGACTGAAGAAATCTCCCGTGGAGTGACGGAGTCACTTCCCTCCTCCAGCAGGCACCTACTAAGATGACAACCGGTTCTCTTGGACCCCTCTCCTGGCGACAAGCCTGCTCTTTGGAACACAGGTGGTGGACCCCTTCGACACAGACTGTCCTAAGGTCCTGCTGTCCAAATTTAGAGGAGGTAAGAGCTTGCCTTCCCCATTTGCGACAGTACCCCTGTGCACCGTGCCATCTTCACCTCTTGAGGCCTCTGTGCACTATTTGCAAGAATCCTTCGTGCACAGCCTGGCACAGGTCCCTAGCTCTCTATCCTGTGACGCTCAACTCACTGAGTTGTTCTCCGGCGGCGTGGGACCTTCTTTTGTAGTGCTGCAGCAACCGCAATTTGCACCTTCTTTGTCCCAGTGTCCTGGGACCTCATTGGGTGCTGGCTGATCATCTGTGGGTTCCCTCCAGTGTTGGAAGCCTCCTCTGCCTCCTCAGTCCGATTTGAGGTCCCAAGTCCCTCCAGGGTCCAGGCAGCGCCATTTCCAAGCAATCCGCAACATTGCTTGAATAAAGGCTTGTTGGACGAATGCAGCGGTGCAACTCGCCTGCTTCCAACATCTCCACGTGGGACATCCTTTGCATCATGCAGGATCCCGCAGCCATCTTCTTTGGTGCTCTTCTGCAGACTTCTTCTAACCGGAGAATCCTCTCTTACACCATCTTCTAGGTTGGCAGGGGCTCCTGTCCTTCCTGGAATCTTCTGCGACTTCTGGACTTGGTCTCCTCTCTTTACAGGTCTTCAGGTCCAGGAATCCACTATTTGTTGCCTGCAGTCTTGCTTGGTTCTTGCAATAACTCTAATCACCACTTGTAGTGTGTCCTAAGGAAACTTGCAGTACTTTACTCCTACTTTCCTTCGCTCTAGGGTGGGGCGTTTTACTCACTTTTGTGGTTTTCTTACACTCCCAGCGATCCTCTACACACTACACTTGTCTAGGAGGGAATTTGTGATTCACATTCCACTTTCTTAGTATATGGTTTGTGTTGCCCCTAGACCTATTTCTTCCTATTGCATTCTATGGTATTTTCTATTGTTTGCACTATCCTATGACTACTTACTTACCTTATTTTGGTGTCTAGTGTATATATTGTGTATAATACTCCCCTCCAGAAGGTGTATTGCCTCTAAGATATTTATGTCCTTGTGTCACTAAAATAAAGTACCTTTATTTTTGGTAACACGGAGTATTGTCTTTTATTGTGTATAAGTACTCTGTAACTATAGTGGTATTGCAGGAGCTTTGCATGTCTCCTAGTTCAGCGTCAGCTGCTCTGCTATAGCTACCTCTATCAGCCTAAGCTGCTAGAACACGACTATATTTCACTAATAAGGGATAATTGGACCTGGTATAAGGTGTAATTATCTAAGGTACCCACTACAAACCAGGCCAGCCTCCTACAACACCTAGTTATAAAAAAACAAACGTCTTGCGATCAATAGTGACCTTTCATTTAAGGTACTCAGAAGCAGTTTCAAGGTCATTTTAGAGTTTCTCACAGCTCAAAAGGGTATATTTTGTAATATGTATTCATTTCCATGGACTCCATTGCTTGCTTTTACTCATAAGAAAGTGTCACTCAGTGTCACACATTTGGCCATTGAATATCACTCATAAGTACACTCAAACTGTAGAAATGTCCCACATAAGCCATTTGAAAACCTGGAAGATATGCATGGCCGTTCATACATGCCAACATTTTAGAACAGGAAAGTTGGAGATTTTGAAAAAAAATAATAATCAAGGGAATGTATTTTCCCTATTGACTTCTATTGTAGCAGAGGCAATTTTAAGCTGGAGACAGTAAAAATAAAGCCATTTCTGGCTTTAAAAATCATGGGCCTCCTGCCTGAATAGGGACTGAGGGCATATCTGTAACTATACATCACAGCCAAAGCTTATTTCATGGCCATGAAGGAGACCGGAGCACCAAGGACAGCCTTCCTGTAACACCATGCTGGTGAAGAGGCGCTCATGGTCATGTGAAGGGGACTGCAACGCCTGGCTGTGGAGTCCATCAGCGAGCTCTTTTCGATCCCAAGTCTACTGCGGCTTAGCTGCCAAGTTTGCACCGCTAGATTGTAAAATCCATCTGGCGAACAGTTCCAACTGCAGTCTGGGTGCACCAGCCAAGCTCCAGCTGTGTGACTGTTCTGTCAGACCCAGAGTCTCACAGGAGCATCAGGAGCATCAGGAGCATCAAACGTCCTGGGCCTCATGGGACAGAATACTTCTCTAAGCAGCGGTCCCAGGAGCAAGATGCACATTTCAAGTTTGCGCTCCAGAGCTGCATGCTACTCAGCATCTGCGTTTCCCTCAAGAGACAATGTGAAGATTGTTTCTGAGATGTGCCAGTCACATGAACTGTAATAAACTGGGCCCAGAGAAGGTTTCAGTGGGCATCACAGTCAACAAGTTTCTCGGTCAGGCTCACGCTGCCTGGGCACTGCAAGAAGATTAAGCCAATGAGTGCTGGCTGTGCATAAGCCACGCTGAAGTCAGAGCGCATCAGTCAACAGTAAGAGAAGGTAAGTGTGTGTGACAATGCATATCAGCGCGGCTATTTGCGGACACTCACTAAAATGCATTAGACTAGACTTGGCACAATTGCTCCAACTAAGGAGCCAACACCAACTCAGTGCTCCCCCTTCTGAACCAAGTGAGGCAGAAGACTGAAAACTGCACATTTTCCAGTCCCATGCACAAAGATAACACCCAGTACAAGTTTTTGTATTACACGTTTGAGTTGTATTCATTTCCAGACCATTATAAATTCCAAAATTGCGAAGACAAAACATAAATCGGATGAGCAACTCCCACTAGTATCAGGTAAACCTGAAAGCTGTGAAGACTCAGAGGCCGTGGGGGGTATACCCTAACTGCATGATCTGGCAAGCACATGCACCCCGGCCTTGGTGCTCAGATGATACAAGATCGCTGTTCCCCTACACACCAACACTATCTTCAAAGAGTCCAGTCTGTTATGAAAGAAGGCTACCAGATGGCTCCATGTGTCCAAGGAGTACCTGGGAGGGCGCATCCCATAGAAGGTGCTTTTCGGGACACAAATGTATGTTCCAGATGTTGATGACTCTGGAGCAGAGGCGGAAAACACACCTTTTGGCATAAATGAACGTGTCACTGTCTTTCAGGAATTACAACAGTTCCATGATGAAAACACGTCTGCCTGTGCTGCCTCCTTGGGAAAAAGGGATGCACCAATAACATCTATCAGCCGGATTCTGAAAGTTGGGGATCTAGTGTGAGAAAAGATTGCCATGAAAAAGGAGTTTGGGCCTTCATATCATGCACCGGTTCCAGTCCTGGGAATACATGGTACCAGAACTATTATTCTACCACCACTATGTGGTTCAAAAGAAAAACGCTTTGTCTCCATTGAAAATGTCAAGTTACACCATATGGCAGATTCTACACAGCAGACCTAGAGCAGGTCAAGGTAGTTCCTGAATCCCTCTCACTACAGGCCAGGAAGTTCCTCTACAGGTTTTAAGATACGATGCTGACAATACCCCGAGCGTGGGGAGGGTGGAAAATGATCTTTCATTGGAAACATTATCTTCATCTGCGACAAGAAACGTCCAAAACAATGAGCAATTGTACTCAAATTCAACCCAAACTGATGGAATTGTTTCTACGAATGCCAGTTCTCTATTTCCAAACACAGCTCCAGTCTTTGCACGAACTGCTTCTGGATCTTCTGCCGACATCAATGACTTTTTCACCGACTCATCCACTTCTTCTGCGACACCATTGTCAAGAGCACGTAGGCTGATAAATCAGTTCAAAATTAACTATTTTATTCATCCATGGAACTATCTATGGCTCATACTAACTGTACTTGGCATTCTCCTTTGATTTGGGTTTGTCATCGTCTTTTTCTAACTCATAGATGGTCATTACCTTCCTGAACACTCTGCAGTCGAACTGGTGGATGAGGTCCCAGAACCGCATCTTTCTTCATAAGGTCCATCAAGACTTGTCGGTAGTAAAAATTTCAGCTTTACCAATTCCTGATGGGGTTGTTTGGGATAAAGTATCTTTTGATATATTCGGCTCGACGGAGATTCTTCAAATTCCATATGTTTTCAAACTTTCAATGAATGATGTGATAACACCTGGAGTTGTTTCTGATGACTGGGCTGTAAAAACAGTTGATTCTGTCCTTTCTAAGCTTGGGTATTGTACTGTATTTGAAAGTGAAAATATTTACCAAACAAAAGAAAAATATGGAGATATGTGCTGCTATAATTATTATTGACATCATTTCATTCATAGAGCAAGTACCCTAAAGACCGTTTTTAATTATCCACTGTGGGAACATTGTCCTACCTCACCTGTGGGGAGTTCTAAAACATACATGGAAAAGTTAACATATTTTTCCGGGGATAATGTTAAAAATGCTGAGTCCTATTATTTTAAATTGCCTTCAATGGAAATGCACAATGTATTTTTAATGGACACACAATTGATTTATTCTGATTTCTTTGTTTTCCAGTTGGCTAAAGAAGACTATGAATTTTGGATGAAGTCGAGTGACTTAAAGAGTGTTTGGGGAACTAAAAATTAGCAAATACAGGAAAGGGAAGCTTTATTTAGAGCATGCCCGATACCTTTACAAATTATAATTTTAAATGACACCGTGCAGCAAACAAGTTGCCTAGGCTTGGCAAAAATGAAAGAATTTAATGCACCCAGTACCCCCATTCCTGCAACATTTTACAAATGGCAAAATTATATAAATGCAACTGATGAATAGCTCGATAGGTGGGTCTAGAAAGGAACATTTAACAGAACAATTTGAAGTCCTGTTAGGTAGTTTTTGTGGCCAGTGGATACAAATGGTTGTCATGCACATTTTGTAAGCTCCACCGTGGGTTTGGAGTGAGCAGACCAGACTCTCGTTATGTGTCATCAGAACATTCGGTAATGTGCTCTTCCCCCCACGCAACTATTGAAAGTAGCAGACATTTGGCCTCATGTTGCTACTTCTAATGTACATTTTGACAGCTAAGCAGAGTAAAAGCTCTATTGTTTCAGAAACATCTGCCCCCGAGACCTTTGCACTCCAAGTAGCGAGGTCATCTGAGGAGATACTATCCCTTTAAATACAAACTTTCTGAGACACTTGGGTGAACTCATGGGACAAATTTTCAATGTGTCCAATACTGCTGGGATTGTACATTTCTTTAAGGCTGTTGGTTCTGGGTTCATCAGCACCTTTTCCTCTATATTTGGTATCATGCCTTCAGCCATTCAATCAATCTTTTCAGGCATTTTTGGGGAATTCCCAATTACTTTGGCCTTAATTGGTGGCATGCTGCTGTTGCTATTTTTTATTCTAAACGGTTGCCCCATCTCAGCAAGAAGGACTGAAGCCGCTTCCACTGGAGCAACTGTGTTGTGAACGCTTGATGCAGTATTTCGGAGCACTGGAGTGCAACTGGTCTTTATCGTTTAGACCGGTCATGGATTGTGTGGAGCCCGTGTTTCGTTGTCTTTGGTGCCTTTTCGAATGTGCACTGAAATTGTGTCTTTCTACGGGGTGCTCACTTTCATCGACGCTGATATGTTGATGTTCTTGCTGAGGGCTCATTACCAGACATGCGTGTTGAGGGTGCGTTTGCTACAGGGAAGCCTCTTATGAGCCGCCCTTTGTGGATTAAGTGGGTCTTGACACTTTAACATCTGGCATCACACGTATAATGCGGCCTTGGCTAAAGCTGAGGCTTTGGAGCGCGAGTGGTCTTTGGTTTTCCATGGCACTAACTGCCGAAGTGGGATCTTTTCTTGATTCAATTGTCATGGATATAACTGCCGATCTTCAATATGACTGTCTTTTGAAATAATGTTGGCAATCGGCCTTTTTACAAGATTGCTAAATTCTAAATTGACCGTTTTATTTAGCCTGCTTCAGCGTGTTATGCTTGTCAACTTAGACATTCAAGTACATATTTTAGTTCATTTTTATCTCAGTGCATTTATGCTGACATCTGCACTTTGAACCAAGGGGAGGGTGTTGTGAGGTTTTATTATCATCTTTTTATGGGCACGTTATTTTAGCCATAGGTCTACAGCTTGTGCCCTTTAGCCAAGAAAATAATTCATTTTATTATTTTAACAGAAGCCTTGTTTGGAAGTGATATTTTTATTCTTTTATCTATTACACTTTTAACCTAGAAATTGTTTTCATTTCTTAGCACAACATTTTCACTCTCTGCTTGCTCAAGGCTGTACACAATAATGTTGTTGGCACACAGAAGAAAATCACATTCCCTGTAATTTCACGGAAACATATGTGTGTTTTATTTTAGGGCAGTTTTCTTAGAATACCAGATGTTTTATTTAAAAAACACTCCTTTGCCTCCTATACGTTGTAGGAAGGTAGCCTCTTTCTAGCCTTGTTACCCCCACTTTTAGCCTGTTTGTGAGTATATGTCAGGGTGTTTTTACTGTCTCACTGGGATCCTGCTAGCCAGGGCCCAGTGCTCATAGTGAAAACCCTATGTTGTCAGTGTGTTTGATATGTGTCACTGGGATTCTGCTAGGCAGGACCCCAGTGCTCATAAGTATGTGGCCTATACGTGTTCCCTGTGTGGTGCCTAACTGTATCACTGAGGCTCTGCTAACCAGAACCTGTGTTTATGCTCTCTCTGCTTTATAAAATTGTCACTGCAGGCTAATGACTAATTTTACCAATTCTCATTGGCACACTGGAACACCCATATAATTCCCTTGTATATGGTACCTAGGTACCCAGGGTATTGGGGTTCCAGGAGATCCCTATGGGCTGCAGCATTTCTTTTGCCACCCATAGGGAGCTTAGACAATTCTTACACAGGACTGCCACAGCAGCCTGAGTGAAATAACATCCACGTTATTTCACAGCCAGTTTTCACTGCACATAAGTAACTTATAAGTCACCTATATGTCTAACCCTCACTTGGTGAAGGTTAGGTGCCAAGTTACTTAGTGTGTGGGCACCCTGGTACTAGCCAAGGTGCCCCCACATTGTTCAGGGCAAATTCCCCGGACTTTGTGAGTGCGGGGACACCATTACACGTGTGCACTACACATAGGTCACTACCTATGTGTAGCTTCACAATGGTAACTCAAAACATGGCCATGTAACATGTCTAAGATCATGGAATTGTCCCCCCATCCATGATCCCCCGGGACTCTAGCACAGAACCCGGGTACTGCCAAACTGCCTTTCCAGGGATTCCACTGCAGCTGCTGCTGCTGCCAACCCCTCAGACAGGTTTCTGCCCTCCTGGGGTCCAGGCAGCCCAGTCCCACGAAGGCAGAACAAAGGATTTCCTCTGAGAGAGGGTATTACACCCTCTCCCTTTGGAAATAGGTGTGAAGTGCTGGGGAGGAGTAGCCTCCCCCAGCCTCTGGAAATGCTTTGCCTCTGCATAAGCCAGTCTACACTGGTTCAGGGATCCCCCAGCCCTGCTCTGGCGTGAAACTGGACAAAGAAAAGGGGAGTGACCCCTCCCCTGACCAGTACCTCCCAGGGGAGGTGCCCAGAGCTCCTCCAGTGTGTCACAGACCTCTGCCATCTTGGATTCAGAGGTGTTGTGGCACAATGGACTGCTCTGAGTGGCCAGTGCCAGCAGGTGACGTCAGAGACCCCTCCTGATAGGTGCTTACCTCTTTCAGTAGCCAAGCCTCCTTTCTTAGTAGCCAAACCTCATTTTCTGGCTATTTAGGGTCTCTCCTCTGGGCTATTCCTCAGATAACGAATGCAAGAGCTCACCAGAGTTCCTCTGCACTTCCCTCTGACTTCTGCCTAGGATCGACCGCTGACTGCTCCAGGACGCCTGCAAAACCGCAGCAAAGTGCGAAGACGACTGCCAGCAACATTGTATCGCCTCATCCTGCCGGCTTTCTCGACTGTTTCCTGGTGGTGCATGCTCTGAGGGCTGTCTGCCTTCACCCTGCACTGGAAGCCAAGAAGAAATCTCCCGTTGGTCAACGGCATCTTCCCCCTGCTAACGCAGGCATTAAACTTCTGCATCACTGGTCCTCTGGGTCCCCTCCCATCCGGACGAGCGTGGTCCCTGGAACACAGGAGCTGGGTCCAAGTGTCTCCCACAGTCCAGTGGCCCTTCTGTCCAAAGTTGGTGGAGGTAAGTCCTTGCCTTCCCACGCCAGACAGCAAACCTGTGTACTGCGTGATTTGCAGCTGCTCCGGCTTCTGTGCACTTTTTCCAAGGATTCCTTAGTGCACAGCCTAACCGGGATCCCCAGCACTCCGTCCTGCAGTGCTCAACCCACTGAGTTGGACTCTGATGTCGTGGGACCCTCCTTTGTGACTCTGAGTCGACCGCTGTCCTGAGATCTTCCAAGTGCCTGCTCTGGTACTTCTGCGGATGCTGCCTGCTTCTGTGGGGGCTCTCTGTGTTGCTGAGCGCCCCCTTTGTCTCCTCCTCCAAGGGGCGACATCCTGGTCCTTCCTGGTCCCCAGCAGCACCCAAAATCCTAAACCGTGCCTCTTGCAGCTAGCAAGGCTTGTTTGCGGTATTTCTGCCTGAAAATACTTCTGCAACCTCCAGCACGCCGTGGGACATCTTCCGTCCAAAGGAGAAGTTCCTAGCCCTTTTCGTTGTTGCAGAATCTTCAGCTTCTTCCACCCAGAGGCAGCCCTTTTGCACCTTCATCCGGGGTTTTCTGGGCTCCTGCCCCCCTTGGACACTTGCGTGACTCTTGGACTTGGTACCCTTCCTTTACAGGTCCTCAGGTCCAGGAATCTGTCTTCAGTGTTTTGCTGGTGCTTGTGGTTCTTGCAGAATCCCCTATCACGACTATTACGTCTTTCTGGGGTAGTAGGGTAACTTTACTCCTACTTTTCAGGGTCTTGGGGTGGGGTATCTTGGACACCCTTACTGTTTTCTTACAATCCCAGCGACCCTCTACAACCTCCCATAGGTCTGGGGTCCATTCGTGATTCGCATTCCACTTTTGGAGCATATGGTTTGTGTTGCCCCTAGACCTGTCTACCTATTGAATCCGATTGTGATTCTACATTGTTTGCACTACTTTTCTCACTGTTACTTAGCTGTTTTGGGTTTGTGTGCATATAATTTGTGTATATTACTTACCTCCTAAGTGAGGGTATCCTCTGAGATACTTTTGGCATATTGTCACTAAAATGAAGTACCTTTATTTTTAGTAACTCTGAGTATTGTGTTTTCTTATGATATTGTGCTATATGATATAAGTGGTATAGTAGGAGCTTTGCGTGTCTCCTAGTTCAGCCTAAGCTGCTTTGCCATACCTACCTCTATCAGCCTAAGCTGCTAGAAACACCTCTATTCTACTAATAAGGGAAAACTGGAACTGGCACAGGGTGTAAGTACCACAAGGTACCCACTATAAGCCAGGCCAGCCTCCTACATACGTTGGAGGGAAATTCCAGCAAGAAGTTGCCACCTTATCCTGTTCACTTCATTGCAGCTGTCTGCTGAGACTAGGGGCCAGATGTAGCAAAGGGTTTTACCCATTTTGTGTCTATGGGAAAATGTGTTCGTACATATGGCCCTAGATGTCTTTTCCACCTACATGGGACAGGACTTTCGGTAGACCAACAGACCCCTTCGCTACTAGCATATTCAGGTATGGCGATGGTGTCTTCACAGGGGTCCTGAAGAGTGGATTAGGGCAAACACTGCTATGCTCTAGTAGAACCTTAGTGGTGTAAGTAGGAATTCTGACATTTAGCATTGTAACACTATGATGGGACTTTTTCTATGTTTCACTTTCTTTGTCACTGCACTTCTATTATTGTGTTTCATTATCCCTATTATTGAAGTACATGACTTTTTTTATCTAGGATGCAGTTGATTCAATAAAATTCATTGAACCAAGCCCTGCTTATGTTCGTCTTTGCACGTGTAAGTTGAATGTAACTTAGAGAAAAAGGGGTAAGATCTGTTCCACCACGGTTTCCGTGAGAAATCAGAATGTCATGGGCACGACTGCCACAAATCACTGCCACATTCAGGTGCTGGTGAGGTACTGCTAGCTGGCTGGAAGGGTTAGGCTGACAGTTGTCACACGGTGTGGAATTGGACTCTGTTCCCCCACAATCCTGTGGTGCTGCCGCCCAAATCCAGCAGTCTCATTGTTATATTGAGAACCAACACGACACCCTACCATACAATATTATACAATGACAGGCCATAATATGTCATACCATGTGGTACTAAACAATAGCAGGACATATTATACCACACCATACTTTTACAATGACAGGCCATAGCAAACCATAACATTACTAGACAATGACAGGCCATATTATACCATACCATGCCATGCCATGCTACACAATGACAGGCCATACCATGCCATACTTTACAATCAGAGCCCATACCACTATTTTAAACAATGGCAGCCCATACATACAATAATATACAAAGGGAGTCCATACCACACTGTAGGAAAGTACCATCCTGCCTGGCATGTTACCCCCATTTTTCACTGTATATATGTTGTTTTGGTTGTATGTGTCACTGGGACCCTGGTAACCCAGGGCCCCAGTGCTCATAAGTGTGCCTGAATGTGTTACCTGTGTAGTGACTAACTGTCTCACTGAGGCTCTGCTAATCAGAACCTCAGTGGTTATGCTCTCTCATTTCTTTCCAAATTGTCACTAACAGGCTAGTGACCATTTTTACCAATTTACATTGGCTTACTGGAACACCCTTATAATTCCCTAGTATATGGTACTGAGGTACCCAGGGTATTGGGGTTCCAGGAGATCCCTATGGGCTGCAGCATTTCTTTTGCCACCCATAGGGAGCTCTGACAATTCTTACACAGGCCTGCCACTGCAGCCTGAGTGAAATAACGTCCACGTTATTTCACAGCCATTTTACACTGCACTTAAGTAACTTATAAGTCACCTATATGTCTAACCTTTACCTGGTAAAAGTTAGGTGCAAAGTTACTTAGTGTGAGGGCACCCTGGCACTAGCCAAGGTGCCCCCACATTGTTCAGAGCCAATTCCCTGAACTTTGTGAGTGCGGGGACACCATTACACGCGTGCACTACATATAGGTCACTACCTATATGTAGCTTCACCATGGTAACTCCGAATATGGCCATGTAACATGTCTATGATCATGGAATTGCCCCCTCTATACCATCCTGGCATAGTTGGCACAATCCCATGATCCCAGTCGTCTGTAGCACAGACCCTGGTACTGCCAAACTGCCCTTCCTGGGGTTTCACTGCAGCTGCTGCTGCTGCCAACCCCTCAGACAGGCAGCTGCCCTCCTGGGGTCCAGCCAGGCCTGGCCCAGGATGGCAGAACAAAGAACTTCCTCTGAGAGAGGGTGTGACACCCTCTCCCTTTGGAAAATGGTGTGAAGGCAGGGGAGGAGTAGCCTCCCCCAGCCTCTGGAAATGCTTTGTTGGGCACAGATGTGCCCAATTCTGCATAAGCCAGTCTACACCGGTTCAGGGACCCCTTAGCCCCTGCTCTGGCGCGAAACTGGACAAAGGAAAGGGGAGTGACCACTCCCCTGACCTGCACCTCCCCTGGGAGGTGTCCAGAGCTCCTCCAGTGTGCTCCAGACCTCTGCCATCTTGGAAACAGAGGTGCTGCTGGCACACTGGACTGCTCTGAGTGGCCAGTGCCACCAGGTGACGTCAGAGACTCCTGCTGATAGGCTCCTTCAGGTGTTAGTAGCCTTTCCTCTCTCCTAGGTAGCCAAACCCTCTTTTCTGGCTATTTAGGGTCTCTGTCTCTGGGGAAACTTTAGATAACGAATGCATGAGCTCAGCCGAGTTCCTCTGCATCTCTCTCTTCACCTTCTGATAAGGAAACGACCGCTGACCGCGCTGGAAGCCTGCAAACCTGCAACATAGTAGCAAAGACGACTACTGCAACTCTGTAACGCTGATCCTGCCGCCTTCTCGACTGTTTTCCTGCTTGTGCATGCTGTGGGGGTAGCCTGCCTCCTCTCTGCACCAGAAGCTCCGAAGAAATCTCCCGTGGGTCGACGGAATCTTCCCCCTGCAACCGCAGGCACCAAAAAGCTGCATTACCGGTCCCTTGGGTCTCCTCTCAGCACGACGAGTGAGATCCCTCGAATCCAGCGACTCTGTCCAAGTGGCCCCCACGGTCCAGTGACCCTTCAGTCCAAGTTTGGTGGAGGTAAGTCCTTGCCTCACCTCGCTGGGCTGCATTGCTGGGAACCGCGACTTTGCAAGCTACTCCGGCCCCTGTGCACTTCCGGCGGAAATCCTTTGTGCACAGCCAAGCCTGGGTCCACGGCACTCTAACCTGCATTGCACGACTTTCTAAGTTGGTCTCCGGCGACGTGGGACTCCTTTGTGCAACTTCGGCGAGCACCGTTTCACGCATCCTCGTAGTGCCTGTTTCTGGCACTTCTCCGGGTGCTACCTGCTTCAGTGAGGGCTCTTTGTCTTGCTCGACGTCCCCTCTCTCATCAGGTCCAATTTGCGACCTCCTGGTCCCTCCTGGGCCCCAGCAGCGTCCAAAAACGCCAAACGCACGATTTGCGTGTAGCAAGGCTTGTTGGCGTCCTTCTGGCAGGAAAACACTTCTGCACGACTCTCCAAGGCGAGTGGGATCCGTCCACCAAAGGGGAAGTCTCTAGCCCTTTTCGTTCCTGCAGAAAACTCAGCTTCTTCTGTCCAGTCGAAGCTTCTTTGCACCCGCAGCTGGCATTTCCTGGGCATCTGCCCATCTCCGACGTGCTTGTGACTTTTGGACTTGGTCCCCTTGTTCCACAGGTACCCTAGATTGGAAATCCACAGTTGTTGCATTGCTGGTTTGTGTCTTTCCTGCATTATTCCTCTAACACGATTCTTTTGTCCTTAGGGGAACTTTAGTGCACTTTGCACTCGCTTTTCAGGGTCTTGGGGAGGGTTATTTTTCTAACTCTCACTATTTTCTAATAGTCCCAGCGACCCTCTACAAGGTCACATAGGTTTGGGGTCCATTCGTGGTTCGCATTCCACTTTTGGAGTATATGGTTTGTGTTGCCCCTATCCCTATGTTTCCCCATTGCATCCTATTGTAACTATACATTGTTTGCACTGTTTTCTAAGACTATACTGCATATTTTTGCTATTGTGTATATATATCTTGTGTATATTTCCTATCCTCTCACTGAGGGTACACTCTAAGATACTTTGGCATATTGTCATAAAAATAAAGTACCTTTATTTTTAGTATAACTGTGTATTGTGTTTTCTTATGATATTGTGCATATGACACTAGGTGGTACTGTAGTAGCTTCACACGTCTCCTAGTTCAGCCTAAGCTGCTCTGCTAAGCTACCATTATCTATCAGCCTAAGCTGCTAGACACCCTATACACTAATAAGGGATAACTGGGCCTGGTGCAAGGTGCAAGTACCCCTTGGTACTCACTACAAGCCAGTCCAGCGTCCTACACACACCATATGCAATGACAGGCCATACTATACCATAATATAAAGTGGGAGCGTACCATACTATACAATGAGAGACCATACCATAATATACAGTGATAGGCCATACCATTAAATACTGTACAATGAGAGCCCATCCCATACTATACCATACGAAAGGCCATACTACACCATTCCATACAATACAATAAGAGCCCATCCCATCCCACTAACAAAAATAACACTGATACAGTCAGTGCTTGTTGCTTTATTTACCAATCCAGTATGGGTTGGTAAATAATATTTTCAAAAGAAAGAAGTAAACACAAAAGCTCTTTTATGGTGGACTGGCCAACAGCAATTTGCTGCCTGAACCTCTGCATATATATATATTTCTTTTTTGAAAGACTTTAGGTGGGGCGAGCAGGCAGCAAAGAGGAGCAGGAGGGTGGGAGGTGGACGCATAGGAAAGCAGAATGGAGCATGCTAAAGTTACCGGCAGAGAGTCAAGCTATGAGGTCCAGTAACAGAAAGGGAGTTTATCAGGCTATAGGGTACAGCAATCACAACACGTTAATATGGGGCACGAGAAGCTGGCGTGAGGTTCATTAGAACAAGAGGAGGAAGACTCGGCGAACAGGACTATTAATGCTAGGTGGGACCCCAAGGAGCTCAAATGAAGAACCAGCCAACAATGAGGCTATGATGCACAAGAACAATGGGAGACGGGATATCGGGTTATAGGGGTGCTGAAAAATGATTAACTGCAGGGTAATAAAGTTGTACTTACCATACGAAGATGACCAGTGACAGAAATGCCCTGTTGGTAGAAGATTCTTGTCAGATGTCTCCTATGGATGGGGCAACCACCTCCCGGGGCAGGAACATGCTTTCTGAGTACAACGGACTGTAGAGCTTGCATCTGCAGAAGGTCATTTGAGGATGACCGACTGTCTCAGAGGTCCTACAGGAGGTGCTTCTGCTTCTTGAATTCTGCAGCCAGAGGCCTCTCTCCCTTGATTGCAGTGGATGGTGTGGCCAGGTCTGAGGTTTTCTGGGGGTGTAGCTGCTACCTGGATCGGGGAGAGTCCTGTTGGCTGGAGCCTACAGGAGTAGAGCCCTATGTCTGAGGCCTCCTAGGGCAGGGCTAAGGCGAACGGGGCTTGGTTCCTGCTACCAAAGGGGGGATTGAGGCCTCCTGTGGGCACGTGTCTGCTGCGTGAGGCCGCCTGGAGAAGGATCATGCCATCTAAGGTCTCTTTGGGGGGTGCTGGCTATTGGGGGGTCGGGTCTTTCTGCCAAAGGTCTCTGGGGTGTCCTCAGTGCTTTAAATGGAAATGTAAAAGTGCAGTTTATCACTATTTACAGTGCCTGTTGCTCCTGAAAAGTACTGGCACTTTTCAGTTAAATGTATTGTCGGAGGGCTGAGAAGTGCAGGAACCCTCTGTATCAAATGAAAGAAGTGCAGGTACTCAGTACCGGACAGTACCTGCCCATTAAAGCCCTGAGTGTCCAGCTTATATCTCATTGTGCAACCCCCATCTAAAGGGCCGTGCCTGGTCCCACCTTTCCAACGTAGGTGTCACCAGTCAATTTATTTATTCCAGATTGGTTGGGTGGTATTTTATTAATCAAAAGCTGAAAATCTGGGCATAGAATGGTAAACTGCCTTTGTTATTTTCTTGCCTTTGCCTCTTTCTAAATTAAATATGTTGAGTTATTCAGCTGTATGTTTCAAAATACAACAGCAAGAAGTACCAAGTTGTTGAGGTATTTAATTCATGGGAAGGTGGTAATACATCTTGCTCAAATATATTGTTTATTTTTAGCATGGCTTGACATTTGATTTTCTAGTTATTATGCTAAAGCAATCAACAGTACTGGTTGCTTAAGAATTATAACTAGACAGGGGTTAAAGAGACCTGTTGAGTTCAAGAGGAAGATGCCAGTTTTTGTCTGAGGAAGAGTTAAAAAATAATCCTGACAATGTTCTACAATTTATTAGGGTTGAGCCTGCGTCGCAGGCGCTCGCGCATGCGTATCGCAGCGAGACGCTTTAGGTATTAGAAAAGGGCTTGGAGCCCTGTTGAAGTCACGTCAGTGTTTTTCATTCGTTCGTGGGCTTGCCTATTAAAATCTGCTTGCTTTCATTAGTCGAAGGCATGCATACGTCATGCCTTTTCCGGTGGCTAGCCCTCCTCAAGCGCATTGACCAAGTACAGAAAACATGCGAGGCTCACTGTTTTCTGTCTGGCTCGTGGACTACTTTTTTTCTCTATTTTCCTAGCGCGATTTTGCTTGGCAGAAGTCGAGCGCTTAACAAAGTTAATTGCACTTTTTCTGGTTACGTACATAAATGCACTTTTGCCGATAGGTGAAAAGTCAGGTTAGGAGTTTACAACGCTATCAGCTCTAACATGAGCAAACGCGAGACCCGTTGCATTGCAAATGCTTGTTCTTCATCTTCCAACCCTCGGCTATTCCAGAAAAGCAAAACGTAAACCAATTGCTGTATTTTATTTCCGCCCCTTATACACACCCCGCCGTCACTTATGAAGTATTATTCTGGTGAAGCTGAGAAATGTGTCCCTCGGGGGAATCTTCTAGTGATCTGTAGACACAAGTGCTTAATTTGTAAATAAAAATGTGCTGGTGCCCAAAGCCCTCCTGTAAAACACGCGGCTGCTGCAATTAACTCTGCGAAGAGGGAATACTGAGGCAGCGTAATCCTGAAGCCATCTTGGGTCCCTTCAATCCTTTTACAGCCACTCCCTGCCCCTTCCTCACACTCTTGCAGCTTTCTGCTTTCTCCCTTTGTGACGCTTTTCCGTCTTTCTCTTCCTCCGTCTTTCCCATATGTGTCTTTTGCTCGCAGTAAATGTGTGAGGCAGAAAAATAAGCGCCCGTCCTCTAAAATAAGTGCCAGAGCTCAGCACCGGAAACAACAAGCACAAATTAAGCACTGTGACAAACCAACACCCCCAGAGCAGATCATAACAACATGAGAGGTTACAAGAGATGTTAATAGTAGGAAAATATTTTCCTCGAGAAAAACTGTCACTAAGATATTTCTCAGATTATGAATACTTTCGTAAACAAAAAAATCTTCTCAAGGATAAAGTTCTGAACCAGAAGTTACTCTTGTTGCCAGTGGTTTATCTATTTGCCTGAAACGTTGTTATTAATGGTGGCAAGTCATATGAAGAAGTAACGCACGTAATGAAACAGTTCCAATTTTAGAATTAAAAAAATGTGTTCCAATAAAATAAAAAAGATGACATTTTGCCTGCGCGGAATCGAACCGTATCATGAAAAATAACTCGACGCTTTCCTAACCGGCAATGGATCCCTGGTCACTGGGACCCAGCACGCTCGGTTACTGCTTATGTTTAGAAGTCAGAATAGTCAGGGGACAAACACTCAGGTCTGTCCTCACTAAAGGGGGGAAATATCACCGGACGCACAAAATACACTACATTCGAGCAAACCTTGAAGAGGGAAATGTACTGCACCTTCAATACCCCGCACTCTGGGAGCTGCCAAGCGTGGGACTAGGAGAAGCCTCACTCCGCCTGCATACTGGAGAGGAAAACAGCAAGAACCAGTTAGCTATGAAGAGAAATACCCAGTACACCTCTAGGGGGTCAGTGCTTTTTCTCGTGGATCCCTGCAGCTCACTCTAGGGCTCCCCGACTCCATCACGAGCACTTCATCCAGTCCAGGGTTTCGCTTTGGAGGCTCGGACCCCCCCCAATGTTAGTATTATAGACAGGACTACAAGTCCCAGAATACACTGGAAAAACCTGGCCTGGATTTAGTAACCTAGGAAGTAGTAAAGCTCTGACGAGGGTGGCGAGGCGAGCACGCCCGGGTCACTGGTTCTTTTGCTTGCACAACCTGCCTGTAACTTTTACACTTAAATAGATGGAACGTTTCACCTTTGTAGAAAACAAATCCTTATTCAGAGCCCCTCCAACATTTAATTAATTTAAAGTGAGAAAAACACTAGCTTAGATGCATTTTATTTATTATGTAGTACTTTGATTTTATTTAAAAATAGTAGCCCTCCATTAAACGTTTTCTTTTTCAAGAAAGTACACAGTAACTTGACATGAAAAGGCAGACATCTTTTTCCAAGGGTGTAACATTTAAAAGATTGTCCGTGATAGTTTTTGAAAGGCATATGATTACATTGCTAAAAATGTTACTTGCTGAAATGTGGTGATAAATGAAAAGTGCCAATACCAGAATCTCAGTATAAATTACATTTAAAATAGGTGTAATTGTAATAGTTTAAAAATACACTCTCCGAACCCCGGTCTCCCGCGTGACAGGCGGGGATACTGACCACTATACTAACGAGGAAGTATTGCTGTTGGAGGAGCTGCTGCTTCTCGTGTTCTGCAACCCGCCCTCAGACGCCAGGCGTCTTTATTGCTACACAGATTCACACTGCAGAAAACACACACACAAACCCGCTGCCCCTCAACGCTTCACAACAACCTCCTCCCCTCCCAGCAGACGCTCTCAGCAGCTCCCAGCAGCATCACCTTCCACACTCACAAGCAGCTCCGGGGCTGCTTCAGCTGGGGGTGGGGGGCACAGGCCTCGCTCTCCAGCCCAGGGGCCCCCGGCTCTGTCTCTTCAGAGGGGATTGCACAAGGGGACTGAAGGGAGACTCTCCCACCCCCCCACAGCTGGAGGAGGGAGCTGGACTGGGAGGGGGAAGAGAGGAGGCGGGAAAAGCCAAGGTGTCGAGGGGCTGAGAAAGGAGCTGCTCGGGACTGGAAAGCAGAGGAAACAGAGACAGCCTGAGGAAAAGTCCTTGGGGGCGGATTTGAAGCAGCGACCTCAGGATGACAGCTTTTCCACTACAGTCCTCCGCTCCACCCACTGAGCTATCTAAAGCTGGGCTGTATGGAGGAGGCACCATGTGGTATGAGAAGTGGTCCCAGGTGCTGTCTATCTGAGCAGTTTCTAATCACAAACTCAAGGGCTTGATAAAGCTGTGAACCTACCAGATGATTTCACTTAATAGGGAAAATGGCTGAGTAGACCAAATTTGGTTATATATTTTCATTTATTTTTTTGGGAATCCAAAAGTTAAAAAGGGGGTTATGTTATTATGTTAAATGTACATAGCGCTCACACAAAATAGGTTTCTCAGAATTATATTTGGGTTTTGTTTTACTTATGTGATTTATTTAGAGTGTTTCATGTTTACCTGTGGGTATTGTGAGCGCTAATTTTCTGTTAATAAAATCCAGACGCTATATGTGACTTATTGCTAATATTGACCGTGTTTACGCTGCCTTCCATCTTGCTTAAACATCATCCGATGTCACGTAATATTATTGTTTATTCCGCTTCTAAAATAAACTTTAATAGTTTCACACTTGTCGGCACAAAAAGTTCTCAGAAAGTCTTCTGAATGTACTAAGCCAGGGACAGGTCCTGCTGGTCCTGGTTCTGTTAACGTTGCATCAGATGAACTCTAATTGTAACTGTAATTGTCTTTAGAGTTTACTAGCCCTGAGGAGGTGTCAAAGCACTTTTCGGCGAGTAGCACGCTACTCCAGAACCAAAAGAATTAGTGGTGGATTAGTATATGGAGATATGAGTACAGCCTTTGTATTAGTTGATTTGAGCAGAGGATATGAGCGTTTGTTAGTAGGTTTTAATAAAATAATGGCGGGAAGAGGAGAGAAGAATCCAGAAGTGTTAATTGGGAGTTTATAGTAACAGGATGAGGGTTGGGATGAGTACCGGAGAGATGGAGGAGGGAAGAGTCTGTGGAGAGGGGTTAGGGAGATCATAGTAGCAGGAGGGGTTTTGGATGAGTCAAAGGTGAGATAAGTGAGGGAGAATTTAGTAAGGTTGCTTGGGAGATCATAGTAGTAAACTGAGGTTCGGGGTGACTGTGAGAATGTGAAGGATGAAGCAAAAGTTGAGCAAGAAGCAGACAGAAAGTGGAGAAAAAGACCCCCTGATAGAATTGCTCAGGTTAGACCACCCCTGTACAATGCCACTCCACAGGTAATACCTGAGAATGCAGTGACCGTGGGATCCTTGGTGGAGCCTCATGAGCCCCCAAGCTATACGGAGACCTCTGCCCTATATCAGGCCAAGACCCCTGTACCAGTTGCAGTAAGTACCTTACAGTTACCTCGCATATTACTGGCTCCTTTAATTGGGTCATCTTCTAATCTTGCACAAAGACAACCTGTCCCGGGTATACCCCAAGATGCAGCCCCAAGTGCAGGAAGTATGGCCATAGTTCTTTACCAAGGGGGGAATGTGATCGAGTTAGAAAGTGTGGGACAATCAGCAAGTATGGATTTATCAATTGCCTCTCCCAGTAAAGGGATACTCACCCAGAGAATGAATTTGTTTAAAACAGAATCTGAAGAATTAGTGAAGGAAAATGTGGGAATGGATTACCTAGGATAATATGAGGAAAACAAAATGCTGTATTTATGCAAGATATGTGAGAGAGGTATGTGCTAAAATGGAAAAGGTGTCAGATGAATGTGTTGCCACTATAATGCAACGAAAGAAGCTGCGAAGGAATGCTAGAATGGATGCAACTGAAAAAGAGCTGCGAATGTTGAAGGTTAGCAGATTGAGAAGCATGTAAAATAGCTAACTGAGAGTATTAGAGAATGGAGTCATACAGGGAAGCTCAGAGAATTGTGGTCAAAGAAAGACAGTGGTTAGTTTGTAAATAGAAACACATCGGTGCTCAAAGCCCTCCTCTTAAACACGCGACTGCTGCAATTAAATGTGTAACCATGGAATTCTGAGGCAGCGTAATCTTAAAGCCATCTCGGCCCTCTTCAATCTATTTACAGTCACCCCCTGCCCCTTAAGCTCACTCTTGCAGCATTCTGCTTTAACCTTTGTGATGCTTTTTCGTTTTTCTCTTCCTCTGTCTTTCCCATATGTGTCTTTTGCCCGCAGTAAATGCTTGAGACAGAAGAATAAGTGCCAGACCTCCAAAATAAGTGCCAGTGCCCCACAACGGAAACCACTGGCTCAAATTAAGCACAGAAGAAAGAGAAGGCTAAAATGAAACTAAAGGGGAAAGAGGGAGAAAAACTGCTATGGGTGGAAAAATTAAGGAGTTTCCACTGCAAGAGATTCAGGGAGGAGCATCCGTACATGTTCCATGGTCTCGTTCAGACCTCTTCCATTTTACTAACACTCTTCCACAACATAGAGATAATCCCAATAAATGCTATACTGAGATTGTACTAAACAGCAGAACACCTCTTTGCTCCCACTGAGAAAATTCTCACTACTGTTGAGATGGCTGTCATTAAAGAAAGACCACTAACCCAGGGGAAACACATTATTGTCGTATCTCTAATCCCAGCCCTTGAGGCTGTTACCAAAGCCAGCGTTCCAAATGCTAAAGCATTACATCCACGTTGAATCCAATGGGCAACGTCGCTGACAGCCACTGATGTTGACTATATTTTTGACCCAAAGCTACAAACTCCAGAATTTTTTTCAATATGAACTAGAATACCCAGTTCCGGCAAATACATTATCTATTGATCAATATCAGAGTCATGTACACCGATGGCTCAGCACAACCTGCTATAGGCACAAAGCATCAATACTCCGCTGCTTGCGCAGTCGTAACCGGCTACATGGAGGGTAGTAAATTCAATCCACAACGTACCTTTATGCAAATCATAGTGGATTGCACTGCACAACTAGCAGAGCTAAAGGCTCTAGTGATGGCACTGGAACATATGGATCCTGACCAGCTAAGGCTGATTCTCTGTGATTCGTACTATTGTGTCCAGTCCTTCAATGAATATCTGCATTAATGGCGCCAGAATGGGTTCAGAGTTTCTGAAAGCAACACCATCAAACAAAGACTTCTGTGGGGGAACGTAGCGGATCTGAAGGAAATGCTACCAAACGTCCATGTTGTACATACACTTGGACACAAGCGTGTTGGAATACACGTTGCTGGGAATACACTGGCTGATGAAGCCACCAAATCAGCATTACCTACTGCTTCTGTTGCTGCAGTAACTCGTTCCAGGGTGAAACCGGACTATGAAATACTGGCTGCCGTGACAGCCTCAGCTGACGGCACACCTTTACCTAAAGGATATCCCAGTAAATATTCCTACCGGATGGGAGGCATGCTTGACACAGAAGTAAAAATACCAGGCGTGGGAGTTCGAGTGATTCCCAATAAAGACCTACGACCAGAATTTATCAAAGCAGCGCATGAGGGGGTTGCTTCTGCCCATGCTGGTTTGGGGGATACAATATTATTGTTGCAAGCTTGTTATTGGTGGCCAGGTTGATACAAATAGACCAAGCAGTATGTCCTTTGTTGATGTATCTGCCAACAAATTAAGGAGTTCACTGTCAAACGCCCACAGCAGACACCCCCCTAATTTCTAACAAACCATTACAATGTGTGTACTTGGACCATTTCGGTCCCCTGACACCTGACAGTGCATACAAATACATCTTAGTCGCTGTTGACTCCTGCTCTACATTTCTATGGGTGTGGCCACAATGCTCAGCTGACGCTCGGACTGTTATTAAAGATTTGCAAGACTTTATCGGCACACATGCAGTTACGGCTTTACACTCGGAACAGGGCCCTGCTTTCACCTCCAGGGCATTCAGGAACACCACGGCTTAGTTAGGGGTCCAACTCCATTACTCGTTTCCATTTCATCCCAAGGGAAGTAGTGTTATGGAGTGACGAAACCGAGATTTAAAGCAATCCTTAACAGCCTGAGTACTAGGTTCGGGTCATAGTTGGCTTAATCACCTGTATGGAGTCCAGAGAGCACTTAATAATCTCCCTAGAGATTCCCTGGGGGGTCATTCTTCATACGAGGTCCTGTTTGGAACTCAAATGTATGTTCCAGATCTTGATGGTCCTGGTATGGGGTTGGCAGAAACACCCTTTGACATAAAGGAACGTGTCACTGTCTTGCAGGAATTACAACAGTTCCCTGGCGACAAAATTTATGCCAGTGCTGCCTCCTTAGGAATTAAGGATGTTCCAATGACATCTACCAGCTGGATTCCAGAGATTGGAGATCTAGTATGTGAAAAGGTTTCTGTGAAAAAGGAGTTTGATCCTTCCTATCATGCTCTGGTTCCAGTCCTGGGAATACACGGTACCAGAAGTTATTCTACCACCGCTGCCTGGTTCTAAAGAAAACCTCTTTGTCTCCAGCAACAATGTCAAGTTACACCATGAGGCCGATCCTGCACAGCAGACCAAGAGGAACAACCAGTAGTACTTGAATCCCTCTCACTACTGGTCAAGATGTCCCTCTACAAGTTTTGAGCAGCAACGCTGACACATCTCCGAGCTTGGGTAGGGTGGAAAATGATCTTTCATTAGTTCCACTAGCATCTTTTACAACAAGCAACATAGAAAATGTTAACAGATCATTCTCAAATTCTACACAAATGGATGGCATTGTCTATTAAAACCACAGTGGGAGACGTCTGTTAGTTCTCCTCTTCAGAATACGGCTCCATTTTTTGCAGAAACTGCTCCTTGATACTTTGCCGACATCAATGACACTTTCTCGGACTCATCTGCCTCCTCTACATCTGAACTGTTAAAAACACAAAAGCTGATTATTTGGCTCAAAACAAATTACTTTATTCTCCCATGGAACTATCTGCGGCTTTACTTGACTATATTAGCTTTCCTCCTTTGGATTGGTTTTGTTACTACTTTCTTTCTACTAATACATGGTGATTACCTTCCAGAATGATCAACAGTTAGACTGGTGAATGAGAAACCCAATTTTTCTTCTTACAAAGTCCGCAGAGACTTTGTTATGTGCAGGTTCGGCGCGCGGTGCTGCGTGCCGAACCCGAACTGTCTCGCGGAGCGGGCGGTCGCGTCGAGGGGCACGAGCCTTGCGGCTTGACGGTTGGAAGGAGGAGAAGCTGGCCAGCAGACGCGACAGCGGCGCTCTTCGAGGTTATTTATTTACAATAAAAGAAAATATAACACGCTTACCTCGGCGTCCCCAGCATTGATTACAACAGCCTATTTGTGGCGACGAGCTGGTTTCTTCCTACGCGTTTGATGAGAGGACATTGATACAATATTCCTTTGCCCTGTCTTCGTTCGGAGCGTCTTCCACATCATTTTACTGAAGATAACAGGTGTATGCTGGGCATTTCCTTCTGGAGGTTTGTGGATCAGCAGTTGTGTTGGTGATATAGAACGTGTATTTACTTGTACTGTGAATGGCCTTTTCAGGCGCCATCTTGGAAGTACTTCTTGAATTAATCTTTTCTGAATATATCACCAGTAGAGTTTTATTGTTACGTTGTTCACAGCACATTGACTTCGATTGCCACGTCTGGTCTTAAGTAATGCAGTCAGTCAATCCTCCACCACCGTTCTTGGAAACTCCTGGTGCTCCTCCCATTCCATGGAAACAGTGGTTTGATGGTTTTGAAACCTACCTGGGTGCCATAGGAGCCTCTCGTTTTAGCCCTAAAAGATAATTTTTTTTGCTTTTACATTCATTGGGGTATGAAGGGAGAGAAATTTTCAAACACTTACCTGACCTACCGCAAATTGATGAAGAAGAACTAGATGAATATTTGATGACTACCAAAAAGTTGTCCACAAGATTTGATGTTTTACCTAGTCTAGTAGTTTTGCGGCACAAATTCTTCAAGCGTCAGCAATTTCAAAGCGAGGATGTTAATGCATATGTCAGTGCTCTAAGACAACTGGCTTCCAAGTGTGAATTTGGGGATTTTCAAGACCAACTCATAAAGGACCAGTTAATTGGTCATTGTTCGAATAAACATATTCAGCAGAAATTACTCACCTTGGGAAATCCAACGTTGGATGAAGCTATCAAAGTAGCCAAGAGCGTGGAGCTTGCCCAGATCTCTTTGATGGAACTCTCTTCTAGCTCTGCTGTGAAGGACTCGGATCCTCTTCATGTCAGTGTTGTTACAAAAAGGGACGCGGCAAAGAATGCTGAGATGAAGAAAAGTGACAATCCTTTTTTTAGGTCTTCGAATATTTGTTTTAGATGTGGAAACATGCCTCATTTCAAAGATGGCAAGCCTTGTCCGGCAAAGAACGTTGTGTGTAGAAAATGTGGTAAAGTTGGTCACTTTGCTAGAGTCTGTCAATCCACTAGTAATAAGCAAGCTAATGTAACGTGCGTAGTGGAGGATGAGGAAGAAAATAGAGAAGAATCTTTTGTAAAAGCCTTCCAAGACATGATTGTTGTGGTCACAGATAAAGTATTAGTGGTCTAGGAACAAAACCAATCCATAGATCCCATGGTGGATATTTGGGTTGGGGATAAATTGCTTCGTTTGTTGGTGGACTCTGGTGCACGCATTACTATGATTTCATCAGATCTGTTCCATAATACGTGGGGTGACAGAAAGTTATTCCCTCCCGATAGGTCACCGGTCTCTTATGAAGGCAGGAAAATTGAGTTAGAAGGTTACATAGAAGACAGTTTAGTGTTCAAGGGTCGGAGGATTTTTGGTAAAATCTATGTGGCATACAAGGGTTTGAACATTTTGGGGTGGTACCATCAGGGTTTGTTTGGTATGGTGCTTAAACCTGGAACTAAAGAGCAAGTTTTGGTGGTGGAAAGCGCAGATTCCAAGACACCGTTTGAAGATGAGTTTCCTGGTATTTTTGCCCACGGTTTGGGGAAGATTACAGGTTTCAAGCATAGAATAAAGGATAAGGATAGGGCCATTCCTGTTAGACATAAAGTCAGGTCAGTGCTGTTTAGTTTAAGAGAAGATCTTAAATCTGAATTGAACAGGCTTCAACAGAATGGTGTAATTGAGCTAATTGAGTCCAGTTTGTGGCTTTCTCCTTTGGTTGTTGCCCGTAAACGTAATGGAGACCTGCGTTTATGTGTGGACCTCAGGAGTCTCAATAAGGAAATATGGGTAGACTCGTATCCTTTACCCAAGATCAGTGACCTACTCGAAGGGCTCAGGGGCTCAGTATGGTTTTCAAAGATTGATCTGGCGTCTGCATATCACCAGGTTGAATTGGATGAGGATTCGCGCCATTACACCGCTTTCAATTCACCCTTTGGCACTTTGCAGTTTTGCAGGATGCCATTCGGGTTGGCTTCTGCTGCGTCAGCGTTCCAACGCATCATGCACAAAATTTTGGGGGAAATTCATGGTATACTAATCTTTCAGGATGATGTGTTGATTCACACAATGGGTTTAGAAGATCACAATGAGAAAATTAGATCAGTGTTTAAGATTTTTCAGTCCTTTGGCGTCTGTGTAAAGAAGGAAAAATTTGAGTTTTATAAAAAAAAAATAGAATTTTTGGGCCATTGTGTGTCTGGGGAAGGTATTACACCTCGTCCTGGGTTAGTAAAGGCGATTGTAGATTCTCCTAACCCTAAAGATAAAGATGAGTTACGATCTTTTGTTGGCATGTGTGAATACTACTCAAAGTTCATTTCCAACTATGCTAGCAAAATGAAAGTTTTGTCCAATATGCTCAAAAGCAAAGTTCTATTTAAATGGGACAGTGAGTGTCAAACCATTTTCGAAACGGTTAAGCAAGAGTTGGTGGACGCCAGACCACTTAGTCCTTACGACCCCAGCCAATTGTGTACCATTACGGTTGATGCTAGTAGGTATGGGTTGGGGGCTGTGTTGTCGCAAGTTCTGGGAAAAGAGGAGAAAGTTATTAGTTATGCTTCTAGAGTCTTACGTGATCCTGAACTGAATTATTCGGTGATTGAAAAGGAGTTGCTAGCATGGTATTGGGCTAGCAAGAAATTTAGGAGTTATGTGTGGGGCAGAAAATATGTAATTCAAACAGATCATAAACCGTTGGTTTACATTTTAAATGGTGATAAAATTAACTATACGAAACCTTGTATCGCACGCCTCACCACAAAATTGTTGCAGTATGACTTTCAGGTCAAGTATATTCCGGGGAAAGATAATTTCACAACAGATTTTCTATCTCGTCTACCTATAAATGAAGAAAGTAATCTTGATTTGGAGGATGATGTGGAAGATTGTTTTATAGCTGCAATTGATGCTGATGAGTCCAAGGTGTGCACGGAGACTGTGTGGAGGAAGGCTGAAAGCAGTGATGAGGTGTTGTCCATTGTTAAGCAGCATATAATCAATGGCTGGCCTAAAGAAAGAAATTTGAATCCTGAAGTTCAGCCATATGTCAAGGTGGGCGATGAATTGTCAATTGAAAATGGGATCATTTTGAGGAATGATAAATGTGTTCCCTTGTGTGAGATTCATACAAGGTTGGTGGATCATGCTCATGAGGGTCATCTTGGTGCCACTATGACTAAGAGACGTATTAGAGCACACTATTGGTGGCCTTCTATGGACAAGGATGTAGAAAGAGTGGTTGGTGGATGTGTGGTGTGTATTGGTGCAGAAAAAGGGTTGAAGATTGTAAAACCTCCATTACAACCCATATCGTTACCAGACAAGGCTTGGGTCAAAGTTGGGGTCGATATGGTTGGACCTTTCAATTTTCTCCCCAGCCAGATGCGTTATGCTTTTGTACTAATGGACTATTTCAGTAAGTGGCCAGAAGTGCGTTTTTTTGCAAAGCCTACTGCTGGTAGTGCGATTCAGTTTCTTAAAGAGATTTTTTGGAGGGAAGGTTTTCCGGAAACCTTGATTTCGGATAATGGTGTACAGTTTGTGGGTAATGACATGGAAACGTTTCTGAGAGAATCTGGTGTGAAACATTTGAAAAGCTCTCTATACCATCCTCAAACGAATGGTTTAGTAGAGAGAATGAATAGGGTGGTTGTGGAGTGTATCAAGTGGGCTAAAGCAAGTAAGCTGGATGTGGAAGAAGCAGTGAATTCTATGTTGTGGTTTTATCGTACCACTCCACATTCTGTGACAAAAATATCTCCTTTTGAACTGCTCAAAGGAAGACGTAGCACCTCAAGACTGTTTCCAGCGTGGTTAGCCAAAGTTGTCACTGGTAAAATTCCTGATTCTGTGAACAAGGACTGGGTGTTGGGTGAAGTAAAAAAAAATCAAGAAAAGGTAAAAGCTAGGTATGACCTGAAGAATTCTACAAAAAAACTCTCATTTCAACCTGGAGATCTGGTGCGCGTCAAGTTACAGACATTTGTGAGGAAAGGGGAAGCCTGCTATGGTTGTCCTGTGAGGGTGAAGAAAGTATGTGGTAATGCCATCATGGCTGAGGGTGGTCAATGGTGGAATATGGGGAAGGTTGTTAAGGTTAGGGATGTCGGTCACCGTGGAGTGGAAGGAAGTGGCATCTCTGGGTCAGAGGGCATTCATCAGGAACGCAAGGTGTCAGACAACCATTTGTTAGAACCTGACACCTTGAGGAGATCTGTCCGTGAGAAACGGGTACCGATCAAACTCAGGGAATATCATAGTGTTTAGCAAGAATGTTTTCATTTTTTGTCATCTCATGGACACACTGATGTGATTGTTAAATGTTATGTAATGCATAAGTGATCCAATGCTCTTATGTACTTTGTTCTTCTCTATGTAAGTTGTTTTTTTGTTTTAAAAAAAAAAGGAGATAATATGTTATGTACAGGTTCGGCGCGCAGTGCTGCGTGCCGAACCCGAACTGTCTCGTGGAGCGGGCGGTCGCGTCGAGGGGCATGAGCCTTGCGGCTTGACGGTTGGAAGGAGGAGAAGCTGGCCAGCAGATGCGACAGCGGCGCTCTTCGAGGTCATTTATTTACAATAAAAGAAAATATAACACGCTTACCTCGGCGTCCCCAGCATTGATTACAACAGACTTGTATTTTGTGAACATTTCTGCTATACCAATTCCTGATGGGATTGTTTGGGATAAAGTCACATTTGATATATACGGCCCGACGGAGGTCATTCAAATTCCATATGTGTTTAAACTTTCTATGATGATGTAATAATACTCGGAGTTGTTTCTGATGACTGGGTTGTGAAAACAGTTGATTCTATGATGACTGAGTTGCAGTATTTTACTATATTTGAAAGGGAGGACGTTTATCAATTCAAAGAAAATTATGGAGACATGTTTTGTTATAATTATTATGGACACCATTTCATTCACAGAGCAAGTACCCCAAAAAAGTATTTTTAATTACACCCAATGGGAACATAGTCCAACTCCTCCACAAGGGAGTTCTGAAACATATTCTGAAAAATGTGCATATTTTTCTGGGCACAAAGTTAAAAATGCTGAGTCATATTATTTCAAATTGCCATTGATGGAAAATGTACATATATTATTGACTGATACAAAATTCATTTATTCGGATTCCTTTGTTTCCCTGTTGGCTATAGAAGGCTATGAAAATTGGTTGAAGTCGATTGGCTTAAAAAGTGTGTGGGGAACAAAAATTGACAAATAAGGGGAAAGGAAGCTTTATTCAGAGCATGCGTGATACCTCTTCAAATTATATTTTTAAATGAAACTGTATAACAGACAAATTGCTTAGGCTTAGCAAAAATTAAGAATTTGAATGCGCCCAGTATGCCAGACCCCCGCAAAAGTTTACAAATGGCCAAAGTATATAAATGCAACTGAAGATCAGCTCGATGAAAGGTTCCAAAATGGCACATTTAATGCTTCACTTTCACATCCTGGTGGGTGGTTATTATGGCCAATAGATACCAATGGGTGTCATAAATGTTTTGTAAACTCCTTGGGGGGTCTTAGAACAAATAGGCCTGACCCTCGCTATGTGTCATCTGGACATGCGGGTATAGTGACAAATTACAGTGTAGAGAAACATTGCCAGCAATGGTTGAAGAGTTCCTCACTAGATGCTGTTAAAGAACACCTCAGTCTCCTGTCTAATAATACTGATTTGCAGGATTTCCTGTTAGGCACCAGAAGACAGCGCAGAAAGCGCTTCTCAACAAGAAGCTGCTGCCCGGTTAAGGCAAATACACCAGGAAAATTTACAGAAGGCATTAGCTGTTGTAGATAATGGGATTAATACCCTGTCCGACCGGATATATACTTTAAACAACATCGTTTCCTCTGCAATAGACATAGTACAGAGTGACATGTCCTCTTTACATCATGGACAGAGTTAACTAAGATCCATTGTTTAGTTAGGTTTGACACTACAAACACTGAAAGCAGGTCGCGTTCCCTGGCAGCACGTTAGCGCGAGGGACATATTTTCTACATTTAATTTAACGCAACAACAACAACTAATGGCTAAAAATGAAGTGACTTATGTCATGTTAAATATTGAAAATTTGGAAAAGTTGCCTTTTACTGTGACTGAAATACCATCTGCTGAGTGGTCAGTACAAGGGGTCATCAATCTGCCTATTTCAATACTTCAATTCACATCCTGCTTAAAACACATTCCAGTGGACAGATATGAGAGGCTAGGAGATAGTTACTTACACGAGGTGTGGGAGTTGCCCTTCTCATACAAATGTCTCATTGGAATGAAAGAAGTCTTTCTTAGCGGTAGTGAATGCAAGACTTCTGTCAGCCATTCGATGGTTTGTAAACACCTGTCATTGCACGGACATGCAATGCTTCGAGAGCAAACTTGGCTTGCCATCAGAAGGGAGACCCAGGCCCCTTGATTAGACTTGCGTTCCAGGTGCTCTTGAATGGCAGCTATGTGCTCCTTAATAGTGAGAGCTGTTGTGGGATGCTAGCCGGAATAGTTTTTGTTGTTTTGGTCTCTCAAATTGTTACATGCTGCGGGAATGTACTTTTTCCTCCTACACGACACAGGGAAGTAGCCGAGATTTGGCCCCATATCGCTACTTCAAATGTGAATTTTGACAAGTTGAGCAGACTCAAGGCTTTGTTGTTTCAAAAACATGTGGTGCTTACATCTGCACACGAGACCTGTGCACTTCAGGTTGCGAGGTCATCCGCAGAGATACATTCCCTTTTAAGTACTAACTTTCCGAGACACTTTGGTGAGCTCATGGGTTCTATATTTAACATGTCCAGTACTACTGGAATTGCGAATTTCTTTAAGGCTGTTGGTTCTGGTTTCGTTCACACCTTTTCATCTATATTTGACTTAATACCTTCAGCCATACACTCAATATTTTCCAGTATTTTGGGGGGATTTCCAATAACTTTGGCTATAATTTGTGGCATTTTGCTATTCCTACTTTTTCTGCGCAATGACTGTCCCTTTGCAACAAGGAGGACTGAAAGCGCTTCCACCAGTGCAGCTGTGTCGTGAACGCATGTTGCAGTACTTTGGAGCACCACTCCTGGAGTGATTGGAGTGTGACTGGTCTCCGTCATTCAGACCGGTTTTGCATTGTGTGCAGCCCGGCCTTCGGTGCCCTTTTGAATATGCACTGAAAGTTTGCATTTCTACGCAGCGCTTGCTTTCATTGGACGCTGATCTATTGATGTTCTCGCTGAGGGCACCTTACCAGACATGCGCGTTGAGGGTGCGTTTGCTACGGGAAGCTGTTTATGATTTGCCCTTTGTGATCATACAGCTCTGAACTCACTGTTGGGCACGCCACGGAATGCTGCTGCCTCGGCTGAAGCTCAGGCTTTGGAACTTGAATGCTCCTTGGTTTTCCTTGGCAATGAACTTCCTACTTTACCACCTGCTGAAGTGGAAGATTTCCTATCTTCAATTGTCCCGGATTCAATTGGCAACTTTAAAACTGACTCTGTCTTTTGAATTTGGCTTTCTCGACGCCACAGTTAATATTTTAAATTCTCATTTTAATACATGCTCAAGTGTCTTTTAACTTGTCATCATTGACATTTATATATATATGCTTTAAGATGCTTTTTAGTGGCTTTTTTATATTAGATTAGGCTTTGAACCACCTTTGAACAGGCAAGGGGATGGTTCTGTGTAGCAATTTTAGCTATAGTTTTATTCATGTTATTTTAGCAAACTAGGCCTGCCGCTGTGCACTGTAACCTAGATATATTTTATTCAGCTTTGTTTTATTATTTTAACATTAGCCACATTTGCAGTCTTGTTTTATTTTCTCTATCTAGCTGTTCTTTGCCTAGGTCAGCACTGCGTTCTTCAAGACATTTCTCTCACTCTGTGCTTTTCTCAAGGCTGCAGTAAGATAGGTTGCTGGCAAAAGTGGTACGCTTTGTCTCCAGTGTTCACAGATACATACACACTCTTACGTGGGGATCCTTTCTTGGAACATTATTATTATAAAAACACTACTTTGACCCTGTCATAGGTTGGCCGATCAAGTACACCAGACTGCTTGTCTCCTTAGGTAAGTATGATTTATTGTTCTTTTACAGAGTAATTGTTTTCTTTTCTGTGGGGTGAGTCTGAGGTAAGGGTTGGTAGGGGCAGAGGCAGCACAAGTCGTAGTTGTGTGCGGGTTGACATGGTCCGACCTGTCACAGACACTCCCCCTAGAGAGCGTCTGTCGATGACGCTCGGGAGCAGGGTGGTGGGATAGGAAATCAGCATTCAACATGTGGCGGCCCGGAGAGTGGATCACCTGGAAGGAAAAGGGTTGCAAAGAGAGAAACCATCTTAGAACCCGAGCGTTTGTATCCTTATTGCGATCAAGCCAGGTGAGAGGCGCATGATCCGTCAGCAGGGTGAAGGTTCGCCCACTGAGATAATAGCGTAAAGACTCAACAGCCCACTTAATGGCCAAACATTCCTTCTCAATGGTGGGGTAGTGTGTTTCGCTCGGAAGCAATTTCCTACTGATGTACAATACAGGGTGGATATATCCATCAGTTTGCATTTGAGATAACACTGCCCCCAGTCCCACATCAGATGCATCAGTCTGTAAGAAAAAGGGGATATGGAAATCTGGACAGCATAATACCGGATCAGTAGTCAAGGCATCTTTGAGACGGACAAAACTTTGATGGGCTGTCTCGGGAAGGGAGGAGAAGATCCTAGGAGTAGCATTTTACAGTAAGTTGGTTAGAGGTTCGGCTACTGTTGAGAACTGCGGAATAAACCTTCTGTAGTATCCTACAAGACCGAGGAAGGCACGTACTTCTTTTTTTGACTTAGGTACTGGGATCTATTGGATTGCTTCTACCTTCTCTATTTGTGCACGGACCAGTCCCTGTCCCTAGACGTAGCCTAAATACCTGATCGTGGTAAACCCTAGTCTACATTTCTCGGGGTTAGCTGTCAACCGGGCTTCCCTCAGTGCCTGGAAGATAGATCTCAAGTGATTGAGATGATCAGTCCATGTCTGGCTGTATATCACTATGTCATCTAGATACGCGGCCACATATGGCTGGTGGGGACGTAGGACCTTATCCATTAACCTCTGAAACGTGGCGGGGGCACCATGTAAACCAAAGGGTAGAACAGTAAATTGATACAACCCGGAGGGAGCTGCAAAGGCGGTCTTTTCCCTGTCTCCTGCTTTCAAGGGGAACTGCCAATACCCCTTTGTCAAGTCCAGGGTAGACATGAACCTAGCTTGTCCTAATCTTTCTAACAGCTCGTCTATACGGGGCATTGGGTATGCATCAAATATAGGTTAGTTCATTGACCCTCCTGTAATCCACACAAAACTGCGTACTCCTATCCGGTTTTGGGACCAAAACAACAGGAGAACACCACGGGCTGTTGGATGGTTCTATGATCCCCGCATCCAACATATTTTGGACCTCTTGCTCTATTAAGGCCTTTTTCGCCTCTGGGATACGATAGGGTCGTTGTCTTGATATAGACTCATTCTTGGTACGGATGATGTGTTCAGCTAACAGGGTATGTCCGGGTTGTTTGGAAAAGACATCCTTATAGGAATTTATGACCTGTGAGAGGGATATTACTTGTGGATCTGGGAGGGATATATTAATCTGGGGTCTGGACACCTCCTGACCGTGTGGGAGAGAAAGGGAAGGGTACGGGATATCTTCCCTATTGTCAGAAGTGATGTGTTGTACCGTTTGGACACTAATGGGTTCCTGCCATTTTTTAAAATAAGTTTATGTGATAAATCTGTTCTTTACCGTGTCCATGAGGGACAGCCAATTTATAAGTCGTGGGGTTGATCTGCTCCACTACTTCGTACGGTCCCTGCCACCGTGATAATAATTTATTCTCACTACTGGGAAGGAGGACCAGTGCCTTATCTCCTACGTTTAGAGTACGTAACACCCTTCTGGTGTCGTATCCCTTCTTCTGTTTTCCTTGGGCTTCTCGGAGACTGGTGTGGGCCTTCTCCCAGACCAATTGTAAATTCTCCCTCAATTCTTTGGTATACGTGAGGAGGTCTTTTGTTTCCTCGTCCGTCTCTTCCCATTGTTCGGCTAGCATTTCGAGAAGAGTTCGGGGTGGCCGGCCAAATAATAATTCGAATGGATATGACCTAGGGAAGATTGAGTATGTCTGCGTATTGTGTATAATACAAGGGGTAGTTTTTTCTCCCAGTCCCTTCCATCCTCAGCAATGCTCTTCCTGAGTAAAGATTTAATAGTTCGGTTGTATCTTTCCACGAGACCGTCGGTCTGTGGATGATACACTGATGTTCTGATTTGTTTTATCCCCAAGGTCTTACTTACTTCCCCCATAAGCCGGGACATAAAAGGTGTGCCTTGATCAGTTAAGATCTCTTTAGGAAAACCGACCCTTGAAAAAAACTCAATCATTGCTTGGGCTATTACCTTCGTGTGCATGCTGGGGGGGGGGGGGAATCGCCTCGGGATAGTGGGTGGCGTAGTCAACCAATACTAGGACGTACTGTCTACCTCTACTGGACGGAGTGAGACGGCCGATGATATCCATGCCAACCCGGGAAAAAGGGGTATCTATGATTGGGAGTGGCTGTAATGGAGCAGGGGGTTGTGTGATAGGATTATATAATTGGCATTTCGAACAGTTCGAGCAATATCTACGAATATACCCGAAGATCCCGGGCCAATAGAATCGCCGGAGTATTGCCTCCTCGGTCTTCTCCCTACCCAGATGCCCTTCCCCTTGGTCCCCATGAGCCAACTGTAGAACCTGTTGTCGGAGACTATCAGGGACTAATAACTGTCTCTGCCTGCCGTCCGTAGACTGGGGAAGTCTATACAAGAGATGATTTTGGATGAGGAATGTTGGTCCCACCCCAGGGTCCTCGTTACTCAAAGCCTTTTGCCATGCGTTCTTTAAGGAGGGATCGTCCCTCTGACTCTGTCTAAAATCTCGTCCCACGTATATACCTTGCCTATGGCTCCTGGATTCGTGACGCTGTTTTCATAGTCTTTTCTCGAATATTGTTGTCGTTGTATTCTTTTCTGTCGTTTACTTAGATGAATTCTGGGTTGCCGACTATCCACCTTTCCCGCATCATATGGTACTTCTTCCCACCACTTTTTCATAACATGTTCCTGTCCTGCTTTGGTCAATAAAAGGGAAAAGGCCGCATAGTCAGGCCCAATGATAATATCCTCTACAAGGTGAGGTAATATCCCCACTTTGAGATATTCTTCCTCTCCTCTCCACTGAAATTTGATGATTGCCACCGATAATATGCCTGGTCCCTGTGGACACAGGTAATTAATACTTGTGCCTAGGTTAACCCTTGTCCGGGTTCAACCAGTTCTTGACGTATAACACTCTGGCTGCAACCCGAGTCCACCAGGGCTACCTTTTCCTTTCCATTGAGAAGGATAGGGAGGGTATATGTAGGCTTGGTTTCTCCGGCCCAAAACACCCTTCCTTTTGTGACTCCAATTTCCATAGGTTCTTCCATGTCCTTTTTCTGGGGGCTATACCGTGCTATGTGACCCCATTCCGAGCAGTGGTAACACTGAGGTCCTGTCGTGGGGAGAGAGGATTGGAGAGGATGGGGTATCAGTACCCTATCGGGATCGTGTGTACCCAGAGGTCTTGGGGTGGCTCCTTTTCCTATACTGGGACGCACAGGGAAGGCAACTGGGGCCCTGCTGGGGTTTGCTCTAAGTCTGGACTCCTGTGAAAAGGACAGGCTAGCTTAATGGCCGTCTCATTGCTCAACCCGGGGTGTTGACGAACCCAATTACGGGTAGTGTTGGGTAGGGTGTCTAAAAATTGTTCCAATACGATTACGTCAAACATCTCTTCTCAGGTTTTCTCGGTGGGATACAACCATCGACCAGCAGCATGTTGTACCCTGTAGTATAGGGTACGTGGGTTTTCCTGTGGAAGCCACTTCATGTGGCGGAACTTGGACCGATAACTCTCACTGTCAAGTCCTACCCTTTCTAGGATGGTCTTCTTTATGTCTTTATACAGGAGATTACCAGTAGGATTGATAGCTTGGTACGTTGCTTGTAGTTGTCCCGTCAATAGTGGGGCAATATACTGCCCCCACTTATCTTCTGGCCAACTAGCCGAGCTTGCCACTCTTTCGAAATTAAGGAAAAAGGAGTCTGGGTCTTCCTGGTCCTGATATTTTTGTAAGACACTACTTGGTACGTTGGGATGCACCTTCGTGTGGGCAATGGTCTCCGTTAGCTTGCCAAGTGCGGTTTCATGGACTAGTTGGTTGTTGGCCATGATTGTGGCCTGGCTCTTACGGGCGGTCTGTAGGGCCTCACGCTCCTCTCGAGCATCCTTCGTAGACGTCTTCTCTCATCTGGGTGCTTAATCTCGTCTTCTTCTTTCTTTCCTTTCCATTGGCCTCTCGGGAAGCGTGTGGGGACAGAAGAAGAATAGGTACGGTAAGTGATTGTTTAAACTCTCTTTCTCTCTCACTATCTCTTCTCTCCACTCTAATGGCTCAAAACTTATTTTCTCTGTCTTTCTTCGTCTCCTCTGCTCTTATCTCATCTGTTCGTACTGGTTCTTCCTTCACCCTGTTTTTCTTGTCTTACCCTTCTTCCCTATTTCCTGTGGGGAGAGTTCCTCTTTTCTTTCTCTTCTTTCTGTCTATTTCCATATTTCTGCTATCCGGTTTTTCTCTTCTCCTGTCTCTTTCATTCTTCTCTTTTTTCTCTTTATTGTCTGTAGTTGTCTGCTTCCTCATTAATATGCTCTCTTTCTTTCCTTCTTACAGTTCCTGCTCATACGATCTCCCTGCATTTTATCCTTTCGTCTCCCCCCCTCCTTTCTACCCTGTTTTCCCTCCCGTCTGTGCTCGTTGTGTTTTAGTGCCCGTCCTTTCTCCCGCCTCCCGCCCCTTTACCGGTGTCAAAACCCTGTACCTGGCTTGGCCACGCTTCTCCTGAAGCGTGGCGGGTCTACGCGTGTGCTTCCCGGGGCCAGCGGTCTTCGTCCCAGGGTCGGGCCTGTGAGGGTGTCGGCTCCGGTCTGCTCTTCCCCCAGGGACTCTGGGGGTCCTCTGCTTCTGCTCTTCCGTGGTTGTTTTTTCTTACTCCAGTCTTCTCGCGGGTTGGTTCCTTCGGGATTCTCCTTCGGATCGTCTCCTCCTGGAATGTCGGGGCCTCCCCTTTTACGGCCCAACCTTCCCACGAACACTGCGGGGAGCCAATGGGAAGGCTGGCTCTCCGGGCTGCTTCCGTGTTGCTAGGGGCAGAGGCAGCACAAGTCGCAGTAGTGTGCGGGTCGACATGGTCCGATCCAGTCAAAGACCCATATACGTTAGAGGGAGATTCCAGCCAGATGACCACGACTGTATGCTGATTGCTTCGCTGCTTGTGTAGACTACAGACCTCTTGCTCAGGTATGAGGGATGATGGCTTCCCAGGGGGAACCTGAAAGGCAGAATTAGAGCTTAACTTGCCGTGCTCTAAAATAGCTTAGGTAGGAACTATCTCTACAAACCTTAGTGACAGTATGGTAGCATTATTCTTGCGTTTTACTCTCCTTGTCACAATTTTAATCTTATTGTGCTTCATCGTCCTAGTTATTGCAATACATGCTCTATTATCTAAGGTGTAGATACTTCAATAAAACCTTATTGAACTATACTCTGCCTCTGATCGTCTTTGCATACGTGAGACTAATGTAACTGAGAGAAACGTATAAGATCTGTGTGACCATGATTCCCCGAGGAGTCATGTATGTCATGCACCCGGTTGCCCCAATCATCCCTGCTCTTGGGTGGAGATGAGGCACTGTTAGTTAGCCGGAACAAACCTAGATTAGGCCACAAGGCGTCACGTGGTGCGGGATTAGACTCAGTCCCCCGCAATGCAGGTGATTCTGCCGCCCGAATCCAGTAGTCTCATTAGGATAATGAGAACCTACGTGACAGTTTTACTTAGACTCGTTCAGACTCACTCTGACTCACTCATTCCCGCCTAGTCTCACTCATTCTCACCTAGTGGCCCTTAGTCTCCCCATGACTCACTTGTTCTTCCTGATTCACTCAGTCCCACTAATTCTGATTCACTCAATGTCACTGTGACTCATACTCAATCAGTCCGTCTTATTCAAACTCAGTCCCACTCAATCTCTCTCATTCTGACTCGCACAATGTGCCTCTGACTCTCTCAGTTTACCTCTTTATCACTCTGACTCACTCATTCTTACTCAGTCTCACTCATTCTCACCTTGTTTCCATGAGTCTACCATTAATTTACTCGTCCTCCCTGATTCACTCAGTCCAAATCATTCTAATTCAATCTCACTGTAACTCACTCATACACAATCAGTCTCACTCATTCACACTCTCCCAGTCTTTCTCACTCAGACTCACTCAGTCTCAATGTGACTTAGTCTCGCTCATTCATAGTCAGCCTCAGTCATTCTCACTCATTCTCACTGATTCACTTAGTCATACTCATTCTGATTCACTCTGATTTACTCATACTCACTCATACTCAATTATTCACACTCATTCTGATTAAGACACACTTATTCACCCTCATTCTGACTCAAACTCACTTTGACACATGTTTTCCCACTCAGTCTGACTTAATTAGTCTCAATCACTCTCACTGACTCACTCTCACTCTCACTCATTCTCCTCACTTTGACTCACTCCTTCACTCATCTCAGCTTTACTCACACACACAGACATAAACATGCTCACACACACACTCACTCTCTCACGGACACACACTATCACACACACAGTATTGAAAAGCAGTTTTTACTTACTTTGCTGTCTGTGCAGGTCCCTTTCCTGCTGCTACTTTCAGCTTTGAAATTAAACTTTCTCAGCTTCAGACACTTGAAACTGAAACCTCAATCCTGCGCAGTCACAGGTTTGAGCTTTCAGTTACTGTTCATTCACCCCACGCATTCCCAATTCTGCGACGAGTTGGGAGGGGGAGGGGTGACTGGCTGAGTGACATGTAGCCACGGGCACTGCAGGGCTTGAGCCTGCAACGCCCGTGGTTAACTTTATCTGTGACGCTTCGACACGTCATGGATTGGGAGGCAGTGAGGCGTGCCGGAGGACTGAGGCCAGGGCTGGGAGTTTCACCAACCCTGGACAGTCTCTGATGGCTGGTGCAGGTGCCTTTGTGCGCCTGCGTCAGACATCGGACATTCTCACTAGCAGAGCTAAGGCTGGTGATGCTAGAGGCCATTTTCTTTTATACCAAGAGTGAAGAAAAGATTATTATTCACTCGTGGTATAATAAAGAAGGGGGTGTAGCCATGGGGCCTTGATAGACAAACCGCCACTGACAGTGGAAGAGGGAGTGTAGATATAATGCAGATTGATTTGCAATAGACTCCCAAGGGGTAAATATGATTGGTCAAGAAGAAATGTTGCCAGTTCGTAAACCCCCTATGGTTGTTCAGAAAGTTCCAAAGACTGGAGTGCTACTGTTGGACCAGGCCCTTTTTGCAGGGTCATCCCCACACTTTTTGCCTTCTTCCTCCTACTTTATCTGACCTGTTTTTGTTGGCTTTAGGACTCTGGGCACTTTTCCACTGCTAACCAGTGCTAAAGTACATATGCTCTCTGTCTAAATTGTATTGGTGATTGGTTTCTCCATGATTGGCATATCTGATTTACTAGTAAGTCCCTAGTAAAGTGCACTATTTGTGCCAGGGCCTATAAATCAAATGCTACTAGTGGGCCTGCAGCACTGATTGTGCCTCCTACAAGAGTAGCCCTGTAAACATGTCTCAGGCCTGTCCTTGCAGTGCCTGTGCGTGCAGTTTTAAATTGTCAGTTTCACCTGGCAAGTGCACCCACATGCCAAGCCCAAACCTTCCCTTTTACTGTCACCCCCTAAGGTAGGCCCAAGGCAGCACCATGGGCAGGGTGCAGTGTATTTAAACGGTAGGACATGTACTGGTGTGTTTTACATATCCTGATAGTGAAATACTGCTGAATTTATTTCTCACTATTGCAAGGCCCATCTCTCTCATAGAGTAACATGGAGATTGCCTTGAAATATCTTTTAAATGTAATTTTCCATTGGAAGCAGATAGAGATATGGAGTTTGGGGTTCCTGAACTCTCAATTTAAAAATACATCTTCTGGTGAAGTTGGGTTTTGAATTGTAAGTTTGAAAATGCCACCTTTATAACGTGGGCATTTTATTGCCCGTCTGCTGGAAAACATGTCTGGGTCAGGATAACAGTTGGACCGTATGTTACCTTCAGGCTGAATGAGTGCATGCGCACGTAGCCTTGCCTCTCCATGTACCCAGGCTGTCTCTGGGAGCGCACTGGCCACTTCCAGGACCAAAAGGGGTAATACAAAGACATTTCTTCGATGTGCGGCAGGTGTGAAAAATCCTCTTTTGTGTGTGCCAGGCTGCACTGTAGGCGGCCCAGGACCCGCACCAAAGACAAAGGGGCTGCTCCCTCCATTGATTCAATAATGGAGCATTTCAGGTGGCCGATCCGGTGCAGTGTGAAATAAACGCCTTGAACTTGATTATTTTGTTTAAAGACTTGGCAAATACTTTTTTTTTTACAGAGCCTCCTTTTAGTTTATTATTGCATACCAGAGCTCCTTCAAAAAGGTGAGTTCATGATGCCTATGGCGCAGGGCTGGTTTTAGGGCTGTGCTGTGTGTTCAACAGTTTTCAGGCAACAGTAAAAGTGTTAAGATAACTGGTGATTAATGGGCCTGCTAGAGAGAGATCGGAGTTTTGTCTAGAGACAGTTTGACATCTAAGGTAGCGCTGGGGGTTAATATGCCTGCTGCAAAGAAAGTGCACCATGTAAACATAACTGTATTTATGTGGCTAGCTAAGTGAGGTACTGCTTTTGTCTCAGAGATCTTTTATTACTTGCAATTCATAAGTTACAATCCTAATATAGCACAGTGACCTATGAATTGTTATCAAAGCTGCTTGCAAACTGCTAGGTTACCCGTTTCTCCCACAGCCAGCAGCATCTCGCTCATGCACTATCTTCCCTCCACTCCTCGGAGTCCATCATACTTAAGGGCATCATAGAGGGGGCAGGGAGACGATACATGTGTGTGGTCTTGGGAAGAGTTTCAGTGTCTTGTGGCCGCACCAGACCCGCAGAGGGCAGGTTGAGGAGAACTCTATTCTTGGAATAGTGAGCCGGATTAAGGAGAATTTTGTGCTTGGGTTGTAAGGTAAGCCTTTCATCCGAGGTCGATAGACTGAGCACCAATGATTTGGGGAACAGTTCCTCAAGGTATAACTTTTGGCTGTACGATTCTGTTAGTGCAAATGAGAATGAGTAGCCAGGCATACAATAATCCTTACCCATGTGAAATGGAGTTCCGAGAATCAGTCTGCTCTCACTAGAGGGAAGGAGCCAGCCCTGGAGGTAGAGTTTGGAAGGCTGAGGGTCGGGGGGGGCATGTCAGCACAGGGGTAGGGGTATGAAGGACTTATAGATTGGCTTGCATTGATTGCAGGGATTGCAGGGAAGAAGCATGTCAGTACTGTGGAGAACTCTGAGTGAATGGGTACATCAGCACTGGGCTCTGGAAGGCCCAGTGAAGAAACCTTAGCAGAATTGGATAGAGATAGAGCTCTGTGAAGAGGGGGGCTCAGCACAAGGGTCTTGAAGGCTGATTTGCACTCCTGCACACGTGTTCCATCTGGTGAAATGCAGGGCATGCATATGCGCACAGTGAGGTTACTTGGATAGAGGTACCTTCCTAGGCCTGGCACAGGCTGAGGGTACCCGCAGATGCATTTTGGCAACGGGAGCCGCTTTGCAACCTAGGTCCTATATACCTCCAATGGTTGGAGGCCGGCAAGCTGGGGTCAGGAGGTGTAAGAGCCTGGACCATGCCGCGTATGAGCCAGATGCTACTTACAATGTGAGTTCTCAGCTCGAGTGCACAGGCCAGACGTTCATTAACTGGGTTTGTGGAGAGACTTGCCATGAGGAAGAAAAAAATAGGACAAGGGGACAGAGTGGAAGTTGATAGATAAGATGAAAAGGCAATGGAAATGAAGAAAAACAGAAGGTTGGAATGCACTAGAGCCGGATAGAAAGAGGTTGGGAGGAGGGGTGGGCAACTATGGAGGGGTGATGTTGAGAAAGAAATAAAGGAGGGACACAGAAGGGTACAGTGAGAATGGAATATGGAGTAGAGAGAATAAAGACAGGAAAGTCCCAGCATTGGAAAATGGACAAAGAATGTAGGAAGGACAGAATGATGATAAAGATGGGAGTGTAAAGAAAAGGGGAAAAGATAGGAACGGGTCTGGAAAGAAAGAAGGGGTGCAGGATAGGAAAGCAGAATAATAGGAAGGACATAAATAATAAAAGGATGGGGAGGGAGGAAGATTTGAAGGAGAGGATGAGGGAAGCAGGGATTTCAATGTAGAGACAAAAGGGGGGCATGTGTGGAGAGGATGACCTATGGGATTGAGATAGTAAAAAGGAAGATGTGAATAAGCAAGAATTGCTGAGAAAAAAAGGGCTGTGAAACATAGAAATGAGAGAAAAGGGAAAAAAGAAGGAAGAACAAACAAAAGGTGATAGGTAACCAGAGGGGGGCAAAAGATTGAAAGGGACATTTAGAAGACTACCAGGGCAACACCCGTGCACCAGTTTCATAGATTAATTTCATAGGTAATGAAATTCGTTAGTACAGTAGTTACGTGGTTTTGCACATGGTTGCTGCCTAGGAGCTTTATTCCAGGGGGCGATTTGTAGTTGTGTTCTTCTAATGTAACAAATTGAAAACTTGAATAAAACAGATTTTCAAAAAAAGGAGATAGGTAGACAAAGATGACAACCAAGGACGTCAGAGAGTTTGGGGAAGAGAGAATGGTAGGATGTAGACTGGAAGAGAGCGGAGGAAGGTTGAGGGAGAAGTAGAGGAGAGTGGAAAGGGAAAAAGAAAAGTGGGGAAGATAAGGAGGTGAAGGAGACAAGATGAAAACTTTAGAAAAAGAGAGAAACAAGGCAAGGACAAGCGAGAGAAGTGGATGGAGATAAGAAAAGGTGCGAGGAGGAGATGAGATTCATGACCGGACCGCGCACCCTCTTCAGCGACTCCATCACCGACTTCATCTCCCCGCACGCCCTCGCCTCGCCAGACTACATCCTCCTCGGCGACCTCAACTTCCATCTAGAACAGAACAACGACCCCAACACCACCGCCCTGCTCGACATCCTCGCCAACCTCGGCCTCAAGCAACTGGTGAACACCCCCACCCACATCGCCGGACACACGCTTGACCCCATCTTCTCCGCCAGCAAACACGTCTCCTTTAGCCACGCCTCCGCTCTCCACTGGACAGACCACACTTGTGTCCACTTCACCTTCCGACGCGAGACCCGCCACCTCCGCACTCAACCCATCCCTCGTCGACAGTGGAACAAAATCCCCGAAGAACAGCTTTTCTCCACGCTCATCGACAACCAACCTACCTTCACCGCCGACCCCAACGACGCAGCCCTCAGCCTCATGAACTGGATCACCAACTGCACAGACAATCTCGCTCCCCTCAGACGCCTTCCCAGACAGGCCAACACCAAAAAACCTCTCTGGCTCTGACACCCTTAAGGAATCAAAGAAAACCTGTTGCGCCCTCGAGAAAGCCTGGGGTAAAGACCACACCGCTGACAACATGACCGCCCTCAAGAACGCTACCCGCGAACACCACCACCTGATCCGAGCAGCCAAAAGGAATTTCTTCACAGACAGACTGGACAAAAACAGCCACAACAGCAGAGAACTCTTCAGCATCGTAAAAGAGTTCTCCAACCCCAACGCCAACACCAACGCCATCACGCCCTCGCAAGACCTGTGCAACTCCCTCGCCGCCTTCTTCCATCGTAAGATTACCGACCTACACGACAGCTTCGGACACCAGACCCAGACGACCAACACCGAACCCACACCCCCAGCCATCACCCTCAACGCCTGGACCCACATCAACACAGAAGAAACCAAAACCACCATGAACTCAATCCATTCCGGTGCCCCCTCGGACCCCTGCCCACACTTCATCTTCAATAAAGCCGACGACATCATCGCCCCGCACCTCCAGACCATCATCAACTCCTCGTTTTCGTCTGCTACCTTCCCCGAAAGCTGGAAGCACGCTGAAGTCAACGCCCTACTGAAGAAACCTACGGCTGACCCAAGCGACCTGAAGAACTTCCGCCCCATCTCGCTCCTCCCCTTCCCTGCCAAAGTCATAGAGAAGACCGTCAACAAGCAGCTTACCAACTTCCTTGAAGACATCAACCTTCTCGACCCCTCACAATCCGGATTCCGAGCCAACCACAGCACTGAAACCGCCCTCATCTCAGTCACAGACGACATCAGAACCCTGATGGACAAAGGTGAAACAGTCGCCCTCATCCTCCTGGACCTCTCGGCTGCCTTCGACACCGTCTGTCACCGCACCCTAATAACCCGCCTCCGCTCCATCGGGATCCAAGATCCCTGGACTGGATCGCCTCCTTTCTCTCCAACCGCTCTCAGAGAGTCTACCTCCCACCTTTTCGCTCAGACCCCACAGAGATCATCTGCGGCGTCCCTCAAGGCTCCTCGCTCAGCCAGACACTCTTCAATGTCTACATGAGCCCCCTCGCCGACATCGTACGCAAGCACAGCATCATCATCACCTCTTACGCCGACGACACTCAACTTATACTCTCCCTCACCAAGGAACCCACCAGCGCAAAGACCAACCTGCAAGATGGTATGAAGGACGTCGCAGATTGGATGAGACTCAGCCGTCTGAAACTGAACTCAGACAAAACGGAAGTCCTCATCCTCGGCAACACCCCGACCGCCTGAGACGACTCCTGGTGGCCCACGGCCCTTGGCACCGCACCGACACCCTCAGACCACGCTCGCAACCTCGGCTTCATCTTGGACCCTCTCCTCACCATGACCAAACAAGTCAACGCAGTGTCCTCCTCCTGCTTCCTCACCCTCTGCATGCTCCGTAAGATCTTCTGCTGGATCCCCGCCGACACCAGAAAGACCGTGACCCACGCCCTCGTCACTAGCCGCCTGGACTACGGCAACGCCCTTTATGCTGGGACCACCGCAAAACTCCGGAAACGTCTGCAACGAATTCAAAACGCCTCTGCCCGCCTCATCCTCGACATACCCCGCAACAGCCACATCTCCGCCCACCTGAGACACCTGCACTGGCTTCCCGTCAGCAAAAGGATCACCTTCCGACTTCTCACCCACGCTCACAAAGCCCTCCACAACAAGGGACCAGAATACCTCAACCACCGCCTCAGCTTCTACGCCCCCACCCGTCTTCTCCGCTCCACCAGCCTCGCTCTCGCCGCCGTCCCCCGCATCCGCCGCTCCACAGCGGGTGGGAGGTCCTTCTCCTACCTGGCGGCCAAGACTTGGAACACCCTCCCCACCATCCTCAGGACCACCCAAGACCACTCCATATTCCGGAGACTCCTCAAGACCTGGCTCTTCGAGCAGCAGTAACCCCTTCCCCCTAGCGCCTTGCGACCCGCAAGGGTGAGTAGCGCCCTTTATAAATGTTAATGATTTGATTTGATTTGACAATAGCGAAGAGACAAGAATGGTTCGTAGAATGATTAGGGTCACAAGATTCAGTGTCACTGGTGCTCAGACGTGCAAGGAGCTCACTGTGACCCTGTAATGGGTCTCTTTTAATACCAAGCCAAAGGTGAGGGGAGGTCAGTTTGTGTCTGGTTTAAATTAAGGCCAATGGTAATCTTGCTGTGCCACTGAATTTGGCAGCTTGCACGCTGCACGTGCTTGCATATTAAGTTGTCGCTTGTCTTCAGTGCACACTGCCTTGACGGTAGTGCACAAAGCGCCTTTATTGCCGGCACATAAAGGAAAAAAATTAGAGGGAACATTGGTTGGACCATTTGTGAATTCACTCTAAACAGTCACACAAAGGAAGCTGAGGTGTGCCCTGCATATCCTGATGGGTCTTCCTGAGCTAGAGTGGTGCGAGGAGCTGACACTTACACCTGAATAGGGCTGTGCCTGTCCTCACACAAAGCAGTCTGTTTGGGGCCCGGGTAAGGAAGGGCAGGATCTTGTGCATACTAGCGCGCCTGGTCCTTAGCAGGTAAACTTACAAGGGACGTGTATAGGTCGATGAACCTTTCGAATCGCATGGAGTATCCTAGTCATGCGGTGACCACTGAACCAATAAACAACATCAATAATCATGGAAAATTTTTAGGAAATCACCTTAAAAAACACCTACTCATGAATAACCACAACTCGGTAAGGAGTTAACAATATTTATTTCCCTATTGCTTACAATTCTAAATCACCTGTTAGTTCAAACTTTATTCAATTTATTAATTCATTAATAAAACATCATCACTTAAGAAGACATGTGCGTAAAGGTAATTCCATAATCTACAATATTAGCATTGATAGTGAAGTTCAGCAATTAAGTTTGTCAGTCAATTATCACTGTCAACGGTCTTCATGCAAAAACAATTTGGAGAAAACATTAATTTGGAAAAATCTACCTAGATGAGGAATAATCAGCGCAGTTGGTACCTAAAAGAAAAGGCATAAAATCGTCATTCACATTTTATAGCTACCTATCCAGGATGGATCAGCAACAAGTCAGTCTTCATCCTCAGGTCATCAATTTGTCAAAATAGGGAATCAGGCTCATAGAACATAAGCCCAATATCAGCACCGCGGACAGCGTATCCTGAAGTCATAAATTTTCTCCCCGCAACTCTGATCTCTCGCCCCTTGTCATGACTTTTTATTAGGGTTTTCCAGTCCATCCCCCTAATTGCTAATTGGTCAGTCAGTCGGCAGATATGACTTTAACCTATAGTTTTTGTTTACCAAATCTACTACTTTTTATATGTCCCGAGTCACAAGATGCGGATTGGTTCTTCAGGTATCAAAATTGTTGCAAATGGCTCTTCAGTCAGTGCCTCTATTGTTCAAGTCCTGGGAAAGTACATTTAGCCTGCTCTACACATAATTGTAGCAAATTGTCTTCATCATCTCCTGTCCACCGGTACATTGCAGAAAATTCTAGCTAAGTAACTCGAACTTCGAACGGGTCAAGGTTGTATACAGCCCTTTTCAGTCCTTTGTAAGGCTTTTGGTTTTTCATGTTTCGAGTCTGCGAGGCCCAGTGGAACTAGGTCTTTAGTCCAGCTAACTTAATATTACAAATTAATGTAAAACATAGGTTATACATCTCATTATGACATATTATTACATCTTTCTCATATATTTTTCATTATTTCATACAATTTCAGTCGTTTTAGTGCACATGGTGATCATACCCCGAGGGCACATTTTCAAACGTGCACATTATTTTTCTACGATTAATTTCTCTACACATTTTCTCATTAGTAATAACATATAAATCATTAATAATTTTCTTAATTAGCATATCTGCTTCAACATGCACTATAAAGACTTCTCTTCGAAGGCAGAAATGGGTATAAGTGCTGGAATTCTGACCTCACAACTTTAGAACACTGAGGACATTCTGCCAAGAAGAAGAGTTGGATGCTGTAGGAGGGACTGCCACTCTCCCTGTTGCTTTGCTGTGCTGGCCTGCTGCTTGCTGCGTCTATCCTGGGAGTGAAAGGACTTTGCCTTCTACATCCTGCATTCCAAGTTCTGCAAGGGCTTGAACTGAGCTTGCTTCCTGTTAAGAAGTCTCAGGCACATCAAAGACTTCATCTGCCAGATCCTGGGCTCTTCTGCTGAGAGTTCTGACTTGCCAAGTGATGCCAAATCCAGTCCCTGGTCCCTTGGAAGTGGAAGTTGGTGAGCTGAGGGAGACAATCCATCCATCGATGCACCGCTGCCGAAGAATTCAATGCAGCGCCTGTCTTGCAATGGAACAATTGACATTGTGCCTATAGAATAGAAGCAGAGCATGTTTCACTGTGGCTCCATCATCACAGCCCATCTGGATTTTCCACGCATCGTCCCTGGGCATCACCTTGTCATCGTCCCCGCACTGCAGTAAGGACCTAAGTCTGCATGACCAGAAACCACTGCATCGCCCCTCCTGTGAGGAGAGAACCAACGCATCACCTCCCCTCCCAGTAAGGAGCTGACCAATTGCCTCTCCTACAAGGAGAGAATCAACACATCACCTCCCCTGCTAGTAAGGAACAGCTCCATCACCGCCCCTGCCCAGTAAAGAACCAACACATCACTTTGCTTTTCTGACACCGCATCTCCCCTGTGGTCAGCATCATCTTTGTTTTTGATGCATACTAGGCACTTTGTGCTAAAAGGATACAACCTATGGATTAAGACTCAGTTAAACTTTTAAAAAGTGATGTCTTTACTTGTGTATGTTGGATTTTTGTCATTGTGGTCTTGCTTTACTCAGCTAAATATTGTCTATCTTTCTAAACTGGTGTGGAGTCCTTTTTGTGGTGTATTCACTATTACTGTGTGTATGTGTGTACAAATAAATTACAAATTGCCTCTGAGATAAGCCTATCTGCTTGAGCCAAGCTACCATGGGGTAATCAGGCGTTATCTTAGAAGTGTGACTCCCTTACCCAAACTAGAGTGAGGGTCCCTACTTAGGATGTAAACCACTGCCAACTACAGACCCCATTTCTAGCAGCTGACAAACAGTTACAAGCATATGCAGATGCAGGGAACTATTCTGTACCAACAGAAATATTACAGGGTTCCCCAAACCCCATGACAATGCAAGGAGGTCCAGTCCCCATGATGTTTAAGAACTGCCTTAAATCACAACCAATGATGGTGCCTGAGGGGGGAGGATGAGTAAGTACTTTGCACAGTCCTAGAAGTGGATCTCAGTGGACTATATGGTGAAGGAAAGGTAAATGGACATCCTGCTTCTGTCCTAATAGATACAGATGCTACTCATTCAACAGTTAGAACTGTTGACGTCCCTAACCTATCCCTCTCCGAGAAAGAAGTACAAGTTGTAGGTATCATAAACCAGCAGCGTACTAATCAGAGTACGGCTCGAGCAGCAGTAAAGATAAGAGATATCAATGAACACCATCAGTTTGTAATTTAGGATTTGAGCCCTGCACACCTTTAGGCAAAGATCTTCTTTTTTAATTGAACTGTGACATATATTGGATGCAGGATGGTGTAGGGACTGAGACCCAAGCAGCTGATGTTGAGTTCAAACTAGAATCACGAGAGTCTGTCGTCAGGCTTTATCCAGCCTTCACTACTGAAGAATTGCTTATTAACTTAAGAGAAACAATTAAGGAAGAAGATTGCGATTTTACTGGGAAGGAGATTGATTAAAAATACTGAGCCTTTCAAGGTTACCTCTTGCCCTAATACTGTTTACCCTCAGCTTCACACATATAATATGACCCCAGAAGCCATTTGAGGAACCACCCCTGTTACTGAGAATATAACAGAGCACGGAATCTTGAAAGAAGTAATTGGAAGTCTGTGCAATTCACCTATATTACCCTTACAAAAATCGAGTAAGAAATGGAGGATAGTACAAGACCTCCGAAACATTAATCAATTTGTCATTCATGCTTTCCTGTGGTACCAAACCCTGCTGTGATTTTGTTTCAGGTTGCTCAGATGCATAGTGGTTTGCAGTCGTTGATCTTTGCCAGGGCTTTTTTTTGTTCCTTTGCTTGGAGAGAGACAGTATCTCTTTGTGTTTTTGTTCCAAGAGAAAACCCTCATGTGGTTTTGCACCCCACAAGGGTATATAGGGAGTTCTTCTTAGTTTAATCAAATTCTTAAAAATTATTTAGAGACTTTGCAGTCATCCTGTTGTTTGACTCTATTGCAATACATTGATGATCCACTGATCGCCTCAAAGGAAGCTTGCAAGCAAGACACTTGCTTTACTTAATCACTTTGCTGAGAATGGACATAAAGTTTTACCCGAGAAGTTGCATTGCTGTGTTGTAGGAAATATCAAATAATAAGCGCACTGTAGTAAATATGAAATGGGAAAATATCACGCAGCATCGAGCCCAAGCAGAAACTGCACAGCTGTTCCTGTTTAGAAAGCAGTTTAGGCCTAATCCCCAAACTGACACGAGCAAGGTGAAATGTTCATTTAAGGATATAATGGAATAAGAAACATGAAAGGGTTTTCAGTTAAAGGCCAACTCTTGTCTAACAGACCCACAAGCATTTACATCATCACAGGAGTCCTCAGGCACAGTCTTCATGCCTACAAACAGATTGCAGCCTGATAAGACACTTACATCATTGAATTAGGCCAGAGCACATAGGTGCACAATTAAACAATGGTTGCAGGAAAGAGACCAAATTCTGAGCCTACGGAGTTCTGAGACACACAATGCTGCAGCTCACACTTAACATAAATTACATTTACCATGAAGCACGTACACATTCATGGGTCAAATAATTCTGTCATAAAGCATTGTTGAATGTACAATAAAGAATGTGTAATGTATTAGCTCGGGAATTCAGGGTAATGGGATCACATGTTTTTGAGTGTTTTACCATTTCAAATCTACAACTTGCAAGTTAACTATTGTTTACTATGTGGAATAAAGTATTGTATTGAATTGTATAAAAAGGACCGTCAGTGAACAGGGATTTGAGAAAAACCATAAAGGCAGGTTGTGCAGGGCTGGGTGCAGCCTGAAGAGTTTTTCTCCCTGTTGCAACAGTTAGTAAATACTGTCTTTGGATTGCCAAGAAGAGTCTGTGTGGTTATTTGAGTCTTGGAGTGTTTTCGTTCACTCCACAACAGTTGGTGAGCCACATTCCTGACGGCTGGCACCGGAAGACCGCCTACCCCCGCTGCAGAGAAACCAGTACACACACTCTTGATAAGATAAGCAGAAGCTGAGGTCAGAACTGAAATTCTGCCGGTGCTCGAGGAATTGGGAAGGATCCAGGGACCGCCATCTCTTTAAGGTGAGGACAAAGCAGCTCATGATCCTTGTTTGTGAATAAGCACGCTCTTCTTGGCAATTTTAAATGCGGATGTAGAAATAAGGTAGAATTGAATTTTACGTTGTATTTTTATGTAACTGAAAGACAAAAGATAGAAGAGGTACCATATGCGCTTTTTTATTTTTCTTGTTAGAGGATTGTGTACGTGTGTTGCACAATCAGCAAGGAGCCTAAACAACTAGTTGACCTGTGATTCCCCAAAACGCCTAGCCATGGAGACCCCCTTAGGGCATATGCAAAAGGTATTCCCCAGTGACAATTTTTTTTTACAAAAGTATAGTCTGGAGTGTTTTAAAGACACCCAAAAGCATACATATCCTTGGCGAAAAGAAGGAATGTTCAATGATAGGATAATTGAGCATGTTGTTACATACCTTTGCAGTAAATATGCAGCAGCCAAATTAAAGAAAAGAGAACATTAACAAATCTCTTCACAAGGAGATACCCCTAACACCCCGTCTGTTCCCCCACACCCATATGACCCTATGAGCACTGCACCCACAGTGCCTAGCATCTACCCACTAGTGCAGCTGCAAGAAGCCACTGTAGGGTTTGAGATCCCAGAGATTGGGAACCCTTCACACTCCTCGAAGCTACCCCAAGGTAACCCCCATCACACCAAAGCCAAGGAGGACAAGCACTCCTAGACAGCAAACTAGGGTAAGGGACCCCCAATTATCAGGTCAATTAGAGGCACAGTTTGAACTGCATCTAGATCCTGCCCGTCCCCAGCAGAATAAGAGCAGAGGTCAGGGGATAGTGATGACCATTCACATAGTTCATCAGCAACGTTGTGGTTGCTTCAGAAAAGGGATGCTACAGGTAGAGTAATTAGAGGACAGGTGTCCACTCCAAGGTAAAGGGATAAATGGAATGCAGAGTGGAGTGGCTATGTGCATAGGACCAGAGAGATGACACAACAGCCAACATCTCAAGGAGGAGAACAGGAACATGGAAGGGCTGAAACTAGCTCACCCCCTTGCCAGAAAGAGAAGGGGGGCATAGTAGTCTCACCAGAGAGGGTGCAGGACTGGCTATCACACAGTGAGAGTAGAAGAGAGACAAGTGAAGTAAGGGGAGAAGAGCATGATGATTGTACAGGACAAACTCAGAGAGGTATTGGGAAAGAAGGGATAGAATCCATACACTAGTGTGTGGAGAGCATGGGTGAACTTCTTCACACCAGAGAAGTAAGTCACCTGACTTATGATATCCAAGAGAGACCACTTATTGACTTAGACTACACAAGGGGCAAGTGGAGACTGTCTAAACCAACTGATACAAGGGAAAGAGAGCGAGACGTACTCCTTACAAGTAGGAAGCCACAGAGCCAACCCCTGGACTGAAATATAGGCACACATAGGCCTTCACTATGGACACGGCAGTTTGCACCACTGTGTTCAGGCTGGCGGTCTTTCCATCGACCGCCAGCCCCCCTGGAACTCCGCCCACCGGGCCAGCAGAATGCCTGGCCGGGACATTGACGCCGGCTCCATGTGCCTCTGTGCGGCGGGTGCAGCTGCACCCGTCGCGCAGATCAGTGCCCGTAAATCGGGCAGTGACCTGTGTGACGGGGCACTGCACAGGGGCCCCTGCACTGCCCATGCCAAGTGCATGTTAGGTAGGGGCCCTGAGGGGGGCCCCAGAGCACCCCTTCCACCAGCCTTTCTCTGGCGGGGAAACCCGCCAAGGAAAGGCTGGGGGATTTGGGATCATTATCCGAGGGGTAGCGCAGCAGCCCTGTCGGATAATGATGCCGTCCACCGCCAGGCTGCCTGTCGGAGGCAGCCTGGCAGTGGGTGAGGGCCGCCCTTGGCTTCATTATGTGGCGATCTCCCGCCACCGTCGGCATGGCGGCCCACACTCCCATGTTCATAATGAGGGCCATAATCCATTATTGCAAGAAAAATCAAGAACAAGAGAAAAGTAAACAAGAAGTAGCAGAGAAAGCAGCAGTCACTTTGGTGCAGCAGAAATTAGTGAAGAAAAGAGCAATGGAAGGTGCTGTAGTGGCCGCAGCCACTCAGATGACTGCAATGTCTGATGTAAGGATACAGGAAAGTAACAGAGGATGACAAAATAGGATGGGTCCTTCAAGAAGGGCTCAGGCATGTTATTATTTTCAGAAGTGTGGGATTCTTATTAGAGGCTGCAACATGAATAGATGGGATGAACAAAATGGAAGAATGGGAGTTGATGGTCAACCAGGAAATATAACAGCACAGCCACAGCAAAGCCCACAAATTATATACATACCCCAGACACCCTCGCAAAATGTGCAGTCGCCAGGAATGCCCCAAGAGCAGCAGGGGCTGCCTCAGCAAAACTACCAAGCACCCTCCATGGAGATCCCACTACAAAGTGGACAAGGAGGAGTTGTTGTGAGGGGGAAATCCTTTCCAAGTGTACCCTATGGGAGCCTACACACAATGAGGGTAACCACATAGGGGGTCATTCTGACCTTGGCGGGCGGCGGAGGCCGCCCGCCAAAGTCCCGCCGTCAGAATACCGCTGCGCGGTCAGAAGACCGCCGCGGTAATTCGGTGTTTCCCGCTGGGCTGGCGGGCGACCGCCAGAAGGCCGCCCGCCAGCCCAGCGGGAAACCCCCTTCCATGAGGATGCCGGCTCCAAATGGAGCCGGCGGAGTGGAAGGGGTGCGACGGGTGCAGTTGCACCCGTCGCGATTTTCAGTGTCTGCTTGGCAGACACTGAAAATCTTGGTGGGGCCCTGTTAGGGGGCCCCTGCAGTGCCCATGCCAGTGGCATGGGCACTGCAGGGGCCCCCAGGGGCCCCGCGACACCCGTTACCGCCAGCCAGGTTCTGGCGGTCAAAACCGCCAGAGCCAGGCTGGCGGTAAGGGGGTCGGAATCCCCATGGCGGCGCTGCCTGCAGCGCCGCCATGGAGGATTCCCCAGGGCAGCGGGAAACCGGCGGGACACCGCCGGTTTTCCGTTTCTGACCGCGGCGGTACCGCCGCGGTCAGAATGCCCATGGATGCACCGCTAGCCTGTTGGCTGTGCATCCGCGGTCGTTGGCCTGGCGGTAGTCTACCGCCAGGGTCAGAATGACCCCCATAGTGTTTCTATGTGCCCTTTCTTGTCAGTAATGCAAAGGCCAGATGAGGAACCCACTGTGACGGTGTCTATTATTGACAAGAGATATGCATTCCTCATAGATACAGGATCAATGAAATAATGTATTAGAGAGGCCTTCTGATTTTCAACAGATCCATGGACACGCAGGGATTCTCTGGGGAAGTTATAAGGGTTCCTTTCACCAAATCAGTGGAGATCAATCAATCTATCAATATTTTGTGAAGCACAACACTATCACCCCTAGGGGTATCTGGGCGGTGAGGTGCTGCATCTGCTTTGAAAAGCCAGATCTTGAGTTGCTTTCTGAAGTCTGCCAGGGAGGGTGCCGTTCGGAGGTGGAGGTCATTCCAGGCTTTGGTGGCGATGTAGGAGAATGTGCAAACCCCGCTGGGATGGGTGTGGGGAATGTGTGCGAGGGCGAGTGAAGTGGAGCACAGGCATCTTGAGGGAAGATTGAAGTTCAGCCGGTGGTTGATGTAGGACAGTCCAAGTTTTTGGAGGGCTTTGTAGGCATGTGTGAGTGTCTTCATCTGACATCTTTTCTGGACAGGGAGCCAGTGGAGTCACCTGAGGTGAGGAGTGATGTTGGTATGCTTGGGGACGTCCAGGATGAGTATGGCTGCCATGGCCTGCATTGTCTGGAGTCTTCTGAGGAGCTGGGAGGAGATACCAGTGTAGAGCATGTTGCTGTAATTGAGGCAGCTGTTGACGAAGGCTTGTGCAACAAACTTTCTGGAGTTTATTGGGATCTTGCAGAGCATGCGGAGGGTGTGAAAACAGGAGGAGGCGACTTTGTTGACTTGTTGTTTCATGGTCAGTTGGCAATCCAAAATTATGCCAAGATTGCAAACATATTCAATCGGTGTGGGAGTGTGTCCGAGCTCTTTCGGCTACCAGCTCTGGTCCCAAGAGGAGGTGTTCATTCCAAAGATCAGTACCTTGGTTTTGTCAGAGTTCAATTTGAGGAAGCTGTCTCTCATCCAGTCGACTACGTTGGTCATGGCATTGCTGAAATTGGTTTTGGTGTTGGAGGGGTCTTTGGTGAGCGAGAGGACGAGCTGAGTCTCGTCGGCATAGGAGATGATGTTGATTCCATGGGATCTGATGATGTCCGCGAGGAGGGTCATGTAGATGTTGAACAGTGTGGGGCTGATGATCCTTGGAACACGCTGCATATGATGTTCTTCAGAGCAGATGTGAAAGGAGGTAGGCAGATGCTCTAGGTGCATCCTGAGAGGAGTGAGGTGATCCACTTCCAGGGTGTGTTGTTGAATGCCAATGTTGTGGAGTCTGTCGATGAGGATATGGTGGGCGATGGTGTTGAATGCTGCAGATAGGTCGAGGAGAATTAGAGCCACTGTTTCTCCTTGGTCGAGGAGGGTTCTGATGTCATCTGTTGCAAGGATGAGCATGGTCTTGGTGCTATGGTTGGTCCGGAAACCTGATTGTTATGCGTCGAGTAAGTGGTTCCCTTCTAGGTATTCGGTGAGCTGTCGGTTGATGGACTTCTCGAGTACTTTGGCTGGGTATGCGAGCAGGGAGACTGGCCAGTAGTTCTTGAAGTCACTGGGGTCAGCTGAGGTCTTCTTTAGGAGGGATCTGATCTCTGCGTGCTTCCATCCATCTGGGAAGGATGCTGTGGAGATGGAAGCATTGAGGAGGTTAGTGAGTTCAGTGCTGATTATGTTGCATCCAAGGTTGAAGAGATGGTGGAGGCAGGGGTCGGTGGGTGCCCCGGAGTGGATGGAGGACATGATGGTAGCAGTGGTCTGGATGTCGAGTAGGGAACAAGTGGCTATGGCTGGGCTGGGGTTCACTGGTTGGATAAGGTTGTTGAGGCTGAACGAAGTGGGTTAAGGTTTAAAGTTGTTGTAGATGTTGGCAATCTTGCTGTGGAAGTAGTCAGATAGTGAGTCACAGAGTTGTTGGTAGGGGCATACTGCTCTTTCTGTGGCAGTCGGGTTGGAGAATTCTTTGATTATCTTGAAGAGTTCCTTGGTGTGGTTGGCTGCAGCCTCAATGCGGTCTGTGATGGCTGCTCTTTTGGCCTCCTTGATGCACCGGTGGTAGTCGTTGAGTGCTGTTCTGCGTGTGGCTCTGTTGGACGGGTCCTTGGAGATGCGTCATAGCTTCTCGAGTAGAAGACAGTTACGCTTGGTAGTTCTGAGCTCTGGGGTGTACCAGCTTGCTTGTCTTGATGTTCTATTGGTTTTGCCAGTTTCAGAGGGGTGACTTTGTCAGCGCATTTGCTGATCCAAGTGGAGAAGTTGTGGACGGCCTGGACGATTTTGGTTGATGTGTTGGGTGGTGTGGCCCTGAGAGCTTGTGTCCATTGGCTCTCAGTTACTTTTCCCAAGCTGAGATGGGTCGCGCTTTGGTGCTTGGTGATGGTGTGCTCAGTCTTGGAGATGGTGAATTGGATGATTGTGTGGTTGGTCCAGGAGAGTTCTGTGGTGTGGGTGAATTTGATTCTGTTGCTGGAGGAGAAAATGGTGTTGTGGGTGTGCCAGGCTCTGTGGGTGGGTTTGGAGACTAATTGGGTTAGTCCGGTGTTGTTGAGGTACTCCAGTAGGGATGTAGAGTTGGCATCCTTGGTGTCCTTGATGTGGAGCAGCATATAGGGGAAGGAGTCGATGGCGAGGGAGGTGATGTTGCTGATGGCATTGCAAAAAGCTGTGCGGAGTCCTGGTGGTCTGTATGTGAGGGTATCTCTTATGGTTGTCTAGTAGTAGGAAGTTAATGTGCTCAATGACAGGCGTTGGGTCGTCATTTGTGGTGGAACATTGGATGGTTTCCTTGTGTATTTCGGCAATTCCTCTGCCTTTCTTTTTGGGGCGGTCCCAGTGTATCATCTTGTACCCGTCAGTGGTGGCAGTGGCGATGTCGGGGTTGGAGGCGGGGTTGAGCCATGTTTTGGTGATGAAGACGATGTCTGGGGTGAGGGTGGTAATGGTGTCCCAGATTTCCGTGGCATGTTTGCTGAGGGAGCGGGCATTGAGCAGGATGCAGTAGAATGGTTCCGGGTTGATGGTGGTCTTCTGGGGGGAGTGGGGAGGGTAGTGGTATTGGATCCTGTGTGGGTAGGTGGTCCTGTGAGGCAGGAGAAGCGGCAGTGGTGGCAGGTGAAAGGTCCTTCAGTGGAGCGCAGGGAGGAGGTGTAGCAGTGGGAATCTTGGTGCCCAGTGTTGAGGGCCAGGAGCCTGTCTGCGGAGTATCAGCGGGTGGTGGGAGGACCAGGGGTCCTGGCGCTGGGTGTGGTCCAGGCACGGATGGGTGCAGACGGACTTGCCTTTGGCACGCCTTCGGCCCACTGGTAGCGCGCCCACTACGCAGTTGCATAGGGACCACTATTAAGTAGGTCCTAGATTGGGAGGGATGCCGGGGGGGCAGGAGGGGGTGCAGTGCGGGGAAAATGGAGGGACATGGTGGGGCCTGAAGCAGGGGAGCAAAAGAGTGGGAAGTGTAAAGGGGAGGCAGCAGGGACTTGAACAGGGCAGCAAAAGCAGAGCAAAAGCAGAAAATTGAAGCAGGGGCAGTAGACGCTTTACTGCAAGAGCTGTAGAGCACTTAGCAGTGAGTTACTTTAAGGGGAGGGAAACCAACATCTCTGAATTAATATTCTTCATGTCTCAAGGGGCTCTTTCTATATCAATTAGAGCAAAATGCTTCAAAAGAATCTTTTTTTTAGTCCAATTCATTAATGCTCATCATATTCCAGTGAATAGATGCTCCTCAAACGTTTCAGATATGATCTTTATTTAGAATTCTACTCTACATATCCAGCCAGCGCGTTTCATCTCTAAAAAGAGACTTCATCTGGGCCTAAAAAACATTTGCCCAAAATTAGATAAAACCTAATATATAAAATTTCAATTTTATATATAATTCTAGTACATTATGCTCTTTTTTATGCTTATTTTGTTATTTTTCTTTTTTTCCATTTTTTTCAATCTTTTAATTTTTCTGTTTTTTACATACAACCATATATCTCCAGTGTACAAACATCCTAGCACATCTTAACCCAAAACCCGTATCGCCTTAAACTCTCAGTTTCAAATTTTTTGGAAGAGCGCCCATCACCCCCTAATTAACACTAATGTTCATACAGTCCCCCAAAATCAAAATATATACAAAGTCTTATTCCAAAGCCCCTTACAAATGTTTATTTTACATTACTTTACTTACTCCAGTGTGTATTAATATTCTTCATCCTAACTCTTTGATTTTCTCATAATTTCAAGTTCATTCATATTAACACTGTAAAAAGAAATGAATGTTTTCAATCTCACTGTTTAATTATCCTCATTTGAATCACAAATTCTATATATAAATCCTCCAGAACTCCTCACCTTGGTAAATTAAGTCAGAAACGATCACATTTTTACCATGTATAACTCTTAACACATGCCAAAATCATAATTCATTAGCTTCAACTGGTAATCAAAGCCTGAGCCCTTTCTTTATGCTCATTGCACATTACCAACGTGTCTGAAGACCACGCACCTTAAATAAATTCCAGACATCCGACAGAGGTTCTCCAAAATTACTACAAATAACCTAGTCATGTAATTCATCAGTATCTGTTAGAATGACCGATGCGTGCCAACCCACATGCGTATGCCAACCATACTAATGCTCGTACGGGGAACGCGCTATTTATCATACTCCTTTAGTCTAAATTGTATCAGTTTAAACGACCCATGTGCACCATTCCGTATACAAACTCCAACCCATCTCTCACCTCTAGTAGTCTGCGGCAATGCGCACCTCCCCGTAAACATATGCCAACCCATCTCTCCACTCTGATATTCTACAGCACTAGGTAGAACAATTGTAAGGCTTTTCCAAATCCTTCGACTCTAAGGCTCATATGGTGAACACGCTGCTTATCAAACTCCTTTAGTCAATATTGTATCTGTTCAAACAACCCACGCGCGTCCCTCCGTTTACATACTCTAACCCGTCTCTCACTTCTACTAGTCTATGACGCACGGCGTTTTGACCCCCTGCTACTCTAAGGCCCATACGGCAAACACGCTGTTTTTCAAACTCCTTACATCAAGAATAATTACATTCATCTGTGTAAATCGTTACATCACTTCCTGTCATTCCTCCTCAGCACTATTCTGCAAGTGCTGTAGAGTGCTTAGCAGTGGGTGTGGGGGGAGCTGGAGGGACCTGCTCAGTGGGGTCACGCAGCGACTGCCATTAAGTAGGTCCTGGAGTGGGAGGGTTGCGGGAGAGGCTGCAGAGCGGGGAATATGGTGGGACGCTGTGGGGCCTGAAGCGGAGAGCAAAAGAGCAGGAATTGTGAAGGAGAGGCGGCAGGGCCTTGAACAGGGTAGCAAAACCAGAGCAAAAGCAGCAAATTGAAGGAGGGGCAGTAGGCGCTATACTGCTTGCGCTGTAAAGTGCTTAACAGTGAGTGTGGGGAGTGCTGGATGGACCTGCTGGAGATGGAAGTAGGAGAGAGACACATTGACAGCTGTCTACTGTTCTCACCAGCTCCCTCTTGCATTGTTGTTTTGCCCTGCCCCTTACATTGTTGCTTTGCCCTGCCCCTTACATTGTTGCTTTGCCCTGCCACTTACATTGTTGCTTTGCTTTGCCCCCTCCAGCATTGTTGCTTTCTCCCAACCCCTCCTGTGTTGTTGTTTTCCACAGTCCCTCCACCCCCTCCCTGAATCCTGCCCAAAAAAGCACAATGACAAAGCCTGTTGAATGACATGGCTAAAACACATTTACACAGCCAATAGCTCTTGCATAGATGGGAGCTACTGGCTTTGCCAACGCTTGTTTGTACTAGAGTCAAGACAATATGTAATGACAATTATTACAATAACATAAATGTCTTTACCTTTGATTTATCTTTGCCGGACAGAATACAGCATATAGGATTAGTATCACATACAGGTCATTTTACAGATTCATCTACAACAGACAGTTATGACAAATAGGGTACATCAGGAGGTGTCTCAGGAGGCTTAGCTTGGTCTTAATGAAAGCCCACTCAGGTTGTCATGCTCTAGGAAGGACAGGAATATGTTGAACTATTTATAGGGATGGGGCAGGCATTTTAATAACTACTGCTAACCCCATAGGATTCAGTCTTAATAAAATATCATTATTTATTCTGTTAGTAATAAAGTTTTATACTCTGCTATGACCGTTCATACATCCACAAACACTTGCATCCAACAAAGAGGTCTGGATGAGCCTGACTAGCACCAGCTGGTGCTGATGAAGGAGCATCCCTGCAATGAAACATGCTACCTGCTATGGATGAGGGGTTTGTGTCCTTTTTTTTCCTAAAGAAAAAAGGTTTTCCCAAAAACATTTTCCAGGATGTACTAAGTGAAAACTACAAAATGATCCTTAAAGTTAAAAAATATTTTTTCTTTATACAAAAGAGCATGTCAGACTTTTATTATGTGTAGAGTACTTCTGTGTCTGTTTTATCAGTAGTAGAGTTTCAGTGAAAATAGAAGTCTGTTTTGTGAATAGCAATTGTTTCACACTTTCGTGGGGGGTGTTGTGTACTAGTGCAGCACTTCCTAGATCTCTCCTTTCATGTACCTAAACCACACCCAGTTTAGTAATGATTCCCCATTTTGTGACCTCTCCCCCTTGTCCCTCCCACAAAACCATGCAGCCACATGTGCAGAGATCTCTGCCAGTGGAACGGAACTCTCTGTAGAAGAGGATGAAAGTCCTGACTAGACGTCTGTGAATAGAATTTTGGAGTACACAAAGTGATGCTACTTTATGTACTCCAACATAACGTCTTTTGCATGGAACTCAAAAATTTATTCTTCACTTCTAAATGGCAGCACCTATTCTGCCATTTCCTATAGTGAAGGTGCAAGCATGGCTTCAGGCCTGCTCTGTGCAGCCTGACCGATGCAGTGTCACCGTGCAGTGGGGCATGCTAAAACAACCCTTTTTGACAGCTATGTAAGCCTTGTAGCTCACTAGGTAGGATGCATGGTATTTAAAAGTTGGATTTGTGGAGAATTAATATTACCGCCTGCCTACAGAGACAGTGCTCAATATGTCGTTCCCACACTGCCATGCCTAGCTGTCATATGCAGAAAACCAGAGTTCAGATCGAAAATACTAATACTTTATATCGGGAATGTGTCGAGCTAGAAAAGTAATGAAACAGCTATTTTAATAGGTATTAAAAACCTAATTAAATTGCGAAGTTGGATTTTAATAAATATTAAGGAACTTTTAGAAATGTACCCTTTACCTGTCTGAGCTGCCAGATGGCTAATTAGCATAAGCCTCTGCCAGCTCTTACCCGTGCTCAGGCCTTGGCTAGGTGTGACTGAGGGGTAAAATTCCTCCCAGGAGCACGCAATAGGCTGGCCTAAATGGGCAGCGATGATTCCTCTGAACTCAAAGGAATATGCACGGCGAGGGCTGCGGTCGTTTTGACAAGCCAGTGTAAAATTCTGTTTGACAGGGAGAGAACTGGATGCTAAGACAATTCTTGTGTATCTACGGTCTTGTTGCTGCGGGCCCTCGTTTTGTCCTACAACCCTTCTGTCTCTGGGTTTGCTGTGGGTACGATGCCTGCTTCAAACTGGATTTTAATTTTAGATGTGGGACGACATTAGGATTACCATAGTACACTCCCCAATCAGCCCCAGTGCACTGGCACATGACATTTTATGCCTGTTTGTAGTAAAGCAAACAGGAATTACTGACAAACTGTGTAAGATTGTCCCTAGGAACTTTTACCCCGTTGGTCAGGGAGGGGCCAACATAGTGCCAGGCATAAATCTGGCCCCTCCAGGAATTCACCATAGATCACTTTCTGCACCTGCGGAAGAGTAGAAGTGGACTCAACCTCCTGCTTGTGCCCTGAGAGGAACCCTGAAAGATTTGACCTGCTCCTTTTTGTACCTGGGGCAAACTAGTGAACATTAAGGGTTACAACAGTGATCTCCTGTGTGGCTGCAAGGAGACATAGATCTGCAAGAGGCCACTTCCTGGAAGTACCCATCTCACCAGTAGCAACTGGACCTGGACGGGACCCTGCTGTTGGCCCCTGAATGACATCTTGTGAGTCTCTAAGTGCCTCCCCTGAGGTCCTGGGGGCTTTAGAAGTGTGCTCTTGTGGTTGGTTGAGACTTAAAAGACTAAGGGGCATATATAAGAAACGTGGCGCTGCACACAGTGCAGCACCACTTTTCCTGTGCCCCTTAGCGCCCTCCTACCACCGCATGTATGCGCCATATTTAAAATACGGCGCACCATGGCGCCGGGTAGGGGGCAAAAGTGTCTTTTTTTTTTTTACGCTATTGATGTACTCTGCAGGAGTCGAGCCAAAATTTTGAAGTGACTCCTGTAGAGTACATAGCGGCCCATTGTAATCAATGGCATGCCCTTTTTTAACGCCTGCTATAAGCAGGCGTTAAAAGTGCTGAAAAAAAATGACGCAAGGAAATCTCTTAGATTTCCTTGCGCCACTTTTTCGGCCCCCCTAACGGAGAAAACTCCCTTTGCATACATTATGCCTGGTGCAGCCATAATGTAGAGCAAAGGGTTACAAAGTGGTGCAATGCATGCAATGCACCACTTTGTAAATATGGCGTGGCGTTTTTGACCTAAAAAACCCCACATAAGTGTACAAAAAGGATGCTAATGTGGCGTTAGATTGGCGCTAGGGGCTCTTACATATGCCCCTAAGTTAAGAGGTAAACTCTTTCAACAGGATGAACCTGGTTGGTGTATCCGACCCGTGCTCCATTGCAGTCAGCCTCAAATCCCACCTAGAAACCAGGCAGCTGTGACCACCGACCATCATTGGCATTTCTGCTTTTTAGTGTTATTTTACTTAAAACTTTAAAAATTAATATCTCAGGTTCCTCTTATTCTATTTGTCACTTTAGTGTCATTGTGTGTATTGCACTTTACCTGATTTTAATCATTCGGTTTTGGATTTTTATTGCTCTGTGTTTTGACTTTATTACTGCTTTGGTATTGCATAAATACTTTCCACATTGCTCTAAATCTGCTATGTGCCATTGCTACCAAGAGGTTGAACCCTGGTGAATTTAGTGACTTTAATTTCTCACCCTGACAAGGGGTGTTGTTCCTTGAGGTGGTTAGTCAGCAATCCAAGATAGTAATCCAATTTAGTACAATCACTCGCCTCGATTTTCACACTTCCAAACCACTCTTGTGCATGCATAAATATATACAGATTAGTTACATATGTATAAGATCCATTCATTTATACACATACCTATTGATACTTCTGTAAATATTAATGTTAAGTAAACCTATAATTTATACAAATGTATCTAAATATACACACTTTATATACATACAGATATGTAGTAACATCACTTATCTGCATACACATTAGATGCACCATAAGTGTCTATTGTGCTCAAGCATTGATACGTACAGATACATACATAACGTTTGCGCTTCTCCCCTCCTTCTTGTGGCAAACCTTTGGCTAATTGGTGCACTTCATACTCTGAGGCAGTACTAGAGGTAGGAAAGTTGGTTTAGCACTACTGTTGTTGCTGCCTGTGTTTTGCTGAAGGGGTCTTATTCAGTTTGCGGTTGGTACTGCCTGCAGGTGCCTGCATGTAGGGCCGTGGCCTCACTCTCAGTGGTGCCTGAGACAGGGGTCATAAACAGGTCCTTAAATTGACTAATGGTAACAACAGTTTTCTATAGCCTGTAAAAATATACTTGGTGTGGCGTTAAGTTCTATATAAAGACAAGTCATTAAGAGGCGGGGTTGTAAGGTAGGAGGTAGTTGTGGCTAAGTTGATGACTTTTAAAATTGGAAACCTGTGTTCTAATTTCTGATGCAACACCCAACAGATAATTGTGTGTTTCTGGGCCTGATTTACAGGTTGGCAGGCAGTATCTCATCTGCTTTATTACAGGTGCATTACTATGTAATGCACCTGTAATAATGCAGATAGGATCTCTGTCATGTTTGCAACAGAATACCCATCCGCCAAACTCAGAATTAGGCCAGATGATGGCGCGTCGATCGAGGTGGGGAAGATAAATCAGTTGATCGTGTTACTGCTGAATGAGGTAAAGGTGTGTCCAGCAGCGTGGGTGGGCTAACACGTGTTGGTTGAATCCAAGGTTTTCAAGACTTTCTAGGATTGTGGTTTTATTGATGGTCAGTCCAGTCTTCTAGGTGAAAGTTTAGGCCTCCTCCGAGGATGACGGTGCTGGAGTCGATGATCAGTGGGGCAGGTAAGTGTTTTGGTTTTGGTTACCCCTCTGAGAAACCCTTGCAGTACAAGATTTGTACTGTTAGAATCTTTGTTAGGGGTTGTATATTGCTTTGTTCACTGTAATTTTGTATATATTTGTAATTTTTTGATTGCATGGCTGGTTATTACCAGGGGGAGCTCATGCTCAGTACAACATCCCAATGTCAATGGTTATCAATCTACATTTCGAAACATGTTCTCTCGGAGGCTACACGTTTTATATATTTATTAGGAAATAATAAAGGCGGAAGGTCTGATTACATTATTGTGAACGTCATGTGTTTAAAGCAGTAGGTCTTGAAGGTTGGATTGTAATTATACTCTGTTAAAGCCTGTAGACAGGTATTTTGTTACATAGAAACTATGAATTACCAAAACAGCCTAATGGTTGCCTTGCAGGAAAGAGTATGTGTAGTGCAGTAGGTCTGGGTTGATTATAGTGAGAAGTCAGTGACAAAATCTGAAGACTTGATTGGGTCATTGAGAAACATGCCCGATGCCACAGGTCTCATCTGTTTATTACGTAAAGTTCCAATAGAGTCAGCAGGCCCGACTTATTTATTGTGAAAAGCATATGTTTAAGCCAACCAACCATTTTGTTCAAAGAGATAAATAAGTGTTTTTACATGAAATGTTGCTAAGTTTTATGTTTCATGTTTGTTAAACCCTCCCACAAAGTCTTGGGGTAGAAGGTCTGCACTGTGATAAGGTTTATAAGGTGCTGTATTGTTTTGATAAGTGCATTTTTTTAAGTTGTAATTTTACAACTTGGCATCTGATTTTTTTTTCTCAGAAAGCTTATGCTCTCTACTAGAGACCAGAGGTGATTAAAGTGACAAGCCAGTGATAAAGGCTAAGGCTTGATTAGTTCATGGGAAAAACAGATGTCAGATACCATAGGCCCGACCCGTTTGTTATAAAACGTTACGACTAAGGCGGTAGCTGGACTTATTCATAATGGAAATCATGTGTTAATAGGCCTTTAAGGGTGGATTGCTACTACACCATATTAAAGCGTGTAACTCTGTTACAAGGAATCTCACATGTTACTTTAGGAGGCAAAGGTCTGGGTGTTGATCACAGCTTTCACAAGCTTGTTAAGTTTGCATATTTTAATGTGGATAGGTAATTAGGTGAAAGCAAGAATGATTCAGTATGTGGGTGATTGAATGCCTGAGTGCTAGGATGAATGAGAAGGTGGATATATGATGAGGTATTGAGTGACTAAGTTCATCAGTTGCTGAAGAGATGTTTTCCATTATAAGCCATACCTATTGGCATTGCCAATGTTTGTTTACAAATTAAGCACTGGAAGGCATGCTTTGGATGCCCTCCCTACCCAGAGTGTGTAGACTCCACTCCGAGGTATCACATAAACCAGCCCCCCTACAACCACCAACACACTCCCTCTTTTCCTGTCTCCTCTAACAGGAGTGAAACTCACACCCAGTGGCAGAAACAATAGCACACACAGTAGAATAGATGCTTAAAAGTGTGCACCAGTGTGCACTAGACACACACAGTGAGTGAGAGTAGAGTGTCCTAAGTTAGAGACACGCAGTGAGTGAGAGTAGAGTGTGTGCTGAGTTATAGACGCACACAGTGAGTGAGAGCAGAGTGTGTTCTAAGTTATAGACACACAGTGAGTGAGAGTAGAGTGTGTCCTAAGGGATAGACACACACAGTGAGTGACAGTAGAGTGTGTCCTAAGGTATACACACACAGTGAGTGAGAGTAGTGTGTCCTAAGTTATAGATGCACACAGTGAGTGAGAGCAGAGTGTGTCCTAAGTTATAGTCACACAGTGAGTGAGGGTAGAGTGTGTCCTAAGGGATAGACACACACAGTGAGTGACAGTAGAGTGTGTCCTAAGGTATACACACACAGTGAGTGAGAGTAGAGTATGTCCTGAGTTATGAATGCACACAGTGAGTGAGAGTAGAGTGTGTCCTGGGCACACACAGTGAGTGAGAGTAGAGTGTGTCCTGAGTTGTAGACGCACACAGTGAGTGAGACTAGCGTCTGTGCTAAGTTACAGACGTACACAGTGAGTGAGAGTGGAGTGTGTCCTGAGTTATAGACCCACACTGAGTGAGAGTAGAGTGTGTCCTAAGGTATAGACACACACAGTGAGTGAGTGTAGAGTTTGACCTAAGTTATAGGACACAAGTTAAGATAGTAATCCGATGTTTCAGACCTGCATATAATGAGCAACACTTTACTCCTACAAGGGAGAATATGCTCAATGTTGTGACTGTCATAATACACGGTGCTGAGGTTCAAGGTTTGTCACTCATTGAGTGTGATTGGGCCCTTGGTGTGAGGCTCACACACAATCAGTGGACTTGTGCCGAAATGGCTGTCACTCACTGCGTGTGATTGTGCCCGCAGTGTGAGGGTGTCCGGCTGTCACTCATGTAGTGTGAGTGTGCCTGCTGTGTGAGGGTGTCACGCTGTCACTCAATAGGTGTGACTGTGCCTACAGCGTGAGGGCATAAGGGCTGTCACTCGCTGGGTGAGAGTGCCTGCGGTGTGTGGGTGTCAGGCTGTCACTCACTGGGTGTGCCTGTGCCTACAGTGTGAGGGCGTCACTCGCTGGGTGTGATTGTGCCTGAAGTGTGAGGGCCTCAGGCTGTCACTTGCTGGGTGTGACTGTGCCTGCAGTGTGAGGTGTCAGGCTGTCCCTCGCTGGTTGTGACTGTGCCTGCAGTGTGAGAGGGTCAGGCTGTCACTCGTTGGGTGTGATTGTGCCTACAGTGTGAGGGCCTCAGGCTGTCACTGGGCGTCAGGCTCTCACTCACAATCAATCAATCAATCAATCAATCATTAAACTTGTAAAGCGCACTACATACCCGCGAGGGTCTTAAGGCGCTGGGTAAGGGGGGGTGCTGCTACTGCTCGAAGAGCCAGGTCTTGAGGTGTCTTCTGAAGGTGAGCAGGTCTTGGATCTTCCTTCGGTCGGTCGGGAGGGTGTTCCAGGTTTTGGCGGCAAGGTAGGAGAAGGATCTGCCGCTGGAGGTTTTTCGTTGGATGCGGGGGACGGAGGCGAGGGCGAGGTCGGAAGAGCGGAGCTGTCGGGTGGGGGTGTAGAAGCTGAGTCTGTTGTTCAGGTAGGCTGGCCCGGTGTTGTGGAGTGCTTTGTGTGCGTGGGAGAGGAGCTTTAAGGTGATCCTCTTGTCGACGGGCAGCCAGTGCAAATCTCTCAGGTGGGGGGTGATGTGGCTGCAGTGGGGTATATCGAGGATAAGTCGGGCAGAGGTGTTTTGGATGCGTTGGAGGTGTTGCAAGTGATTGGACGGGACACCTGAGTAGAGTACGTTGCTGTAGTCGAGCCTGCTGCTGACGAGGGCCTGTGTTACTGTTTTTCTTATTTCGGTTGGGATCCACTTGTAGATCCTGTGGAGCATGCAGAGGGTGTCGTAGCAGGAGGAGGAGATGGCGTTGACCTGTTTTGACATGGAGGGGGATGAGTCAAGGATGAAGCCAAGGTTCCATGTGTGGTCAGTTGGTGCCGGTGGGGTCCCCAGCGAGGTTGGCCACCACGAGTCGTCTCAGGCGGAGGGGGTGGGTCCAAGGATGAGGACCTACATCTTGTCTGTGTTCAGTTTCAGGCGGCTGTCTCTCATCCAGTTGGCGACGGCCTTCATGCCCTCGTGTAGGTTGGTTTTGGCGGTGTGTGGGTCCTTGGTGAGGGAGAGGATGAACTGGGTGTCATTGGCGTAGGAGATGATGTTGAGGTTGTGTTGGCAGGCCACTTATGCGAGGGGGGCCATGTAGATATTGAACAGCGTCGGGCTGAGGGATGAACCTTGGGGTACGCCGCAGATGATATTGGTGGCTTTGGATTGGAAGGGGGGGAGGCGGACTCTCTGGATTCTGCCGGAGAGGAAGGATGTGGTCCAGTCCAGGGCTTTCTCTTGGATCCCTGCTTCGTGGAGGCGGGTTTTCAGAGTGTGGTGGCAGACTGTGTCGAAGGCAGCCGACAGGTCAAGGAGGATGAGGGCTGATGTTTCTCCATTGTCGAGTTTGCTTCTGATGTCGTCTGTGGCGGCGAGGAGGGTGATCTCGGTGCTGTGGTTCCGTCTGAATCCGGACTGGGAGGGGTCGAGGATATTGTTGTCTTCGAGGTAGCGGGTCAGTTGTGTGTTGACGATTTTCTCGATGACCTTCGCCGGAAATGGGAGCAGGGAGATGGGCCGGAAATTATTGAGGTCCTTTGGATTTTTGAGAAGGGCGTTGATTTCGGCGTGCTTCCAGCTTTCCAGGAATTTTGCTGTTTCGAAGGAGGTGGTGATGACCTTCCGTAGGTGGGGTGCGATGGCTGTGTCTGCTTTGTTGTATATGTGGTGTGGGCACGGGTCTGATGGTGATCCTGAGTGGATGGAATTCATGTTCCTGCGTGTCTCATCTTCGTTGACGTTGGTCCATGAGGTCAGGCGGTTGGTGCGGGTGGAATTGGTGGAGGAGGAGATTGGCGTGGGTGAGTTGGCTGGGGTGTTGAAGCTGTCGTGGATGTCAGCGATCTTCCGGTGGAAAGCGGTGGCTAGTACGTCGCACAGTTCTTGGGAGGGTGGGATGTCATTGACGGTGGCGCCGGGGTTGGAGAGTTCCTTCACGATGTTGAAGAGTTCTTTGCTGTCGTGAGCGTTGTTTTCCAGGCGGGTTTTTAAGGAGGATCTCTTGGCTAGCCTGAGGAGTTGGTGATGTCTGCGTGTGGCGTCCTTGAGTGCTGTGTGACTGTCGGGTGTGCGTTCGTGGAGCTATTTCTTCTAGAGATTACGGCAGTTGAGCTTGGAGGCTTGGAGGTCGTTGGTGAACCAGGTGGCTTTCTTCCTGGTTTGGTAGTTGGTGGGCTTTTTGAGTGGTGTGAGGTGGTTGGCGCAGTTGATGATCCCTAGGTGTGACTGTGCCTGCAGTGCGAGGGTGTCAGGCTTTCACTCCCTGGGTGTGATTGTGCCTGCAGTGTGAGGGCATCAGACTGTCACTCGTTGGGTGTGATTGTGCCTGCAGTGTGAGGGCGGCAGGCTGTCACTCACTGGGTGTGATTGTGCCTGCGGTGCGAGGGTGTCAGTCTGTCACTCGCTGAGTGTGATTGTGCCTGCAGGATGAGGGCCTCAGGCTGTCACTCTCTGGGCATGATTGTGCCTGCAGGATGAGGGCCTCAGGCTGTCACTCTCTGGGCATGATTGTGCCTGCAGTGTGAGGGCGTCAGGCAGTCACTTGCTGGCTGTGATGGCGCCTGCGGTGTGAGGGCGTCAGGCTGTCACTCACTGGGTGTGATTGTGCCTGCAATGTGAAGGCCGCAGTCTGTCACTCGCTGAGTGTGATTGTGCATACAGTGTAAGGGCATCAGGCTGTCACTCAATGGGTGTGATATTGCTCGCTGGATGTAATTTTGCTTGCCGTGTGAGGGCATCAGGCTGCCCCTCGCTGGGTGTGATTGTGCCTGCGGTGTGAGGGTGTCAGGCTGTCACTCGCTGGGTGTGATTGTGCCTGCGGTGTGAAGGCTTCAGGCTGGCACTCACTGGGCATGATTCTGCCTGCAGTAAGAGGGCGTCAGGTTCTCACTCACTGGGTGTGATTTCCCTTGCTGGGTGGGATTGTGCCTGTGGTGTGAGGGCATCAGGCTGTCACTTGCTGGGTGTAATCGTGCCTGCAGTGTGAGGGCTTCAGGCTGTCACTCACTGGGTGTGATTGTGCCTGAAATATGAAGGCCGCAGGCTGTCACTCGCTGGGTGTGATTGTGCATGCAGTGTGGGGGCATCAGGCTGTCAGACACTGGGTGTGATGTCCCTTGCTGGATGTAATTTTGCGTGCCATGTGAGGGTGCAGGCTGTCCCTCGCTGGGTGTGATTGTGTATGCGGTGTGAGGGCGTCAGGGTGTCACTTGCTGGCTGTGATTGTGCCTGCGGTCTGGGGGCATCAGGCTGTTGTAGCAGGCTGGCCTGGTTTGTAGTGGGTACCAGAGGTATTTACACCTTGTGCCAGGTCCAGTTATCCCTTATTAGTGTAGAAGAGGTGTTTCTAGCAGCTTAGGCTGATAGAAGGTAGCTATGGCAAAGCAGCTTCGGCTGAACTAGGAGACATGTAAAGCTCCTACTATACCACTGGTGTCATATGCACAATATCATAAGAAAACACAATACATAGAAGTACTAAAAATAAAGGTACTTTATTTTTATGACAATATGCCAAAAGTATCTTAGTGAGTACCCTCAGTATGAGGATAAGATATATACACAAGATATATGTACAGAAACCAAAATTATGCAGGTAATAGCAAGAAAAGTAATGCAAGCAGTGTAAAAATACAGTAGATTGCAATAGGAGCACATAGGTATAGGGGCAACACAAACCATATGCTCCAAAAGTGGAATGCGAACCACGAATGGACCCCAAACCTATGTGAGCTTGTAGAGGGTCGCTGGGACCGTAAGAAAACAGTGAGGGTTAGAAAAATAGCCCACCCCAAGACCCTGAAAGGTAGGTGTAAAGTGCACCTACTACCCCCAGAGAGCACAGAAGTCGTGATAGGGGGATTCTGCAGGAAGAACAAACACCAGCAATACAACAACAGTGGATTTCCAGACCTGAGTACCTGTAAGACAAGGGGACCAATTCCAATAGTCGCAACAGTGTCGAGAGTGGGCAGGAACCCAGGAAATGCCAGCTGAGGGTGCAAGGAAGCTACCACCGGATGGAAGAAGCTTGGAGTTCTGCAAGAAAGAAGAGAGCTAGGGACTTCTCCTTTGGAAGACGGATGTCCCACGTCACGATGAAGCTTGCAGAGGTGTTCCCATGCAGAAAGACCGCAAAGAAGCCTTGCTAGCTGCAAGGGTCGCAGTAGAGATTTTTGGGTGCTGCTGGGCCCAGGAGGGACCAGAATGTCGCCACTTGGAGGAGGAGACAGAGGGGGTGCCCAGCAGGTCAGAGAGCCCTCACAGAAGCAGGCAGCACCCGCAGAAGTACCTGAACAGGCACTTGGAAGGAAAGTGAACCAGAGCTCACCCGAAGTCACAAAAGGGAGTCCCACGACGCCGGAGGACAACTCAGAAGGTTGTGCACTGCAGGTTAGAGTGTCGGGGACCCAGGCTTGGCTGTGCACAAAGGAAATCCTGGAAGAGTGCACAGGAGCCGGAGCAGCTGCAAATCACGCGGTACCCAGCAATGCAGTCTAGCGTGGGGAGGCAAGGACTTACCTCCACCAAACTTGGACTGAAGAGTCACTGGACTGTGGAAGTCACTTAGACAGAGTTGCTGAGTTCCAGGGACCACTCTCGTCGTGCTGAGAGGGGACCCAGAGGACCAGTGATGCAGTCTTTTGGTGCCTGCGGTTGCAGGGAGAAGATTCCATCGACCCACAGGAGATTTCTTCAGAGCTCCTGGTGCAGAGAGGAGGCAGGCTACCCCCAGAGCATGCACCACCTGGAAACAGTCGAGAAAGCCGGCAGGATGAAGCGATACAAGGTTGCTAGTAGTCGTCTTGCTACTTTGTTGTGGTTTTGCAGGCGTCCTGAGCAGTCAGCGGTCGATCCTTTGGCAGAAGGTGAAGAGGGAGATGCAGAGGAACTCTGGTGAGCTCTTGCATTCGTTATCTGAAGATTTGCCAAAGCAGAGACCCTAAATTGCCAGAAAGGGAGGTTTGGCTACCAAGGAAGGAGGATTGGCTACCACGAGAGGTAAGAGCCTATCAGAAGGAGCCTCTGACGTCACCTGCTGGCACTGGCCACTCAGAGCAGTCCAGTGTGCCACAAACACCTCTGTTTCCAAGATGGCAGAGGTCTGGGACACACTGGAGGAGCTCTGGGCCCCTCCCCTGGGAGGTGCAGGTCAGGGGAGTGGTCACTCCCCTTTCCTTTGTCCAGTTTCGCGCCAGAGCAGGGCTGGGGGATCCCTGAACCGGTGTAGACTGGCTTATGCAGAGATGGGCACCATCTGTGCCCATCAAAGCATTTCCCGAGGCTGGGGGAGGCTACTCCTCCCCAGCCCTCACACCTATTTCCAAAGGGAGAGGGCGTTACACCCTCTCTCAGAGGAAGTCCTTTGTTCTGCCTTCCTGGGCCAGGGCTGCCTGGACCCCAGGAGAGCAGAAACCTGTCTGAGGGGTTGGCAGCAGCAGCAGCAGCAGCTGCAGTGGAGACTCCGGAAGGGCAGGTGGCAGTACCCGGGTTCTGTGCTAGAGACCCGGGGGATCATGGAATTGTCCCAACAAACACCAGCAATACAACAACAGTGGATTTTTCAGACCTAAGTACCTGTAAGACAAGGGGACCAATTCCAATAGTCGCAACAGTGTCGAGAGTGGCAGGAGCCCAGGAAATGCAGCTGAGGGTGCAAGGAAGCTACCACCGGATGGAAGAAGCTTGGAGTTCTGCAGGAAAGAAGAGAGCTAGGGACTTCTTCTTTGGAAGACGGATGTCCCACGTCACGATGAAGCTTGCAGAGGTGTTCCCATGCAGAAAGACCGCAAACAAGCCTTGCTAGCTGCAAGGGTCGTGGTAGAGGTTTTTGGGTGCTGCTGTGGCCCAGGAGAGACCAGGATGTCGCCACTTGGAGGAGGAGACAGAGGGGGCGCCCAGCAACTCAGGGAGCCCTCACAGAAGCAGGGAGCACCCGAAGAAGTACCTGAACAGGTGCTTGGAAGAAGAGTGAACCGGAGTCCACGCGAAGTCCCAAAAGGGAGTTACACAACGCCGGAGGACAACTCAGAAGGTTGTGCACTGCAGGTTAGAGTGTCGAGGACCCAGGCTTGGCTGTGCACAAAGGAAATCCTGGAAGAGTGCACAGGAGCCGGAGCAGCTGCAAATCACGCGGTACCCAGCAATGCATTCTAGCGTGGGGAGGCAAGGACTTACCTCCACCAAACTTGGACTGAAGAGTCACTGGACTGTGGAAGTCACTTAGACAGAGTTGCTGAGTTCCAGGGACCACGCTCGTCATGCTGAGAGGGGACCCAGAGGACCAGTGATGCAGTCTTTTGGTGCCTGCGGTTGCAAGGGGAAGATTCCATCGACCCACGGGAGATTTCTTCAGAGCTCCTGGTTCAGAGAGGAGGCAGGCTACCCCCAGAGCATGCACCACCTGGAAACAGTCGAGAAAGCCGGCAGGATGAAGTGATACAAGGTTTCTAGTAGTCGTCTTGCTACTTTGTTGCGGTTTTGCAGGCGTCCTGAGCAGTCAGCGGTCGATCCTTTGGCAGAAGGTGAAGAGGGAGATGCAGACGAACTCTGGTGAGCTCTTGCATTCGTTATCTGAAGAATTCCCCAAAGAAGAGACCCTAAAAAGCCAGAAAGGGAGGTTTGGCTACCAAGGAAGGAGGACTGGCTACCAAGAGAGGTAAGAGCCTATCAGAAGGAGCCTCTGATGTCACCTGCTGGCACTGGCCACTCAGAGCAGTCCAGTGTGCCACAAACACCTATGTTTCCAAGATGGCAGAGGTCTGGGACACACTGGAGGAGTTCTGGGCTCCTCCCCTGGGAGGTGCAGGTCAGGGGAGTGGTCACTCCCCTTTCTTTTGTCCAGTTTCGTGCCAGAGCAGGGCTGGGGGATCCCTGAACCGGTGTAGACTGGCTTATGCAGAGATGGGCACCATCTGTGCCCATCAAAGCATTTTCAGAGGCTGGGGAGGCTACTCCTCCCCAGCCCTCAGACCTATTTCCAAAGGGAGAGGGCGTTACACCCTCTCTCAGAGGAAGTCCTTTGTTCTGCCTTCCTGGGCCAGGGCTGCCTGGACCCCAGGAGGGCAGAAACCTGTCTGAGGGGTTGGCAGCAGCTGCAGTGGAGACCCCGGAAAGGCAGGTGGCAGTCCCCTAGTTCTGTGCTAGAGACCCTGGGGATCATGGAATTGTCCCCCCAATGCCAGAATGGCATTAGGGTGACAATTCCATGATCTTAGATATGTTACATGGCTATGTTCGGAGTTACCATTGTGACGCTACACCTATGTACAGTGCACGCGTGTAATGGTGTCCCTGCACTCACAAAGTCTGGGGAATTTGCCCTGAACGATGTGGGGGCACCTTGGCTAGTGCCAGGGTGCCCACACACTAAGTAACTTTGCACCCAACCTTCACCATGTGAAGGTTAGACATATAGGTGACTTATAAGTTACTTAAGTGCAGTGGTAAATGGCTGTGAAATAACGTGGATGTTATTTCACGCAGGCTGCAGTGGCAGGCCTGTGTAAGAATTGTCAGAGCTCCCTATGGGTGGCAAAAGAAATGCTGCAGCCCATAAGGATCTCCTGGAACCCCAATACCCTGGGTACCTCAGTACCATATACTAGGGAATTATATGGGTGTACCAGTATGCCAATGTGAATTGGTAAATTTAGTCACTAGCCTGTTAGTGACAAATTTGGAAAGCAGAGAGAGCATAACCACTGAGGTTCTGGTTAGCAGAGCCTCAGTGAGACAGTTAGTCATCACACAGGGAACACATGCAGGGCACATACTTATGAGCACTGGGGCCCTGCCTGGCAGGGTCCCAGTGACACATACACTAAAACAACATATATACAGTGAAATATGGGGGTAACATGACAGGCAAGATGGTACTTTCCTACAGGTGTCACTCGCTGTTGTGATTGTGCCTGCAGTGTGAGGGTGTCAGACTGTCCCTAACCAGGTGTGACTGTGCCTGCGTTGTGAGGGTTGTGAGGGTGTCAGGCTGTCAATTGCTGGATGTGACTGTGCCTGCAGCGTGAGGACATCAGGCTGTCACTCGCTGGGTGTGATTGTGCCTGCAGTGTGAGTGTTTCAGGCTGTCAATCACTGGGTGTGACAGTGCCACCTGCAGTGTGGGGGCGTCATGCTGTCATTCGCTGTTGTGACAATGCCTGCAGTTTGAGGGCTTCAGGCTGTCACTCGCTGGGTCTCATTGTGCCTGCGGAATAAGGGGGTCAGGCTGGCACTCGCTGGGTGTGATTGAGACTGCAACATGAGGGCATCAGGCTGTCATTCACTGGGTGTGATTGTGCATGCAGTGTGAGGGAGTCAAGCTGTCACTCACTGGGTGTGATGTCACTTGCTGGGTGTGATTGTGCCTGCTGTGTGAGGGCATCAGGCTGTCCCTCAGTGGGTATGATTCTGCCTGCGGTATGAGGGTTTCAGGTTATCACTCACTGGGTGTGATTGTGCCTGCAGTGTGAAGGCCGCAGGCTGTCACTCGCTGGGTTGAATGTGCATGCAATGTGAGTGCGTCAGGCTGTCACTTACTGGGTGTGATGTCACTTGTTGGATGTGATTGTGCCTACTGTGTGAGGGTGTCAGGCTGTCCCTCGTTGGGTGTGATTGTGCCTGTGGGTGTGAGGGCATCAGGCTGTCACTCGCTGGGTGTGATTGTGCCTGCGGTGTGAGAGCATCAGGCTGTCACTCGCTGGGTGTGATTGTGCCTGCAGTGTGAGGACATCAGGCTGTCATTCACTGGGTTTGATTGTGCCAGCGGTGTGAGGAAGTCAGGCTGTCACTCGCTGGGTGTGATTGTGTCTGCAGTGCAAGGCCATCATGCTGTCACTCGCTGGGTGTGAATGTGCCTGCATTGTGAGGGCGTCAGGCTGTCACTCACTATGTGGGATGTCGCTTGCTGGGTGTGATTGTGCCTTTGGTGTGAGGGCATTAGCCTGTCTCTCACTGGGTGTGATTGTGCCTGCAATATGAAGGCCGCAGGCTGTCACTCGCTGTGTGTGATTGTGCATACAGTGTGAGGGCATCAGGCTGTCACTCGCTGTGTGTGATGTCCCTCACTGGATGTAATTTTGCCTTCCATGTGAGGGCGTCAGGCTGTCCCTCGCTGGGTGTGATTGTGCCTGCGCTGTGAGGGCGTCAGGCTGTCACTCACTAGGTGTGATTGTGCCTGCGGTGTGAGGGCTTCATGCTGTCACTCACTGGGTGTGATTGTGCCTGCAGTGTGAGAGTGTCAGACTGTCACTTGCTGGGTGTGACTGTGCCTGCGGTCCGAGGGCATGAGGCTGTCACTTGCTGGGTGTGATTGTGTCAGCAATGCGAGCCCGCCACGCTGTCACTCGCTGATTGTGATTGTGCCTGCAGTGTGAGGGTGTCAGACTGTCCTTCACCTAGTGAGACTGTGCCTGCAGTGCGAGGGTGTCAGGCTGTCACTCGCTGGGTGTGATTGTGTCTGGAGTGCAAGGCCATCATGCTGTCACTCGTTGGGTGTGAATGTGCTTGCATTGTGAGGGCGTCAGGCTGTCCCTCACCGGGTGTGACTGAGCCTGCAGTGTCAGGGTATCACTCACTCGGTGTGATGTCACTCACTGACTGTGATAGTCTCTGCGGTACAAGGGCATAAGGCTCTCACTCACTGGGTGTGATGTCACTCGCTGGGTGTGATTGTGCCTGCGGTGCGAGGGTGTCAGTCTGTCACTCGTTGAGTGTGATTGTGCCTGCGGTGCGAGGGCATCAGGCTGTCCAACGCTGGGTGTGATTGTGCCTGCAGGATGAGGGCCTCAGGCTGTCACTCTCTGGGCATGATTGTGTCTGCAGTGTGAGGGAGTCAGGCAGTCACTCGCTGACTGTGATTGTGTCTGCGTTGTGAGGGCGTCAGGCTGTCACTCAGTGGGTGTGATTGTGCCTTCAATGTGAAGGCCGCAGGCTGTCACTCGCTGGGTGTGATTGTGCATACAGTGTAAGGGCATCATGCTGTCACTCAATGGGTGTGATGTCCCTCGCTGGATGTAATTTTGCTTGCCGTGTGAGGGCATCAGGCTGTCTCTCACTTGGTGTGATTGTGCCTGCGGTGTGAGGGTGTCAGGCTGTCACTCGCTGGGTGTGATAGTGCCTGCGGTGTGAAGGCTTCAGGCTGGCACTCACTGGGCATGATTCTGCCTGCAGTAAGAGGGCGTCAGGTTGTCACTCACTGGGTGTGATGTCCCTTGCTGGGTGTGATTGTGCCTGTGGTGTGAGGACATCAGACTGTCATTCGCTGGGTGTAATCGTGCCTGCAGTATGAGGGCGTCAGGCTGTCACTCACTGAGTGTGATTGTGTCTGCAATATGAAGGCCACAAGCTGTCACTCGCTGGGTGTGATTGTGCATGCAGTGTGAGGGCATCATGCTGTCACTCAATGGGTGTGATGTCCCTCGCTGGATGTAATTTTGCTTGCCGTGTGAGGGCATCAGGCTGTCTCTCACTTGGTGTGATTGTGCCTGCGGTGTGAAGGCTTCAGGCTGGCACTCACTGGGCATGATTCTGCCTGCAGTAAGAGGGCGTCAGGTTGTCACTCACTGGGTGTGATGTCCCTTGCTGGGTGTGATTGTGCCTGTGGTGTGAGGACATCAGACTGTCATTCGCTGGGTGTAATCGTGCCTGCAGTATGAGGGCGTCAGGCTGTCACTCACTGAGTGTGATTGTGTCTGCAATATGAAGGCCACAGGCTGTCACTCGCTGGGTGTGATTGTGCATGCAGTGTGAGGGCATCAGGCTGTCAGTCACTGGGTGTGATGTCCCCCGCTGGATGTAATTTTGCCTGCCATGTGAGGGTGCAGGCTGTCCCTCGCTGGGTGTGATTGTGCCTGCGGTGTGACGGCATCAGGGTGTCACTTGCTGGCTGTGAATGTGCCTGCGGTCTGAGGGCATCAGGCTGTCACTCGCTGTTGTGATTGTGCCTGCAGTGTGAGGGTGTCAGACTGTCCCTCACCTGGTGTGACTGGGCCTGCAGTGTGAGAGTGTCATGCTCTCAATTACTGGATGTGACTGTGCCTGCAGCGTGAGGACATCAGGCTGTCACTCGCTGGGTGTGATTGTGCCTGCAGCGTGAGGGTTTCAGGCTGTCAATCACTGGGTGTGACAGTGTCACCTGCAGTTTGAGGGCTTCAGGCTGTCACTCGCTGGGTGTCATTGTGCCTGCGGAATAAGGGGGTCAGGCTGGCACTCGCTGGGTGTGATTGAGCCTGCAACATGAGGGCATCAGGCTGTCATTCACTGGGTGTGATTGTGCATGCAGTGTGAAAGCGTCAGGCTGTCACTCACTGGGTGTGATGTCACTTGCTGGGCGTGATTGTGCCTGCCGTGTGAGGGCGTCAGGCTGTCCCTCACTGGGTATGATTCTGCCTGCAGTATGAGGGTTTCAGGTTATCACTCACTGTGTGATTGTGCCTGCAGTGTGAAGGCCGCAGCTGTCACTCGCTGGGTTGAATGTGCATGCAATGTGTGGGCGTCAGGCTGTCACTCACTGGGTGTGATGTCACTTGTTGTATGTGATTGTGCCTACTTTGTGAGGGTGTCAGGCTGTCCCTCGTTGGGTGTGATTGTGCATGTGGGTGTGAGGGCATCAGGCTGTCATTCGCTGGATGTGATTGTGCCAGCTGTGTGAGGGTGTCCATCTGGCAATCGCTGGGTGTGATTGTGTCTGCAGTGTGAGGGCCTCAGGCTATCACTCGCTGGGTGTGATGTCACTCGCTGGGTGTGACTGTGTGAGTCTGGTGCGACAGTGCACAAAGTGAGGCGCTCACAAAGAGAGGGATTGTGGCAAAGTATATGCTATTGTAAGAAGCGTGTAAAGAATGAACACGAGGAAAGGAATGAAGAAAAGAGAGGAAGGGAGGAGCAGAAAGAAGGGGAGAAAAGGAAGAAAGGATGAAGAAAAGAGGGAGGAGGGAAGGGACACAAAGGAAGTGAAGAGATGGAGCGCAAAAGAACAAAAACATAATGTTGTTAAAGTAACGGCTTGTTTTTGAAGTTTCACCGCCAAATGTCCGCTCCGCGGTCAGGAGACCGCGGATGCCATTCTGCCTTTCCCGCTGGGCCGGCGGGCAACCGCCAAAAGGGCGCCCGCCGGCACAGCGGGAAAGGCCCTGCAACGAGGAAGCCGGCTCCGAATGGAGCCGGCGGAGTTGCAGGGGTGCGACGGTTGCAGTTGCACCCGTCGCGATTTTCACTGTCTGCTAAGCAGACAGTGAAAATCTTCATGGGGCCCTGTTAGGGGGCCCCTACACTGCCCATGCCAGTGGCATGGGCAGTGCAGGGGCCACCAGGGGCCCCACGACACCCATTCCCGCCATCCTGTTCCTGGCGGTAAGAACCGCCAGAAACAGGGTGGCAGGAAGGGGGTCGGAATCCCCATGGCGGCGCTGCAAGCAGCGCCGCCATGGAGGATTCCCTGGGCCAGGGGAAAACCGGCGGGAAACCGCTGGTTCCCCTTTTCTGACCGCAGCTTTACCGCCGCGGTCAGAATGGCCCTGGAAGCACCGCCAGCCTGTTGGCGGTGCTTCCGTGGTCCCCGGCCCTGGCGGTCATGGACCGCCAGGGTCGGAATGACCCCCTAAGTGTATAAAGTTCGTGTCCTGCGCAGTCAAGCGCGTGACATGAAAAGACATCTGTCGAAACCCAAAACCGAACCAGGAACCCTCAGATCTTCAGTCAAACGCTCTCCCAACTGAGCTATTTCAGCAGCTTATGACGCTCTCTTCTGTCTGTTCTACTTTTAGTGAAAACTGCATGGAGGGGGGCCGGTATCACAGGTCTCAACACAGGGTAAAGCAAGACCCAGGGGATCATTCCTACTTCAGCCGCTTATGACGCTCTCTTCTGTCTGTTCTACTTTTAGTGAAAACTGCATGGAGGGGGGCGGGTATCACAGGTCTCAACACAGGGTAAAGCAAGACCCACGGAAGCACCGCCAACAGGCTGGCGGTGCTTCCAGGGCCATTCTGACCGCAGCGGTAAAGCCGCGGTCAGAAAAGGGGAACCGGCGGTTTCCCGCCGGTTTACCCCTGGCCCAGGGAATCCTCCATGGCGGCGTTGCTTGCAGCGCCGCCATGGGGATTCCGACCCCCTTCCCGCCACCCTGTTTCTGGCGGTTCTCAACGCCAGGAACGGGTGTCGTGGGGCCCCTGGGGGCCCCTGCACTGCCCATGCCACTGGCATGGGCAGTGCAGGGGCCCCCTAACAGGGCCCCATGAAGATTTTCACTGTCTGCTTTGCAGCCAGTGAAAATCGCGACGGGTGCTACTGCACCCGTCGCACCCCTGCAACACCGCCGGCTCCATTCGGAGCCGGCTTCTATGTTGCAGGGGCTTTCCCGCTGGGCCGGCGGGCGCCCTTTTGGCGGTCGCACGCCGGCCCAGCGGGAAAGCCAGAATGGCATCCGCGGTCTCCTGACTGCGGAGCGGCCATTTGGCGGTGACCGCATGGCGGGCGGCGACCGCCGCCCGCCGCGGTCAGAATGACCGCCCCAATCCCAGGTTCACAGGTCTAAACCCCCCCCCCAGATCACAGGTCTCATCCCAGGGTCACAGGTCTCACCCCCAGGGTCACAGGTCTCACCCCCGGTCTCATCACAGGTTCACAAGTCTCATCCCTAGGGTCACTGGTCTCACCCCCAGGTTCACATGAGTCACTCCCACGTTCACAGGACTCATCCCAGGGTCACAGGTCTCACCCCCAGGGTCACAGGCCTCCCCTCCTGTCTCATCACAGGTTCACAGGTCTCATCCCCAGGTACACAGGTCTCCTCCCAGGGTCACAGGTCTGACCCCCAGGGTCACAGGTCTCATCCCCAGGGTCACATGTCTCATCCCAGGGTCACAGGTCTCTCGTCACCCCCTCCCTTACACTGACGGGAGCCTCGCCGGTGGTCTCTGCCTCCTCCCAGCACTGAAGACCAGAGACTGAGCTGACATTTTAAGCGGTAACTCCATCGATGCTCCGACTCTTCCCAAAGATCAACCACATCCGAGCAGGAGAAACTGCCCCTGACCTAACCCCGGCCCCTCCTCCCCTCCATGGGGACCCTCAGAGAGACGTCACTCAGTATCCTCCGCACTGGCCCCCTTGTCACCAGGGCCCCTTCGGTGTCTGACCCGTCAGACCTTCACACCGATCCCTTCTCACGAGGGCCCCTTCGGTGTCTGACCCTTCAGATCTCAGTCAGTAACCTCCCCACCGACCCCTTCTCACTAGGGCTCGGTCGGTGTCTGACTCGTCAGACCACAGTCAGTCTCGCCACACCGACCCCCCAGAGAGACTTCACTCAGCACCTCCAAACCGATCCCTTCTCACTAGGGCCGGTCCCGTGTCTGACCCGTCAGACCTTACTCAGACCCTCCACACTGGCCCCCTTCTCACCAGGGCCCGTTCGGTGTCTGACCCGTCAGACCTCAGCCACCAGCTGACTCCAGCATCACCTCCCGGCGTCCCAGCCTCAGGTGTCTGACCTCTTCCAGCACTGGATTCACCTTTGCTGTTACCTCCCATGTGTGTAAGTATAGACGTGTAGGGAGGGTGGGGTCTCAGCCGGCTGCTGGGGTCCTCACAATCCCCTCACACTTCCCTGTGTCTCCCTCTCCTGTGCACCCCCACGGCTCACCCTGCTGCCCCCAGAGTGTGGGTTTCACACGAGATGTGCATCCCCTGCTGTAGGATTCTACGCATGTAACATACAGCCCCCTCCAATGCTGATGTGGCAGGGTAGCCCCCCCTCCTCCAGCTGTTTCTGCAGCTGCACCGCTGGTCTGGGGCTCCGATTCTTGCTCTGAGTGCAGCAGGTCCTGAGTTGAAATTCACAATCATCAGAGGTTATTTAAAAGTATTTTGTTTCCTGCTTCCTCTATTTTCTATTTGTAGAAATGTGACTTTAAAAATGAGTTACGTTTAAGAAAAGAAAAGAGGGCTCGTCCGGGATTTGAACCCGGGACCTCTCGCACCCTAAGCGAGAATCATACCCCTAGACCAACGAGCCAGTTGATGTACTCACCTGTAATGTAATATGTTGTGTCCTCCAGCGTGAGAATTTTATCCTGTTTCATGTACTAGTTTTGTTTGTACCCACCTTAGATATATCCCAGGGAACTGGGGGAGAGAGAGTCTTCTGACACAGATAATCTGCTTTTAGAAATTAAAAATAACTAAGCTGCCTTTTATTCAAAACTGGAAGGAGAAAAGGAAACGCCCATTACACACCTCAACGCAGATTATTGTGTGAGAGGATCACACATTGAGTCTGTCTAGCTTATAAAAGTCCAGACATTATTCCACCAAGTCCTGGATGCTTTTCATTGGGCAAATAAGAAAATATGTTTCTCCAACAGGGAACTTTCTATATTATTTATGGGTCCGCAGCAGAGGTGTTGTGTTTTTCCTCCTAAAGACCACATCACTCAGATAAAGACAGACACCAAGTGGTTGTGATGTCACAGTAACACTGATATGATATAATGCCGGGTCAGGGATGGGGCAGATGTTGTTTGTGTCAGCATACAAGGGCATCAGGGTTTATGGAGCACAAACAGGTGCAATGTTCTCCCTTGCCACCAGTGGGTGTCCACTTATCTGGGGCATTATCATTCACTCTCACCCTTCCCTAGTTGTGTATTCACTCTGTGATGTGTCTATTTTCTACAGTCTGTCAAAATCTTTAGTGCATTTCTACAAATGAAAGTCATGTCTCCCTGCCACGATGTGTCTCCTGTCCTGGGGCCATCACACCTCTCTCGTAGAGATCCGAGTACAATGAGCTCTCTATTGTAGTTGTATCGTAGACCTGACGGCCTTAGGGTGGCCTTCCTCCAAGCTTTTTGCTTTCTTGCCTCACATTTTTGCTGATTTCTTTTTGTTGTCGTTTAGGGCTCTGGGCAGTTTACCACTGCTGACCAGTGTTAAAGTGCATGTACTCTCTCCCTAAAACATGGTTTGATTGATATAAACCCAATTGGCATATTTAATTTACTTATAAGTCCCTAGTAAAATGCACTACATATGGACGGGCATGTAAATAAATGCTACTAGTGGACCTGCATGACTACTTGTGCCACCCACTTAAATAGCACTTTAAAACATGTTCCAGGCCTGCCATTTCAGCATGGATGCAGTATTACACTGCCATGTTAACTTGACATTTAAACCCCTAAAGTAGGCCCTATATAGCCCATAGGGCAGGGTGCTGTATATTTAAAATACACAACATATACTTTTGAGTTTTAAATGTCCTAGTAGTGAAAGCCCCTCAAATTTGTTTTTCATTATTGTGAGGCCTACCTCTCCCATAGGATAACATTTGCGATTCTTTAGTCGGATTTATTGCTACAATTTTGAAAATGCCACTTTTAGAAAGTTGGAATTTTCCTGCTTTTAGCCCTGTGTGCCTACAGTCTGTCTCCAATACATGTCTGGGGAAGGGTGATAGCTGTGCTTTTGGATTCCCTATAGACAGCCACACACAAAAGCATCGTAGATGTGACTGATGGGCCATCAACATTCTGATTGGTCTTTCTGGGCTGGATTGGAGGGAGGAGCTGACACTTACACCTGAATTTTTGTGTGTCCTGAACAGCGGCTCAGGCCAATGTGGCTCCTCCGCAATGGCAGAGGAGAGTTGCCAATGTGCGCTCAGAGCAAGCGGCTGAAAAATAAAATAATATTTTACTATTGTTTTATTTTTCAGCTGCTGACTGATCAGCCTGTGCAGGGAGGGATGGGCGAGTGGAGTGCACTTAACTGCGCATGCCTGCTGGGCTGGCCGTTCTAGGCCGGCCAAACGTACATGCAGAGTTAGGTTTCTCCAACCCAGATGTAGTTGACAGCCAGGTTGGAGAAACAGCACAGACTCCCTGTGTCTGGGCGAGCAGTAAAGCAGCCCGCTCAGGCCAATTCCCGAACTGCTCTTATGCTTTGTAATAGCATGAGAGCAGAGCGATGATTGCACAGGGAGTCTTTGGTGCTGCCCCAGGAACTGATGGGACCAGGAAGCAGAGGCGTGGGGGGCAGCCAGCAGCACCAGGTAAATGTTTCCTAAATTATAATTAATCCCCCTGTGCACTCCTCCCCCCGTGCGCTCCCCCTGCTCCGCTCCACCTGCCCCATCACTTTGAACTTGTTTCAGCCGCTGCTGGTCCTGACCCACACAAAGGACTGCCTAACCACCTGTAGTGGGTCTGGAACCAGAGCAGGAAGGGAGGACCTCTGGGCACTTCAAAGCTCTTCTTCGAAGTCTCCCCCACTTCAAAGGCACCTCTGGGTATAAGAACTGGACTTCTGACCTACCGACTGAGTACACTTCTGGGCCTGTAGATACTCTGCTAAGAAGAATGACTGCTGTGCTGCTACAAGGACTGCTACTCTGCTGGACTGCTGCTTGGAAGAACTGCTTTCTTGCTGTGCTGCGCATCTGCCTGCTGACATCCTTGCTGGGTGAGAAGGACTCGACCCACAATACTTGAACCCACAACCAGAGGGACTACAAGAGTTTGTTGGCTTGGCTCCTGTTCTACTGAAGTCTCAGCGACACAAACGACTTCCAACTGATCACCTACAGCACCTGACTGTAGGAAAGTACCATCTTGCCTGGCATGTTAACCCCATTTTTACTGCCTAACTGAATCACTGAGGCTCTGCTAACCAGAACCTCAGTGTTTATGCTCTCTCTGCTTTTAAAATTGTCACTGCAGTCCAGTGACCATTTTCACCAATTCTGATTGGCACACTGTGTAGGAAGTTGGCTCTTTATATACTATTTCAAAGTAAGAAATAGTGTGCGCAGAGTCCAAGGGTTCCCCTTAGAGGTAAGATAGTGGCAAAAGTAGATAATTCTAATGCTCTATTTTGTGGTAGTGTGGTCGAACAGTAGGCTTATCAGAGGGTAGTGTTAAGCATTTGTTATACACACACAGGCAATAAATGAGGAACACACACTCAAAGACTTACTCCAGGCCAATAGGTTTTTATATTGAAAAATATATTTTCTTAGTTTATTTTAAGAACCACAGGTTCAAGATTTACATTAAACACTTTAAATGTAAGGTACTTCACTTAGATACTTTAGGAACATTGAATAAAAGCAATATCATATACAGTCTTTGTAAAAATGGCAATAAGCTATTTTCAAAGTGGACACAGGACAAAAATCAACAGTTCCTGGGGGAGGTAAGTAAAGGTTAGATTAGGAGGTAAGTAAAACACTTACAAGTCTCAGTTCAGGGGCATAGGCAGCCCACCATTGGGGGTTCAGGGCAACCCCAAGGTTACCACACCAGCAGCTCAGGGCCGGTCAGGTGCAGAGGCCAAGGAGGTGCCCAAAACACATAGGCGCCTATGGGGAACAGGGGTACTCCGTTTCCAGTCTGCCAGCAGGTAAGTACCTGCATCCTTGGGGGCAGACCAGAGGGGTTTTGTAGAGCACTGGGGGGACACAAGTAGGCACACAAAACACACCCTCAGCGGCACAGGGGCGGCCGGGTGCAGTGCGCGAAGCAGGCATCGGGTTTCAGATAGAAAACAATGGAGGGACCCGGGGGTCACTCTAGTGGTGCAGACAGGCACAGGGGGGCTTCTTGGGACAGCCACCACCTGGGCTAGACTTAGGGTCGCCTGTGGGTCACTCCTGCGCTGAGGTTTAGTTCCTTCAGGTCCTGGGGGCTGCGTGTGCAATGCTGGTTCCAGGCGTCAGGTCTCTTGTTACAGGCAGTGGCGGTCAGGTGGAGCCTATGGATTCTCTCTGCAGGTGTCACTGTGGGAAACCAGGGGGGTCGTCTCTGGCTACTCACGGGCTCGCAGTCGCCGGGGAGTCCTCCCTGTGGTGTTGTTTTTCTGCAGGTCGAGCCGGGGGCGTCAGGTGCAGAGTGTAGAGTCTCACGCTTCCTGCGGGAAACGTGAAGTCTTTGGAAGTTGCTTCTTTGTTGCAAAGAAGTTGCTGGTTTTGAACATGGCTGCTGTTCACGGGAGTTTCTTGGTCCTTTAGTCCAGGGCAGTCCTCTGAGGCTTCAGAGGTCGCTGGTCCCTATCGGATGCGTCACTGGTGCAGGTTTTCGAAGTTGGAGACAGGCCGGTATGGCTGGGGCCAAAGCAGTTGTCGTCTTCCTCCTTCTCTGCAGGCTTGTAGGTCAGCAGTCCTTCTTGTTTCTTCAGGTTGCAGGAATCTGATTTCCTGGGATCTGGGGATCCCCTAAATACTGAATTTAGAGGTGTGTTTAGGTTTGGGAGGGCAGTAGCCAATGGCTACTCTCCTTGAGGGTGGCTACACCCTCTTTGTGCCTCCTCCCTGTGGGGAAGGGGGCACATCCCTAATCCTATTGGGGAATCCTCCAAACTCAAGATGGAGGATTTCTAAAGGCAGGGGTCACATCAGCTCAGGACACATTAGAGGGTGTCCTAACTGGTGGGTGACTCCTCCTTGTTTTTCTCATTATCTCCTCCAGCCTTGCTGCCAAAAGTGGGGACAGTGGCCGGAGGGGCGGGCATCTCCACTAGTTGGGATGTCATGGGGCGCTGTAACAAAAGGGGTGAGCCTTTGAGGGTCACCGCCAGGTGTTACAGTTCCTGCAGGGGGAGATGTGAAGCTCCTCCACCCAGTACAGGCTTTGTTCCTGGCCACAGAGTGACAAAGGCACTCTCCCCATGTGGCCAGCAACATGTCTGGTGTGTGGCAGGCTGGCAGAAACTGGTCAGCCTACATACACTAGAAGTCGGGTAGATATTCAGGGGGCATCTCTAAGATGCCCTCTGGGTGTATGTTACAATAAATTGCTCAGTGTAGCCATTATGGAACTGTGGAGTTCATGTTTGACAAACTCCCAGACCATATACTCTTATGGCTACCCTGCACTTACAATGTCTAAGGTTTTGCTTAGACACTGTAGGGGCATAGTGCTCATGCACATATGCCCTCACCTGTGGTATAGTGCACCCTGCCTTAGGGCTGTAAGGCCTGCTAGATGGGTGACTTACCTATGTCACAGGCAGTGCGAGGTTGGCATGGCACTCTGAGGGGAGTGCCATGTCGACTTAGTCATTTTCTCCCCACCAGCACACACAAGCTGTGAGGCAGTGTGCATGTGCTGAGTGAGGGGTTCCCAGGGTGGCATAAGACATGCTGCATCCCTTAGAGACCTTCCCTGGAATCAGGGCCCTTGGTACCAGGGGTACCAGTTACTAGGGACTTACCTGAGTGCCAGGGTAGTGCCAATTGTGGAGACAAAGGTACAGTTTCGGGAAGGAACACTGGTGCTGGGGCCTGGTTAGCAGGGTCCCAGCACACTTTCAAATCAAAACTTAGCATCAGCAAAGGCAAAAAAGCTAGGGGGTAACCATGCCAAGGACGCATTTCCTTACACACTGGAACACCCTTATAATTCCCTAGTATATGGTACCTAGGTACCCAGGGTATTGGGCTTCCAAGAGATCCCTATGGGCTGCAGCATTTATTTTGTCACCCATAGGCAGCTCAGACAATTCGTACATAGGACTGCCACTGCAGCCTGAGTGAAATAACGTCCACGTTATTTCACAGCCATTTTACACTGCACTTAAGTAACTTATAAGTCACCCATATGTCTAACCCTCATTTGGTGAAGGTTAGGTGCAAAGTTACTAAGTGTGAGGGCACCCTGGCACTAGCCAAGGTGCCCACACATCATTCAGGGCAATTTCCCCAGACTCTGTGAGTGCGGGGATCCCATTACACGCATGAACTACATATAGGTCAATACCTATATGTAGCTTCACAATGGTAACTCCAAACATGGCCATGTAACATGTCTAAGATCATGGAATTGTCCCCCCAATCCAAATCTGGTATTGGGGTGCCAATCCCATGCATCCCCGGGGCTCGAGCATGGACCCCGGGTACTGCCAAACCAGCTCTCTGGGGTTTTCTCTGCAGCTGCTGCTGTTGCCAACCCTCAGACTGGTTTCTGCCCCCCTGGGGCCTGGGCAGCCCAGTCCCAGGAAGGAAGAACAAAGGATTTCTTCTGAGAGAGGGTGTTACACCCTCTCCCTTTGGAAATAGGTGTGAAGGGCTGGGGAGGAGTAGCCTCTCCTGGCCTCTGGAAATGCTTTGAAGGGCACAGATGGTGCCCTCCTTGCATAAGCCAGTCTACACCAGTTCGGTGATCCCCCAGCCCCTGCTCTGGTGCAAAACTGGACAAAAGAAAGGGGAGTGACCACTCCCCTGTCCATCACCACCCCAGGGGCGATGCCCAGAGCTCCTTCAGTGTGTCCCAGACCTCTGCCATCTTGAATGCAGAGGTGTGAGGGCACAATGGAGACCTCTGAGTGGCCAGTGCCAGCAGCTGACGTCAGAGACCCCTCCTGATAGGCTCTTACCTGGTTAGGTAGCCAATCCTCCTCTGAGGGCTATTTAGGGTCTCTCCTGTGGGTTTCTCTTCAGATAACGAATGCAAAACCTCACCTGAGTTCCTCTGCATCTCCCTCTTCGACTTCAGCCAAGGATCTCCTGCTGACTGCTCCAGGACGCCTGCAAAACCGCAACAAAGTAGCAAGATGACTACCAGCAACCTTGTAGCACCTAATCCTGCCGGCTTTCTCTACTGTTTCCTGGTGGTGCATGCTCTGAGGGCTGTCTGCCTTCACCCTGCACTAGAAGCCAAGAAGAAATCTCCTGTGGGTCGATGGAATCTTCCCCCTGCTAACGCAGGCACCAAACTTCTGCATCACCGGTCCTCTGGGCCCCCTCTCATCTTGACAAGCGTGGTCCCTGGAACACAGGAGCTGGATCCAAGTGACCCCGACAGTCCAGTGGTCCTTCTTTCCAAATTTGGTGGAGGTAAGTCCTTGCCTCCCCACGCCAGACAGTAATCCTGAGTACTGCGTGATCTGCAGCTGCTAAGGCTTCTGTGCACTTTTGCAAGGATCCCTTTGTGCACAGCACAGCCCAGGTCCCCAGCACTCCGTCCTACTATGCTCAACTCGCTGAGTTGACCACCTGCTTCTTGGGACCCTCTTTTGTTGTGTTGAAACGACCGCCGTGCTCAGATTTCTTGAACGCCTGTTCAAGTGCTTCTGCTGGTGCTGCCTGCTTCTGCCTGGGTTCTCTCTGTTGCTGAGTGCCCCCTCTGTCTCCTCCTCCAAGGGGCGACCTCCTTGTCCTTCCTTGGCCCAGGCAGCATCCATTATCTTCAACCGTGACCCTTGCAGCTAGCAAGGCTTGTTTGTGGTCTTTCTGCGTGGAAACAACTCTGCATCCTCCAGCACGCCGTGGGAAGTTCCTGGCACCTTCCGTTGTTGCAGAATCTTCGGCTTCTTCCACCCTGAGGCAGCCCTTTTGCACCTTCATCCGGGGTTTAGTGGGCTCCTGCCCCCCCCTGGACACTTGCGTGACTCTTGGACTTGGTCCCCTTCCTTTACAGGTCCTCAGGTCCAGGAATCCGTCTTCAGTGCTTTGCAGTTAGTTGTTGCCTTTGCAGAATCCCCTATCTCGACTATACTGTCTTTCTGGGGTAGTAGGGTAACTTTCCTCCTACTTTTTACGGTCTTGGGGTGGGGTACCTTGAACACCCTTAGTGTTTTCTAACACTCCCAGCAACCCTCTACACACTACACTAGGCTTGGGGTCCATTCGTGGTTCGCATTCCGCTTTTGGAGTATATGGTTTGTGTTGCCCCTAAGCCTACTCTGTCCTATTGCATCTTATTGTATTCTGCAGTGTTTACACTACTTTTCTAACTGTTTACTTACCTAATTTTGGTTTGTGTGTATATTTTGTGTATTTTACTTCCCTCCTAAGGGAGTATATCCTCTGAGATACTTTTGGCATATTGTCACTAAAATAAAGTACCTTTATTTTTAGTAACTCCGAGTATTGTGTTTCTTATGATATAGTGCTATATGATATAAGTGGTATAGTAGGAGCTTTGCATGTCTCCTAGTTCAGCCTAAGCTGCTCTGCTATAGCTACCTCTAGCAACCTAAGCTGCTAGAACACTACTAATAAGGGATAACTGGACCTGGCACAAGGTGTAAGTACCATAAGGTACCCACTATAAGCCAGGCCAACCTCCTGCATTGGTGGTGCAGTGGTGGGATAGGTACTTGTAACTGCTTTACCACTTTGTCATTGGTGCTTTTCATAAGAAAAACATACACCAAATACTACAGAATATACACAGTTAACCTAAACAGTTTAACTTTCTTTCTTTAAACGTTGTAAAAAGTTTTAGAAACGTTTTTCTCTCTTCTCTAAAAGTTTCTAAACTTTTTTCTCTCTACCTTAAACTCTTTCAAAGAATCATGTCTGCAGTAGAACTCACTCCCACAGTTGTCCAGGCAACATATGGTATTTTAAACTTTAAAAGTTTGAGGGGTCTCTGCATTGAAAGGGGTTTAAGTATTGGTAAGAATCCCACAAAAGATCTTCTCCTTAGCCTTCTCCTAGACAGTGACCAGAACGAGTCTGGCCCATCCCAGGATCAGGAGGGGGGTACCCAGCCAGACTCAGAGGAGTCCCTTGAGGATGCTGGGGAGGATTCTTCTAAGGACCTGCCAGCTAACAGGCCATCTAGTGACACTGGTAGTGGGAGGGGGTCACACATTAGTAGGGCACCTTTCACTCCTAAAGGCCAGGTTACTAGAGTCCAGCCAGTTAGGGACTAACTCTGCCAATTCCCATCTTTCGTCTGTGCCTCACAATTCCCAAGCCTCCCACCCTGAGGATAACTTAATGGAAAGAGAACTCAGAAAGCTGAGGTTGGAAGAGGCCAGGCTGAAGCTTAAACAGCAGCAGCTGGCCTTAGGCAGGGAATCTCTGGATGTGGAACGGGAAAGGCAGAGGTTGGGGTTAGTTCCCCATGGTGGCTACAGCAGTGTTTTTGATAGCAATCCTGTGAGAGAACAAGATTCCAGAAACCTGCATAAGCCAGTCCCCCCTTACAAGGAGGGGGATGACATTAACAAGTGGTTTGCTGCACTTGAGAGGGCCTGTATGGTACAGTTGGTCCCTCAAAGGCCGTGGGCTGCTATCTTGTGGCTATCTTTCACTGGTAAGGGTAGGGATAGGCTCCTTACTGTCAGAGAAAGTGATGCTAACAACTACAAAGTTTTGAAAGATGCACTCTTGGATGGATTTGGCTTAACCACTGAACAATACAGGATTAAGTTCAGAGACACCAGGAAAGAGTCCTCTCAAGACTGGACAGACTTTGAAGACTGTTCAGTGAAGGCCTTGGAGGGTTGGTTACATGGCAGTAAGGTGACTGACTATGAAAGCCTGTATAATCCAATCCTGAAAGAGCATATTTTGAACAATTGTGTGTCTGATTTGTTGCACCAGTACTTGGTAGACTCAGATCTAACCTTTCCTCTATAAAAGGGAGCCAGCCCAACTCCACGTGCTCACTATTCAGAGGTCCCGGTGCAGAGCAGCAGCAAGTTTCTGAGCTCCTGTTCCGGAGGCCTACTTGTACCTTCCAGGCATCGCCCTTTCTCTTCGCTTGGTGATTCTTGAAAGGGCGGTAAGACGGAGGTCGGGCTGGGCCCCCGACCCCGTTTTCGAAGGATTTCGAGTTCTTGGGCCTAATTACGATTATAAGGTCTTTTGACTCTTGTGTGTGTGAAAGTGCGCTTGATGTTTATTGGGCATTTTCATGTTGGTATTCGAATCGGCTAGACGCGCGATTCTTTACTCACGTTTAATTCATGGTATTCATTGTGCGTTACCATTTCCAGACATTCATATGGTGACATTCGAATCAGCAAGATGCGCGATTCTTTTCCTCGTGCTTTAACCCTTGATATTCATTGTGCGTTACCATTTCCAGGCATTCATATGGTGACATTCGAATCGGCAAGACGCGCAATTCTCTTCCTCGTGTTTTAACACTTGATATTCATTGTGCGCTACCAATTTTTGACATTTACATGGTGGCTTTCGAATCGGCAAGACGTGCGATTCTTTACTCTTGCACAATTCACGATATACATTGTACGCAACCATTCTCTGACATTTACAAGGTTGCATTTGAATCGACAAGACGCGCAATTCGCTTTTCGTGATTAACTCTTGGTATTCATTGTGCGCAACCATTTTCTGTTATTCACAAGGTTGCTTTCCAATCGGCAAGACGTGCGATTCTTTACTCATGTACAATTCACGATATTCATTGTACGCAACCATTCTCTGACATTTACAAGGTTGCATTCGAATCGGCAAGACGCGCGATTCGCTTTTCGTGATTAACCCTTGGTATTCATTGTGCACAAACATTTTCTGACATTTTCCAGGTTGCATTTGAATCAGCAAGAAGCGCGATTCTTTACTTGTGTATAAATCAAGATATTCATAGCGCGCAACCATTTTCTGCCATTTTATAAAGCTGCCTTCAAATCGGTAAAACGCGTGATTTCTTTCCTATGCTTAATTCATGTTATTCATTGTGCGCAACTATTTCATGACATTTACAGAACTCTCGTGGAAATCCGTGATGTGCGCAATCTATGTTCTGACATTCAAAAGTTCTATTGTGCTAGAATTCTGGATATTGTATTCTATGTGCATGTAGGGTCTCTAGTACAATTCCTATTGTTTTCCAAGGAATGTTTGGAGAGGCTTATCCCCATGTAATGAAGCTGTGTTTGTTTTGGGACATTATTCAGGAAGGTTCTAGTATCCCTAGAACAGTATGTTTTCAATTCATGAAAATTCTATATGAAACATTTTACTAACCATTTTTGATTCTTTTACAGGTATCTAGATTTAGTAAGGTCTAATTAGAGTCTAATTCTAGACCATTCATGTTTTCTTAGTTTTTAGGTGTTATTTCATGTTCCGAGTATCACTGAACTCTAGACTCAACAGAGTGTTATTTCATGTTCCGAGTATCACTGAACTCTAGACTCAACAGAGTGTTATTTCATGTTCCGAGTATCACTAAACTCTAGACTCAACAGAGTGTTATTTCATGTTACGAGTTTCGCTGAACTCTAGACTCAACAGAGTGTTATTTCACGTTCCGAGTATCACTGAACTCTATACTCAACAGAGTGTTATTTCATGTTCCAAGTATCGCTGAACTCTAGGCTCAACAGTGTGTATATTTCATGTTCCGAGTATCATTGAACTCTATACTCAACAGAGTGTTATTTCATGTTCCGAGTATCATTGAACTCTAGACTCAACAAAGTGTTATTTCATGTTCGGAGTATCGCTGAACTCTAGGCTCAACAGTGTGTATATTTCATGTTTCAAGTATCACTGAGTTATAGGCTCAACAGGGTGTTATTTCATGTTCCAAGTGTCATAGAATTCTGGAACTCAATAGAGTATTATTTCATGTTCCAAGTATCATTGAACCATAGCTCCAACAGAGAGTCTTTATGAATCTAAAAGTTGGTTTTGAATCTGATGTTGTGTTGTTTAATATTTTGCTTCCCACAGGTCTCCTTCCCAGCTGTCCCCTTCCTAATCCTCTCTTCCCCTCTTGAACTCTCTTAGCCTCTGTGATTTATCTATCAGAGTCTTTGAGCTGTTCAGTGGTGGACGTGTTGGGAACGTGCGCAGACCCTGAGGATCTGGTGACTCTGACAGATACTGGTTCACTCTGATCAACACCTACTTGGTCAGCAGTACCAAGTGACTGATGCTCACAATAACACACTTAGATACCCCATGGCTGTGGTGAATCTCAACTGGTGGGGTGGAGGTTACTTGTCCAAAGAAAGTTGTGGTAGCCACTGAATTACCTGTAGATTGCTTACTAGGCAATGATTTGGAGACATCAGCTTGGGCTGAAGTTGAGTTGGAGGCTGGGAATTCCTGGGCATAGTTTTGCTTTGACAAGGGCTCAGGCCAAAAAGCAAAAAGGACAGGGAAACTTGGATCCTGGAACAATGGACCAAGTGCTCCCAAAAGCTAGGGGTGGTAAGGGTAAATCCTTGCCCACTATCCCTCCCTCACCAGAAGATTCCCCTTTTGAGGCAGAGGAATCCTCTCCCTGTGCAGAACCTACACCAGAGGAGCTGGCAGCAGGCACTGCTGAGCTTTTGGGTGCAGGGGCTCCTGCTAGGGTAGAGCTGAGTGTGGCACAGCAGACCTGTCCCACAAAGGAGGGTTTGAGACAGCAAGCTGTCAAACAGCAGAATGGGGATGTCAGTGATAGCCATAAGGTGTATTGGGAAGATAACTTCCTGTATACTGAGTCAAGGGACCCTAAACCTGGAGCTGCCAGGAGATTGGTCATCCCTTTGCAGTAAGGGGAGTTTCTTCTTACCTTGGCACATGACATTCCTTTGGCTGGGCATTTGGGCCAGAGTAAAGCCTGGGACAGGCTTGTTCCCCTGTTTCACTGGCCTCATATGTCAGAGGACACCAAAGAGTTTTGTCGCTCTTGTGTGACCTGCCAAGCCAGTGTCAAGACTGGTGACACACCAAAGGCCCCCTTCATTCCACTTCCTGTCGTTGGGGTGCCCTTTGAAAGGGTAGGGGTTGACATAGTTGGCCCCCTTGACCCTCCAACAGCTTCAGGCAATACGTTTATCCTTGTGGTAGTAGACCATTCCACTAGGTATCCTGAGGCAATCCCCTTAAGGACCACTACAGCTCCTGCAGTGGCAAAGACCCTACTGGGAATCTTCTCCAGAGTGGGCTTCCCTAAGGAAGTGGTATCAGACAGAGGAAGTAACTTTATGTCTGCATACATCAAAGCAATGTGGAAGGAGTGTGGTGTAACATACAAGTTCACTACTCCTTATCATCCACAAACAAATTGAATGGTTTAATAAAACGTTCAAAGGTATGATAATGTGACTCCCTGAAAAACTCAGAAGGAGATGGGATGTCCTGTTACCTTGCCTCCTTTTTGCTTACAGGGAGGTATCCCAAAAAGGAGTGGGCTTTAGCCTCTTTGAACTCCTCTTTGGGCACCCTGTAAGAGGTCCCCTTGCACTTGTTAAGGAGGGTTGGGAACAACCTTTAAAAGCTCCTAAACAGGACATTGTGGACTATGTACTTGGCCTAAGATCACGAATGGCTGAGTACATGAAAAAGGCCAGTAAAAACCTTCAGGCCAGCCAGGAGCTGCAAAATCAATGGCATAACCAGAAGGCTGTCCTGACCCAATACCACCCAGGACAGAAGGTGTGGGTATTGGAGCCTGTGTTGAGAAAAAGGGTGAGGTTACCTACTTCGTAGACCTGGGCACTGCCAGGAGTCCCCTTAGGGTGCTCCATGTCAACCGCCTAAAACCCTACTATGACAGGGCTGATCTCACCCTGCTCATGGCAACTGATGAGGGTCAGGAAGAAGAGAGTGACCCTCTCCTTGATCTCTTCTCCACCACTGAAGCTGATGGCTTAGTGGAGGTAGTAGTACTTGCAGATTGCCTTACTGCTGAGCAAAAGGACAACTGCCTTAAGTCAGTTTTCTGAACTCTTCTCACTGATACCAGGTACCACTACTTGGTGTGAGCCTACAATCAATACTGGAGACAGTTTACCTGTTAAAAGTAAGATTTATAGGCAGCCTGGCCATGTCGGGGACTGCATTAAAGAAGAGGTGCAGAACATGTTAGACTTAGGAGTGATTGAGCCTTCAGAAAGCTCATGGGCCAGCCCAGTGGTGCTTGTTCCAAAACCTCACAGTAAGGATGGTAAAAGAGAGATTAGGTTTTGTGTTGACTACAGAGGGCTTAACCAAGTAACCAAGACAGATGCTCACCCTATACCCAGGGCAGATGAGCTGATAGATACACTGGCTTCTGCCAAGTATCTAAGCACTTTTTATTTAACTGCTTGGTATTGGCAGATTAAACTATCAGAATATGCTAAACCTAAAACTGCATTTTCAACCATTGGAGGGCCCTATCAATTCACTGTGATGTCCTTTGGTCTGAAAAATGCACCTGACACTTTTCAAAGTTTGGTGAACACAGGGTTGGAAGCTTTTAGTGCAGCATATCTAGATGCTATAGCTGTCTTTAGCTCCACCTGGGATGATCACCTGGTCCACCTGTGGAAAGTCTTGGAGGCCCTGCAAAAGGCAGGCCTTACTATCAAGGCTTCAATGTGCCAGATAGGGCAGGGGAAAGTAGTTTATCTGGGCCACCTTGTAGGTGGGGTACAGATTGCACCACTGCAGGGGAAAATCCAGACCATTATGGAATGGGCTCCCCCTACAACTCAAACCCAGGTGAGAGCCTTTTTAGGCCTTGCAGGGTACTATAGGAGGTTCATTAAGAATTATGGCTCCATAGCAGCTCCTCTTAATGACCTCACTAGTAAGAAGATGCCTAAGAAGGTATTGTGGACAGCTAGCTGTCAAAAAGCTTTTGATGAGCTCAGACAGGCCATGTGCTCTGCACCTGTCCTAAAAAGCTCTTGCTACTTCAAAAAGTTCATAGTCCAGTTGGGGCAGTGCTATCACAGCTTAATACTGAGGGCCAGGATCAACCGGTTGCTTTCATCAGCAGGAGGTTGACCCCTAGAGAAAAGCGTTGGTCTGCCATAGAGAGGGAAGCCTTCGCTGTGGTCTGGGCACTGAAAAAGTTGAGACCATAGATGTTTAGTACTTACTTTATTGTTCAGACAGACCACAAACCTCTACTTTGGCTAAAACAAATGAAAGGTGAAAACCCTAAATTGTTGAGGTGGTCCATCTCCCTACAGGGAATGGACTATACAGTGGAACATAGACCTGGGAGTACCCACTCCAATGCAGATGGACTCTCCAGATATTTCCACTTAGACAATGAAGACTCATCTGGGCAAGGTTAGCCTTATTGTCCCTGGTTGGGGGAGGAGGGGGTTGTGGAGAAAGTACAGTTGTGCCTGGCATGCTACCCCCATTTTTACTTGTGTGTCAGTTTGTTTTTGCCTGTGTCACTGGGATCCTGCTAGCCAGGACCCCAGTGCTCATAGTTTGTGACCTATATGTGTTCCCTGTGTGGTGCCTAACTGTATCACTGAGGCTCTGCTAACCAGAACCTCAGTGTTTATGCTCTCTCTGCTTTTAAAATTGTCACTGCAGGGTAGTGACCATTTTCACCAATTCTGATTGGCACACTGGAACACACCTATAATTCCCTAGTATATGGTGCCTATGTACCCAGGGTATTGGGGTTCCAAGAGATCCCTATGGGCTGCAGCATTTCTTTTGCCAGCCATAGGGAGCTCAGACAATTCTTACACAGGACTGCCACTGCAGCCAGAGTTAAATAACGTCCACATTATTTCACAGCTATTTTACACTGCACTCAAGTAACTTATAAGTCACCTATATGTCTAACCCTCACTTGGTGAAGGTTAGGTGCAAAGTTACTAAGTGTGAGGGCACCCTGGCACTAGCCAAGGTGCCCCCACATTGTTCAGGGCAATTTACCATGACTTTGTGAGTGCGGGGACACCATTACACGCGTGAACTACATATGAGGGGTATGATTATTAATGTGTGGGGAGGTGTCCCTTCCTGCACATAAACAATCACTAATGGTGGTTTGGCACTTCTGTGTGTGCTGCAGAATGCAGTACACACAGAAGTGCTAAACCGTAATTTTGAAATAATTGTTTATGTGCAGGAAGGGACACATTCCAGCACATAAACAATCATGTCCGGCATTTTGCTCTTTCTATGCGTGCTGCAGAATGCAGCACACATAGGAAAATCAAAAACGAGGAGGAATAAAAGTATTCCTCCTCGTTGTGCCTTGCTAACGCCACCCCTGGCGTGGCATTAGATTTTGGCGCTGCCTCAGGTTTACGAAAATTCGTAAATCTGAGGGAGCGTCAAAATACAATGGTGTTGCTGTGGCACGCCTACAGCAACACCCATTGCACACCCTTTCCACTCAAAGGGCTGCGTGTAAATGGGCTGTATTTGCAAGGTGGCGTTAAGCCACAAAAAGTGGCTTAACGCCACCTTGTAAATACAGCGCAGGGCATTGTGCCACTGGAGCATCACGAAAAGTGACGCTCCGGTGGCTGTAGGGGCTCATAAATATGCCCCTTAATCTGCATAGTACATGTTCTTTGCAGCAGGCATATTCACCCTCTGCGCTACCTTAAAACATCCACTAGAGAATCCGATCCCTAATCACCAGAGTTATCTTGACATATTTATTGTTACCTGAAAATGTTTGGAGGCCAAGAACATCACAACAGGTGCTTTTAAAACCATAATATACTTGTAACCACTGCGCACCCACCTGAAGTCAGCACCCGTTGCGGTGGCACTGGTCGCACCGCCCTAGAGCCAACCCTGGCTGGAGTACAGAAGAGAAACCTTTGTAGTGAACCATAAACCCAGTGGCGTAACAAAACTTAAGGCGCTGCTACTTCCATGCTTCACTTAGGCAATGTTTCAACCACTTGGCCTGAAGTTTGTACATTGGGCTTTTTTCCAGCATCAAGGTGACCCAGCCTTTGGCTTTCCAAGGTAGGACAGTTGACAGCGAGAGGGTGGGGTGGGGTCTGGGTTGATGCCCAAACTCTGATAACAATATCTATGGGGAAGTAAGACCAAGCGACTTTGCTCAATAGCAGGCGATGGTGCATAATTTTGGACTCAGAATCTGATTACCAAACATGTTTCTGGTAGGGTCTCCGATGGAGACTACGGGCAAGAGGCAAAAGTCACCATTGCAGGAATGGTTTCTCACTGCTGCAGAATTTCACTGAAGCTGCCATTTTTTTACTTTGCATTACTGCACTTTACACAGTTAAAAAAGCATGTAAAGTTTCAAGTTGCCTGAGTCTGCAACCCTATGTTAAAATATCAAGTGGCTAAATTTCACAGAATGTGCAGTATAGTTTGCATTCTTTGAATTCATAATTTGTTTTTCCCAACTGCATGGTTTAGACAATACTGCCCAATAATGTTATACTCTATTGCTGCCTGAATCTAAACTAACATGTTTTTGACATTTTATCACAATATACTTGTTAATACTGATTATTAAAATAAAATAAAATGATGTAAATAAGCTAATAAATATTTACTTGGGAGTGTTCTTACATATCTTATGAAGCACATTGCATGCTAATTTGCATTTAAAGAAAACTCCTTTAATGCCTAAATAGTGTTCACTGAGTAGTAATCAGCAAATCATTCTAAAATCACACCCAAGGTTGGACCTGTCTTACAAAGAATGAAATTAAAATAGTGGGTGTATTCTTGGAGTAATCAGCAAATCATTCTCAAAACATGTTAGAAAGAAATTATGCTTGTGGAGTTTTAGATATATATTTTCAAATCATCAAAAACACATTGGATCCTTTGAAGTAATCAGATACTCATTCTTAAATCCTCCTGAAGTCATCAGTAATGGTCACACTTTGTGAAGTCATCAGGCAGTCATTCTGAAATCATCCTGAAGTTATCAGGAAAGTCACACTTTTTAAAGTCATCACATAGTAATGTTTAAATCCTCCTGAAGTCATCATGAATAGTCACACCTTGTGAAGTCATCAGATACTCATTTTCAAGTCATCCTCGAATCATCAGGCTTAAGTTTCTAAACACTGCTGATGACTTCCAGAGCTTGATGATGTCTGATGATGTGAAAATGACATCTACAGTAGTTGGATGATCATCCAATGACTCTGGGATGGCTTCTAAAGTAATCCTGTTTGACCTGGGACATTTGCTAGAATTGCCCTCCGCTCCCTCAAGTGCTTATTCATACAATCTTTCCTAATAGCGGGTGAGATTGGGGGGATACAAACTAGCCCTACACTTCAAACAGGAGCTAAGACCCATCCCATCTAAGAGAAAGGGGCTACAACTCGTATCATTCTCTCCCCTCATACGTTTCAGCTTCAAAGGAGAATAACACCTTATGACTGCTCCCTCATCTTGAAAATCGCAATGGTGAATGGCGCTGGCCGCGTTCGGGACGTGGATGAGTGCAGGCAGGCTTGTTTTAGGCGCCCCTTTGGCAGACCAGGGGCGCACCCGCTACGCTTGTCCGCTGTGCAGCCGCAAATAAATGTCAAATATAATTGTCAGTGGGAATTGAACTCTTTTGTAATCAATTGCCAGACCTGGTTATGGTCTAGCATAAGGCAACTGATTTGTCATGCTGCATAGAAAAGGCTAGAATATGAAATGTTAAAAATATTAAAAGTTTGGCTTGATAAACAGACTAAACTGGAGTCTGCTCTCTAAGGGCTGTGAAGGAACTTGGCTCATTTCCGAAACTGTGCGTTTATACACTTTTGAACAGAGAAACTAAACATGTTCTGTAGTTTGATGAAGGAAGTTACATTATATAACCCAAGAGAAAAACAGAAAACATATCACATGGTCAAGTGACTTGTATTACATCTAATGAGTAACTATGTATTTGTCTTATAGAGGAAACAATTCCTCATTCCAAAATATAAACAGTACCCCAGTTCAGCCTAAGGAACTGGCCTCCAGGTGTATATAGTTGTAAATCTGTCCACTACAGTAACATCATGAACAGAAAATAATACAATATAATAATGTTACAGTGCAAACAAGGCCTTAGAGCTACTGAATTCTGTGCAAATAATCAAGTAATGAAGGTAACATTTTAGGCTTTTCATGCCCAGTCGCGGGGGGGGGAAAGAATGAGCGTCAGGCACTGAGTCTCGCACATTTGAAATGTGCAGTTTGAACGCACGAGTAGGGCAAGGCCAATGTTAACATATCTGTTATGTTAAACACAGTTAAAAGATTGCAATTTTGACTCTTTATTATCAATTAAGAGACAGAATTATTATTATCTATTGTTAATCATGTGCAAATAAAGTATTGTACAGATTTATATAAAAGCGCCTGCCTGTGAACACAGGCAGGTCGTGCAGGGCTGAGGTGCAGTCCGCAGTGTTTTTCTCCCTGTCTCAACTGTGAGTAAATACAGTCTTTGTAACTTCCAAGAGGAGTCTACGTAGACATTTCTGATTCGCAAGAGCGTATTCGCTCATCCCGTAACACAAGCATGTGCATCATTATCTACCATTCAGTCTGTTCATACTTGCTTCACGCATGTGCACAAGCTCCTTTGTTCTGGCTTTGTTCCCATGATTCTTCACCCTCTATTGCTTGTCTCTTCTCCCCTTCTGTAGCATTACCTGACAGGAACATTTTACCTTTCTTTAATCAAACATTACGGGTCTGTTTAGAGTTTGGCGGACGGGTACTCCGTCACAAATGTGACAGATATCCCGGCCACCATATTACGATAGGCTATAATGGAATCGTAATACAGCTGACTGGACATCCATTACATTTGTGATGGATAACTCCTTCCGCAAAACTTTAAATCAGGCTGTATATCTTCCCCTTCTTGTCAAAAAATACGAAAGTCCCCTCTGCTATGCCTGACTGATTTTAGTTAGACTGTAGCATCACCAACTGTAGTGTAATATCTATTTTTACCTTGTGTTATAGTATATGTTTGTTATTTAAATGTATTTATTGCATGTACATTTTTATTGCATTTCTTGCTATTTTATTATATCTTTTTGTATTCTGATATTTTTGGCATGTTATGGGGTTTGTAGGGGAGTAAGGTGGGAAGATTTGTTTTTATTTTGAAGTGTTATTTGGTTAATTGTTTCATATGTTATGCTGTATTATTTTAATGTTTAACTATGATTTTAATTGTATTTTCCAATTTGTATTGGGTGTAATCATTATTAACTATTATAAGAATAGCTGTCTTGTTAGTAATATGTTTATTTTCGGTGGTTTGTTGTGGTTGTACATGAGTAGTGTGAGTAGTATTTTTTACAGGTTTCTATTGATCTCTATTTGTTAAATTAATAATGCATTATTTTGATTAATTAATTCATTATTTATTCAATTTTTCACATATTTATTTAATGTAATTTAAATGATATCTAAATCAGGCTATCGTACAATTTTATTTTTACATGTTTCAATCATTGACGTTATTACTTTCATTCCTTATGGATGGTTAGAGTTTTATGCTTTCACCAATGTGTTTAATTTTGTAGTGCCAACAGTGCTTATGACTACTTTAGAGTCCAATACTGACAGTGAAGTGGCTTAGTATGGAGTGGGGATAATACATATGACTTCTGCAGAGTTTAACCCTTTCCATGAAAACTTCGGGGTGGAAATGGTAAATTTAGCCCCTTGGGAGTTTAACACTTTCCAAATGTGTCTAAGCCAGAAGTGAAAATAGTCAATATGACTCCTGTATGAAAGTGGGTTATTAGATGGGAGGATGTGGCTCCTTTTCTAATAGTAACTTCGCGACTTGCAGTCTACTGGGAAACAAGTATCCTGTTGTAGCACGTGACTATCTCAGGTTAGTGAGCTCACTCACGGGTCGTAGTGTTGGCTAGTACCTCATTCTGCAAGTGCACAACAAACAACATGCAATAAACCAGGCCATTTGAAGGGCTCTACCCTTGATTGAAATATTGTCTCCAGTGGATTGGTCTGACCACTTCCATATTCTTCTTAACCTCAACCTCAAAGGAATCTTTCACAAAGGTCAGGCCATCAGATAGAAAGTGTGGTCCTGGAACATAGGACAAATCAATCTCAATGTACTGGCATACAAATTGTCCCAATCAGATTTGTTGGCGGTCCAGCAACCATCACTTGGCTGGCTAACTATTACAATGAAACCATGTCTAGTATATTAGATGATTTGGCCCCAAGGAAACATCTGAGTCAGAGATCAAGAGTCTCTGCTCAATGGTGCAATGATAACCCAAACAAAGGAAGAAGACAACTTAGGCAAAGAAACCTATTTCAGTTCACTACTGGATCAAGCAGGAAACATGCCAAGAAAACTTTACAACATTACCAAGCAACAAACCAACCCCACAAGGAAACACATGGTCATCCCCGGAGCAGAAAAAAGCAAGGAGCCACCAGACTTCTTCCCAGAAAAAAAGCTAAATGATTGAACTTTCATTACTAAGCGCCACTGCTCTCTCTGCTCATTGCACCTAACCCTGAAAACCAACGTGGTCTGGAATGAGTTCCAATCGGTCCAGGAAGGAGAAGTTGCCTTATGTATCAGGACAAAAAGCTCCCTACCCACGTCATATGCCCGATCCCTTCTTCAGTAATCAGAGAATGCAGTGGAAACATCTCAGCTTACTGGCCCAGGAAAAGCTCTCAGATTGTCAGAATCTAGGACAAGTCACACAACACCTGAAAAAAGGAAGCAAACTCATGGTACAGGAACAACTTCCACCCAGTAGCAAATCTCCCCTTCCTAGGCAAAACCCTGGGATGTTGGGCCACTACTCAAATAAAGCAGCAAATTGAGAAGCACAACCTGTTAGACAACTTCCAATATGGCTTCAGACTGGGTTATAGAACTGAAGCTGCCACTCCCCTGATAGTGGGTAATGCGGGTGCCTCTTGGGTCAAGGAGACTGCAGCCTGCTCACAAACCTCGATATATCCACCGCCATTTACAAAGCAAACCGGAAATTCCTACATTACACTCACAAACAGAGAATGGGGTTAGAAAGAACAGTTCTTAACTGGTTCACCACTGACTTAGGCAACCGGCACCAACAAGTCAAATTGGACAAGTATCTTGCAGGACTCACTACATCACCCAGTGAGTACCTACAGCTCTACTCTCTCTCCATTTCTTTCCAATCTGTACATAGAACCTCTAACAACATCATTAAACCTTCCATCCCAGACACAGATCTAAAACCAGTAGTGCAAACCCTAGTCCTCTCAAGGCTGGGGTATGACAAGGCTATCCTTACCAGTGTTCCCAGGTCACACCTGGCACCCATGCAGTCCTGCACTCTGCTGCTAGACCTGTTTCAGAATCAAGCCACTTCAGCCGCATCTCGCCAGTACTCATCACCATTAACCCTTTTTCCCATTCATTTTGGGTTTTTTAGTGCTTGGTGTTTTGACTTTATTATGGTTTTGGTACGGAATAAATACTTTACACATTGCCTTAAGTTAGGTATGCCTGCTCTGTGTGATAGCTACCAGGGATGTGGCTTTAGACTAATTTAGTGACTTTCAGGGTTCACGCTGACAAGAAGAGTTATTGTTCCTTAAGGTGGGCAGCCCCCCAGCCCAAATAATAAACCCCTTTCTTACAATGCTTAAAACAATCACTTTATAACCAATTACTCTGTGTTTTGTGAGATAGTATGTATATTGGATTTTACAGCAAAACTGTTTTTGGCTGTGGACTTGTGTGTCCGCTACGTTGTACACTACTTGACATATGCAGCTTTTTTTCAAATTGGAAAAAGGTCTGATGCGCTCCAGCCTACTGCATGCTATAGAAAAACTCTGCAATAAATGAATAAATCTGGTAATGCTGTTGCTATAATCAGAGCATCTCAAACTACTTCTAAAGGGGACAAATGTCTAAAAAAAATCCAAAAATGCAGCCCATATTTTCAGGCTCCTACTGTACCATTGAGATCTCCCACTCTGCCGTTACAGGGGTCAGCAGTTCCCAACCACACAAAGTTGTAGCCAATGCGTCAAATCCATCACCTTCATATTATAAGGTAGAACAGAAGACAAAGAAGCCTCATCGTGTCGTTCTAGGGGTACGCACATAGATGATGATGATGACAACATTGACTCTTACATTGAGAACAAAAAAGATGGTGAAATTAGTACAATGTGTGTTGGCCCTACTCGCCCCAAAAAAGGAAGGGTACAGTTTCTCCTATTTCCAAAGGCAGTAATTCCCGGGGCAAGGTACCAGGAATTTTGGATGCCAATGGTGAACAGATCTTTGATCAGCTGCTCTTTCAGCATCTCCATTCTTTAAGCTGTGCCACTTCAGAACATATTGAGGAGTGTGTTCATAGCAGACACTGACTTCTTTTTAGCAAATCAGTTTGTCCAAAATGAAAAGCAGATTGTCCATGTCTTTTAATTTCTAGACAAAGTCAATGTAATTCCTGTATGTGTTCCAAATATGGGCAATTTTTCTCATAGGATGGGACAGATCCCAAGAAATGTAAGGATTTCCTTCCAGCACAACCTTTAAGACTTTGTTAATCCCATTTGTAATATGATGCACCTTGTTAAACAATCTAAAGAATCTTGTGATATAGTGGAACCATATTCTTTCAAATTCTGCTTCATAGACAATGCAAACTCAGCAGTTTCTCAAGAAGGATGAAAATGATTATTGTTCAAAATATACTTCAAACTAGGTTAGCTTCCAAGCTTGTAGACTAGTCCTGCAGGTTATGGTTTCCTTTCTGATGTCTGTTTCATATAGAAAATAGGTAAGTATGTGGCTGCATTCTCTTTCATGGATAAAGGCCAGGATAAATTCACCCACACAGGTTCTCAGAAAATGCGCCCTTGATAGGGCTGGTAACTTTAGAAATTGTCTTGCCAGTCATTTCTATTTCGGCAATAGGTTGTAGCGTTCTGTTCATGGTGACCTGTGTCAGCAAGCCCATTGTCACATTCTTACAACATGGAGAAAGAGGTGGAGACCAAGGAAAGACAACCCTACCCAAGAAGAGTTCACCATAATCTTCTCTTCTTCTAATAGAAATGAGAATTGCTTTGTTTCTACACAGATGGCAGCTTATTTCAGAGTACCTCTGGATCCTGCAAACTGTGCAGAGATTTGAGTTTTTCTCTCTTCCAATACAAACATTTCTAACAAGAGCAATTCAGTTTTCACCGATGGAGTCAGAACTCAAATCTCAAAAACTGGTAGATCTTCTTTCGATTAAAGGTGCAGTAGAGAGGTGTTCCCATGTTCTCTAATAAATATAAGGTATTTCAATCTCTTTCTCATTTATCACCATTTCAAAATGGAAACATCTCTACAGCTCAAGGAGGTTGTTCTTTCAGGAGAGTGGAAGACATGGCTAGGCCTGAAGGATGCTTGATAGTCTGTTTCAGTGTGTCACAATCACAATGCAAAATGTCCTCATTAGGAGTGATGACGCAGAAAAAGAAGGTCCGACATATATTCATACATATCGTGTAATCAAAACATATAATGAAGAGTGATTTTAGTAAAGAAAATAACGTACAAGGGAAATTGTGCCCTCGGGGTAGTTCGCCATCATTGTAAACGAGCTTTATTAATCATGAAGAATTGAAAATTGTAGTAATCCATCATAATTGCAAATGTATGCCATGATTTCTTGTTTGAAGCTGTTTTGCTTAGCTTAAATTTAGTAGAGGCTTTGGCCTAGTTGCCTGGTCTCAAATTCTAACTGCATGGTTTTTTTTCCTTGAACTAATGAAACATATATTCTTGCTTGAAGTTGTATTTTTCCAGCAGAGATGACTAATACACTTATCTCCAAGGTTTCGTACTAGGCCGGTTTCCTCCCCTTTGATACAAGGTCAGTCTGCTGGTGCGGACAATGAAGGTACAGATACCAAAATAATTGGCAAACCATGTTACAACTTGTGTTCCAAGGCTCCAAGGACAGTGTATGCATAAATGAGTGCTAGTAAAAAGACAATTTTCATTGGACAATTTGAAGCAAACCTATGAACCCTCCAATGGAAGACCCTGCAGAATTTGGAATGTTTCTTACTTAAACCCACTGGATAAAGAGAAGTCAGCCATTTTCCTCGATGCCAGTTTGAAGCCTGATGCCAGACTCCATTTTGGACGATACCCTGATGCCCTTTTCTCTATCTGAGAGAAAGAGACTTTAAGAATTCTCACCCTAGAGACTTTAACTTTGATTTGCCCCGTCTTGCCCATGAAGTAACTTTGCCCCATTCTCCTTGCCGCTGCAAGGGAGCTTGCCCTTAACTTTGCCCCCTTGAAATTTGTCCCATGCTGATCGAACCGGTACCTGAAGGACGAAGACTTTCTTGAATGCTGATTGTATTTGGTAAATATGAAAGGATAAATGTATTATGCATTGTGTTTTTCCTTTTAGGTACGAACTGCTATTTTGATAGGGTCCTAGCTAGAAGTTTTCCAAATTTGTGTTGACAAAATTCGTTTTGCAAGAAGCCCCACATGCCAATGCTAATTAGAGGTTAGTCAAGGGATACATTCGATGCACCATGTTAAATTGAAATCTTGTTATGCTGACCAATGTATGAAATTAGTCAAATACAGTTAGTCATATTAGTAATTTGCATTGCGATAACTGAGTGTATTATTATTCAGATTTTACGTAGATTACGTTTCTTCCGTCGCTATGGACAGTTAGTAATGTTCATATACATATATCATTTGGTTTTGAGACTTATATACATTGTGCTAGCTTTGTTAATATAGGGAAATAAATTCACTAACTTTTAATAAACTGGTGTGGTTATTCATGACTGAAAGGTCATGGTGCGTCGAAATACCAACTGTTATTGATTTCTGATGTGCTATATTGATCTATTAATGGAGTATTGATTACCGATTGCATTGATTATCGACTATTGATCTGAGTGACCCGACTATTCTAGGATGAGGAGAGCCCGACTCGGTTAAAAGATTCACTGACCTCCAACGTGTCCAGGTACAGGTAATTTATAAAGGCTGGACGCGTTATCAGGAGCAAAAACCAAACCTATCAATTCACTTTCCTTTCTTTCCATCTATCTCCAGCTACTTGGTGTTTACCAGTCTTCTAAAAATCATTTGTAGCAGCAATTAGTGCACAGGGTCTTTAGATGCTCATTTACTTGGACATCATGCTATTTTTTGCAAAGGATTGTCTCCTGTTTTGGGATCAGCTTCAATCCACTAGGGATGATTGAAAATCTTGGATTTGCAATGGCCTGTTCCATCTCAACATATAACATTTCTAGGTTTCAAAGTAGGCTCCAAATGGGAGTCCAACATATCTATGAATAAATATAATTTTGAACACTTCTGGATTTACCATACAATTCCCTAAAACAGCAGTTCCCAAACTGTGCGTCGCGGCACCCCTGTGTGCCTCAAAACCCAGACAGGGGCGTTGTGCACCAAGCACAGAGTTTGGGGACCACAGGACTGCCTTTCGAGAAGCCTACGGTGTGCAGCAGCGCACTCTTGACCTGTGTTTTTGTGAGGTAAGAATTCTACGAAGCTTTGGAGATTAAATAAAAAACATAAAACATTAAAAACGTGGATGTTTCTTGCGCCTGCCTGCCTTTGTGCTCAGTTCTCACGTGCCTTTGTTAGGTTCATCATGGGCACGCCCAAGATGCTCGGAGAGGGTGTAGGAGTGAATCTCCCCCACGTTTTGATGTGTGATGGTATGGCCCGTGACGTACAATAGGAGTTAATAAAAGGTCGAGGAATGCTTTCCTCGCGGCCAGTAACCAGTAACTGCGCACAACCTCACGCCCTTGGGCACACGTGTGTGCGCATTCCTCGAAAGATAAACAGGCGTGTAGTTGCGCCGCAGCTTACACGCAGCTCCAAAGAACTGTGTTGCTCCCATGTGAAAATATAAAATAATGATAACAAAACTCAATAAAGAATTGAACTGCCAAAATATCAAAGTACAAGAAAAAATAACTAAATCTGTAAGGTCACAGTGACCAGTGACAGAGGTGGGTAAAAGAGACCACAATAAACAATGAATTAAAAAACACTCAATTATTTGTTATTTGACATAATGGTTATATACAAGCCTCTGTTCTTAGTGTATAATGTGCCCAGAAAACAGCATAATTTTTTTCAACCACTATACTCTGATTTGTTACTGGGTCACCATAAGGACAGGAAGACAAGGTTAATTACTTCATTTGAGAAACTTAAATCTGTCTATACGCACCTCTCTCAGGCAGTGTTTAATTTGTGCTTGTTTCTGGTGCAGAGCACCAGCACCTATTTCTAAGGGACAGCACTTAACTTTATGCCTCAATCATTTACTGCAAGCAAAAGACACTTTTGGGAAAGATGGAGGAAGAGAAAAACGAAAAAGTGTCACAAAGGGAGAAAGCAGAAAGCTGCAAGGGCGAGCTGAAGGGGCAAGGAGTGGCTTTAAATGGATTGAAGAGGCCGAGATGGCTTCAGGGTTACACTGCCTTAGTATTCCATGTTCGCACATTTAATTGCAGCAGCCGCATGTTTAAAAGGAGGGCTTTGGGCACCGGCATGTTTTTATTTACAAATTAAGCACTGCTGTCAGGTATCCTGCCGAACAAATAGGGTTGTTTTATTCTGTATCTTGTTCCTTTAGTCAGAGGTATCCAGGAGGAAATATGATGGTTAAGTTGGAGGGTAGATCATCTAGCTGCATGGAATGGTCACTTTATATTTTTTAGCAGTGGTGACTGGTGACAGTGACATTTGAAAGTGGTGGGGCTTAAAAGTTGGGGATGAATGCTGCGCAGCAAGTGGTCAAAACGAAAGCAGCAAGTGGACAAAACGAACGAGCCCGACCATGATAAGGAGGGTTCGGGTCGTTTTACGACATGGATTTTTTTTTAAAAGAGTGAGCAAACAGACATTTTAAAGCAAATTTGAGAAAACAAGGTGGTTTATAAAGTGCAGACATTACCCAATGGGTTTAGAGCGCTTTACAAAAAATACAGGTTTCATTACAAGACATACAATTTTTACAAACAATTGCTAGTAGTTATGATTATTACAAAAGGTACAACGAGACAGGAAGATGGTCTATAATTGCTTGCAAGTAACATGTCACTTCTGCATTTTATTTAACTTACAAGGTTTACCAATCAGATAATATACTCAGGGCCACTGGAATTATTTGATTGTGTGGCTGCGGCGATTTTCGCATAATTATAGCTTTGTCACATTTCTACATAATACATCATCTGCCACATAATCTGCTGATATTAACAAAAAAAACTGTTCCTACCTCAAATGGTTCAAATGTTACTAAAATTGCAGTGACACATGAGTTTCAGGAAGCAGCTGAAGACCCATCTTTTCTCGTAAACTAGCTCACTCACAGTCTCATGAGCCCAGTTAGCGCTGGGAAGCACGTTTCTGGGTAGCAAAGTGCTCTACAAGAAATCGTTAAGAATAATAATAATACCAATATGAACATGTTGCTGCACAGTGAAAGGCCCTGTGCAAAGTTGGACTTGTCCCCTTTTTGTTGCTTATTGCTATATTTGGATATTAAAATGGTAACCATAAGGTGCAACCAATGCCCAGACAGTGTTACCAAGTTTAAAAATGTGTTGCATTATGCCGCATAATTTGTCTTTTCTTGCTGCATAATTTACTCAATTCACCTCTATCCTGCTACTTAATTCCAGAGGCCCTGAATATAATTTATAAGTTAAACAGATATGTGCATTCTGTCACTGTGTTTAGCAGATCAAGCTAGCTGCACTGCACTGCACAGCACATCTGCTAACTCCCTGGCCTGGTCACAAGAGCACACTAGTGTGCGCGATCAAAGGCAACTGGGTCCTCCAGGGATTTCCTTTCCCAAAGATTATTCTACAGCAGAGCTAACCACAGCCCAAGGTCATATGATGTGTTAACAGGCAGGCACTGCTTTTGTTTATGTTGTGCAAGCACGACAACAGTCCATTGTGAACTTTACATGTTCCATTTCTTCCAGATGTGACAGCAGCAGATCACAAAAATCAAACACATCGCAATGTATTGGCAATACATTTGGAAAAGCTAACAGGTATTTCCTCATTTGAAAAACCTTTAAACTTTAGGAATTATGGCAGATATTTTGTGGCATATTTACAAGGAGTTAACGCCGGTGTTGCACCATTTGTTTTTGCGCAACGATGAAGCTAATTCAGCGCCATGTTTACAAAGTGAGCACTAGACCTGCCTAGCACCACTTTTCCTAGGCGTGCATCATTTTCTAGGAGCACCGCTTTACCCTGCGCTATCTACCGACAATGATATGCAGGGTATGCATGCCCTCCTAAACAATGACACTAGCCCTCTTGTGTTATATTTACAACTCTTCTGAAAAAAGACACGCTAAGGAAAATCGATGCTAGATCTGACTAGCGTCAACATTTTAATGCCTTGTCATGCCAGGGATTAAAATGATGCACAGGTATATAAGGAAAACACACACAAGGCACTCCGGCAATCAACAGGACAACATGGAGCTGCTACTGCACCAGCTAGGCACACGGAGAGAATGACAATGATGACGCCAAGCACCACCAGGACCACCACATCACCCAACATCACCACAACAGCAACCACAAAGGCAGCACAGGAGAAGAGAGCAAATCCATTGCCAACAGACGTGCAACCTTTGCCTCAGTGAAGATGAGGTAATCAGATATTACCGTCTGAAGTGGGAGTCCATTTTCCAGCTGCTCCACCATATTGCACCCACAATCACGGCGAGAGTTGAGAGGGCGACAAATATACCACCTTTGACAAAGCTCCTGGCTTTGCTGCACGTGCTGGCCTCTGGCTCCTTTCGGACGACTGCAGCACAAGTTGTTGGAATATCAGAACCATCCTTCTCTACCTTCCTGCCATCTGTACTGGACGCCATTATCCGCCTCACTCCCCGCCACATCCTCCTCTCTAGCAACCAGCAACTGCAACAGGAGACAAAACAAGAATTTTATGCAATTGCTGGGTTTCCACATGTGATGGGTGCCATAGATTTCACACGTGTGGAACTCGTCTCTCCTGCTGCAACATAACATCTTTATCGGAGTAGGAAGCACACACTCTATCAACATGCAGGCCATTGGGAACCATCAGGGTCTCTTTTTCAATGTGCTGGCAAAATATCCTGGCAGCGTGCAAGATGTTATGTCTTATGGCACTCCATTATCAACCAACACTCCCAGGATGGACAATATGGCAATGCCTACTCGTAGCTAAGCAATCAGACACTACATAACACATACAACAAATAAGACATATGCAGCAAGAAATACACACCACACTCCGAACACATGGATAGTGACTCATGGATGACTGCTGATCAACACATATGCCACATACATCACTCCACATCCAATCAATGCACGTCACCCTCACATAGGACCCTGTGTACAAGCCCCTAGCACCACTGGAACATCACTATTACTGATGCTCTGGTGGAACAATGCCCGCTCTGCATTTACAAGGCGGTGTTAAGCCACTTTTTGTGTCTTATTACCATCTGGTATATGCAGCCCCTTCATACGCTTCACTTAGTGTGGAAGGGGCATGCAATGTGTGTTGATGTGGGCGTGCCACCGCAACACACATTGGTTTTTGGCGCAGCCCCACATTTATGGGAAACTGCAAACCTGAGGCAGCACCAAAATATAACGCCTCCCTAAGGGTGACATTACCGTGGTCCAATGAAGAGAAATACTTGATAATCTCATTGTCTTGGCTTTTCATATGTGTGCTGCTTTTTGCAGCACACATAGAAAGAGTAAATTGTGATCATTGATTGGTTATGTGCAGGAAGGGAGACCTTCCTGCACATAAGCAGTCACCCCTTCAACACAGGCATCTGTTCACCATGGTGGAAGGGTGCCTACATTGGAGCTCGGCAGCTGACTCAGTGCCCACGCGGGGGAGAGGACAGAAATGCATTGCATCTAGTAGATTCAACACATTGTTGGCCTTTCCTGGTGGTGCAGGGTGGCACAGCAAGACAATTCCTGCCCTTCCCTGTGCCACAGGGGCTTGTAAATTATGGCAATCCATCTTAGGCTACTATGCTACACTTTGCATGATGTCTACACATACACATGCATGCCTGCCAGGAAAAATGGATAACAGCTCTGTGTGCAAGGGATGTATACCATTTTCACGGGTGGAGGGTTCACATGCAACACACAGGGTACAACACCCTTCTCATCGCGCACACCTCACAAATTAGGTGAAAACTCACAACACGGCTCATCAGCAGGTCACATGTTACTGGACAAATGTACAATAATCTGCAACATCACACACATCCCCCATGGGTGAACTGCCATGCCATACAAATCACACAATCACCATTCCCCTGAGGCTGTACCCTTTACTGGAAGGTGCACCACCACACACAACTACAATCATGCATGCAAACAGGAACCCACACAGCACCAGATGCAAGCCTGAATCTCTACTTCATAGACAAATACTGTGAAAGGTCAGTTAGGATGAAACACAAGGGCAAGTCTGACACTGTTTCTCCTCTCCCATTGCAGTGGACCAAGGATATGGCATCCAACCATGGGTCATGACACCATATGGAAACCCATAGAGCGACACAGAGAAGGCATAAAATCAAGCACATATCTGGACCCGGAATGTTTTTGAGAGGGTATTTGGCATCCTGAAGTCCCATTTCGGATGCCTTGATTTATCAGGAGGGAGACACCTATATTCATAGCCCCTTGTCTGCAATATTATCTTGGTGTGTGCCACTATGCACAACATATGTGTGTGGACTAATGTCCCCTGGGATGTACGAATAGATGACCCCAGGGAGGAGGAGAAGGACGATGATACCCCACCTCAGGCTGGAGAAATACAAAATATTGCTGCTGGGGCACGCAGATGTGCACGTATTGTGCAGAGCTTCTTTGCCTGAAAATTGTAACTAATATTTCACAGTGCAACAATTTGAAAATGAATCACTTACCCACACGTTTATCTTGGAGTATCTGTCACATTCAAATGCAACAGCAAAACTCATCCACATCTAGGAAAGCAAGACTAGGCCACAACAGTGGGAAATCAAGTAGGAACACACTCAGGAAGACCAAACAACTACACACAAAACACTGACTATGACAAATAGTGTGTGACATACAGATGACATTGCAGCTGTATGTCTAGGCCTGTCTTACTCAAATCAGTGGTCATCTGGCATGTGTGTCAAACAATGTCATAGCATGTCTCATACCCTTGGCAAACTCCATGTGTTAATCAGAACATATTTCCACATGCATGTTGTACTCAGAGTTGTCAGGACTGTTCACACAATCCACCCACACTCATTGTGCATCTGACAAAGGATGTTGGCTGCAGCTATGTGTGAGTGTCCATGTAAAACACACACATTTTGAAGTACAACTGAGACACTCCTGTACTGAACTGGCACAGCCACTTTGTGGAGGTGACTCACAGACTACACAAGTGCTGTGGCTGGAGTTCGGAGATGTCTGGGTGTCAGTCACTCATCCTGCATACAATGGATATCCTACGGCAAATATTGCTCGCCCTGTAGAAGAATCAGTGTCCATTGGCAAATATCACTTGGAGAAAATACTGTGACATGCATGAAGGACTGGACAGTGAGGATGAGGAAGATGAGGAGCAAGTTCAAATTTCCCAAACAGTGCCAACAACGTGGCACTTGAGGCCTACAGTACACAATTTGGCTTCAACATGTGGGAATGACTATACAATCTTAAAACATCACTCCACAAAACAACATTGTAGATATGTGAGACCACACACATAAACACACACATTGTGTAGGCTACTAAACATCCCAGTCACACTGTCAGTAGGTCCATCTGTGTGCTTGCCCAGTACAAACAAGTGTGAGTGATGCATGTGTGAACTGACACTATCTGTACCGTGGGTCTGCAGTCCACTATCTCCCAATGGAGTGCCAATGCAATAAAGGTACAAATAGCATCCCAATTCACAGACTCGTGTAAGTCCCTAGTAAATAGTAAGGCAAGGCTGACATATATCACATGTAAGTCCCTAGTAGATAATAGGGAAGGCTGACATTAAAAACCTGTAGGTCCCTAGTAGATAATAGGGAAGGCTGACATTAACAACCTGTAAGTCCTTATTAGATAATAGGGCAAGGCTGACATAAATCACCTGTAAGTCCCTAGGTGATAATAGGGCAGGGGAGTGTAGTCATACAGTGCCATACCTGCACTTGAGTGTGCACTGATGTGGAGCCTGCCATCCCTGTCTGATGGCAGCCCTGCCATGCAGACTGTGTGCTAAAAGGGAAATCTGTGCAAAACTACACGGTGAGGAAATGTACAGTCAAAGTGCATGTGCAAAGAACATTGTCACAAAATGCAACCTTAATGTCCCCCCTAGGTGCCCCAGGATTTGTGTGGCCTGCAACTTTGAGCATGGACAAATGCAAAGATGCATCATAGCGCCTGGGAAACCACCTCTTAACATTTACGTACAGTAGAGATGTATCTACAGAGGGTAACTTTATTCACTAATATGAGCAAAGATATTGCTCTGAAGGAGTGCTATGACCCATGAATTGATCATTAAGATTGTTGAACTGATATCCCTAAACACACCACTGTAGTAGGCAGAAGATATCACACATGAAGAACACAACCCATCCACATGCATGGCATGACAAACACATCCATGGCACATGTCTGTCCAGCACATCCCAACACTTGCCTGCATGGGAAACCGTAAGTTACCCATGTTGTGAGACAGTCTGATGCCCACCCCTTGGGACACACATTATATAGTCACTGGAATGCCCTGTCATAGGGGTGGGTTAGCTGGCGTCAATCCAGGGAAATTCAACAGCATCCCTGGATATACACTTAGCAAGGGTATCATGTGCATGAACATGTTGAGCACACGGGTCAGCTATCCTAAGCTGTGTGGCTGCACAAACTGTGGAAATGTGCCATCTGTGTAGTCTGATTCCAATAATGCATGTACCGTCACATATGTACACTCACAGTAAACATACTGAACACATGGGAAGACAGGAATGTGGTTAATAGTGAAGCTCCTGTGGAGCTAGCAGCTTGTAAATGAGACCCTAATTATCACAACACTTGTCTGCACCACACATTATAACCAAACCCCCCCTTGCGTGACAGCCTGCTGTGTGTACTTTGGGATGCAGCACATATTGCGCAGTGTGCAGTCCTACATGTGGGTGTATGGGCCACATTTCATGGCTAGTCCATGGCATCCATGGGGGTAAACTAAAATCTAAGCAATGGACTGAGATGCCAACACATAGGGGCATATTTACAGTTTCCTTGCACTGCCCTGCGCCTCCCTAACCAAACCATGGAAGCGCTTTATTTATAATACAGCGCACCATGGTGCTCGTTAGCACAACTGCGCAAAAATATTTGGAGCAGTTTTGGCGCTTTGCTGGACTAGCGCCAAAAATGGTGCTAGTCCAGCAAAGCTCAGGTAGGCCCATAGGATATAGCACTAACATCAGCTTAATGCCTGGCCTGGGCTGGTGTTAAAAAATGGCGCAGTGAAATCTTTTAGATTTCTCTGTGCCATTTCTTTGGGCCTCTCTGGGTGGGGGGCGCCCCCATTGCATAGATTATACCTAGCACAGGCACAATGTGGCTCAAGGGTTTACAATGTGGCGAAATGCTAGCATTGCGCCACTTTGTAAATATGGCGCAGGGTCAGGGCCTGTCTAGCGCTGCAGTACCATAAAAATAAATGACTCTACGGTGGCCCTAACGGGCGCAAGGGGCTTGTAAGTATGACCCATAGTTGGCACATGAGGCAAACCTCTAAAGTTGTCATGTCCATGAATCATAGGAAATGTGGCCTATGCATTATTTGATCGTAGTAAGGCATGTACCATCACCTATGCAGACTTACAAGACATACCTTGGACACATGGAAAGAGAGGAGTATGCGGAACACAACTATTCACAGGCAACACAACAATCTACATGACTGATAACATGTGAAAATGAATTCCACTGGACACTATACATCTTTATACATATTACAGTCATTGCGTAAAAAGAAAAAGGACGCATTGTCAAAAACGTGATGCATCACCACAGGAAGTGAGGTAATGGATCTGATATGCTGCACACTAGGAAATGCAAAGTTACAGTTTCTGTTACAGTCACAGTCTTTTTGTTTGTGTTGGAGAGAGATGGTGTGCTTTGTGAGCTGTGTATAATAGTGCTGTTAGAGATGTCCTTTGTGCTGTCTTCTGTCTCCATAGTGTCCCTGATACCTGTTTTGTCCTATATATTTGTCTTTGTATTGTTTTGTGATTGTATTGTTGGGTGCCTGTCTTTGGAGAGCTTTTGTCCGTTTGGTTAATTAGGGGCAGTTTGGGGTTATATATGCTTTGTGAAGGGTACCATTGGTTGGTTTAGGGACATGTCAGGGAAGGGACAGACCATTCACCTCAGTGCGGATGTATTGGGAGGCTTCATATGGTTAGTCACTCATTACCTCCCTAATATGGTGCCCATGGGGGTTAAAGAGTGTCAGGATACTTCAATTCGATTTCCTCAGAAGCAGAAGATAACTCCTCAGTCCCGACCCGAGCTACTCACAACGAATATTAATCCTTCATGCTGAGTACCCCGGAGGGGGAAAGGGGAATGGGATGGTAGAGAGACTGCCACAGAGATGATGAACGCCAGTACTCAGTCTGCCTCTTCACATCTAAGATTGGATACAGCACCTGCAAGAGTCACAGTCACAATTACTAGGGACATACAACATCAGTTTTTCACTTTCTACTCTCAACACTTAATTCTCTTTAATTCTATTATTTCTTCACTCACCCTGAGTTCTCTGTAGCCTTGCTTCTCTCTATAAATGATAGCTCTTCTTAAAAAAATGCTTATTACTGATTCTGGAAGAACTTCTCAACCTTTGTTAGAGATTGGTTTTATGTTGCTATATATATATATATATATAGTTGGTGATAATGCGTTCTTCAAATCAGCTGATGTTATTTAATTTCTCCTGTCTTATTGTGACTTCTGTCAATACTTGTATTTGTAAATGCTTGTTTATTAAAGTTTTTTTCTCCTTTCTTACTTCGACATTTGTTGATAACTTGTATTTGTAAATGCTTGTTTATTACAGTTAGTTTCTCCTTCCTTACTTCGACATCTGTCGATAACTTGTAGTTGTAAATGCTTGTTTATTTAAGTTTGTTTCTCTTTTAAACTCTATTTGGGTTTATTACCATTGAATTTGTAAATGCTTATTTGTTAACAGTTCGTTTCTCCTTTAAACTTGGCCTTCGTTTATAACCTTGACATTTGTAGATACTTGATCTTTTAAAGTTCGTTTTTTCTTTGACTTTAATATCTTAAACAAGAACCTTGTAAACATAAGATTAATTCAAACATTAACTCTGTAGCCTTGCCGACTTCCACGGGAACGGTCTACTATCAAACTCTTTGAATAAACCTTGACAATATTTATCAGTTTTCTGTAATATAATCTTCAAATGTAATTTTACCTCACAGGAGTTTCTGTTCTGAAGCGCGCTCTCTCTCCACACAGCTGATTCCTGTCAGACCTCAGTTAAAGTGCAAGGCTTCCAGCTGGAGAGCTCGTAACCTAGCAACCAACCGATTGCAAGACTAGAACTGTAACTAACCTTCAGGACTCACAGCGGCCATCTTGGATCTTCTCTTCTTTATTCTTCCTTTGAAATAAGCGCAAGATTACTCTGCAAACCTTCTTCCAGTTTGGGCTTTGCTGTCTCCACTGAGGATATCTCTTTGCTTTTCTCATGCACTTCTTTGATTTGACTTGGCAAGTTTGTGTGGTCATGACAAAGAGTAATACAGGGATACCGGATGGAGGCACGCAAGCTGCAGTGGGGGAAGGCCCTGTCACACATGACCCGTATCTTGAAAGTTGAGCGCACTGCCCGCCAATTGAAACATCTCTGGGAAGACACCATCAAAAGGAAATGGGACCTTCTGGCCCACCTGGGAATCGAGGTCGCTGGAACTGTGGGTGAGTACGCAATCTATGTGGCTGACTCCTGTTTTGCAATTGCAAGTACATGTCTGTTGGCCATAGGGCCTCCTTTACCAAGTTAAGACAAAGGGCAGGCCTATGAGTAGTGTGTCTGTACAAAACAGCATCCATGACAAGGGCAGCAATGCACCATTAAGAAGATAAATGGCATAATCCTGTCCTTGTTTCTTGGGTTTAGGCACTAAATTCTGATGTTCACTGATGAGGACACAACTGTGTCATGGTGGAAGGGTACATGGTTACCAGGAACACGTGTCCATGTTCACTAAGTGCCTGACTACTGTTGTATGTTGTATAGTCATGTACATGTGATGTCAAAAATGACGCAGGAGCGTGCTGTTGTATGTTATGTGCAGTGCCATGTACAAAGTGTATACATGCTACTACAGACATCGTATGCCACACATTAATATGGACTGTATGGTTGCAGTTGTGTGTAGGATGTGCATCCCAAGAAAATATGCCCTAGTGGCATCATGTGCAACAAAGGACATGTAAATGTTGGACATGGTATATGAGCCCAAACCCATAGATGACAGTAAGGACATGTGCCAGACAACAGGTTCCTACACAAGTATGCAGTGTGGCAAGAGGTTGTTCACTAAACATGTTACTGATCTCTGTGCCACCCATAGCACACGGTAACTCAGGTCAGGTGTGATTAATGACCATGTGAATAGTTCCCTAAGATTAGCAGGACAGTGATCAACATACCACACTTGAAAATGCCAACGTTTTGGCCACCATTGTGGTGTAATACCCCATAATCTGTGTTGTAGGTCGCTACATTTCCACCTCATGTCATCCTCACAGATCTTGTCATGTGTGTTTGGCCAGAGGGATGTCCATTCAACATTGTCATACGACATGCCATCTCTCACAACATCATCAGATCGTGGTGGTCCAGATAGTGTCCATGATGTGATGCAAACAGCTTCACACAATGTACAGCATTAGCCAGTGCTGTTCCAAGATCCCTGTGCAGATAAGGTGTAGGAAATGCATGCACCCACATATGAGATGAAGGCGCTGAGTGCTGTTGTGCAACACACTGACCAGAGTTTTGGACACATATACAGGCAATGGGCAGCATAGTGGGAGACAAAGTAACTCGGGGACTATGCATCAGGTCATGGCACAGCTCAAAAGGTAGTGACTTGTGTGGATATGAGAGTAGTGTCATGCTCCTCTGTGTGACGTGGGTGACTGTTCCACCCTCCAATTTGACATATGATACCTGTAACATCCATGTTCCATGTAGCAATGTGTTCAGACATCTGTGCTTGCCATATGAGACACAAACTGTTGTGAGACCACATTTACTTGCAGTCCTTGCTCAGATGAGTTTGGTACATGCCAACAGATCTGAGGTTACTTGCACAAGCATGAGGGACATTTATGAGCAATCCAGCATGATAAGTATGACCTACCATGGTCACATAGCTGATGTGTATGATAATCCTAGTCAATGGTGACATGGTCCTTTGAAGATTTTCCAAGATGGTTTAATGTTATTATGCATGACCAATGTGTAGATGATGGTTGGTGTGCAGATGCAGGATGGCATTGTGATTTGTGCTGGCCAACGTGTGACAACTGCAGATTGTGTTTTCATTGCATGTCTGTTTTTCATTTTCCTAATATACATTTGGCTGACATGTCCCATTCATGTTGCAGCTGCAAAAATTGCCCCATCCCAGATGCGCCAGTTTAAGAAGTGCGCGGAACGCTACCGCCACATACGTCTGGTCACGAAGGGCTACTGAAGGATGGGGCGGTTTTATGAGAGGGAACGAGCATCGGGTGAATGGAAAGCATTCCCTCATGGGGGTCCACCCAAGGAACCATCCACCTCCAGGACCCACACAGCAGGCAGGTCTGCAGCCACATACAGGGCAGGCTCTACATGGGTAGGACCATCATCACCATCTGAGACAACGAGTGCCCCAACTGGTTGGCAGGCTGTACCTACATAGCCACCCTATGTGCAGGAATTTTGCACAGAGCTTGTGGGCCTGAAATATAGGTTTGCCAGCTTTGAGCACCGGAATGATCAAATGATGAAGATGCTCAGAGAGATCATTGCTGTAGTAATGAGGCGCTGAGGTGGACAATGGTGCAGATAGACACTACTTCCCTTGTATATATTTTTGTACATGGTTGGGGTATTTAGATAGTTAGGGTTAGATTAGTTAGTGTAGTGTAGATTAGTTGTAGGACATAGTAGTTTTTTCATAGGGGGTGGGTTTTTAGGTAGCTCTTTTTTTGGTCTGTTTGGGGGGGGTGATGTTTTGGGTATGTGTGTTATTAAAAATAAAAAATACCCCCAAAAATAAAAAATTTACTAAAATAGAAAAATATATATGATTGTTTAGGCTATGGCCCTCATTCCAACCCTGGCGGTCTCTGACCGCCAGGGCGGAGGGCAGCGGAAGCACCGCCAACAGGCTGGCGGTGCTTCCTGGGCTATTCTGACCGCGGTCAGAAAAGGGGAACCGGCGGTTTCCCGCCGGTTTTCCCCTGGCTCAGGGAATCCTCCATGGGGTTTCCGACCCCCTTCCCGCCAGCCTGTTTCTGGCGGTTTTCACCGCCAGAACCAGGCTGGCGGGAACGGGTGTCGTGGGGCCCCTGGGGGCCCCTGGACTGCCAATACCACTGGCATGGGCAGTGCAGGGGCCCCCTAACAGGGCCCCACAAAGATTTTCACTGTCTGCTTAGCAGACAGTGAAAATTGCGACGGGTGCCACTGCACCCGTCGCACCCCTGCAACTCCGCCGGCTCCATTCGGAGCCGGCTTCATTGTTGCAGGGGCTTTCCCGCTGGGCCGGCGGGCGCTCTTTTGGAGGGCGCCCGCCGGCCCAGCGGGAAAGTTGGAATGGCCGCCGCGGTCTTTTGACCGCGGGGCGGTCATTCGGCGGTGACCGCATGGCGGGCGGCAGTCAGAATGACCGCCTATATGTTTAGTTAGTCAATGTTTAGCTGTAGTTACTGTTGTCCTTACCTATTGATGTCTTTTAAGGGGGATAAGGGGTTGATGTTTACCATGTGGCGTTAGATGTATAGAATAAGTTAAGATAAGATAAGTTACTTGTCAGAACAAGTTAGGATAAATTAGTGCAGGATAGGGTAGTATAGGTAGGTTAGTTATTTTAGGGATTTTCTAGGCTAAGATTTGTAGTTTGATTAAATCTTGTATTTTCCTACTGGATGGTCTCCATCATGATTTACTGTCTAGGTGGTAGCATTTCTGCAAGGTCATGTTAGGCACATGCCTTTGCAAACAGTAGTTAATTACATATGGTCAAGTACCTGTCAGGTTGGCAATGGTGTCCCATCCGCAAATCCAGACATCGTTCAGCAATGTACATGACACTCTAGATGTGCATGGATACACATCCCAAAAGAGGTATTCGTACACCATTTCTCTGTGTTGTGAAGTAATGTGACTTGCATTGTCACTATGTTGTTGTCATTACACTCCCCCTAAATCTAGATTTTGTTACTCAGGCGCTCTAGGCTGCCCCTCACAGTCTTAGAAATGCATCATTTATTTGTCACATCAATGTTTTCCTGTTGCTACCATCCTTGCTTGGCCCATCCACTTGTGTCGTGATTGGTGTCAGCTATCGCAATGCATGCATGCTAACTGTAACATGCCATGCGTGGGATGCTCAGGTAAAAATTTCTAGTCCACATAGCTATCAGCCACCTCAATCATGTTGTAGTCAGTGTGCGTGGCTTTGGGTATGGTACAAATCCACACATATCCCTTAGTCAGGTACTCAGGGGAATATTGACAAGCCCCTAGTGCCACCAGAGTGTCTCTTTTTGTAATGCTCCAGTGGCACTGTCCCCTTTCACTTATTTACAAGGTTTCATTAAGTCATTTTGTGTGGCTGAATGCTGCATTGTATATATGTCCCCCCATGTAGAGGGGCATGCAATGGATGTTGCTGTGGGCATACCCACGCAACACCCATTGCTTTTTGCGCTGTCTGAGATTTACAATGGAATGTAAACCTGAGGCAGTTCCAAAATACTGATGCCACCCAGGGGTGGGGTGGCATGGCACAACGTGGAGAAAAATCTATATTTCTGCTCATTTTTGCTTCTTCTATGTGTGCTGCACTGTGCAGCACACTAAATAGGAGCAAGCAGCCATTACAGATTGTTTATGTGCAGGAAGGGACAACTTCCTGCACATAAACAACCACTCCCTGCAATGCAGGCACCCTTGCACTATTATGCAAGGGTGCCTGCATTGCACTAGGCAGCTGATTCAGCACCAGCGCTAGGGAAAACACATGGGTGTGCAGTATTCTATGCTTGTGGCACCGCGCTGCACCATTTTGTTGTAATTAGACCCCTCAGTCTATTGGCTTCACGCAATCCATGAAGTTCACACAGTTACTGCCTCTGACAAAGATTCAACACACATGATGTATTGAGTGAATGTATTTACATATCCAATAATTATATATGTAGTACTGTACTGTACACAGGCGAATGACCACATGAGTGATCCTAAGCCATTGGATGTCCAGACACAGTCCAAGTGGGGGGGGCAAGTCAGGAGACATGTAGGAGAGGAGTGCATCCATGAGGAGGTGATCATATTGTCATTAGGTAGTATTGGCCACAATGGCAGTCCACATGTGTGATTGGTCAACAGTGGGAAAGTGAAGAGGGGAGGTTGATAGTTGTTGCAATGCTGGCCTGATCTTAAGCAAAGAGCAAAAGAGAAACTGTCCATGTGCCACAGACTGAAGCTGCCAGGTGGTTTTGCGGGTGAAAGATGTTCCTGCCACATCTTCATCCTCTGATGTGTGCAGTGCCTCCCGTGCCACGGGTGGTGCTGGTTTTGAAGTGGAGGGAGGCACACACACATCAGGGGCTGGAGATGTGGATTACAAGGTCCCAGCAGCTGTCATCTGTGGAAAGATGAAAGGCATCACTGCAGCAAGGAGGTACTGCTGGTTTTGCAACACAGCAGCAACGTCTCTGTGGTAGGCAGCCAGGTTGTCAATGAGGGAGTCCAGCATCCGCTCCATGGACTCCAGGACAGTTTGGATAACCCCCAGCCTCTTGTCAATCATGCTGGTGCCAGTTTGGGGGGGGCATTTGTTCGTGCCTCTGCCACATGATACCAGCGATGTCGGCCAGGGACTGCTGGAGTCCACAATGCGGAGAGTGGGTGTGCCTGATGGCAGCAGAGTTCTCCTTCTTTGAACTGAGGAACCTATGGACTCCTGCTAGGCTGCCTGCCATGTTCTCCATCCCCAACCACACCTGCTGTGCCAGCTCCTGCTGGACTCACTGATGTAGTTTGGAAAATGATGTCTGGATCCTGGGAGTCCTGGGCTCTGGGTGAGCTGGCAGGTGGTGTGTGTTCCCTGTTGGGCGGGTCATCTTGAGCCCCCGCAATGCCGTGTGTCCTCCCTGCGACCGGAGATGGTGCTTGATGGCACCCAGGATCTGCTGGAGTGTTGGGATTGATGCTTTGCAGCTGGTCATCACCATCATCTGAGTACCAGCTGTACACATAAGTCATCAGGCTGTTAATCATGGTGGCTTATTAACATGGCGCCACACATCAAGTCCCTCATTTATGGGTCCCTAGCGGCACATTGTGCAACCAGGGCGTCATTTTTTGGAATAATCCGTTGGAACATTATGCCAGTCCACATTTACAAGTCCAGACAAAGCCTTCTTGTGTGGCTTTTCCTAGGCTTCTGCATATGGATTCCTTTCATGCATTACACTGAGTGACAGTTGCATGCCTTCGGTGTTGCTTGGGGTGTTCCCACACAACATCCATATCTACGATTTTGGGTATGTGTCACATTCCTCTGCCAGCCCTCATGTTGCAAGAGTGATGCAAGGAGGATAATTGTCCACATTCCTCCTCCTTGTCACCTCTTGCTATGTGTGCTGTATCCTGCACCCCCCATAGTAAAATGCAACCACCTTCATGAACAATCACCTGTATGTGATTGTGCATGAAGGTGTCCCTTCATGCACAACAACACTCATCACTGCAACACAGGTCTCCTGCAGCGTGCAAGTGTTCTGTCCAGAAGGAATATCTACCAGGCACTCACAACACAGTGGCAGATTGGTGCACCAGGCATTTAAGGAATTTCTTTACCAACCTGGAAATAATTAGAGAAAGTGCATAATTTAAAGGGGGTACGATTTATTATTCTAACTCCAGTCCTACAAACTCACGAGAAATTGCATAAATCAGAAAGATTAAATTTACTATTCAAACTCCAACCCAAATATTATTTAGAAAAGTGATGTAAGAAGCAGGGGTTACACAGTGGGATACATTCTCAAAAGGTAGCTTCTAGTTATGCAAACACACTTTCTCTTAAACAGCTTAATCTATCTCGTTGTAGTGAAAGGCAGAGACAGAATGCAAATTCAGAGAAGGTGTATTAAGGGTTAACAGTACCAGCACAACACTTGCACCACAAAACCACTCAGTAAAGTTCCTAGGCCCTTTTATTAACATCAAAATGTATTTTATAGTTGAAATAAAGCCAAAATAACAGAAATTGGATCAGTCACTGGAGAGTTATAATTTCTTCTAGTAACAGTCCCATTTCACATTGCTTCTCCATTCTGCATGGACACTCAATGAATGTCACTGCACCAGCGGAGGAAATAAGGGAGATCCTGCCAGATCCCAGCTCTAGCAGGTATTTCTGCACCAGATCAGGGATCTTACCCATCCAGTGAAATATGCTGAATTTTTTATGGTACAATTTTCCGCCAAAGGGACACAAATCATCATGGTTTTCCTGTAGTCTACTTTCTGTTCGAAGCAGCAACCTTCAAGCAAGCTGGGCTTAAAACAAGAGTCTGATCCAAAGGGCCATCAGACTTTCTGTGGTCCAGGTACAGTCATGGCTGGCAGGTATCTGGACTCTAAGACCTAGACATCAATGCAATGGAGGGAAACAAAGGTACCCAACTTATCACTTCACAAGTACTTAAGAGAAATCATAATTTAGAGGACAGTTTTTGACATTGTGTAACCCCCTTATGTAGGAGATGTACAGTACTGTATCCGTGTGTCTGAGTAACTACACAAATAATGATTTAAATCACATGTACTCATTTATTTTTATTTCATTTATAGCTCTACACCTCATAGTGCAAGGCGACAGAGCACTTTAAATCTCCCACAGAAATACTATGAATCATACAAGTGTGCAAATCAATGAGCAAGAAATACTACATAAGACAATGAAGGTCAAGAAGTGTAGAAGTCTCATATTGCCCACACTTAACAGTTACAGACATTATTTGTTAAGAGTGCATGGAAAGGCAGATTTCTAAAATGTCTGTACTAACAAGACTTTATTGCTACCCAAAACAACTCTTCTTTGCAACATCAAATTGAGGAAAAAACAATAAGGATCTAAATCCATAACTTGCAGCTGGTTCATAGCTCACTGTGCCATAGCAGAAGGATTGTAAATTACAAACTGACATAGAGATCATGTTATTACTTACAAAAGCAGTAACCCACTTACCTACCTTTACAAAATACAAATCTGTGATCTGCATGTTACTGTGAGAAACTGGGGCTGATTGCAGAGGCCCCCTAACTTTTTGCCCCCATTTTCCACTTTATGCTGGTGTTTTCCTGACTCTGATGGTGCCCTGGGTACTGCTAACCAGTCCCAGGGCCTGTGCTCTGTGTAAAATGGATATGCAAATTAGGCTAATTATAATTGGCTAAGTTAACCTACCTATAAGTCCCTAGTATATGGTAGGGCATGTAGGTTTAGGGACCACAGCATAGGTGGTGCACACCTAGGTGCATTGCTGAGGTGCCCAGTGTCATTTTAAAAGCAAGCCTGCCTTGCTGGCTGCTTTTAAATTAAAGTTATATGCAAATTCGACTTTGGAATTAAAGGTACTTCCAAAGTCTTAAACTACCTTATTTTTACATATAAGTCACCCCTAAGGTGTGCCCTATGTGCCCCTAGGGCTGGGTGCCATGTAACTATAAGCAGGGACTTTATAAAAATAGATTTATAAGCCCTGGTGAGGTAAAAACAGCCAAATTCGTTTTTCCCTCATTGAAGTAAATGGCCTTCATAGGCTAGAATGGGCAGACTTTATTTTAAATTTTAAAGTCTCCTTAAATGTTACATACCAAGAATTTGGTATCAAATTGATTGTTATAATAAATCCCACAACTTCCAGTTGTTGGATTTAATATAACTAGTGCAGGTAAAAAGTTTAGACTTTACCTAAAAAGTTGCCAATTTCAGCTCTGCATTGTTTTTGCTGCTGTGCTCTGATTGGCCAGCCTGCAGCAGCTTCTGCCAGGCTACTTTAATGAGGTGTGAAGTGGCCTGACTTCACACAAAGGAATGTGCTTGGGGGAGAGAATCTCCCCTCAGCAGATGGTGATGCAGGAAGGGGGAGGGCTGCCAAACTGGTCTTCAAAGGCAGAGAAGGACATTTGCAGCACCCAGCAACACCCCCACATCCTGCAACCCCAGACAGCTAGGTGCCCCCTTGATTAGATTAGGAGAGGGCAGGAGAGGGGTGTGTTTATGATTTTTAGCCACACCAGTGGGTGGGCTCAGCCAGATCTCTCCTCCAAAAATCAGATTCATCCATTTTGGATTTTTGGAGACTGTTGCCTTCTGGGATGGATTTTTGCCACACTTCCCAGGAAGTGGTCATCACAGGGGGACGACCCTGTCCCTGATTGGAGAACCAGGGCCCCCCTGCTTTACACCCAGGAGCAAGGATAAAACTGGCAGACCTGCACCCACGCCTCAGATCCCCACCAAATTTCAAGAAGAAGGAACTACAAGGAGAAGAAGGACTGCCCTGCTGGACCCCTGGCCTGCACCTGGACCCTGCACTCAGAAAGACTGCACCAGCTGCACACTTGGGCTTCACCACAAGAAGGACTTTGCCTGGCTTCCACTGGTTCAAGGAGGGACTCCCTGTTTGCTACAGGTGAAAAATTGCTAACCAGAGTCCCCTGCACCAACTCCTGAAAAAGTGACCAGCTGACCACTGTCCAGTGGCCAAAAAGGAGTTTGCGCCAGGTGCATTCTGGGAGTTGAAGTCCGCACTTCCCAAGGACCATCACAGAACTTCTGGACCCTTGGGGTGAGCTGTGGACCCCAAAAGAACCTTAAAAGAACATCTGGGTGAAGCCCCAGAAGTTTGGAAAAGATTGGAGAAATTTTGGAAAAAAGCTCCATAAAGTGACCGACCCGACGCGGAAATTCTAGCCGGCTTGCCTCAACCGCGACCCGGCCTGACTTCGTGGTTCGTCCCGGTAAAGAAAAACATCCAAAAAAGAGACTAAGTCCGAACGTAAAAAGTTGACCGGGACCTTCCAGCCATCGTATCCGAGAAGGGCTCCACGGACGTCGGATCAAGATCCAGGTTTACCCCGGTCGAAGGATTTTCATCTCAAAAAAACGACTAAGTCCGAAGGTAAAAATCACCACCGAGGAAACCGACTTCGCGTATCCGGACAAGGGCTCCAGGAGGTCGGATCCAACTGGCAGGTTCGTCCCGGTGAAGAAAAACTTCAAAATAAAGACTAAGTCAGAAGGTAACTTTTTAACCGAGGCTTCCCGCGACCTGTAGCCGAGCAGGGCTCCATCGCGGTCGGCCTGAAAGTTTGACTTTGTCCCGGTCCTGGTGCAACCAGATGACCCGATTGGCGCTTTTTGTTTCTCTGCGCTAGAAAATAATAATACTTTAAAAAATCATATCTCCGGTTCCCCTGAACCGATTTTAATCGTTTTTGTGTCATTTTAAAGATAAAAATATAAGCTATTTTTATAAATTGGTTTAGGATTTTTAAACTGTTTCCTGTGTTTTATTTAATTACTGTTGTGTGATATTTGAATGCTTTACACTTTGTCTCCTAAGTTAAGCCTTGACGCTCGATGCCAAGCTACCAAGGGTAGAGTTGGGATTAATTTACTGAGACCTAACTGTACTTTTGTGGAGGTTTGTGGCTTGTTGCTAGGTGTAGGTACCCACCTGCCCTACCAGTAACCCATTTTCCAACATAATTTGAAGCAGCGACGGGATCCTGTACTTGTGTTCAATATCACGTTACAGTTTTAGATGAAACAAATTAAAAATCCTTTAAATTGTCCTAGTGCAAAAATTGTTTTTAATTTTTAATTTTTTTTTTTTTTTTAAATTAATTTGGATTAATTTCAATTATTGAATTTTTGTAATTTTTTCTAAATTCTTGTTTCCAATTTTTGCAAAAAGTTTTTGTTGACACAAAACTAGGGAACCATGGAGCTTGATCTGGCTAGCCTACCCACACTGACAGTAGTCCAGCTTAGGGGGTTGTGTATTGAGAGGGGGTTGCCTGCAACCCCTGATCTCAGGAAGCAATCCTGATTAAATCCCTGACAGCATGGGCTGAGGCCCAAGAGGTAGAGACAGAGGAAGCTCCAGAGGAGGAAGAAAAAGAGAAAGATGTTAACTCTATCCACTCAGGGGAGGGAAGGCATCAGACCCCAAGTGAGGAAGAGGAGGAACGGTCCTCACTGGACACAGTCACTAGGGGCAGACCCAAAGCTAGTGGTAGGAAGAGGGTCCTTTCAGGAGGAGAGAACCCATCCATCAGGGAGAGAGAGCTGGAAGCCCAGCTAGCCTACATAGCTTTGGAAGCAGATAAGCTTGCCCTAGAAAAGAAAAAGTGGGCAAGCAAAGAAAAAAAAGATGGAGGCAGTGAGAAAGAAACTGAGGTGTCCCTGGGTGGGGGGTTTTGCCCCCAGATTACCCAAAGGGGTGGTTCCTGCTTATGTAGAGGGGGATGACATAGATAAGTGGCTGGGGGCCTTTGAGAGGGCCCTCCAGATGAGGAAGGTCAAGCCTCAGTACTGGGGTTCACTCCTTTGGGAGTTAGTTCCCAACTCTGGGAGGGATAGGCTCCTAACCATGAGTGGGGAGGATGCAGAGTTGCTTGACTAAAAAGTTTGGTCTAACCCCAGAGCAGTATAGGCTTAAGTTTAGGGACACCCAAAAGACAAGCACCCAGTCCTGGGTGGACTTTTTGGACATTTCAGTAAAAGCACTGGAGGGCTGGATACAGGGCAACAGGGTAAGTACCTTTGAGGGGCTGTACAATTTGATTATGAGGGAGCACCTTCTAACTAATTGTGTCCAAGAGAGGTTACACCAGCATCTAGTGGACTCTAAGCAGACCAACCCTAGAGAGCTAGGGGAGGCAGCTGATGAGTGGTTGAGAACCAGGGTGGTTGTCAAGTCCCAGGGGGGAGACTCCAAGAAGGGGGGGTCAGGTCCCCAAAAACCTAAGGAGGGAGGTGGTAAGCCCACCACAGAGACTCCCTCTGTACCCCAGAACCCTAAAAAGGAGGAGAGTAAATCCCACTCCCACTCTGACCAGCAGAGACAGGGAGACCCAGGGTTAAAAAAACTCTTGGACAGTAGGGCTTGCTTTGACTGTCAGCAGACAGGTCACTTCAGAGGAGATGCAGCCTGTCCAAAGAAGGTGGTTAGCACTGGGCTGTCCAGTGTAGCCATAGAGGAGGATTCCTCAGATGATGAAGTCCTCCTAGCATTGTGCTGGGAGACAGGACCAGATGGTAAGCTGGTGATCCCTGAGGGTGGGAGTAGGCACTTCCACCACATTCAAGTGAATGGGATCCCTACCACTGGCCTGAGAGACACCTGTGCCAGTCACACTGTAGTGAGTGACCGGTTAGTGACCCCAGACATGTATGTCCCAGGAAAGACAAAGAAAGTCAGGATAGCCACAGGGGAGGTCACCTCCAAACCTGTAGCCATAGTGCCCCTAGATAGGGAGGGTATCCTTGACTGGATTAGGGTGGTAGTCAGTGCTGACCTTCCCCTAGATTGTATCCTGGGCAATGACCTCCCAGAGGTGAGTCTGGTCACAGATGGGGTGGTCGCCCAGGGCGCCCCCCCAACCCAAAGTCCTGGGGAGTCAGTCCCTACAGTTAGGAGACAGGGGTCCCCAAGAAAAGGAAAGAAGAAAAGGAAGGGTAGGCCACTCTTAAAGAGAGTTCCAGGGAGCCAAGGGCCTTCTGCCCCAGTAAGGGGGGAGCCCAGAGTTGGCACTGGTGAGGCCTCACCTGACCCCAAGGAAGTCCTGAGTAGTCAGGCAGCTGTCCAGATGCAGGGTGTTGCCCCTGCACTGACAGAAGGGAGAGTGGAAGGAGGGTGTCTGCCACAGGAGGTGGTAGCCCCCCACTCTAGACAGCAAGAGGGGTGCCGGGACCCCAAAGATGCCCCTAAAGCAGCTCAGCCACCTGTCAGTGGAGAGCTTAGGGTGTGGTTCTGGGTACTGACAGCTGTCAGTAGCCTCTGCTGGGTGCTAGCCTTCCTGGCAGCACTGTACTTGGCCTGGGAGGCAGACCCCAAGGCCAATAGCAAAGTAGGCCCCCTGACCCTGTTGGTCATGGTGGGGTTGCTCAAGTGTTGGGTGACCTCTTTGGGTAAGCCAGGTGTTGCCCTAGCAAAGTTAGGAGTAGGGGAGGTGGGCACCTCACTACCCAAGTTGACAGAGAGAGAGGAGGAAGACCCCCCTAGAGGGAAGTTTCAGTTTGAGTTGGGTCCTTTTACTGTTGGGATGGCTTCACTACCCAGAGGGAGTGACCCTGACAGGAGGATATAAGGCAGAGTAGGCCCTGCAAAGGGACAGCCAGTTTTCTTCACTGTCTTCCTCGCCTAACAAGCCAGGAAGACTCTCCCAGGGTTGGGCTGAGTCTCCTGGGCGTGTGGGCTGGGGGGGGGTTGTGTGAGAAACTGGGGCTGATTGCAGAGGCCCCCTAACTTTTTGCCCCCATTTTCCACTTTATGCTGGTGTTTTCCTGACTCTGATGGTGCCCTGGGTACTGCTAACCAGTCCCAGGGCCTGTGCTCTGTGTAAAATGGATATGCAAATTAGGCTAATTATAATTGGCTAAGTTAACCTACCTATAAGTCCCTAGTATATGGTAGGGCATGTAGGTTTAGGGACCACAGCATAGGTGGTGCACACCTAGGTGCATTGCTGAGGTGCCCAGTGTCATTTTAAAAGCAAGCCTGCCTTGCTGGCTGCTTTTAAATTAAAGTTATATGCAAATTCGACTTTGGAATTAAAGGTACTTCCAAAGTCTTAAACTACCTTATTTTTACATATAAGTCACCCCTAAGGTGTGCCCTATGTGCCCCTAGGGCTGGGTGCCATGTAACTATAAGCAGGGACTTTATAAATATAGATTTATAAGCCCTGGTGAGGTAAAAACAGCCAAATTCGTTTTTCCCTCATTGAAGTAAATGGCCTTCATAGGCTAGAATGGGCAGACTTTATTTTAAATTTTAAAGTCTCCTTAAATGTTACATACCAAGAATTTGGTATCAAATTGATTGTTATAATAAATCCCACAACTTCCAGTTGTTGGATTTAATATAACTAGTGCAGGTAAAAAGTTTAGACTTTACCTAAAAAGTTGCCAATTTCAGCTCTGCATTGTTTTTGCTGCTGTGCTCTGATTGGCCAGCCTGCAGCAGCTTCTGCCAGGCTACTTTAATGAGGTGTGAAGTGGCCTGACTTCACACAAAGGAATGTGCTTGGGGGAGAGAATCTCCCCTCAGCAGATGGTGAGGCAGGAAGGGGGAGGGCTGCCAAACTGGTCTTCAAAGGCAGAGAAGGACATTTGCAGCACCCAGCAACACCCCCACATCCTGCAACCCCAGACAGCTAGGTGCCCCCTTGATTAGATTAGGAGAGGGCAGGAGAGGGGTGTGTTTATGATTTTTAGCCACACCAGTGGGTGGGCTCAGCCAGATCTCTCCTCCAAAAATCAGATTCATCCATTTTGGATTTTTGGAGACTGTTGCCTTCTGGGATGGATTTTTGCCACACTTCCCAGGAAGTGGTCATCACAGGGGGACGACCCTGTCCCTGATTGGAGAACCAGGGCCCCCCTGCTTTTCACCCAGGAGCAAGGATAAAACTGGCAGACCTGCACCCACGCCTCAGATCCCCACCAAATTTCAAGAAGAAGGAACTACAAGGAGAAGAAGGACTGCCCTGCTGGACCCCTGGCCTGCACCTGGACCCTGCACTCAGAAAGACTGCACCAGCTGCACACTTGGGCTTCACCACAAGAAGGACTTTGCCTGGCTTCCACTGGTTCAAGGAGGGACTCCCTGTTTGCTACAGGTGAAAAATTGCTAACCAGAGTCCCCTGCACCAACTCCTGAAAAAGTGACCAGCTGACCACTGTCCAGTGGCCAAAAAGGCGTTTGCGCCAGGTGCATTCTGGGAGTTGAAGTCCGCACTTCCCAAGGACCATCACAGAACTTCTGGACCCTTGGGGTGAGCTGTGGACCCCAAAAGAACCTTAAAAGAACATCTGGGTGAAGCCCCAGAAGTTTGGAAAAGATTGGAGAAATTTTGGGAAAAAGCTCCATAAAGTGACCGACCCGACGCGGAAATTCTAGCCGGCTTGCCTCAACCGCGACCCGGCCTGACTTCGTGGTTCGTCCCGGTAAAGAAAAACATCCAAAAAAGAGACTAAGTCCGAACGTAAAAAGTTGACCGGGACCTTCCAGCCATCGTATCCGAGAAGGGCTCCACGGACGTCGGATCAAGATCCAGGTTTACCCCGGTCGAAGGATTTTCATCTCGAAAAAATGACTAAGTCCGAAGGTAAAAATCACCACCGAGGAAACCGACTTCGCGTATCCGGACAAGGGCTCCAGGAGGTCGGATCCAACTGGCAGGTTCGTCCCGGTGAAGAAAAACTTCAAAATAAAGACTAAGTCAGAAGGTAACTTTTTAACCGAGGCTTCCCGCGACCTGTAGCCGAGCAGGGCTCCATCGCAGTCGGCCTGAAAGTTTGACTTTGTCCCGGTCCTGGTGCAACCAGATGACCCGATTGGCGCTTTTTGTTTCTATGCGCTAGAAAATAATAATACTTTAAAAATTCATATCTCCGGTTCCCCTGAACCGATTTTAATCGTTTTTGTGTCATTTTAAAGATAAAAATATAAGCTATTTTTATAAATTGGTTTCGGATTTTTAAACTGTTTCCTGTGTTTTATTTAATTACTGTTGTGTGATATTTGAATGCTTTACACTTTGTCTCCTAAGTTAAGCCTTGACGCTCGATGCCAAGCTACCAAGGGTAGAGTTGGGATTAATTTACTGAGACCTAACTGTACTTTTGTGGAGGTTTGTGGCTTGTTGCTAGGTGTAGGTACCCACCTGCCCTACCAGTAACCCATTTTCCAACAGTTACACAATGTGCTTTGCAGCAGGCACAGTGACCCTCTGTGCTACTTCATGAGTCAAAACTGTGACTGGATAAAACATAGAAGTCTTCCGGAACTACACTAACCACCAGAATTATCTTACTGATATTTTAATTCCCTAAAAACTACTTGGCACACAAAGATCCCTGCGGCATGTGTCTTAAATCTGCAATATATGGTCAAATTCTGCCTTTCTGTGAGCAATTAAGTAAGCTAGAACAGATTCACTGTCACATTCGGCCTAGTTGCCAATTTCTTTGCAGCAGATTTTTAAAAAATAAATGAATAAGGTGAATGTCAGACTCCACTTTTCATTACTCCATCCCTTTTCCTCTGCCACACTGGGACCACACATTTTTATCTTCTGGGTGTGTTGTTTTCTTTTTCCAGCACTGTCATGCATAGTACTTACAGGCTTCTTCTCACTCCAGGCACACAGCACAACTCTCAGCTCCCAGCTGCCTCCATCCTTCAGTCAAGTCAGAGGGGCTAGATGAGAGTCAGTCATTTTGTGCCGGCAGGCATAGTTCACCATTTCCAAACTTCAGAGTTGGTGTAGTGGTGTCTCTGGCTTACATCTCCATGGCAGACAGAATCCGTCTGGTCTTTCCAGGTCAGCATTGGCCAGTAGGCTGTAACCCTCCACTCCTTCTCTGCTCACAGCTCAGTCCTTCGTGTTGACTCCAGACTCCTTCCCTTCTTCAGAAGAGCAGGGTCTTTGGATACCAGTTCACAGTGAGTGCAAGCAAAGGAAGAGAATATACATTTGTGAACCTCAATGCAAACAGGAAACATGCAGTTACTTGTCAATAACCTGAAGTTACAAATTCTTTGCGGCGTTTCCATTTGTAACAGAATATCTCATCCGGATGGTGCTCCTCCTGGTCCTGTGGTATACAGCATCATCACTGTTCTCTAGTGAAGCTCCTCACCATTCTTCACCTCTTGATGATTTAGGAGTGCTAATCCATGAACACTTATTCATAATCCCTGGGTCCAATACATACTCTGGCACTTGCACCACCATTTTAACTGCATTAATCTGCCATTGACTTTATAAATAAATATCTTCCCCCCACTGTCTACAACACAGGTCTCCAACCTTTCCTTTTCTGTAGTGAGCTACTTATGATCAGTGAAAATTATTGTGAGCTACTGAAGGCGAAGCAAATCGCTCAATGTTACCAGATGCCCCCATACCCAGCTTAATTGACTTTATACCTAATGTCCATAGAGCCAGATACTATGTTTTGAACAAAATATTTAGACTAGGGGTGTCGCGTAGGCTCTCATTATTCTAATGAGACTACTGGATTTTGAGCAGCAAGATCGTCCATGGTGTGGGAGACTGAGTCTGACCCACAGTGGGTGACACCTGTCGCTCTAAATCCAGGTTTTGCTCCGGCTAACTAGCAGTGCCTCGTCTCTCCCAAAAGGTAGAGATGATTGGGCAGCCGAGCGCATGACATATCATACTTCTCAGGGAAGTTGTGGTCACTCAGGTTGCATCCGGTTCTCTCATCCACAATTCGGTCTCATATATAAATAACAATAAAAGCAGTATAAGTTTTAAAGACTGGTTTAATAAAACGACTGCATTTTAGATAGCAAAGCGTGAGCTGCAATAACCAGAACGACACAACATGAAAATATTAAAATGGTGACGATGAGAGTGAAGCATAAGAATAACGCTATCATATTGCCACTAGAATCGATGGACTATTTTCTATCTGAGTCTTAACTTGATCACAGCATGTTAAACTCTAATCCTGCCCTTCAGGTTCCCCCGGGAGGACATCGACCCTCATACCTGAGCAAAGGCCTGTGGTCTGCGTTAGCATCCGCAGCAAAGCATTCAGCAATCGGCATACAGTCGTGGTTCCCTGGCTGGAATCTCCCTCTTAACGTGTAATGGGACTAGGAAGTGTTTTTATAATAACACAGCTAATGTTCTAAGAAAATGTCTCTACGTAAGGATGTGTATTTTCTACGAATGTTGGAGACTAAACTTCTACCACGTTCACCGGCAATGTACCAAACTGTAGCCTTGACTGAAGCACAAAGTGATCAAGAATGTCTTGTTTGAGAACACAGTGCTGGGCTAAGCAAAACAGTTAGATAAAAGAAATTAAAACAAGACCGTAAAACTGGTTATTGTAAAAATAACAATGCGAAGCTGAATAAAATATATCTAGGTCAAAGTGCACAGTGGCCTAGTGTATTAAACTGACGTGCATGGAGCTATAGCTGAAATGGCTACACAACACCCTCTACTTGTCAGTTAAAGTGGTTGAAAGGCAAAACTAAAAATTACATTGCTTAAAAAAAAAAAAAAAAACTTAAGATATATAAAAACCTTGACAAGTTAAAAGGACACACAAGCATACTACTTGGCAATTTAAAGCATGAGCATGTGGCTTATAACCGAATTCAATGATTATGTCAATTTAAAAAAGTTCCAAATTAAGTACGAGCCATGGAGAACAGGAGATCTTCCACTTCGGCAGGTGACAGAACCGGAAAGTCGGCGCCAAAAATGATCAAGGAGCAAGTGTGTTCCATAGCCCCAGTGTCAAGCAAGGCGACATCCCGTGGAGTGCCCATTGATGAGTTGGTGGCAACTTCCTCCAGGAAGGGTAACTCATAATTAGCTTCACGTAGCAAACGCAGCCTCTGTGCGCATGTCTGGCAATGAACCCTCAGCGAGAACATCAACAGATCAGCATCTAATGCTGGGGGCGCTGCTGTGAAAGACAAACTTCCAGTGCATGTTCGAAAGAGCACCAGAGGCAAAGGAACACGAGCTGCACACAATACAAAACCGGTCTGAATGACAAAGACCAGTCACACTCCAAATGCTCCAGGAGTGTTGCTCCAAAATGCTGTATAATACGTTGACGACACAGCTCCGCTGATGGGAGCGCCGTCATTTGTCCTTGTTGCGGCGGGACAGCCATTGTGCATAAACAACAGCAACAGCAGGATGCCAGCTAATAAAGCCAAAGTTATCGGTAATCCCCCAAAAATACTACCGAAAATTGAGTGTTTAGCTGAAGGTATCAAACCGAATATGGAGGAAAAGGTGTGAACAAAACCAGAACCAACAGCTTTGAAAAAATGTGCTATTCCAGTCGTGCTGGACGCATTAAATATTCATCCCACGAGTTCACCAAAGTGTCTCGCAAAGTTTGTATCTAACAGGGACTGTATTTCTGCTGATGACCTTGCCACTTGAAGTGCGTAGGTCTCGCGAGCAGATGTAAGGGCCACATGCTTTTGAAACAATAAAGCCTTGAGTCTACTTAACTTGTCAAAATTCACGTTTGAAGTAGCAGTGTAAGGCCAGATATCAGCTACCTCCTTAAATTTAGTGGGAGGAAACAATACGTTCCCACAGCATGTAACGACCTTAGAGACCGAAACAACGTAAACTATTCCGGCTCGCATGCCACAAGAGTCTTCACTATTGAGAAGGACGTAGCTGCCATTTGAAAGCACCTGGAACGTAGGTCTAATCAATGGGACTGGAACTCCCTTAAGATAACAAGCCAAGTTTGCAGCTGAGGCGTTACACACCCCATGCAAGGACAGCTGTTTACAAATCATCGAATGGCTGACTGAAGTCTTGCATTCACTGCCACTAAGAAAGACCTCTTTCATGCCATTGAAGCATTTGTATGAGAAGGGAAGCTCCCACACCTCATGGATGTAACTATCTCCCAGCTTTTCATATCTGCACACTGGAATGTGTTTTAAACAGGAGGTGAATTGTAGTGTTGAAATAGGCAGATTAATAACCCCTTGTATTAACCACCCAGCCGATGGTATTTCGGCCATGATAAAAGGCAACTTTTCTAATTTCTCAATGTTAAGCATAACATAAGTCGCTTCTTTCTTGGCCATTAGTTGTTGTTGTCGTGTTTGATTAAAAGAAGAAAATATCTCCCTTGCACTGACGTGCTGCCATGGAACGCGACCTACCTTCAATGTTTGAAGCGTCCAACCCAACTGCATAATGGACCTGATCTGACTCTGTCCATGGTATAAAGAAGACATATCAGATTGTATAATGTCTATGTCAGAAGAGACAATGTTGTTAATTGTATATATCCGGTCGGACATGGTGTTAATCCCATTATCCAGCTAATGCCTTTTTTACATTTTCCTGATCTATTTGCCTTAACCGGGCAGCAGCATCTTGTTGGGAAAGTTTCCATATTTCATTGTGTACTGCATATGAGAAATGCTTCCTACGTGGTGTTCTGAGGCCTGACAAGAAATCTTGCAAGTCAGTGGAGTTAGACAGAAGACTGAAGTGTTCTTTAACCGAGTTCAGTGAGGATGATTTTAGCCACTGTTGGCATAATTTACCTACACTATATGTTGTAATGATATCTGCATGTTCTGGAGATATATAGCAAGGGTCTGGCCTACTCGTCCTAAAATCCTCCGAAGAGTTAATAAAATGTTGATGACACCCATTGATATCTATTGGCCACAATAACCACCCGCCTGGACATGTCAGTGAAGCATTAAACGTACCATTCTGGACCCACTCATCGAGCTTATCTTTAGTTTAATTTGTGTATTTTTGCCATTTGTAAAATTTCGCAGGGGCAGGTATACTGGGCGTGTTTAATTCCCTCATTGTTGCTAAGTCTAAACAACTTGTTTGTTGCACTGTTTCATTTAAGAAGATCATTTGAACGGGAATAAGACATGCTCTAAACAATGTTTCTTCTCCCTTAATTTGCCAATTTTTTGTTCCCCAGACACTTTTCAGATCAAATGATTTGAACCCATATTCATAGCCTTCTATCGATAGCCGGCAAACGAAGGATTCAGAATATATAAATTTCGTATTAGTCAATAACATGTGTATATCCTTACAAGGTGGTACCTTAAAGTAATACGACTCAGTATTCTTTTGGTTGTGCCCCAAAAAATATGCAAACGTTTCCGAATACGTTCTAGAACTCCCTTGCGGTGGAGTTGGACAATGTTCCCATTGCGTGCAATTAAATACCATTTGGGACTGCTCGCTCTATGTATGAAGTGGTGCCCATAATAGTTACAGCAAAACATATCACCATAATTTTCTTTGGATTGGTAAACATCTTCATTTTCAAACACAGTATAATATTGCAATTCTGTCATCATAGGATCAACTGTTTTCACATCCCAATCATCAGATACAATGCCTGGTATCACTATATCATTCATCGATAACTTGAACACATACGGTATTTGAATAATGTCCGTGGGACATATATATCAAACATTACTTTGTCCCAAACAATCCCATCAGGAATTGGCACTGCGGTAATGTTCACAAAGAATAAATCCCTTCGGACTTTGTGTGACGAAAAATGTGGTTTCAATACCTCTTCCACCTGTTCAACTGTTGATTTTTCAGGAAGAAAATGACCATGTATTAATAAGAAAAATATAATAACAAAACCAATCCAAAGTCGAAAGGCTTGGACAGTCAGAAAAAGCCATATATAGTTCCACAGAAAAATGAAATAAGTTTCTTTAAGCCAGTTTGTTAGCTTACGTGCACTTGACAAATCATCTGTTGAAGATGCGAATGAATCTGAGAAGTCATGGTTGAAGTCGGCAAAATAACCAGAGGCAGTTAGTGCAAATGGCATAGCCGTTGTCAGTGGTGGAGTTGGTGTTTCCTGTGGTGGTACACTATAGACAGCACCATCCGTTTGGCTTGTAGTCGAGTTGACTTTGTCAAATGTTTCTAATTAGTTGACGTTAGTGGAACAAATGCAAGATCATCTTCCACCCTCTCCAAGCTCGAGAGGTATCGGTGTTGGTATAAACAACTTGTAATGGAACTTCTTCGCCAGTAGTGAGAGGGATTCGGGAACTACTGGATGTTCCTCTTGGTCGGCTGTGCAGGATCGTCCACATGGTGTAATTTGACATTGTCAATAGAGACAAAACGATTTTCTTTGGCACCTGCCAACGGTGGTAGAATAACAGTTCTGGTACTGTGTATCCCTAGTACAGGGACTGGTGCTCGATAAGAAGGGCCAAATTCCCTTTTCACTGCGACTTTTTTACGTACAAGATCCCCAACTCTGGGAATCCAGCCAGTAGATGTTACTGGCACATCCTTAATTCCTGTGGAGGCGGCACTTTTTGAAGAATTATCTTCACGTAACTGTTGCAATTCCTGTAAGACAGTGACACGTTCATTTATGTCAAAAGGTGTTTCTGCTGCCTCCACACCAGGACCATCAAGATCCGGAACATTCATTCGTGTTCCGAACAAGTACTCATATGAAGTACGACCCCCCAGGGACCTTCTAGGCAAGTTATTTAGTGCTCTCTGGATTCCATACAGGTGATTAAGCCAACTTTGACCCGTACATAGGACTCTGGCTGATTGCTTTAAATAGCAGTTTAATCGCTCCACAACACTATTTCCCTCGGTATGAAATGGAGATGAGTACTGGAGTTGGACCCCCAACGAAGCCATGGTGTCCCTGAATGCCCTTGAGGCAAAAGCAGGGCCCTGGTCCGAATGGAAGGCCGCAACTGCATATGTACAGATAAAGACTCGCAAATCTTTAATAACAGTCCGAGCTTCAGCCGAGCGTTGTGGCCACACCCATACAAATCTGGAGCATGAATCAACAGCGACTAGTAGATATTTGTATGCACTATCATGTGTTAGGGGACCGCAGTAGTCCAAGTACACACACTGCAATGGTTTTTTTGAAATTAGGAGGGGTGTCTGCGGCGGGTGCTTGGCAGTGGAAACTTAGATTTGTTGACAGATGTCACAACAAAGGACATACTGCTTAGTTTCTTTGTAGAGACCTGGCCATCAATAGCGGGCCTGCAAGATTGAAATTGTAGCCGCCACACCAGCATGTGCAGATGCTACCCCCTCATGCGCTGCTTTAATCAATTGTGGTCTTATATCTTTGTTAGGGATGTCTCGTATACCTATGCCTGGTATCTTAACTTCAGCGTTCAGCATACTTCCCATATGACAATGATATTTGTTAGGAAATCCTTTAGGATGGGGCATGCCATCAGCCGTAGCTTTCACGGCAGCCCAAATGTCTGCGTCTGGTTTGGAACTCGAGCGAGTCGCTGCAGCTACAGTGGTTACTGCCACTTCTGACTTTGCGGCTTCATCAGCCAATGTGTTTCCAGCAACATGTATTCCAATGCGCTGGTGTCCAAGTGTATGTACAACATGGGCATTCGGTAGCATCTCCTTCAGGTCAGCTACTTTCCCCCACAGTAGTCTGTGTTTAATGGTGTTGCCTTTGGAGTCTCTGAACCCATTCTGGCGCCAATAATGCAGGTATTCATTAAAGGACTGGACACCATAATATGAATCACAAACAATCAGCGTAGGCCATGCCGGATCTGTGTGTTCCAGTGTCATCAGCAGAGCTTTTAGCTCAGCCAATTGTGCTGTACAATCCCTTAGGGTCTGTGTAAAGGTATGTAGAGGACAAAATTATCCCCTTCCATATAGCCACTTACGACTGCGCAAGCAGCAGAATATTGATGTTTAGTTCCAATTGCAGGTTGTGCAGAGCCATCGGTGTACATGACTCTATGATATTGATCAATAGGCAAAGTATTTGCTGGAACTGGATATTCTACTTCATATTGTAGGAATTCCTGAGTTTGTAACTTTGGGTCGAAAATGTAGTCTACATCAGTGGGTGTCAGAGACGTAGCCCATTGTAACCAATGTGGATGTAGTGCTTTTGCGCTCGGAACGCTAGCTTTTGTAACAGACTCTAGGGCTGGGATTGGAGAAACGACAATAATGCGTTTACCTTGGGCAAGAGGTCTTTCTTTAATGACAGCCATCTGTACAGCAGTGAGTATTTTCTCTGTGGGAGCAAAGCGTTGTTCAGCTGCTGAATACAAATGTGATTTGTATGCAATTGGGACTGTCTCACCTTCATTAAATGTCACATAGGTGAAACTGATGGCCCCAGCTATTACCCTGATGACCAAATGTTTTTTGTTGTCCCTTGTGTGTAGATGTTGTGCTGCAAGGATGTCTGTCTGTAATTCTCTAAGAATGTGTGTATGTTCAGTTGTCCAGAATTTACTTGAAAAATCGGCACGTATTAGGTCATATAAAGGTTTTATGCGTGTAGCATAATCTGGAATGTAAATTCTGCCAAAATGTAAGAAGCCCAATAATGATTGGAGTTTTTTAATCGTATTTGGTGGCTGTAATTGTGCGCACTTTTCTAAGAATTGTGGCACTAGGCTCTTCCCTTCACTTGACAGCTCATATCCTAGAAACAGGACGCTGAGGAAGGCTATTTTTATTTTTTTGAAGTAAAATTTTTAGCCAAATTCGGCAAACCCTACAACAGTGTGGGCTACCCGTCTTAAATGTTGTAGTAGTTCATCATCCGTGAGATATATATCATCTACATAGGACAATGCATCAAGATCGATCTCGTGCAAAATGGCAGTGACACGAGCCGCAAACAGTCCTGGGCTGTTCTGATACCCCTGAGGTAAACGTCAGAATTGTTTTTCTGAGAGCCTAGTGCGCTAAAGCTTGTTAAGTCTCTGCTTTCAGGCGCTATATTCTGGCAGAAAAACCCATTGGAAATGTCTAGTGTTTTTCTGTATTTTTTACGCACTATGTTGCTCATTAGTGCAGTGCTATGTGAGTTTTGTATAGCATAGGTGCGTGCATGACTATTCAGATGTCTGTAGTCTAAGAGTATTCTGTATGAATGGTCTTGTTTAGCAACGGGAATCAAGGGTTATTCATTGGCGAGACACAGGGTTCAATCACATCCTGGTACTATAATTGCATGAGTATTTCTCTCACTGGTGCTTTTGCTTCATGTTTTATAGGATACTGCGGTTGTGGCTGAGGTTCACTTCTAATGGGAATTACATGGTAGGGGGATTCCTTATCCCACCCTATGTGATTTCTGTATAATGCAGGTGCTTGTGCAAGAGCCCATTCAATGGAATAGGATTCAGCAAGTTCCTCTGGAATAAGGGGCGAGAAGGAAGGCTTAATGACATCTTCTCCATGTGGGCAGGTACGGACAAAGTCAGGCGGCCAATCTTGTTCGGCCACAAGACATCATACACTTTTACTATGCGATCCTAAAAGATTGCGTCTATTGTGCGTTCAATGTTTCCTTCTAATTGTAGCGTTACGTTGTACACCCTATCAGGCTTGAAGACACGCATGTCCGCTGTTTCTACTTGTATAAAGTCATCAGTTGCTTTCGCCTCCAGATGCTTCAGAAGATTCAGGCGAAATATTGTGACCTCTGCCGTGCTGTCTAGCAATGCTAGAGCCCAATTCTTGTTCTTCAAGAGGACCCTCTTCCTGTGTGGCATGTCGGACTGCGACTGCTGTCACCTTTTTCTTTTGAAATTGTTGTTTTTTTGGGTGGGTTTATCTTCCTTTTTAACAGAAACCTCCGAAGAGCGTTGTGATTCCTGTCTCGGTTTCATGTACTCTGTTCTTCATTCTGATCGGCCACCTCTCTCATTTCTCTTTTCCGATGAGCCCTGAAAGGAACGAGATTGGCATGTATCAGTATATTGATATCTGTCTGGCGTTTTGACATTATCTCTATTTCTGAGATTATACCTATTCTGTGGGGTCTCCGTACGCTGAGATTCTCCCCTTTCTTTTTTTAGGTGTTTGATGCTTTTTATCCCAGCATTTCTTACTACCCTCCGGTGCTTGCTTGGGGTTATCTTTATTTAATTTACCCTGAAATTGAGGTTTTTGTGGTCTGGCCCCTAGGCTATCTTGACCAATACTTGAATAGGTCTCTGCTATTATTTTAGGCAGCTCTCGTTCTTGTTCTTGTTGCGGAATGTCACGAAGCCGCATGCGCACTGCAAGTGCGACTGCTTCCCCTTTAAGGTTACTTAAAATGATTGAGAACTGTAAGGAAATGCCTCCTTGGCATGGTTGCCCCCTGACTTTTTGCCTTTGCTGATGCTATGTTTACAATTGAAAGTGTGCTGAGGCCTGCTAACCAGGCCCCAGCACCAGTGTTCTTTCCCTAACCTGTACTTTTGTATCCACAATTGGCAGACCCTGGCATCCAGATAAGTCCCTTGTAACTGGTACCTCTAGTACCAAGGGCCCTGATGCCAAGGAAGGTCTCTAAGGGCTGCAGCATGTCTTATGCCACCCTGGAGACCTCTCACTCAGCACAGACACACTGCTTACCAGCTTGTGTGTGCTAGTGAGGACAAAACGAGTAAGTCGACATGGCACTCCCCTCAGGGTGCCATGCCAGCCTCTCACTGCCTATGCAGTATAGGTAAGACACCCCTCTAGCAGGCCTTACAGCCCTAAGGCAGGGTGCACTATACCATAGGTGAGGGTACCAGTGCATGAGCATGGTACCCCTACAGTGTCTAAACAAAACCTTAGACATTGTAAGTGCAGGGTAGCCATAAGAGTATATGGTCTGGGAGTCTGTCAAACACGAACTCCACAGCACCATAATGGCTACACTGAAAACTGGGAAGTTTGGTATCAAACTTCTCAGCACAATAAATGCACACTGATGCCAGTGTACATTTTATTGTAAAATACACCCCAGAGGGCACCTTAGAGGTGCCCCCTGAAACTTAACCGACTATCTGTGTAGGCTGACTAGTTTTAGCAGCCTGCCACAAACCGAGACATGTTGCTGGCCCCATGGGGAGAGTGCCTTTGTCACTCTGAGGCCAGTAACAAAGCCTGCACTGGGTGGAGATGCTAACACCTCTCCCAGGCAGGAATTGTCACACCTGGCGGTGAGCCTCAAAGGCTCACCTCCTTTGTGCCAACCCAGCAGGACACTCCAGCTAGTGGAGTTGCCCGCCCCCTCCGGCCAGGCCCCACTTTTGGCGGCAAGGCCGGAGAAAATAATGAGAATAACAAGGAGGAGTCACTGGCCAGTCAGGACAGCCCCTAAGGTGTCCTGAGCTGAGGTGACTCTAACTTTTAGAAATCCTCCATCTTGCAGATGGAGGATTCCCCCAATAGGGTTAGGATTGTGACCCCCTCCCCTTGGGAGGAGGCACAAAGAGGGTGTACCCACCCTCAGGGCTAGTAGCCATTGGCTACTAACCCCCCAGACCTAAACACGCCCTTAAATTTAGTATTTAAGGGCTACCCTGAACCCTAGAAAATTAGATTCCTGCAACAAGAAGAAGGACTGCCCAGCTGAAAACCCCTGCAGCGGAAGACCAGAAGACGACAACTGCCTTGGCTCCAGAAACTCACCGGCCTGTCTCCTGCCTTCCAAAGATCCTGCTCCAGCGACGCCTTCCGAAGGGACCAGCGACCTCGACATCCTCTGAGGACTGCCCCTGCTTCGAAAAGACAAGAAACTCCCGAGGACAGCGGACCTGCTCCAAGAAAAGCTGCAACTTTGTTTCCAGCAGCTTTAAAGAACCTTGCAAGCTCCCCGCAAGAAGCGTGAGACTTGCAACACTGCATCCGGCGACCCCGACTCGGCTGGTGGAGATCCGACACCTCAGGAGGGACCCCAGGACTACTCTGATACTGTGAGTACCAAAACCTGTCCCCCCTGAGCCCCCACAGCGCCGCCTGCAGAGGGAATCCCGAGGCTTCCCCTGACCGCGACTCTCTGAAACCTAAGTCCCGACACCTGGGAGAGACCCTGCACCCGCAGCCCCCAGGACCTGAAGGACCGGACTTTCACTGGAGGAGTTACCCCCAGGAGTCCCTCTCCCTTGCCCAAGTGGAGGTTTCCCCGAGGAACCCCCCCCTTGCCTGCCTGCAGCGCTGAAGAGATCCCGAGATCTCTCATAGACTAACATTGCGAACCCGACGCTTGTTTCTACACTGCACCCGGCCGCCCCCGCGCCGCTGAGGGTGAAATTTCTGTGTGGACTCGTGTCCCCCCCGGTGCCCTACAAAACCCCCCTGGTCTGCCCTCCGAAGACGCGGGTACTTACCTGCAAGCAGACCGGAACCGGGGCACCCCCTTCTCTCCATTCTAGCCTATGTGTTTTGGGCACCACTTTGAACTCTGCACCTGACCGGCCCTGAGCTGCTGGTGTGGTGACTTTGGGGTTGCTCTGAACCCCCAACGGTGGGCTACCTTGGACCAAGAACTGAACCCTGTAAGTGTCTTACTTACCTGGTAAAACTAACAAATACTTACCTCCCCTAGGAACTGTGAAAATTGCACTGTGTCCACTTTTAAAACAGCTATTTGTCAATAACTTGAAAAGTATACATGCAATTTTGATGATTTGAAGTTCCTAAAGTACTTACCTGCAATACCTTTCGAATGAGATATTACATGTAGAATTTGAACCGGTGGTTCTTAAAATAAACTAAGAAAATATATTTTTCTATATAAAAACCTATTGGCTGGATTTGTCTCTGAGTGTGTGTACCTCATTTATTGTCTATGTGTATGTACAACAAATGCTTAACACTACTCCTTGGATAAGCCTACTGCTCGACCACACTACCACAAAATAGAGCATTAGTATTATCTATTTTTACCACTATTTTACCTCTAAGGGGAACCCTTGGACTCTGTGCATGCTATTCCTTACTTTGAAATAGCACATACAGAGCCAACTTCCTACATTGGTGGATCAGCGGTGGGGTACAAGACTTTGCATTTGCTGGACTACTCAGCCAATACCTGATCACACGACAAATTCCAAAATTGTCATTAGAAATTGATTTTTGCAATTTGAAAAGTTTTCTAAATTCTTAAAAGTCCTGCTAGGGCCTTGTGTGTTAAGTCCCTGTTTAGCATTTCTTTTAGAGTTTAAAAGTTTGTAAAAGTTTGAATTAGATTCTAGAACCAGTTTTAGTTTCTTAAAAAGTATTCCAACTTTTAGAAGCATAATGTCTAGCACAGATGTGAATGTGGTGGAACTCGACACCACACCTTACCTCCATCTACAGATGAGAGAGCTAAGGTCACTCTGTAAACTAAAGAAAATAGCAATGGGCCCCAAACCTACCAAAGTACAGCTCCAGGAGCTTTTGGCAGAGTTTGAAAAGGCCAACCCCTCTGAGGATGGCAACTCAGAGGATGAAGATAGTGACTTGGAGGGAAATTCCCCCCCTCCAGTCCTACTTAGGGAGAGCAGGGCTTCTCAAGCCCTGACTCCACAAATAATAGTCAGAGATGCTGGTTCCCTCACAGGAGAGACCAACACCTCTGAAATCACTGAGGATAGCCCCAGTGAAGAGGACATCCAGTTAGCCAGGATGGCCAAAAGATTGGCTTTGGAAAGACAGATCCTAGCCATAGAGAGGGAAAGACAAGAGATGGGCCTAGGACCCATCAATGGTGGCAGCAACATAAATAGGGTCAGAGATTCTCCTGACATGTTGAAAATCCCCAAAGGGATTGTAACTAAATATGAAGATGGTGATGACATCACCAAATGGTTCACAGCTTTTGAGAGGGCTTGTGTAACCAGAAAAGTGAACAGATCTCACTGGGGTGCTCTCCTTTGGGAAATGTTCACAGGAAAGTGTAGGGATAGACTCCTCACACTCTCTGGACAAGATGCAGAATCTTATGACCTCATGAAGGGTACCCTGATTGAGGGCTTTGGATTCTCCACTGAGGAGTACAGGATTAGGTTCAGGGGGGCTCAAAAATCCTCGAGCCAGACCTGGGTGGACTTTGTTGACTACTCAGTGAAAACACTAGATGGTTGGATTCAAGGCAGTGGTGTAAGTAATTATGATGGGCTGTACAATTTATTTGTGAAAGAACACCTGTTAAGTAATTGTTTCAATGATAAACTGCATCAGCATCTGGTAGACCTAGGACCAATTTCTCCCCAAGAATTGGGAAAGAAGGCGGACCATTGGGTCAAGACAAGGGTGTCCAAGACTTCAACAGGGGGTGACCAAAAGAAAGGGGTCACAAAGACTCCCCAGCAGAAGGGTGATGAGACAACCAAAACTAAAAATAGTAAAGAGTCTTCTACAGGCCCCCAAAAACCTGCACAGGAGGGTGGGCCCAGAGCCTCTTCACAAAACAATGGGTACAAGGGTAAAAACTTTGATCCCAAAAAGGCCTGGTGTCATAGCTGTAAACAGCATGGACACCAAACTGGAGACAAGGCCTGTCCCAAGAAAGGTTCCACTCCAAACTCCCATCCAGGTAACACTGGTATGGCTAGTCTCCAAGTGGGATCAACAGTGTGCCCAGAGCAAATCAGGGTCCACACTGAAGCTACTCTAGTTTCTGAGGGTGGGGTGGATTTAGCCACACTAGCTGTCTGGCCGCCTAACATGCAAAAATACAGACAGCAACTCTTAATTAATGGGACTAGAATAGAGGGCCTGAGGGATACAGGTGCCAGTGTCACCATGGTGACAGAGAAACTGGTTTCCCCTGGCCAATACCTGACTGGAAAAACTTACACAGTCACCAACGCTGACAATCAGAGAAAAGTACATCCCATGGCAATGGTTACTTTAGAATGGGGAGGGGTCAATGGCCTGAAACAGGTGGTGGTCTCCTCAAATATCCCAGTGGACTGTCTGCTTGGAAATGACCTGGAGTCCTCAGCATGGGCTGAGGTAGAGCTAAAAACCCATGCAGCAATGCTGGGTATCCCTGAACTGGTGTGTGTGAAAACAAGAGCACAATGCAAGGCACAGGGTGAAAAAGTAGAGCTGGAGTCTGGAAAAATGGCCCAGCCTACCAAGAGAACAGGAAAGTCAGTTGGGAAACCCACTGCAACACAGCAAAAGAAAGGGAACCTCTCTTCTCAGGAAGAAGTTCTGCCCTCTGAGGGAACTGAGCCTTTGGAGCTTGAACCTTATCAGGTTGAGCTCTTAGGCCCAGGGGGACCCTCCAGGGAAGAGCTGTGTAAGGGACAAGAAACCTGTCCCTCTCTTGAAGGCCTTAGGCAGCAAGCTGCTGAAGAGTCCAAAGGCAAGAAAAATGGAACACATAGGGTCTATTGGGAAGATGGGCTCCTGTACACTGAGGCCAGAGACCCCAAACCTGGTGCCACTAGGAGAGTGGTAGTGCCTCAGCTGTTCAGAGAGTTCATCCTAACATTGGCCCATGACATTCCCCTTGCTGGACATTTGGGACAAACCAAGACGTGGGAGAGGTTAGTCAACCACTTCTACTGGCCCAATATGTCCAACATGGTTAAGGAGTTTTGCCTCTCCTGCCCCACCTGTCAAGCCAGTGGTAAGACAGGTGGGCATCCAAAGGCCCCCCTCATTCCACTTCCAGTGGTGGGGGTGCCCTTTGAAAGAGTGGGTGTGGACATAGTTGGTCCACTGGAACCTCCCACAGCCTCAGGAAATATGTATATCCTGGTAGTAGTGGATCATGCTACCAGGTATCCTGAAGCTATTCCCCTTAGGTCGACTACTGCCCCTGCAGTAGCCAAGGCCCTCATTGGTATCTTTACCAGAGTGGGTTTCCCTAAGGAGGTGGTGTCTGACAGAGGTACCAACTTCATGTCAGCATACCTAAAGCACATGTGGAATGAGTGTGGAGTGACTTATAAATTCACTACACCATACCATCCACAAACTAATGGCTTGGTTGAGAGATTCAACAAGACATTAAAGGGCATGATCATGGGGCTCCCAGAAAAACTCAAAAGGAGATGGGATGTCCTCCTGCCATGTCTGCTTTTCGCTTACAGGGAGGTACCACAGAAGGGAGTAGGGTTCTCCCCCTTTGAACTTCTGTTTGGTCATCCTGTAAGGGGACCACTTGCCCTTGTTAAAGAAGGCTGGGAGAGACCTCTCCATGAGCCTAAACAGGACATAGTGGACTATGTACTTGGCCTTCGCTCTAGAATGGCAGAGTACATGGAAAAGGCAACCAAAAACCTTGAGGCCAGCCAACAGCTCCAGAAGTTTTGGTATGACCAAAAGGCTGCACTGGTTGAGTTCCAACCAGGGCAGAAAGTCTGGGTTCTGGAGCCTGTGGCTCCCAGGGCACTCCAGGACAAATGGAGTGGCCCTTACCCAGTACTAGAGAGGAAGAGTCAGGTCACCTACTTGGTGGACCTGGGCACAAGCAGGAGCCCCAAAAGGGTGATCCATGTAAACCGCCTTAAGCTCTTCCACGACAGGGCTGATGTCAATCTGTTAATGGTAACAGATGAGGATCAGGAGGCAGAGAGTGAACCTCTCCCTGATCTTCTGTCATCAGACCCAAAAGATGGTACAGTAGATGGAGTGATCTACTCAGACACCCTCTCTGGCCAACAGCAAGCTGATTGTAGGAGAGTCCTACAACAGTTTCCTGAACTCTTCTCCTTAACCCCTGGTCAGACACACCTGTGTACCCATGATGTGGACACAGGAGACAGCATGCCTGTCAAGAACAAAATCTTTAGACAGTCTGACCATGTTAAGGAAAGCATCAAGGGGGAAGTCCACAAGATGCTGGAATTGGGAGTCATTGAGCGCTCTGACAGCCCCTGGGCTAGCCCAGTGGTCTTAGTCCCCAAACCTCACACCACAGATGGAAAGAAAGAGATGAGGTTTTGTGTGGACTACAGAGGGCTCAATTCTGTCACCAAGACAGATGCTCATCCAATTCCAAGAGCTGATGAGCTCATTGATAAATTAGGTGCTGCCAAATTTCTAAGTACCTTTGACTTGACAGCAGGGTACTGGCAAATAAAAATGGCACCTGGAGCAAAAGAAAAGACAGCATTCTCCACACCTGATGGGCATTATCAGTTTACTGTTATGCCCTTTGGTTTAAAGAATGCCCCTGCCACCTTCCAAAGGTTGGTGAATCAAGTCCTTGCTGGCTTGGAGTCCTTTAGCACAGCTTATCTTGATGATATTGCTGTCTTTAGCTCCACCTGGCAGGATCACCTGGTCCACCTGAGGAAGGTTTTGAAGGCTCTGCAATCTGCAGGCCTCTCTATCAAGGCATCCAAATGCCAGATAGGGCAGGGAACTGTGGTTTACTTGGGACACCTTGTAGGTGGAGGCCAAGTTCAGCCACTCCAACCCAAGATCCAGACTATTCTGGACTGGGTAGCTCCAAAAACCCAGACTCAAGTCAGGGCATTCCTTGGCTTGACTGGGTACTACAGGAGGTTTGTGAAGGGATATGGATCCATTGTGACAGCCCTCACTGAACTCACCTCCAAGAAAATGCCCAAGAAAGTAAACTGGACTGTGGACTGCCAACAGGCCTTTGACACCCTGAAACAGGCAATGTGCTCAGCACCAGTTCTCAAAGCTCCAGATTATTCTAAGCAGTTCATTGTGCAGACTGATGCCTCTGAACATGGGATAGGGGCAGTTTTGTCCCAAACAAACGATGATGGCCTTGACCAGCCTGTTGCTTTCATTAGCAGGAGGTTACTCCCCAGGGAGCAGCGTTGGAGTGCCATTGAGAGGGAGGCCTTTGCTGTGGTTTGGTCCCTGAAGAAGCTGAGACCATACCTCTTTGGGACTCACTTCCTAGTTCAAACTGACCACAGACCTCTCAAATGGCTGATGCAAATGAAAGGTGAAAATCCTAAACTGTTGAGGTGGTCCATCTCCCTACAGGGAATGGACTTTATAGTGGAACACAGACCTGGGACTGCCCATGCCAATGCAGATGGCCTTTCCAGGTTCTTCCACTTAGAAAATGAAGACTCTCTTGGGAAAGGTTAGTCTCATCCTCTTTCGTTTGGGGGGGGGTTGTGTAAGGAAATGCCTCCTTGGCATGGTTGCCCCCTGACTTTTTGCCTTTGCTGATGCTATGTTTACAATTGAAAGTGTGCTGAGGCCTGCTAACCAGGCCCCAGCACCAGTGTTCTTTCCCTAACCTGTACTTTTGTATCCACAATTGGCAGACCCTGGCATCCAGATAAGTCCCTTGTAACTGGTACCTCTAGTACCAAGGGCCCTGATGCCAAGGAAGGTCTCTAAGGGCTGCAGCCTGTCTTATGCCACCCTGGAGACCTCTCACTCAGCACAGACACACTGCTTACCAGCTTGTGTGTGCTAGTGAGGACAAAACGAGTAAGTCGACATGGCACTCCCCTCAGGGTGCCATGCCAGCCTCTCACTGCCTATGCAGTATAGGTAAGACACCCCTCTAGCAGGCCTTACAGCCCTAAGGCAGGGTGCACTATACCATAGGTGAGGGTACCAGTGCATGAGCATGGTACCCCTACAGTGTCTAAACAAAACCTTAGACATTGTAAGTGCAGGGTAGCCATAAGAGTATATGGTCTGGGAGTCTGTCAAACACGAACTCCACAGCACCATAATGGCTACACTGAAAACTGGGAAGTTTGGTATCAAACTTCTCAGCACAATAAATGCACACTGATGCCAGTGTACATTTTATTGTAAAATACACCCCAGAGGGCACCTTAGAGGTGCCCCCTGAAACTTAACCGACTATCTGTGTAGGCTGACTAGTTTTAGCAGCCTGCCACAAACCGAGACATGTTGCTGGCCCCATGGGGAGAGTGCCTTTGTCACTCTGAGGCCAGTAACAAAGCCTGCACTGGGTGGAGATGCTAACACCTCTCCCAGGCAGGAATTGTCACACCTGGCGGTGAGCCTCAAAGGCTCACCTCCTTTGTGCCAACCCAGCAGGACACTCCAGCTAGTGGAGTTGCCCGCCCCCTCCGGCCAGGCCCCACTTTTGGCGGCAAGGCCGGAGAAAATAATGAGAATAACAAGGAGGAGTCACTGGCCAGTCAGGACAGCCCCTAAGGTGTCCTGAGCTGAGGTGACTCTAACTTTTAGAAATCCTCCATCTTGCAGATGGAGGATTCCCCCAATAGGGTTAGGATTGTGACCCCCTCCCCTTGGGAGGAGGCACAAAGAGGGTGTACCCACCCTCAGGGCTAGTAGCCATTGGCTACTAACCCCCCAGACCTAAACACGCCCTTAAATTTAGTATTTAAGGGCTACCCTGAACCCTAGAAAATTAGATTCCTGCAACAAGAAGAAGGACTGCCCAGCTGAAAACCCCTGCAGCGGAAGACCAGAAGACGACAACTGCCTTGGCTCCAGAAACTCACCGGCCTGTCTCCTGCCTTCCAAAGATCCTGCTCCAGCGACGCCTTCCGAAGGGACCAGCGACCTCGACATCCTCTGAGGACTGCCCCTGCTTCGAAAAGACAAGAAACTCCCGAGGACAGCGGACCTGCTCCAAGAAAAGCTGCAACTTTGTTTCCAGCAGCTTTAAAGAACCTTGCAAGCTCCCCGCAAGAAGCGTGAGACTTGCAACACTGCATCCGGCGACCCCGACTCGGCTGGTGGAGATCCGACACCTCAGGAGGGACCCCAGGACTACTCTGATACTGTGAGTACCAAAACCTGTCCCCCCTGAGCCCCCACAGCGCCGCCTGCAGAGGGAATCCCGAGGCTTCCCCTGACCGCGACTCTCTGAAACCTAAGTCCCGACACCTGGGAGAGACCCTGCACCCGCAGCCCCCAGGACCTGAAGGACCGGACTTTCACTGGAGGAGTTACCCCCAGGAGTCCCTCTCCCTTGCCCAAGTGGAGGTTTCCCCGAGGAACCCCCCCCTTGCCTGCCTGCAGCGCTGAAGAGATCCCGAGATCTCTCATAGACTAACATTGCGAACCCGACGCTTGTTTCTACACTGCACCCGGCCGCCCCCGCGCCGCTGAGGGTGAAATTTCTGTGTGGACTCGTGTCCCCCCCGGTGCCCTACAAAACCCCCCTGGTCTGCCCTCCGAAGACGCGGGTACTTACCTGCAAGCAGACCGGAACCGGGGCACCCCCTTCTCTCCATTCTAGCCTATGTGTTTTGGGCACCACTTTGAACTCTGCACCTGACCGGCCCTGAGCTGCTGGTGTGGTGACTTTGGGGTTGCTCTGAACCCCCAACGGTGGGCTACCTTGGACCAAGAACTGAACCCTGTAAGTGTCTTACTTACCTGGTAAAACTAACAAATACTTACCTCCCCTAGGAACTGTGAAAATTGCACTAAGTGTCCACTTTTAAAACAGCTATTTGTCAATAACTTGAAAAGTATACATGCAATTTTGATGATTTGAAGTTCCTAAAGTACTTACCTGCAATACCTTTCGAATGAGATATTACATGTAGAATTTGAACCGGTGGTTCTTAAAATAAACTAAGAAAAGATATTTTTCTATATAAAAACCTATTGGCTGGATTTGTCTCTGAGTGTGTGTACCTCATTTATTGTCTATGTGTATGTACAACAAATGCTTAACACTACTCCTTGGATAAGCCTACTGCTCGACCACACTACCACAAAATAGAGCATTAGTATTATCTATTTTTACCACTATTTTACCTCTAAGGGGAACCCTTGGACTCTGTGCATGCTATTCCTTACTTTGAAATAGCACATACAGAGCCAACTCAATGGAATAGGATTCAGCAAGTTCCTCTGGAATAAGGGGCGAGAAGGAAGGCTTAATGACATCTTCTCCATGTGGGCAGGTACGGACAAAGTCAGGCGGCCAATCTTGTTCGGCCACAAGACATCATACACTTTTACTATGCGATCCTAAAAGATTGCGTCTATTGTGCGTTCAATGTTTCCTTCTAATTGTAGCGTTACGTTGTACACCCTATCAGGCTTGAAGACACGCATGTCCGCTGTTTCTACTTGTATAAAGTCATCAGTTGCTTTCGCCTCCAGATGCTTCAGAAGATTCAGGCGAAATATTGTGACCTCTGCCGTGCTGTCTAGCAATGCTAGAGCCCAATTCTTGTTCTTCAAGAGGACCCTCTTCCTGTGTGGCATGTCGGACTGCGACTGCTGTCACCTTTTTCTTTTGAAATTGTTGTTTTTTTGGGTGGGTTTATCTTCCTTTTTAACAGAAACCTCCGAAGAGCGTTGTGATTCCTGTCTCGGTTTCATGTACTCTGTTCTTCATTCTGATCGGCCACCTCTCTCATTTCTCTTTTCCGATGAGCCCTGAAAGGAACGAGATTGGCATGTATCAGTATATTGATATCTGTCTGGCGTTTTGACATTATCTCTATTTCTGAGATTATACCTATTCTGTGGGGTCTCCGTACGCTGAGATTCTCCCCTTTCTTTTTTTAGGTGTTTGATGCTTTTTATCCCAGCATTTCTTACTACCCTCCGGTGCTTGCTTGGGGTTATCTTTATTTAATTTACCCTGAAATTGAGGTTTTTGTGGTCTGGCCCCTAGGCTATCTTGACCAATACTTGAATAGGTCTCTGCTATTATTTTAGGCAGCTCTCGTTCTTGTTCTTGTTGCGGAATGTCACGAAGCCGCATGCGCACTGCAAGTGCGACTGCTTCCCCTTTAAGGTTACTTAAAATGATTGAGAACACTGTGGCAAAATTGCCCATCAATTGCATCCCCAAATCTAGGGCCGGGGCAGCCCCATATTCATCTTGAATTTGTTTCAGCACTTCCGGTAAATTGGCAAGTGTTGGTGTACCGTGTGCGGTTGTGTAGAACGCAGCAAATACCGTGCCCCAAGTATTACAGTTTTCTACTGTAGGGACCATCCCAAAAGGCAAGCACATTGTTAATATTCTATGTTTATCCTGAGGTCCCGTATGGGGAAATACTGCCTCCAGCGTATTAATTTTCTGTGCTAACCAAAACTGAGTTTCCTCTCGTTTGGCGGATACTTTACCCATAATCGAATGTACAGGTGCAGGATTTATACCTGCCGTTACTGCATGTGGATGTGCTGGAGCAGCTTGTGCTGGGTTTGTATATAATGTTTGTATCACAAATTGTACTAATCGTCTATATATTGCTGTTAATTCAATGTATAAGCGACGAACCTCAGCTACTGCTAAATTTCCAACTGCAGGATGTGGTGTATAGGTGGCCAATAAAGGCCAGGTAGGACTGTCATTACTTAGTGGACCTAACCTTACTGGTAATATTGTATGGGGTAGGGCGCCATCAAGCCAATTAGTATGTTCTTGATAAGATAGATGTATCTCTAAATATGCATACGCTCTGTATTGTCCAGGCGTGTTCGGAGGTGTATATTGATGAAATGTATTAGTGATCCCATCAACAGCTGGAAATGTGACCCAATAGTAAAAAAGTTCTGTTCTATAAGCTGCATGGGCATCCACCACAAATGTGACTGGACCTCCCTGGGCCGTTAGGCCATTTGCTAGTAAGTGTGCTGTGAGAGGTTGTCTCATGTTAACAGCTATTTGTACATGTTGGGGATTCGCCATGATAGTAACACTAATAGTTCAGAGAAGGCTCACCAAAATGGGGTTTCCTTTTAAAGTTCAAGCTTGAACAACCGCCAGTTGTAGTAGAATTACCTACACAGCTGTGGTGGAAATCCTCAGAACCACGGACGTCTCCGCATACGACATTGAGGTGTCATTATATATAATGAGACAGATACTCTGGAGGACCCGGAAATTAGAGCCTGACTGTCACGGAGACCAGATCCTCGGGGTCTGTTCACGTTCCCAACATGTCCACCACTAGACAGCTCCAAGACTCCGATAGATAAAATCACAGAGCCCGAGAGAGTCCAAGTGGGGGAAAAGGGGATTAGGATGGGAACAGCTGGGAAGGATACCTGTAGGAAGAAAAAGGTTAAACCACACAATATCAAGATTATATCACATTGATTTTCACTAGACTATGATTCTAAGCATTGTCATACTGTAACCATGGCTAACTTAAGAAAGGACTAATAACTAGGCCTCAAGACGCCTGGGTACCTGCGAAGGAATCAAGAATGATTAATACAACTTCTCAATGAAACTTTTCATGAAATGTTACACATTGTCTAGGATTATAAGAACCTTCTAGAATTATGTTTTCAGAAGAAACATGGTCTTTTTACATGAGGACAAAAAGTAATCTGAACATTTCCTGGAACAGAATAGGAATTGTATTAAGGACTTAATATACACATATAATATAATGTAACATCTTGAATTTTAACACCTAATTTTAAATGCGGGAAATGAATCGCGCACACTGCCGATTTCAACAAGGATATGTAAATGGCATGAAATGATCGCGCACTCTGCAAGTGATCTAAAACATCAATTTTAAATGCGTGAATGAATCGCGCGTCTTGCCGATTTGAATGCCACCATGTAAATGCCTAGAAATGGTCGCGCACAATGATTATCAAGTTTAAAATGCAAGGAATGAATTGCGCGTCTTGCCGATTCTAATGCCACCATGTAAATGCCCAAAAATGGTCGCGCACAATGAATATCAAGAGTTAAATGCACGGGATGATCGCGCATCTTGCTGATTCGAATGCCACCATGTAAATGCCAAGAAATGGTCGCACACAATGAATATCAAGAGTTAAATGCACGGAATGAATCGCGCCTCTTGCCGATTCGAATGCTACCATGTAAATGCCAAGAAATGGTAGCGCACAATAAATATAAAGACTTAAATGCACGGAATGAATCACACGTCTTGCCGATTCGAATGCCACCATTTAAATGCCAAGAAATGGTAACGCACAATGAGTATCGAGTTAAATGCAAGGATTGAATTGCGCGTCTTGCCGATTCGCGTGTCAATATGCAAATGGCTAGAAATGGTCGCGCACACTGTTCCCGACCTGAATCTCAAAAGTCAAATGCCAAGAATGAATTGCGCGTCTTGCCGATTCGAATATCGACATGTAAATGCCAGAAACCACGAGCACATTCACACGCACGAGGAAAAATCTTCCAACATGAAAACTAGGTCCAAAAACTCGAATGCCTTCAAAAACGGGATCGGGGGCCCAGCCCGACCTCCGTCTTACCGCCCTGATCAAGGATCACCAATACAATGAAGGGCAAAGGCCTGGAAGATCAAGGTAGGCCTCCGGAACAGGAGCTCAGGAAATTGCTGCTGCTCTGCACTGGGACCTCTGAATAGTGAGCATGTGGAACTGGGCTGGCTCCCTTATATAGAGTCTGGCCCAGCCCACAAACCACACCCAGTCATGCTGCAGAGAAAGATTCTAGAAGGCCCTGGAAAGGGACCACACCCTTACACACTCTGAAAGCCAGCAGCAATACATTGCAAATGAACAGTATTTACAAGCACCTTGAATATAAGTCTTCAGGATTAAACTCTATATTGCAAAAGGTTAAACAACAGCATATCAACATAATGCATGAATTACGTTATCTCATAAGTGCTGGGTTTTTGCATTCCAGTCGCCCGTAGAGCGCGCAAATCCCTGATGTTGCCACTGACCAAACGTTGGCGGTGCCATGTCGCGTAGGCTCTCATTATTCTAATGAGACTACTGGATTTTGAGCAGCAAGATCGTCCACAGTGTGGGAGACTGAGTCTGACCCACAGTGGGTGACACCTGCCTCTCTAAATCCGGGTTTTGCTCGGGCTAACTAGCAGTGAATAGACTCTGCTGAAAGGTAGAGATGATTGGGCAGCCGAGCGCATGACAATTCATACTTCTCTGGGAAGTCGTGGTTACTCAGGTCGCATCCGGTTCTCTCATTCACAATTCGGTCTCATATATAAATGACAATAAAAGCAGTATAAGTTTTAAAGATTGGTTTAATAAAACAACTGCATTTTAGATAGCAAAGCGTGAGCTGCAATAACCAGAACGACACAACATAACAATATTAAAATGGTGACGATGAGAGTGAAGCATAAGAAAAACGCTATCATATTGCCACTAGAATCGATGGACTATTTTCTATCTGAGTCTTAACTTGAGCACAGCATGTTAAGCTCTAATCTTGCCCTTCAGGTTCCCCCGGGAGGACATCGACCCTCATACCTGAGCAAAGGCCTGTAGTCTGCGTTAGCATCTGCAGTGAAGCATTCAGCAATCGGCATACAGTCGTGGTTCCCTGGGTGGAATCTCCCTCTTAACGTGTAATGGGACTAGGAAGTGTTTTTATAATAACACAGCTAATGTTCTAAGAAAATGTCTGTACTCAAGGATGTGTATTTTCTACGAATGTTGGAGACTAAACTTCTACCATGTTCATCGGCAATGTACCAAACTGTAGTCTTGACTGAAGCACAAAGTGATCAAGAATGTCTTGTTTGAGAACACAGTGCTGGGCTAAGCAAAACAGTTAGATAGAAGAAATTAAAACAAGACCGTAAAACTGGTTATTGTAAAAATAACAATGCGAAGCCGAATAAAATATATCTAGGTCAAAGTGCACAGCGGCCTAGTGTATTAAACTAATGTGCATGGAGCAATAGCTGAAATGGCTACACAACAAGGGCACTACGACAGGCCTGTCAGTGTGTCAGTGAGAGCCTGGTCCTTGGGTATGAATGAACATGTGTGCGTATGAATAGGATATATGTGTACATGTGATTGGGAGACTGTGCTGAATGTACTTGGCACACAGGACATACCTTTATGTGGCACCGTTACATGAATAACACAAACATAAAACCATTTTTTTTTAAATGAGAGAAATTTAAAGTGCAGAAAAATGTTCATCAAAAATGTTCAGAATATGAAATATTTTTCTGCCCTCTGAAATTCTTCAAATTAAAATAATGGCTGTATTTTTCACTTACAAATATGGCACTGTGTCGAGAAAATTAAACTGAAGATTTAACTTTGTTTATATGGATTCCATAAAACTCATAATTTCAATTTGCTCCTATTTCAAAATGTCACATTTACAAACACCAGGTATCCTGCTCCCAGTGGCCTGTAGACATGGTGCCATATTTCTAAATGAAAAATACATTTGTTTGAATGGGAGGCATTTTAAGTGAAGAAACATGCTTCATAAAACCTTACGACACTATTGGCTTAACTAAAATTGGAGAAAGACATTAAGACTTAGGTCCTGATTTACAGATTGGCGGACAAGTTACTCCGTCACAACGGTGACGGATATCCCGTCAGCCTATATCTAAATCCCAAAAGATAGAATGGGATTAAGATATTGGCGAACATGATACCGGTCACAGTTGTAACAGAGTAACTCATCCGCCAATATCTAAATCAGGCCCTTAGTGTTTCATAGAAAAAATTTCTACACTTTAAATTTCTTCATTTTTTAAAAATTACTATTTTGTAGTTATAAATATGACAAAGTGTCTACTGGCTACTAGTAGCAAAAGGCCTGTAAATGTGACACTTTGAAATGGGAAAAATAAAATGAAGAGTTAATCATCAAGGTAACTTTTCATTTTGATTTTCTCCAATTGAAAAGCGTTCAGAAACATAACTTTGTGCTCACACTCCAATACTGAAAAGGACTTTTATTTGGGAGTTAAATATTTCTCTGCTTCAGTTCTTCACCTCCGTGCCTCAGTCTGGCTCATAAATCTGATTGAGCACTGTTCGTTATCAGGTCCTGCTATCTGCAGCCTGATGATAATAATGTAAAGTAAACACATCTTTCCATTAACTTGAAAAGAAAAATGTGACCCTGAGCTTTGCTTATTTAAAAATAACTCAAGATGAGCTACTCTGAAGGTGTCTGGGAGCTACTGGTAGATTGTGATTGGCTGGTTGGAGACATCTTGTCTACAAGTTGGACCTTAGTAGCTTTCCAGAATCTTAGTATTTCTACTTGATAGCCAATGTTTCACATGAGAGGTCATTTCTGGAATTTCAGAGATGTTGTGTAAACTCACTATTGTGGCAGTGAATTCAGGCGTTGTGTCTAATTGCATCAGTAGTGCGTCCCAAATCTGTTTTCGGTAGTCAGTCACTTTCCCACATTCCCACAGGAGATGTACTCTATCCCCTCCCTCCTGTCCACATCACCAGCATCGGAAATGGGGGTATATCTTGGCTGTTTGGAGTCTTGTCTGGGACCAATGAAACCAGATCGTCAAGTAGCTATATTTAAACCACGTTTCTCCATCCCTCTGGCATGTTCTTCTAATAGGGTCCCTTAGTCTTCACACTCAAAGTGGGTTTGTAAGCGTGATTTCCATCAGGAACACAACTCTTGACTAGAGCATTACTTTGCTGAAAATAAACAGATGTCCTAACTTGACGTATGACTAAGTTGTTTAAAAATGCCATTTTCCCAATAAGAACTGTATACAATTATCTGGGACAATTTATACTGGGACTCCTTCTCTCACAAAGAGTTCATAAAGAAAATCAAGATGTCTCATTTCAAAATGCTTTACGAACCGGACTTGTGGCAGGTGGGAAAATAAATCAACTGCAATCGAAGCATGCCTAGCATCTGAACCTAAAGTAACAAAAAGACTCATGAAATCCTATACACTTATTTTCCAAGGTCCAACACACCTTCCCATCACTGGAGGTGGAAAAGAAGACACAGCTGTCTGAGACTTGTCACTCCAAACACACTAACACAGTTCTTTACCATTCGTAGACCTTCCTGTTACATTTAAGCGACCAAAAATCCCTTCTATCAGTCTCACTGTATGGACACTGATAATGAGGTGCTGCCTTGAGGAGTCCTTCTCTGTGGTGACTTAAACACACTGATCCAATCATCACCTTGCTTTCTCTTACCACCCAGAGGAAGATCTCAAGGCTGCTGCACCATGCCTCCATCTTCACTGAACCTATACGTTGTCAACTGCACCAGGCCACAAACCTCTGCTGCTGCACATCATCACTCGACTAAAGCTCCCAGAAGAGGGAGAAGTGTTGACATGATGCCTCAACAGACTGTTACGTCGCCCTTATAGAAGAAGTCTGACACCTGCTCCCAAGGTGCTCTCTCCATGATCCACACAAACACACAGGGAGGCTCTGTTGGCCTGCCCTAGAAGACAGTGCACATGCAAACACCAAGAAGAAAACAAAGGAGAAGAACCCTCACAGTGGTGAACCAGAAGACTTGTCTGGCACAGAAGAAAAGGAGAACCTACTATGGCATCTGATCAGGATGGATAATGCCAGAAAATCACCACTGAAGCAGATTTGTTCCACTTACTATCAGTGCACCTATGAACTTACATCAAGCAGGCCGCTGACGTGCAGCCATAACTTCGAGAAAGCCTAGTGGGAAAACCAAGAGCAAGCCACATGCATGCGAGCACCAAGTCTCTCACCTTTGCTTCTTAGATCAACTGACAAGACATAGTCACTGGTTGTGTAGTGAACCATGGCATCCACACCAAGAATCACTAACTCCATGCACAGGAAGAAGGTGTTCAGAACCACTAATTCACAGTGATGCAGTCATAGGAAGTCCATATGGTTACCATCACCAACCCTCGAGGTACCATTGTAGAACCTCTGAACCCGTGAGGAAGATGCCAACAATTGTTATAAAGTTTTACCCAACTGTTATCATCATCCTGCCAGTTTTATCTAGAACACTGTAACCCGAAGAGCTTTTTGCACCTTGATTCGTTAGAGAACATCAGCATCACACCCAAGAATAAGAAGCAGTGGTGACACTCCAAAACAGCAGCCAACCAGTGACAATCTGTTCACCCCATTGATATCCTGGTCCAGTCTTCGGGATGCTTAGACCATGACCCATTTACCAATCAGTGTTCCACGAGTGACTAGGTGGTGGCTCATCAAAGGTTTTGCAGCACCCCAACGCAACTCCAACACAGCCCACACACAGTTCCTTGGGCAGCACGTCCAATGAGCCTCCACACACGGGAGATGGACTTGGTGTTGCTCCACTGAAGGAAATTGGAGTTGGAAGCAACCCAAAGGAGGACTTCTGACACTTGCCAAAACGTTTGCAAGGCCCGCCAAGACTTTCTTTAGAGAGACAAGCAACACAGAAACAGTATGCTTAACAATTGACTCCCACAACTCTCATTGTGCACTGTGGGCACTAACCATAAACTATTTCTATCAGCAAGACATCATGAGATCCTGGTCTTTTCCATACCCTTAAATTATGATCTGAAGCAACACTGTCCGGTTGCATATGGCATCTTTCATCTAGGTGTCCGCTGATTTCTTCTGTTTGACTCTTGAGACTGATAGACTTACAGTGGTGTCCTGTTTGTTTTTGGTCCCACTGTTGGACTCTTTGACATTTCATCTGGTTTCTGGGAGGAACGTATTGTCCCGATATCACATCTTGGAGCTGTCCCTCAAAGAGGGCTGGGCATACACTCACCCACACCCTTCCAACAGGAGCATCACCAATCAGGTGACCGTGCTAATAAAAACATGGCACATGTGCACTCCTGACTCTGTCTCGTTCTTTCAATAGCAGGTGGGCCTAGGGCATGCAACACAAACACCTCCTTTCCTTGAGTTCAGTGTGTTCAGTGTGTGGCTGGGTAATGACTCTCCTGTCTGAAGTCTCCTGGCTTGACTGCTGCCTCCTGGATCACGGAAGGACGTTCGGACTAAAGCCACCGTAGGGAGTGGACTGATCTCAGAGGCCCTCTCGGGAAGTGGCTAGGAGGAACTGTTGCACCCAGGATCCCGGGGCTGTTTCTTCCATGGTCCCCTGTGCTCTCTGACCTCCTGTCTGAGACCTCCTAGTTAAGAACTACACTATCTGAGCTGTACTTGGAGTAGGGTCCTATCTTCTGCTGACAAGGGCCTTCTGCACTCGACTTGATTGTGTGGTGGGGGCTGGGGCAGCATCCTGCTGTCTGAGGCCTTCTAGGGAGGCAGAGGCAGTTGTCTGAGGTCCCGTCAGGGGCTGGGACCTGCTACCTTGGGACCAGGGGCTTAAGTCCGTGGACTACTGGGGCAGAGACTTGCATGTTGAGGCTTCTCGGGCAAGCACCATGCTATCTGAGGTCTTGTGCGGCAGAGCCCCGCTGTCTGCTGCCTTTCAGTGGCAAGGTTTGCCTGCCAGAGGTGCCCATGGGCGTCAGTTCTGACAAATTGCCAGGGGTAGCGGAAGTGACATCACACGCCATCTGATCTTTACTTTTAAGCAAGCACATAACATACATTTAAAAGCATTTTTGACTTACCTAAGCTGCCAAATAGGGTCACATTCCTGCTAATTGTGTTCCATTTTTATTTACACTAATAGTGAATAATATTATTCACTATTTGGGTAATAAAAAATTGTCAGAAAACTAGTAAAGTGGACCCCACCACAACCGACGTCCATTAGGACGAGCTGCACTTGAGTTCCAGGCACTGATCTTGCCACTTCCGAAGCCAGGAGTCACAAAGGCAGTGCCAGGTGTTGGAAGGGCAAGCCAGGAGTCACAGCTGCAATCCCTGGTGACCCCTAGATGACATCCATGCAAGCGCTTGCCATCGAGGTCAGTGTGTGGCGGGGAAAGGCTATCCTATCTGAGGCACTTGAAGGGACAGCTGCTGCCTTAATGAAGGAGTGGCCTTCTGACCGAAGTCACCTGAGGCAGGTGCCCGCCGTCAGAGGCCTTATGGGTCAGAGGCTAAAGGGACATTTTAAGTCCAGCCAGAAGGCAGAAGGTTTAGTCTGTGCTGTCCTGGGGCAGGACTTCCTCCTTAGTAGGGCTGCCACCTGGCTGTGTTTTTTGAACTGCCTCATCTGTACTTTTAATTCCAGGCTGGTAAAAATATTGAGAAAAGCTGTGAAATTCGGGTTCTAAGAAACGTGGCAACCCCAATCTTATACACACTGCGCTGACACTTATAAGGGATAGTCCTGGTGCAGCAGGGAAATGTGCCCCCTGGAGACATCTTGCAGTCACTCTATGGACAACCAAGAGCCCCGGAGCTCTCAGCTGATCACAGCAAGATGGAGTGCTTTCAAATGTTATTTGGAATGAAAAAAAAAGCTGTGAAAAACGGTGTCCCTGTGTGATATTGTGAGAAAAGTTTATAAAAGAAGAAATACTGGTAATGAAGCATTTGTAATTGAAAGCTTTACTAATGTTTTTGAATCCATTAAAAGTATCAAATGAAATCTTTTCTAGAAGAAATGGAGGTAGAGAAGTAAAAAACTTAAAGAACTGCAATATCTCGGATTAGGAATCAAACGGGGGCTGTGGCGATAAGAGCACTGAATTCTAGCCACTAGACCACCAGGGAGCACACCCAGGTCATCCTGCACTACCCTATATAGAAAGAAAAACGGATCAGCAGGATATTCAGAATAGCATTTTCTATTACAGGAAAATTCCAGCAGACATGCAAAATACACCATATTGAGGCAAAGCAAGAAGAAAGAAATTTACTGCACCTCAAATACACTGAAAACTCTTGAGAGGGGGGCAGAGCCAAGCACCGTGGAAGATGGGCAGAACGAATGGAGACAGGGAAACAGGCCAAAAGACATTTCTCCGATCCCTATATATCAGGAGAAAAAGGAGTGTACATGTCGGAGAACGGCAGGATGGCATAGGATACAAGATTTATGGACAATTCGCTCTGCAACCAAACTAAATGCTGAAAGATACGACGATCAGTGTGACCAAATTGCGGCGTGAAATTTGTCTCAAACTCTGACTGGTACAGTACATTTTCTTATGCATTCTTACCTTGTTACATCGTGCAACATTGGAACTGTCACATGCTGCTTCTGGATGTTGTCCGGTCTGACTGATAATATCGTAGCGTAGTGCGATGTGGAATACAGCAGGATACCATGCACACGACCTAGCGGTACCAAATAAACGTGTGCGCTTCTTACTTTAATGTAACGTACAACATCGGAATTACCATGCGCTACCTTTGGATGCTTATTGATCTGATTGAGTATATCGTACTGTAGTGTGTTATGGAAGACGGCATATGGATAACAGGCACTTGGCCTAGAGGAAACAATAAAACGCAATCTCTTCCTTCCTCATTGTGTTGTATCTTGGATACTGTCTGGTTTGAATGATTATACCATAGTGTAGCACAATTTGGAAGATGAAAGGATAGCATATGCACGGCTTAACTGAAAAAGTATAATTTTGGCAAAAGATGACTGCAATCTACATGGTGGATATCACGCTCGCTCAGGGAGACAGAAATTGAAGTAATTTATTACTTTCTTCCCCTCTTGATATTACTCTTCATGCATATAACATGTCATCATAAAGGAAATTATATAGGAATGGAAATGGAATATATGCTGAAATGTAGATACTACAACAATAAATAAAATCAAGCTCATTGTTATAATTGAACTATTATGTGACTGAGCACCCATTAAAAACAGAACCTTGGAATCACTCCCTATGTCAGAACCTAAAGTAGTAAGGCAATTGTCATATAGTGCAGCTTTATTATCTAATCCTGACACTACTGACTGCAAATGCAAAATGTCTGATTCTACTGAACTACCCTCTGCAGCTATGGATACAATTTTGAAAGAACTATTAGACATAAATTCCTCCATTGGGTCTCTGGACAATACAGTCTCTACAAATACTACGGAAGTTCAAAGATTAAGGAATGATGTTATCAAATTTCAATCCCTCATAGAAACAATGGACAGTCGGATTATGAATATTGAATCCCGCCTCGATAAGACACCTGACACAGGTCAGGATATTTGGTACCTGCAGCAAAAAATGATTGATATAGAGGACCGAAGTAGAAGGAATATTCTTAGAATTATAGGTCTTCCAGAGCAAATAGAAAAAGATAATGTATTAGACGTTTTGACCACTTTAATTCCGACTTTGATGATCACTTTCACAGTGCCTTTAGAATTTCAGAGAGCTCATCATACTCAAACTCGTGCCATGGACAACTCTACAAGACCTAAACATATTCTAGCCTGCTGTTTACGACATCAACAAGCCCGTCAAATAATTATGGCAGCAAAAAAGCACTATCCATATGAGTACAAAAAAACTCAAATAATTATTACTGCAGATTTTTCATCACCTACTAATCTCAAAAAGAAACAATTTTTAAATCTATGCCTTAGACTAAAGAAAAGAGACATAAAATATGGTCTTTTGGAACTAGCCACTATGATTGTAACATTTCAAGGGAAAACCAAGGACTATTCGGATCCTCATGACTTGGAATAATTTTTGAATGATTTAGATGACAAGAACTCAGAGATGGAACACAAGAATTCTTCTCCCTCGCCAACAAAAGAATCTTTCCCATCTAACACTCCAAATGATGCGGATCAAGGAGAATAGGAGACTGTTCAATGTCATTGGTCACATGATGGTAAACTTAAAGCCTGGAAAAAATATCAACCAAGAGATAACTCTAGATCACCCTTAAAACCTTGATCATGTTTGAAATATAAATCATATGCAATGATATTTTGCCCTTTTTTTTCTTTAACTTATATTTCTTCTTTATTTTCCATATCTCTCTCTACATGACTATATCTGTTCATGTTATCGGATATTCTATTTTATACTTGAAATGGCACTAACACCCTCTTCTCTGCTCACCTCTCTGCAACACATTTGTTTACCTCCCCAGTTTAAAATTTTAGTTGTTAAGTGTACATAATTGTCTTATCACATGTGTTGGACAATTTATTTTGTATTGATAGTTCATACAAATAATAATTTCTTATTTTGATATATTATAAAATTTAATTTGATTTGGTATTTCATTCTTAACATTCATATACACTGACACATTTGGAACTGTATAATTTCCCTATTTTTTCTGTTATCTATATTTTACATTCTTTCATATCGTTATAATTCAGATTGATATTGTTCTTTTAGTCTAAATATGTCAATTTAAAAGTTGAAACCCTTGAATGTTGTTTCCTTGAATGTTAATGGTTTAACACATTTTATTAAGAGAAAGAAGACAGTTAATTTTCTTGGACAACAAAAAACAGATATTGCTTTGTTAGAAGAAACCCATTTTACTAAATCAGAAAGCGAAAAATTGAAAAATGATTGGATTGGTCAAGTTATACATGCTAGCATAACCCAGAATAATGATGATACTCCTTTTCGTAAATGTGGGGTACCTATTCTTTTTCATAAAAACCTACCATATAAAAATATTCAAACATGATTAGATGACGATGGTAGATATGCATTTGTTAAAATTCATGTTAGGAAGTCCTTTATGATTGTAGGCACAATATATGCACCCAATGATTCCAAAACAATCTTTATTTCTAAGATTAGTAGATTATTGTCTTCTTTCGGATCTACACGATTAATAATCGGGGGAGATTAGAATGTTACCATAGATCCATTCATTGATAGATCAGGCAAACCAGACATTCATTATACAAGTGACAGACCTATCTTAAAAGATTTTAGGGAAGATTTTGCATTGCAGGAACCATGGTGTCTGCTACATCCAGACGACAGAGATTATACATTCACATCTTGTTCATATTTAATTCGCTCTAGAATAGTTTATTTTCTAACTTCATCTACAATGTTACAATTGATAATATATGGAGGAATTATTCCATGTAGCCTTTCAGATCATGATTTAATAGACATACATATTAATATTGGATTAACACAGACTCCTAAACCTAATTGGAGATTCAATACCTCTTCATATAAAATACCTCAAGCCAAATTAAACTTATGTCAACACGTTGAACAATTTCTAAAGAAAGTAAGAATTCAGTTACAGATGTTGGTATACTTTGGGGTGCTGTCAAAGCAGTCAATAGAGGAATGATGATGAGAGACTCATATATTTTTAAAAAGCAATTGAATAGTGAAAGGATATTATTGGAAAAGGAGGTTATATTACTAACGAATGACTATAGCAAAACTGAATCTCCTGAGATTTAAAAAAAAAAATTACTTTCAGCCAAATTCAAACGTAATAATTTGTATACTTCTCATGCCGAAAAATTTCTATTTTTAATTCGCCAACATAATTATGAAAGGGGGAGAAAGCTGGAAGACTTCTAGCATATCAATTGCGCCAACAAGAATCTTCCAGAACGATACTTGCTATTAAAAACTCTTCTAATGACCTGTTCACACTACCAACTGTTATACTGACACAATTTCAGACTTATTATGAAACACTTTATACATCAATGAACTGTGATGATACTAAAGAGGAAGATGACCTTTTCACTAATTTAAAAATCCCCAAATTAACTCAAGAACAGACTGGAAGGGCACACAACAACAGAACAAATCACAAAAGCTATTGACTGAATAGCTACAAATAAAGCCCCTGGGGATGATGGCTTTCCTATTGAATTTTATAAGATTACAAAAGCTAAAATAATTCCATTGTTACAAACTTTTTTCAACAAAGCCTTAAAAAAAGGACATTTTGCGCCAGAATTTCTGCAAGCACATATTACTGTAATTCTTAAACCTGGCAAAGATCCATTAGAATGCTCTAGCTACAGACATATCTCATTAATACATTCTGATATTAAAATTCTGGCTAAAATACTTGTGACTTGTTTAAATTCAGTTATTACATCACTTATCCATTCATCTCAAGTTGGTTTTGTTCCATCCCGTTCCTCTTCAAACCATCTTCTACACTTATTTTGGCAACTACCTAAGAAAATGTTATACTATCCCTGGATGCAGAAAAAGCTTTTGATAGAGTGGAATGGGGATATCTATTTCGGACTATGAATAGAATGGGTATTGGTACAGGCTTTATTACTTTAACCAAAAGAATGTATCAATCCCCAACTGCCGAGATTACCTGTAATGGTTTCACATCTTCCTATTTTAAAATTATTCATGGTACCAGGCAAGGATGTCCACTTTCTCCACTATTGTTTCTTATTGCTTTAGAACCTTTAGCTATTGTGATTAGACAAAAGATAAATGTACAAGGTATCGCTACTCCATCGGGAGAGGTAAAAGCTTTTTATTATGCAGATTATATTTTGTTAACAATATCTAACCCGGATTCTTCCGTTAAAACTCTGATCACCCATTTAAATACATTTTTGATATTCTCCGTGTATAAAATGAATTGGTCCAAATGTGAAGCCCTACCAATGAACAATAGTACTACACCAGCCTCACTAGGTAACTTCCCTTTCAAATGGAAATCTTCACATCTTAAATATCTTGGGGTTCTACTCAATACTGGGTTGAAGAATGTTATAATGGATAATTTGAATCCTATTATAGATAAACTTAAACAGGATTTCATAAAATGGTCTCAATTAAATCTTTCATTATGGGGTAGAGTACAGATTATTAAAATGAATACAATCCCAACATTCAATTATGTGTTCAGCATGTTATCACTCCCAATTTCTTATAATTTCTTCAAAAGTAATTCATCTTTGATAACCCGCTTTATCTGGGGAGAAAATAAAACTTGTATAAGAAGTTCAAAATTACATTCATCCTCTTTAAAAGGAGGCTTAAGACTTCCCCATTTGGAAAATTATTGGATAGCCCAACAGTTGTCGCATTCAACATATATGATATAGACAAATGGTAAAATGGGTGAAATTGGAACAGTTCTTATTGAAAACTGCTACTGCCATGGCTATTTACTATACCAAAAGTCCAAAATATTCACAATTCTCCAATCAGATCATTTATTCTTCCCAACTAGGATGGCAAAAGGACCATAACATCATAAAATGTAATACCTATATTCACTTAAACGCTCCAATTTGGAATAATTCTGCAATTATTCATAAGGGTAAAGAGCTTAATTGGTTTGTCTAGAGAAATCATAAAATTAATACCCTATCAGGCTTATATATACAGAATAACTCATTGAAATCATTTTTGCAATTGCAAGAGACATATAAACTTATGAATTTGCAGTTTAATAATTCTATTCTGATATCGTCCATTTTAAACTCCAAAATAGACCCAAGTATAGATCCTATAATACAATCATGTATTGCTCATTATATTTGCATATGGAAGAATTTCAAAGGTATGGTATCCATCTTATATTCTATACTAATTGATAGATCCTTTTCAGATGATACATCTGAAAATTTAAAAACATGGTAGTCTACATGACTTAATGTCACCTTTCCAGATAAATACTGGGCTAGAATTTTGGAAAATTCTAATCAGGATCTTCGCGATGTAAGATTAAAATATAATTATTTTAAAATACTCCATTGTTGCCATTGGTCACCTAAACTTTATTCCGCTAAACTTAGTCCAAACGCTGACTGTTGGAGATGTCATCAACCAAATTGTGATATTGTACATGTTTTATGGGGATATCCCGAGATTCAACAATTTTGGACACAAATTGCAAAATATTTACGAACAATGTTACCTGATTTCTCGTCTCAATCACCCCGATTGTTTTTATTACATGATACTTTTGGAATGGGAAGAGCTAATCCACAGATGTTCACATTGTTATCTAACGCAATTAGTGTGGCAAAAGTTAATATATTACGTTTTTGGAAATCTACTGCTTTACCAACAAATCAATCCTGGTTGAAAGATATGTTTGAAACTGTGCAGTTTGAAAGAGTGATATACAAACTAAATGATAACTTAAAACAATTTGATAGTATCTGGGGCTCTTTACTAGAATAGTTGTATTCTTCATTTCCTTTTTATGATGATTCAGTGGGAACATTTCCATTATCAGATTATAATCATCAAACTGATATATAAGTTTCCTATAATTTAGTTGGTTGTCTGTTTCTCTTTTTATCTGTTTTGGAAAAATATATTCAAACAGGAAATCGTTTAAATGTATCTTAATAATTGCTGTGTATTTTCTTTTGATTCTCATTATTTAATACGGAATGATTACAGAACTTCTTTATTGGTGCACTTAGTTTTTTAACTATGTGATGTACATTTTGAATAGTTAATGAGTAATTTATGCTTATATTTGTTTATAAAAATTAATAAAGAATTGAAACACAAAGAAAACTCTTGAGAGTTTCCAGGTGTCCAAGACTTATGATACCCTCATAAGACATGACATACTTGAGGAAAAATACCAGTTATCCAATTAACTATCAGGAAAATTAGTAAGTACAATTAAAGGGGCGATCAGTGCTTCTTCTCAGGGCCCCGATAGGAGGGCAGCTCTCAGCTTTCCCAGGTCAACGCGTGCATCTCCAGCTCTCCATGTGCAGGCTTTTACTTAAGGTGCTGGGACCTGCAGTCCTCTTTTACAATGCTGTGCATAGAACTACAAGTCCCACAATGCAGTGTAACACATGACCTGCTTTCGATAGTCATAGAAAAACCTCAGAACTCGAAAAGCTCTGATGGGATTAGTGGGTGGGCACGTCTGGGTCACTGCTTGTTTTCCTTTCTCAGTTTGTCTGTAAATTATAAAGCTTTGCACCTAATTTAAAGATGAAATGTTTCACCTTCCTATAAAACAATTCCTCCTTCAGAGTCTGCCCCAACATTTCATTTACTTAGTGAGAAAAAACAAAATAGCTTAAATGCATTGTACTAATCATGCAGTACCATGCTTTTTACCTAATTAAAAAGCCTTCATTCCACCTTTCCTTTTTCAAGGAAGTAGGCAGGAGCTTTAAATGAAAAGGGATAAATCCTTGCCAAAAAGAGTCCTAGTTCCAAATTGTCCGTGATAGATTTTGAAAGGTACTTGATTGCATGAATAAATGGTTCCATTTGGACGAGGTGTGTCGATGAATGAAAAATCCCCATACTCTGTGGTATGAGTGTCAGATTGTAAATGGTATTTGAAATCAATATTGATTGATCATGCTTTGAAAATGTGGATTTAAGCATTAAAAAGAGAAACCACTCTTCCTGCTTGGGAATTGAACCCGTGTTTCCCATGTGAGATACAGGGATACTGACCACTATACTAAGTAGGAAGAGGTTTGTGCTTGGCTAAATGACATCAATGTAAGCGCCTACTGTCGAGGTCAGCAAGGTCAGTGTGTGGCACGGCCCAGGCTATCCTATCTGAGGACTCCTGAAGGGACAGCTGCCACCTTAAAGAAGGAGTGGTGTTCTGACTGGCGCCAACTGAGGCAGGGGCCTGCTGTCAGAGGCCTTATGGGGGAGGGGCCCGCTGCGACATCTGGCTTGCCCCTTGCGACCCCTGGTGACCCCTAGGTGACATCCATGCAAGCGCTTGCCGTCGAGGTCAGCGTGTGGCGCGGCCAAGGCTATCCTCCCCTGAGGCTCCTGAAGGGACAGCTGCCGGCTTAAGTAAGCAGTGGCCTTCTGACCGAAGTCACTTGAGGCAGGTGCCCGCCGTCAGAGGCCTTATGGGGCAGGGGCTAACAGGACATTTGAAGTCCAGCCAGAAGGCAGAAGGTTTGGTCTGTGCTGTCCTGAGGCAGGACTTCCTCCTTAGTTGGGCTGCCACCTGGCTGTGTTTTTTGAACTACCTCGTCTGTACGTTTAATTCCAGGCTGGTAAAAATATTGAGAAAAGCTGTGAAATTCAGGTTCTAAGAAAGGAGGCAACCCCAATCTTATACACACTGCGCTGACACTTACAAAGGGTATTCCTGGTGCAGCAGGGAAATGTGCCCCCTGGAGACATCTTGCAGTCACTATGTGGACAAGCAAGAGCTCTGGAGCTCTGGAGCTCTCAGCTGATCACAGCAAGATGGAGTGCTTTCAGATGTTATTTGGAGTGAAAAAAAGAGCTGTGAGAAAGCTGTGTGATATTGTGAGAAAAGTCAATTAAAGAAGAACTAGTGGTAATGAAGCATTTGTAATTGAAAGGTTTCCTAATGTGTTTGAATCCATGAAAAGTGTAAAATGAAAGGTTTCCTATAAGAAATGTAAGTGTAGAAGTAAAAAGTGTAAGGAACTGCGCGTTCCCTGACCGGGAATCGAACCCGGGCCGCGGCGGTGAGAGCGCCGAATCCTAACCACTAGACCACCAGGGAGCAGGCACAGGTCGTCCACCACCACCCAATATAGAAACAAGAACTGGTCAGCAGGCTACTCAGGATCCCATTTCCTATTACAGGAAAATTAAAGCAGACATGCAAGGACACACCATTTTCAGGCACAGCATGAAGAAAGAAATTGACTGCACCTCAAATGCACTCACAACTCTTCACACTTTACAGCTCTCCAAGACCTAGCAGACCCTCATAAGACATCCCATCCTTCAGCAGTAATAGCACTTACCCACTTAACTAGCAGGAAAATTCAGAAGTACAATTAAAGTGGCGATCAGTGCTTCTTCTCAGAGCCCCGATAGGAGGGCAGCTCTTAGCTTTCCCAGGTCAACGCAGGCATCTCCAGCTCTACATTTGCAGGCTTTTACTTAAGGTGCTGTGACCTGCACTCCTCTTTTACAATGCTGTGTATAGAACTACGAGTCCCACAATGCAGTGTAACACATGCACCTGCTTTCGATAGTCATAGAAGAACCTCGGAACTAGAAAAGCTCTGATGAGATTAGTGGGTGGGCACGTCTGGGTCACTGCTTGTTTTCCTTTCTCCTTGTGTCTGTAAATTATAAAACTTTCCACTTTATCTAAAGATAAAAGGTTTCACCTTCCTATAAAACAATTCCTCCTTCAGAGTGTGCCCCAACATTTCATTTACTTAGTGTGAGAAAACATAATAGCTTAAATGCATTTTTTTTTTATCATGCAGTACTTTGCTTTTTATCTCACGAAAAATCCTTGATTCCACCTTTCCTTTTTCAAGGAAGTAGGCAGGAAGTTTAAATGAAAAGGGAGAAATGGTTGTGAAAAAGAGTCTTAGGTCCAAATTGTCTGTGCTAGATTTTGAAAGGTACTTGATGGCATGAATAAATGTTTCGATTTGGAGGAGGTGTGTGGATGAAAGAAAAATGGGCGTACTCTGTAGTATGAGTGTGAGATTGTAAACGGTATTTGAAGTAAATATTGATTGATGGTGCTCTGAAAATGTAGGTTTAAGCCTTTAAAAGAAGAGGCAGTTTCCCAGTGGGGGAATTGAACCCCAGTCTCCCAGGTAGGGACACTCTCCACTATACTAAGTAGGAAGAGATGCTTTTGCATGTGCTGAGCAGCTCCTTCTTCTGTCCAACCCGCCCTCTCTGTGCCAAGCGTCTGAGTTTTTCCATTTCTCACTTCCTTCCCACCCACACGGGGGGGAGAGCTGGCTTAAGGATGCTGCAACTGTTGCACTCGCTCTGCTCGCTCATATGCACGGGGGCACCCACCTCAGGGGGGGGGGGCGCTCTGCTTAGTCTCAACTTAACATTTAATACAACCTGCTGCAGAGTTCCTTCCCTTTACAGATTTCAGGCAACAATCAAAATGGCAACACAACTCTTCTCATTAATCTTCCTGCCAGAGAGAGCTCAGATTTTTGCCTGCTAGCAGCAGGGCCGGCTGTAGCCCTGGTGGCTGGAAGACAGTCTTTTTTGGCACCCCCCAACCCCCTTCACTCCATCACCACCTACTCGGATTCACTCACTGCCACCCGCCAAATGTGCCCCTCATCTATCCATAGCCCCTCTCACATAGATTAGATTTGTTTTAAAGAGCTGGATAGCTGCATGACTCTCCAGACAGGTGTCCACATTAGATATGGTTCTGATCTTTGCGTCAGGCCCATGAACCCTCTGCGCTATTTTATATCTAGTCAAAGCTGCCTCTGGACAAAACCACCATCTCTCTCCCTAGCAGGAACGGTAATCACAAGAGGTATCTTGGCATTTTATTTGCTTTCTGTATTTTGGACACACAAGGAACTTTCCAGCATGAGCTTTTAAATCGCAAGTTTCGTAAGTTATTGCTAAACACAGTGCCCCCGAGGTCAGCACCTCCAATCCTGGTCAGCACCCGGTGCGGCCGCACTGCTCGCACCTCCCTAAACCCGGCCCTGAGTGGCAGTTTTGCATCGCCATGAAATTATCATGCCGGTGAGGTCAGTGTGTGACGTGGCCAAGGCTATCCTATTTGAGGACTCCGGGAGAGACAGCTGCTCCCTTAATGAAGGAGTGGCCTTCTGACTGAAGTCACCTGAGGCAGGGGCCCACTGTCAGAGGCCTTATGGGGCAGGGGCCCGCTGCAACTCCTGGCTTGCCCCATGCAACCCCTGGAGAACCCTAAATGACATCCATGTAAGCGCCTACTGTCGAGGTCAGCAAGGTCAGTGTGTGGCTCGGCCCAGGCTATCCTATCTGAGGTCTCCTGAAGGGACAGCTGCCACCTTAAAGAAGGAGTGGCGTTCTGACTGGCGCCAACTGAGGTAGGGGCCCGCTGTCAGAGGCCATATGGGGGAGGGGCCCGCTGCGACATCTGGCTTGCCCCTTGCAACCCCTGGTGACCCCTAAGTGACATCCATGCAAGCGCTTGCCGTCAAGGTCAGCGTGTGGCGCGGCCAAGGCTATCCTCCCCTGAGGCTCCTGAAGGGACAGCTGGCGCCTGAAGTAAGGAGTGGCCTTCTGACCGAAGTCACCTGAGGCAGGTGCCCGCCGTCAGAGGCCTTATGGGGCAGGGGCTAAAGGGACATTTTAAGTCCAGCCAGAAGGCAGAAGGTTTGGTCTGTGCTGTCCTGGGGCAGGACTTCCTCCTTAGTAGGGCTGCCACCTGGCTGTGTTTTTTGAACTACCTCGTCTGTACGTTAAATTCCAGGCTGGTAAAAATATTGAGAAAAGCTGTGAAATTCAGGTTCTAAGAAAGGAGGCAACCCCAATCTTATACACACTGCGCTGACACTTACAAAGGGTATTCCTGGTGCAGCAGGGAAATGTGCCCCCTGGAGACATCTTGCAGTCACTATGTGGACAAGCAAGAGCTCTGGAGCTCTGGAGCTCTCAGCTGATCACAGCAAGATGGAGTGCTTTCAGATGTTATTTGGAGTGAAAAAAAGAGCTGTGAGAAAGCTGTGTGATATTGTGAGAAAAGTCAATAAAAGAAGAACTAGTGGTAATGAAGCATTTGTAATTGAAAGCTTTCCTAATGTGTTTGAATCCATGAAAAGTGTAAAATGAAAGGTTTCCTATAAGAAATGTAAGTGTAGAAGTAAAATGCGTAAGGAATCGTGCGTTCCCTAACCAGGAATCGAACATTGGCATCGGCGGTGAGAGCGCTGAATCCTAACCACTAGACCACCAGGGAGCAGGCACAGGTCGTCCACCACCACCCAATATAGAAATAAGAACTGGTCAGTAGGCTACTCAGGATCCCATTTCCTATTACAGGAAAATTAAAGCAGACATGCAAGGACACACCATTTTCAGGCACAGCATGAAGAAAGAAATTGACTGCACCTCAAATGCACTCACAACTCTTCACACTTTACAGCTCTCCAAGTCCTAGCACACCCTCATAAGCCATCCCATCCTTCAGCAGTAATAGCACTTACACACTTAACTAGCAGGAAAATTCAGAAGTACAATTAAAGGGACGATCAGTGCTTCCTCTCAGAGCCCCGATAGGAGGGCAGCTCTTAGCTTTCCCAGGTCAACGCGGGCATCTCCAGCTCTACATGTGCAGGCTTTTACTTAAGGTGCTGGGACCTGCACTCCTCTTTTACAATGCTGTGTATAGAACTACGAGTCCCACAATGCAGTGTAACACATGACCTGCTTTTGATAGTCATAGAAGAACCTCGGAACTAGAAAAGCTCTGATGAGATTAGTGGGTGGGGACGTCCGGGTCACTGCTTGTTTTCCTTTCTCAGTGTGTCTGTAAATTATACAACTTTACACTTTATCTAAAGATAAAAGGTTTCACCTTCCTATAAAACAATTCCTCCTTCAGAGTGTGCCCCAACATTTCATTTACTTAGTGTGAGAAAACAAAATAGCTTAAATGCATTTGTTTTATCATGCAGTACTTTCCTTTTTATCTCATGAAAAATCCTTGATTCCACCTTTGCTTTTTCAAGGAAGTAGGCAGGAAGTTTAAATGAAAAGGGAGAAATGGTTGTGAAAAAGAGTCTTAGGTCCAAATTGTCTGTGCTTGATTTTGAAAGGTACTTGATGGCATGAATAAATGTTTCGATTTGGAGGAGGTGTGTGGATGAAAGAAAAATGGGCGTACTCTGTAGTATGAGTGTGAGATTGTAAACGGTATTTGAAGTAAATATTGATTGCTGGTGCTCTGAAAATGTAGGTTTAAGCCTTTAAAAGAAGAGGCAGTTTCCCAGTGGAGGAATTGAACCCCAGTCTCCCAGGTCCCAGGCAGGGCCACTCTCCACTATACTAAGTAGGAAGAGATACTTTTGTGTGTGCTGAGCAGCTCCTTCTTCTGTCCAACCCGCCCTCTCTGTGCCAATCGTCTGAGTTTTTCAATTTCTCACTTCCTTCCCACCCACACGGGGGGGCAGAGCTGGCTTAAGGATGCTGCAACTGTTGCACTCGCACTGCTCGCTCACATGCACGGGGGCACTCACCTCAGGGGGGGGGGTGCTCTGCTTAGTCTCAACTTAACATTTAATACAACCTGCTGCAGAGTTCCTTCCCTTTACAGATTTCAGGCAACAATCAAAATGGCAACACAACTCTTCTCATTAATCTTCCTGCCAGAGAGAGCTCAGATTTGTGCCTGCTAGCAGCACGGCCGGCTGTAGCCCTGGTGGCTGGAAGACAGTCTTTTTTGGCAACCCCCAACCCCCTTCACTCCATCACCACCTACTCGGATTCACTCACTGCCCCCCGCCAAATGTGCCCCTCATCTATCCATAGCCCCTCTCACATAGATTAGATTTGTTTTAAAGAGCTGGATAGCTGCTTGACTCTCCAGACAGCTGTCCACATTAGATATGGTTCTGTTCTTTGCGTCAGGCCCATGAACCCTCTGCGCTATTTTATATCTAGTCAAAGCTGCCTCTGGACAAAACCACCAACTCTCTCCCTAGCAGGAACGGTAATCACAAGAGGTATCTTGGCATTTTATTTGCTTTCTGTAGTTTGGACACACAAGGAACTTTCCAGCATGAGCTTTTAAATCGCAAGTTTCGTAAGTTATTGCTAAACACAGCGCCCCCCGAGGTCAGCAACTCCAATCCTGGTCAGCACCCGGTGCGTCCGCACTGCTCGCACCTCCCTAAACCCGGCCCTGAGTGGCAGTTTTGCATCGCCATGAAATTGTCATGCCGTTGAGGTCAGTGTGTGACGTGGCCAAGGCTATCCTATTTGAGGACTCCGGGAGAGACAGCTGCTCCCTTAATGAAGGAGTGGCCTTCTGACTGAAGTCACCTGAGGCAGGGGCCCACTGTCAGAGGCCTTATGGGGCAGGGACCCGCTGCAACTCCTGGCTTGCCCCATGCAACCCCTGGAGAACCCTAAATGACATCCATGTAAGTGCCTACTGTCGAGGTCAGCAAGGTCAGTGTGTGGCTCGGCCCAGGCTATCCTATCTGAGGTCTCCTGAAGGGACAGCTGCCACCTTAATGAAGGAGTGGTGTTCTGACTGGCGCCAACTGAGGCAGGGGCCTGCTGTCAGAGGCCTTATGGGGGAGGGGCCCGCTGCGACACCTGGCTTGCCCCTTGCGACCCCTGGTGACCCCTAGGTGACATCCATGCGAGCGCTTGCCGTCGAGGTCAGCGTGTGGCGCGGCCAAGGCTATCCTCCCCTGAGGCTCCTGAAGGGACAGCTGCCGGCTTAAGTAAGCAGTGGCCTTCTGACCGAAGTCACTTGAGGCAGGTGCCCGCAGTCAGAGGCCTTATGGGGCAGGGGCTAACAGGACATTTGAAGTCCAGCCAGAAGGCAGAAGGTTTGGTCTGTGCTGTCCTGGGGCAGGACTTCCTCCTTAGTGGGGCTGCCACCTGGCTGTCTTTTTTGAACTACCTCGTCTGTACGTTTAATTCCAGGCTGGTAAAAATATTGAGAAAAGCTGTGAAATTCAGGTTCTAAGAAAGGAGGCAACCCCAATCTTATACACACTGCGCTGACACTTACAAAGGGTATTCCTGGTGCAGCAGGGAAATGTGCCCCCTGGAGACATCTTGCAGTCACTATGTGGACAAGCAAGAGCTCTGGAGCTCTCAGCTGATCACAGCAAGATGGAGTGCTTTCAGATGTTATTTGGGTGAAAAAAAGAGCTGTGGGAAAAGGTGCCCCTGTGTGATATTGTGAGAAAAGTGAAAAAAGAAAAACTAGTGGTAATGAAGCATTAGTAATTGAAAGCTTTCCTAATGTGTTTGAATCCATGAAAAGTCTAAAATGAAACGTTTCCTATAAGGAAATGTAAGTGTAGAAGTAAAATGTGTAAGAAATTGCGCGTTCCCTGACCGGGAATCGATCCCAGGCCGCGGCGGTGAGAGCACTGAATCCTAACCACTAAACCACCAAGGAGTGGGTAGAGGTTTTCCAGCACCACCGAATATAGAAAGAAGAACTGGTCAGCAGGCTACTCAGGATCCCATTTCCTATTACAGGAAAATTAAAGCAGACATGCAAGGACACACCATTTTCAGGCACAGCATGAAGAAAGAAATTGACTGCACCTCAAATGCACTCACAACTCTTCACACTTTACAGCTCTCCAAGACCTAGCACACCCTCATAAGACATCCCATCCTTCAGCAGTAATAGCACTTACCCACTTAACTAGCAGGAAAATTCAGAAGTACAATTAAAGTGGCGATCAGTGCTTCTTCTCAGAGCCCCGATAGGAGGGCAGCTCTTAGCTTTCCCAGGTCAACGCAGGCATCTCCAGCTCTACATGTGCAGGCTTTTACTTAAGGTGCTGGGACCTGCACTCCTCTTTTACAATGCTGTGTATAGAACTACGAGTCCCACAATGCAGTGTAACACATGACCTGCTGTCGATAGTCATGGAAGAACCTCGGAACTAGAAAAGCTCTGATGAGATTAGTGGGTGGGCACGTCCGGGTCACTGCTTGTTTTCCTTTCTCAGTGTGTCTGTAAATTATACAACTTTACACTTTATCTAAAGATAAAAGGTTTCACCTTCCTATAAAACAATTCCTCCTTCAGAGTGTGCCCCAACATTTCATTTACTTAGTGTGAGAAAACAAAATAGCTTAAATGCATTTTTTTTATCATGCAGTACTTTCCTTTTTATCTCATGAAAAATCCTTGATTCCACCTTTCCTTTTTCAAGGAAGTAGGCAGGAAGTTTAAATGAAAAGGGAGAAATGGTTGTGAAAAAGAGTCTTAGGTCCAAATTGTGGGTGCTAGATTTTGAAAGGTACTTGATGGCATGAATAAATGTTTCGATTTGGAGGAGGTGTGTGGATGAAAGAAAAATGGGCGTACTCTGTAGTATGAGTGTGAGATTGTAAACGGTATTTGAAGTAAATATTGATTGCTGGTGCTCTGAAAATGTAGGTTTAACCCTTTAATAGAAGAAGCAGTTTCCCAGTTGGGGAATTGAACCCCAGTCTCCCAGGTCCCAGGCAGGGACACTCTCCACTATACTAAGTAGGAAGAGATATTTTTGTGTGTGCTGAGCAGCTCCTTCTTCTGTCCAACCCGCCCTCTCTGTGCCAAGCGTCTGAGTTTTTCCATTTCTCACTTCCTTCCCACCCACACGGGGGGGCAGAGCTGGCTTAAGGATGCTGCAACTGTTGCACTCGCACTGCTCGCTCACATGCACGGGGGCACCCACCTCAGGGGGGGGGGGCGCTCTGCTTAGTCTCAACTTAACATTTAATACAACCTGCTGCAGAGTTCCTTCCCTTTACAGATTTCAGGCAACAATCAAAATGGCAACACAACTCTTCTCATTAATCTTCCTGCCAGAGAGAGCCCAGATTTTTGCCTGCTAGCAGCAGGGCCGGCTGTAGCCCTGGTGGCTGGAAGACAGTCTTTTTTGGCACCCCCCCAACCCCCTTCACTCCATCACCACCTACTCGGATTCACTCACTGCCACCTGCCAAATGTGCCCCTCATCTATCCATAGCCCCTCTCACATAGATTAGATTTGTTTTAAAGAGCTGGATAGCTGCTTGACTATCCAGACAGCTCTCCACATTAGATATGGTTCTGTTCTTTGCGTCAGGCACATTAACCCTCTACGCTATTTTATATCTAGTCAAAGGTGCCTCTGGACAAAACCACCAACTCTCTCCCTAGCAGGAACGGTAATCACAAGAGGTATCTTGGCATTTTATTTGCTTTCTGTAGTTTGGACACACAAGGAACTTTCCAGCATGAGCTTTTAAATCGCAAGTTTCGTAAGTTATTGCTAAACACAGCGCCCCCCGAGGTCAGCAACTCCAATCCTGGTCAGCACCCGGTGCGGCCGCACTGCTCGCACCTCCCTAAACCCGGCCCTGAGTGGCAGTTTTGCATCGCCATGAAATTGTCATGCCGTTGAGGTCAGTGTGTGATGTGGCCAAGGCTTTCCTATTTGAGGACTCCGGGAGAGACAGCTGCTCCCTTAATGAAGGAGTGGCCTTCTGACTGAAGTCACCTGAGGCAGGGGCCCACTGTCAGAGGCCTTATGGGGCAGGGACCCGCTGCAACTCCTGGCTTGCCCCATGCAACCCCTGGAGAACCCTAAATGACATCCATGTAAGTGCCTACTGTCGAGGTCAGCAAGGTCAGTGTGTGGCTCGGCCCAGGCTATCCTATCTGAGGTCTCCTGAAGGGACAGCTGCCACCTTAAAGAAGGAGTGGCGTTCTGACTGGCGCCAACTGAGGTAGGGGCCCGCTGTCAGAGGCCATATGGGGGAGGGGCCCGCTGCGACATCTGGCTTGCCCCTTGCGACCCCTGGTGACCCCTAGGTGACATCCATGCGAGCGCTTGCCGTCAAGGTCAGCGTGTGGCACGGCCAAGGCTATCCTCCCCTGAGGCTCCTGAAGGGACAGCTGGCGCCTGAAGTAAGGAGTGGCCTTCTGACCGAAGTCACCTGAGGCAGGTGCCCGCCGTCAGAGGCCTTATGGGGCAGGGGCTAAAGGGACATTTTAAGTCCAGCCAGAAGGCAGAAGGTTTGGTCTGTGCTGTCCTGGGGCAGGACTTCCTCCTTAGTAGGGCTGCCACCTGGCTGTGTTTTTTGAACTACCTCGTCTGTACGTTTAATTCCAGGCTGGTAAAAATATTGAGAAAAGCTGTGAAATTCAGGTTCTAAGAAAGGAGGCAACCCCAATCTTATACACACTGCGCTGACACTTACAAAGGGTATTCCTGGTGCAGCAGGGAAATGTGCCCCCTGGAGACATCTTGCAGTCACTATGTGGACAAGCAAGAGCTCTGGAGCTCTGGAGCTCTCAGCTGATCACAGCAAGATGGAGTGCTTTCAGATGTTATTTGGAGTGAAAAAAAGAGCTGTGAGAAAGCTGTGTGATATTGTGAGAAAAGTCAATTAAAGAAGAACTAGTGGTAATGAAGCATTTGTAATTGAAAGGTTTCCTAATGTGTTTGAATCCATGAAAAGTGTAAAATGAAAGGTTTCCTATAAGAAATGTAAGTGTAGAAGTAAAAAGTGTAAGGAACTTCGCGTTCCCTGACCGGGAATCGAACCCGGGCCGCGGCGGTGAGAGCGCCGAATCCTAACCACTAGACCACCAGGGAGCAGGCACAGGTCGTCCACCACCACCCAATATAGAAACAAGAACTGGTCAGCAGGCTACTCAGGATCCCATTTCCTATTACAGGAAAATTAAAGCAGACATGCAAGGACACACCATTTTCAGGCACAGCATGAAGAAAGAAATTGACTGCACCTCAAATGCACTCACAACTCTTCACACTTTACAGCTCTCCACGACCTAGCACACCCTCATAAGACATCCCATCCTTCAGCAGTAATAGCACTTACACACTTAACTAGCAGGAAAATTCAGAAGTACAATTAAAGGGACGATCAGTGCTTCTTCTCAGAGCCCCGATAGGAGGGCAGCTCTTAGCTTTCCCAGGTCAACGCAGGCATCTCCAGCTCTACATGAGCAGGCTTTTACTTAAGGTGCTGGGACCTGCACTCCTCTTTTACAATGCTGTGTATAGAACTACGAGTCCCACAATGCAGTGTAACACATGACCTGCTGTCGATAGTCATGGAAGAACCTCGGAACTAGAAAAGCTCTGATGAGATTAGTGGGTGGGCACGTCCGGGTCACTGCTTGTTTTCCTTTCTCAGTGTGTCTGTAAATTATACAACTTTACACTTTATCTAAAGATAAAAGGTTTCACCTTCCTATAAAACAATTCCTCCTTCAGAGTGTGCCCCAACATTTCATTTACTTAGTGTGAGAAAACAAAATAGCTTAAATGCATTTTTTTTATCATGCAGTACTTTCCTTTTTATCTCATGAAAAATCCTTGATTCCACCTTTCCTTTTTCAAGGAAGTAGGCAGGAAGTTGAAATGAAAAGGGAGAAATGGTTGTGAAAAAGAGTCTTAGGTCCAAATTGTGGGTGCTAGATTTTGAAAGGTACTTGATGGCATGAATAAATGTTTCGATTTGGAGGAGGTGTGTGGATGAAAGAAAAATGGGCGTACTCTGTAGTATGAGTGTGAGATTGTAAACGGTATTTGAAGTAAATATTGATTGATGGTGCTCTGAAAATGTAGGTTTAAGCCTTTAAAAGAAGAGGCAGTTTCCCAGTTGGGGAATTGAACCCCAGTCTCCCAGGTCCCAGGCAGGGACCCTCTCCACTATACTAAGTAGGAAGAGATATTTTTGTGTGTGCTGAGCAGCTCCTTCTTCTGTCCAACCCGCCCTCTCTGTGCCAAGCGTCTGAGTTTTTCCATTTCTCACTTCCTTCCCACCCACACGGGGGGCAGAGCTGGCTAAAGGATGCTGCAACTGTTGCACTCGCACTGCTCGCTCACATGCACGGGGGCACCCACCTCAGGGGGGGGGGGGGCGCTCTGCTTAGTCTCAACTTAACATTTAATACAACCTGCTGCAGAGTTCCTTCCCTTTACAGATTTCAGGCAACAATCAAAATGGCAACACAACTCTTCTCATTAATCTTCCTGCCAGAGAGAGCCCAGATTTTTGCCTGCTAGCAGCAGGGCCGGCTGTAGCCCTGGTGGCTGGAAGACAGTCTTTTTTGGCACCCCCCAACCCCCTTCACTCCATCACCACCTACTCGGATTCACTCACTGCCACCTGCCAAATGTGCCCCTCATCTATCCATAGCCCCTCTCACATAGATTAGATTTGTTTTAAAGAGCTGGATAGCTGCTTGACTATCCAGACAGCTCTCCACATTAGATATGGTTCTGTTCTTTGCGTCAGGCACATGAACCCTCTACGCTATTTTATATCTAGTCAAAGCTGCCTCTGGACAAAACCACCAACTCTCTCCCTAGCAGGAACGGTAATCACAAGAGGTATCTTGGCATTTTATTTGCTTTCTGTAGTTTGGACACACAAGGAACTTTCCAGCATGAGCTTTTAAATCGCAAGTTTCGTAAGTTATTGCTAAACACAGCGCCCCCCGAGGTCAGCAACTCCAATCCTGGTCAGCACCCGGTGCGGCCGCACTGCTCGCACCTCCCTAAACCCGGCCCTGAGTGGCAGTTTTGCATCGCCATGAAATTGTCATGCCGTTGAGGTCAGTGTGATGTGGCCAAGGCTATCCTATTTGAGGACTCCGGGAGAGACAGCTGCTCCCTTAATGAAGGAGTGGCCTTCTGACTGAAGTCACCTGAGGCAGGGGCCCACTGTCAGAGGCCTTATGGGGCAGGGACCCGCTGCAACTCCTGGCTTGCCCCATGCAACCCCTGGAGAACCCTAAATGACATCCATGTAAGTGCCTACTGTCGAGGTCAGCAAGGTCAGTGTGTGGCTCGGCCCAGGCTATCCTATCTGAGGTCTCCTGAAGGGACAGCTGCCACCTTAAAGAAGGAGTGGCGTTCTGACTGGCGCCAACTGAGGTAGGGGCCCGCTGTCAGAGGCCATATGGGGGAGGGGCCCGCTGCGACATCTGGCTTGCCCCTTGCGACCCCTGGTGACCCCTAGGTGACATCCATGCGAGCGCTTGCCGTCAAGGTCAGCGTGTGGCAAGGCCAAGGCTATCCTCCCCTGAGGCTCCTGAAGGGACAGCTGGCGCCTGAAGTAAGGAGAGGCCTTCTGACCGAAGTCACCTGAGGCAGGTGCCCGCCGTCAGAGGCCTTATGGGGCAGGGGCTAAAGGGACATTTTAAGTCCAGCCAGAAGGCAGAAGGTTTGGTCTGTGCTGTCCTGGGGCAGGACTTCCTCCTTAGTAGGGCTGCCACCTGGCTGTGTTTTTTGAACCACCTCGTCTGTACGTTTAATTCCAGGCTGGTAAAAATATTGAGAAAAGCTGTGAAATTCAGGTTCTAAGAAAGGAGGCAACCCCAATCTTATACACACTGCGCTGACACTTACAAAGGGTATTCCTGGTGCAGCAGGGAAATGTGCCCCCTGGAGACATCTTGCAGTCACTATGTGGACAAGCAAGAGCTCTGGAGCTCTCAGCTGATCACAGCAAGATGGAGTGCTTTCAGATGTTATTTGGAGTGAAAAAAAGAGCTGTGAGAAAGCTGTGTGATATTGTGAGAAAAGTCAATTAAAGAAGAACTAGTGGTAATGAAGCATTTGTAATTGAAAGGTTTCCTAATGTGTTTGAATCCATGAAAAGTGTAAAATGAAAGGTTTCCTATAAGAAATGTAAGTGTAGAAGTAAAAAGTGTAAGGAACTTCGCGTTCCCTGACCGGGAATTGAACCCGGGCCGTGGTGGTGAGAGCGCCGAATCCTAACCACTACACCACCAGGGAGCAGGCACAGGTTGTCCACCACCACCCAATATAGAAACAAGAACTGGTCAGCAGGCTACTCAGGATCCCATTTCCTATTACAGGAAAATTAAAGCAGACATGCAAGGACACACCATTTTCAGGCACAGCATGAAGAAAGAAATTGACTGCACCTCAAATGCACTCACAACTCTTCACACTTTACAGCTCTCCAAGACCTAGCACACCCTCATAAGACATCCCATCCTTCAGCAGTAATAGCACTTACACACTTAACTAGCAGGAAAATTCAGAAGTACAATTAAAGGGACGATCAGTGCTTCTTCTCAGAGCCCCGATAGGAGGGCAGCTCTTAGCTTTCCCAGGTCAACGCAGGCATCTCCAGCTCTACATGTGCAGGCTTTTACTTAAGGTGCTGGGACCTGCACTCCTCTTTTACAATGCTGTGTATAGAACTACGAGTCCCACAATGCAGTGTAACACATGACCTGCTGTCGATAGTCATGGAAGAACCTCGGAACTAGAAAAGCTCTGATGAGATTAGTGGGTGGGCACGTCCGGGTCACTGCTTGTTTTCCTTTCTCAGTGTGTCTGTAAATTATACAACTTTACACTTTATCTAAAGATAAAAGGTTTCACCTTCCTATAAAACAATTCCTCCTTCAGAGTGTGCCCCAACATTTCATTTACTTAGTGTGAGAAAACAAAATAGCTTAAATGCATTTTTTTTATCATGCAGTACTTTCCTTTTTATCTCATGAAAAATCCTTGATTCCACCTTTCCTTTTTCAAGGAAGTAGGCAGGAAGTTTAAATGAAAAGGGAGAAATGGTTGTGAAAAAGAGTCTTAGGTCCAAATTGTGGGTGCTAGATTTTGAAAGGTACTTGATGGCATGAATAAATGTTTCGATTTGGAGGAGGTGTGTGGATGAAAGAAAAATGGGCGTACTCTGTAGTATGAGTGTGAGATTGTAAACGGTATTTGAAGTAAATATTGATTGCTGGTGCTCTGAAAATGTAGGTTTAAGCCTTTAAAAGAAGAGGCAGTTTCCCAGTTGGGGAATTGAACCCCAGTCTCCCAGGTCCCAGGCATGGACACTCTCCACTATACTAAGTAGGAAGAGATATTTTTGTGCGTGCTGAGCAGCTCCTTCTTCTGTCCAACCCGCCCTCTCTGTGCCAAGCGTCTGAGTTTTTCCATTTCTCACTTCCTTCCCACCCACACGGGGGGCAGAGCTGGCTTAAGGATGCTGCAACTGTTGCACTCGCACTGCTCGCTCACATGCACGGGGGCACCCACCTCAGGGGGGGGGGGGGCGCTCTGCTTAGTCTCAACTTAACATTTAATACAACCTGCTGCAGAGTTCCTTCCCTTTACAGATTTCAGGCAACAATCAAAATGGCAACACAACTCTTCTCATTAATCTTCCTGCCAGAGAGAGCTCAGATTTTTGCCTGCTAGCAGCAGGGCCGGCTGTAGCCCTGGTGGCTGGAAGACAGTCTTTTTTGGCACCCCCCAACCCCCTTCACTCCATCACCACCTACTCGGATTCACTCACTGCCACCCGCCAAATGTGCCCCTCATCTATCCATAGCCCCTCTCACATAGATTAGATTTGTTTTAAAGAGCTGGATAGCTGCTTGACTATCCAGACAGCTGTCCACATTAGATATGGTTCTGTTCTTTGCGTCAGGCACATGAACCCTCTACGCTATTTTATATCTAGTCAAAGCTGCCTCTGGACAAAACCACAAACTCTCTCCCTAGCAGGAACGGTAATCACAAGAGGTATCTTGGCATTTTATTTGCTTTCTGTAGTTTGGACACACAAGGAACTTTCCAGCATGAGCTTTTAAATCGCAAGTTTCGTAAGTTATTGCTAAACACAGCGCCCCCCGAGGTCAGCAACTCCAATCCTGGTCAGCACCCGGTGCGGCCGCACTGCTCGCACCTCCCTAAACCCGGCCCTGAGTGGCAGTTTTGCATCGCCATGAAATTGTCATGCCGTTGAGGTCAGTGTGTGATGTGGCCAAGGCTATCCTATTTGAGGACTCCGGGAGAGACAGCTGCTCCCTTAATGAAGGAGTGGCCTTCTGACTGAAGTCACCTGAGGCAGGGGCCCACTGTCAGAGGCCTTATGGGGCAGGGACCCGCTGCAACTCCTGGCTTGCCCCATGCAACCCCTGGAGAACCCTAAATGACATCCATGTAAGTGCCTACTGTCGAGGTCAGCAAGGTCAGTGTGTGGCTCGGCCCAGGCTATCCTATCTGAGGTCTCCTGAAGGGACAGCTGCCACATTAAAGAAGGAGTGGCGTTCTGACTGGCGCCAACTGAGGTAGGGGCCCGCTGTCAGAGGCCATATGGGGGAGGGGCCCGCTGCGACATCTGGCTTGCCCCTTGCGACCCCTGGTGACCCCTAGGTGACATCCATGCGAGCGCTTGCCGTCAAGGTCAGCGTGTGGCACGGCCAAGGCTATCCTCCCCTGAGGCTCCTGAAGGGACAGCTGGCGCCTGAAGTAAGGAGTGGCCTTCTGACCGAAGTCACCTGAGGCAGGTGCCCGCCGTCAGAGGCCTTATGGGGCAGGGGCTAAAGGGACATTTTAAGTCCAGCCAGAAGGCAGAAGGTTTGGTCTGTGCTGTCCTGGGGCAGGACTTCCTCCTTAGTAGGGCTGCCACCTGGCTGTGTTTTTTTGAACCACCTCGTCTGTACGTTTAATTCCAGGCTGGTAAAAATATTGAGAAAAGCTGTGAAATTCAGGTTCTAAGAAAGGAGGCAACCCCAATCTTATACACACTGCGCTGACACTTACAAAGGGTATTCCTGGTGCAGCAGGGAAATGTGCCCCCTGGAGACATCTTGCAGTCACTATGTGGACAAGCAAGAGCTCTGGAGCTCTCAGCTGATCACAGCAAGATGGAGTGCTTTCAGATGTTATTTGGAGTGAAAAAAAGAGCTGTGAGAAAGCTGTGTGATATTGTGAGAAAAGTCAATTAAAGAAGAACTAGTGGTAATGAAGCATTTGTAATTGAAAGGTTTCCTAATGTGTTTGAATCCATGAAAAGTGTAAAATGAAAGGTTTCCTATAAGAAATGTAAGTGTAGAAGTAAAAAGTGTAAGGAACTTCGCGTTCCCTGACCGGGAATTGAACCCGGGCCGTGGCGGTGAGAGCGCCGAATCCTAACCACTACACCACCAGGGAGCAGGCACAGGTTGTCCACCACCACCCAATATAGAAACAAGAACTGGTCAGCAGGCTACTCAGGATCCCATTTCCTATTACAGGAAAATTAAAGCAGACATGCAAGGACACACCATTTTCAGGCACAGCATGAAGAAAGAAATTGACTGCACCTCAAATGCACTCACAACTCTTCACACTTTACAGCTCTCCAAGACCTAGCACACCCTCATAAGACATCCCATCCTTCAGCAGTAATAGCACTTACACACTTAACTAGCAGGAAAATTCAGAAGTACAATTAAAGGGACGATCAGTGCTTCTTCTCAGAGCCCCGATAGGAGGGCAGCTCTTAGCTTTCCCAGGTCAACGCAGGCATCTCCAGCTCTACATGTGCAGGCTTTTACTTAAGGTGCTGGGACCTGCACTCCTCTTTTACAATGCTGTGTATAGAACTACGAGTCCCACAATGCAGTGTAACACATGACCTGCTGTCGATAGTCATGGAAGAACCTCGGAACTAGAAAAGCTCTGATGAGATTAGTGGGTGGGCACGTCCGGGTCACTGCTTGTTTTCCTTTCTCAGTGTGTCTGTAAATTATACAACTTTACACTTTATCTGAAGATAAAAGGTTTCACCTTCCTATAAAACAATTCCTCCTTCAGAGTGTGCCCCAACATTTCATTTACGTAGTGTGAGAAAACAAAATAGCTTAAATGCATTTTTTTTATCATGCAGTACTTTCCTTTTTATCTCATGAAAAATCCTTGATTCCACCTTTCCTTTTTCAAGGAAGTAGGCAGGAAGTTTAAATGAAAAGGGAGAAATGGTTGTGAAAAAGAGTCTTAGGTCCAAATTGTGGGTGCTAGATTTTGAAAGGTACTTGATGGCATGAATAAATGTTTCGATTTGGAGGAGGTGTGTGGATGAAAGAAAAATGGGCGTACTCTGTAGTATGAGTGTGAGATTGTAAACGGTATTTGAAGTAAATATTGATTGCTGGTGCTCTGAAAATGTAGGTTTAAGCCTTTAAAAGAAGAGGCAGTTTCCCAGTGGGGGAATTGAACCCCAGTCTCCCAGGTCCCAGGCAGGGACACTCTCCACTATACTAAGTAGGAAGAGATACTTTGGTGTGTGCTGAGCAGCTCCTTCTTCTGTCCAACCCTCCCTCTCTGTGCCAAGCGTCTGAGTTTTTCCTTTTCTCACTTCCTTCCCACCCACACGGGGGGCAGAGCTGGCTTAAGGATGCTGCAACTGTTGCACTCGCACTGCTCGCTCACATGCACGGGGGCACCCACCTCAGGGGGGGGGGGGGGCGCTCTGCTTAGTCTCAACTTAACATTTAATTCAACCTGCTGCAGAGTTCCTTCCCTTTACAGATTTCAGGCAACAATCAAAATGGCAACACAACTCTTCTCATTAATCTTCCTGCCAGAGAGAGCTCAGATTTTTGCCTGCTAGCAGCAGGGCCGGCTGTAGCCCTGGTGGCTGGAAGACAGTCTTTTTTGGCACCTCCAACCCCCTTCACTCCATCACCACCTACTCGGATTCACTCACTGCCACCCGCCAAATGTGCCCCTCATCTATCCATAGCCCCTCTCACATAGATTAGATTTGTTTTAAAGAGCTGGATAGCTGCTTGACTATCCAGACAGCTGTCCACATTAGATATGGTTCTGTTCTTTGCGTCAGGCACATGAACCCTCTACGCTATTTTATATCTAGTCAAAGCTGCCTCTGGACAAAACCACAAACTCTCTCCCTAGCAGGAACGGTAATCACAAGAGGTATCTTGGCATTTTATTTGCTTTCTGTAGTTTGGACACACAAGGAACTTTCCAGCATGAGCTTTTAAATCGCAAGTTTCGTAAGTTATTGCTAAACACAGCGCCCCCCGAGGTCAGCAACTCCAATCCTGGTCAGCACCCGGTGCGGCCGCACTGCTCGCACCTCCCTAAACCCGGCCCTGAGTGGCAGTTTTGCATCGCCATGAAATTGTCATGCCGTTGAGGTCAGTGTGTGATGTGGCCAAGGCTATCCTATTTGAGGACTCCGGGAGAGACAGCTGCTCCCTTAATGAAGGAGTGGCCTTCTGACTGAAGTCACCTGAGGCAGGGGCCCACTGTCAGAGGCCTTATGGGGCAGGGACCCGCTGCAACTCCTGGCTTGCCCCATGCAACCCCTGGAGAACCCTAAATGACATCCATGTAAGTGCCTACTGTCGAGGTCAGCAAGGTCAGTGTGTGGCTCGGCCCAGGCTATCCTATCTGAGGTCTCCTGAAGGGACAGCTGCCACATTAAAGAAGGAGTGGCGTTCTGACTGGCGCCAACTGAGGTAGGGGCCCGCTGTCAGAGGCCATATGGGGGAGGGGCCCGCTGCGACATCTGGCTTGCCCCTTGCGACCCCTGGTGACCCCTAGGTGACATCCATGCGAGCGCTTGCCGTCAAGGTCAGCGTGTGGCACGGCCAAGGCTATCCTCCCCTGAGGCTCCTGAAGGGACAGCTGGCGCCTGAAGTAAGGAGTGGCCTTCTGACCGAAGTCACCTGAGGCAGGTGCCCGCCGTCAGAGGCCTTATGGGGCAGGGGCTAAAGGGACATTTTAAGTCCAGCCAGAAGGCAGAAGGTTTGGTCTGTGCTGTCCTGGGGCAGGACTTCCTCCTTAGTAGGGCTGCCACCTGGCTGTGTTTTTTTGAACCACCTCGTCTGTACGTTTAATTCCAGGCTGGTAAAAATATTGAGAAAAGCTGTGAAATTCAGGTTCTAAGAAAGGAGGCAACCCCAATCTTATACACACTGCGCTGACACTTACAAAGGGTATTCCTGGTGCAGCAGGGAAATGTGCCCCCTGGAGACATCTTGCAGTCACTATGTGGACAAGCAAGAGCTCTGGAGCTCTCAGCTGATCACAGCAAGATGGAGTGCTTTCAGATGTTATTTGGAGTGAAAAAAAGAGCTGTGAGAAAGCTGTGTGATATTGTGAGAAAAGTCAATTAAAGAAGAACTAGTGGTAATGAAGCATTTGTAATTGAAAGGTTTCCTAATGTGTTTGAATCCATGAAAAGTGTAAAATGAAAGGTTTCCTATAAGAAATGTAAGTGTAGAAGTAAAAAGTGTAAGGAACTTCGCGTTCCCTGACCGGGAATTGAACCCGGGCCGTGGTGGTGAGAGCGCCGAATCCTAACCACTACACCACCAGGGAGCAGGCACAGGTTGTCCACCACCACCCAATATAGAAACAAGAACTGGTCAGCAGGCTACTCAGGATCCCATTTCCTATTACAGGAAAATTAAAGCAGACATGCAAGGACACACCATTTTCAGGCACAGCATGAAGAAAGAAATTGACTGCACCTCAAATGCACTCACAACTCTTCACACTTTACAGCTCTCCAAGACCTAGCACACCCTCATAAGACATCCCATCCTTCAGCAGTAATAGCACTTACACACTTAACTAGCAGGAAAATTCAGAAGTACAATTAAAGGGACGATCAGTGCTTCTTCTCAGAGCCCCGATAGGAGGGCAGCTCTTAGCTTTCCCAGGTCAACGCAGGCATCTCCAGCTCTACATGTGCAGGCTTTTACTTAAGGTGCTGGGACCTGCACTCCTCTTTTACAATGCTGTGTATAGAACTACGAGTCCCACAATGCAGTGTAACACATGACCTGCTGTCGATAGTCATGGAAGAACCTCGGAACTAGAAAAGCTCTGATGAGATTAGTGGGTGGGCACGTCCGGGTCACTGCTTGTTTTCCTTTCTCAGTGTGTCTGTAAATTATACAACTTTACACTTTATCTAAAGATAAAAGGTTTCACCTTCCTATAAAACAATTCCTCCTTCAGAGTGTGCCCCAACATTTCATTTACTTAGTGTGAGAAAACAAAATAGCTTAAATGCATTTTTTTTATCATGCAGTACTTTCCTTTTTATCTCATGAAAAATCCTTGATTCCACCTTTCCTTTTTCAAGGAAGTAGGCAGGAAGTTTAAATGAAAAGGGAGAAATGGTTGTGAAAAAGAGTCTTAGGTCCAAATTGTGGGTGCTAGATTTTGAAAGGTACTTGATGGCATGAATAAATGTTTCGATTTGGAGGAGGTGTGTGGATGAAAGAAAAATGGGCGTACTCTGTAGTATGAGTGTGAGATTGTAAACGGTATTTGAAGTAAATATTGATTGCTGGTGCTCTGAAAATGTAGGTTTAAGCCTTTAAAAGAAGAGGCAGTTTCCCAGTTGGGGAATTGAACCCCAGTCTCCCAGGTCCCAGGCATGGACACTCTCCACTATACTAAGTAGGAAGAGATATTTTTGTGCGTGCTGAGCAGCTCCTTCTTCTGTCCAACCCGCCCTCTCTGTGCCAAGCGTCTGAGTTTTTCCATTTCTCACTTCCTTCCCACCCACACGGGGGGCAGAGCTGGCTTAAGGATGCTGCAACTGTTGCACTCGCACTGCTCGCTCACATGCACGGGGGCACCCACCTCAGGGGGGGGGGGGCGCTCTGCTTAGTCTCAACTTAACATTTAATACAACCTGCTGCAGAGTTCCTTCCCTTTACAGATTTCAGGCAACAATCAAAATGGCAACACAACTCTTCTCATTAATCTTCCTGCCAGAGAGAGCTCAGATTTTTGCCTGCTAGCAGCAGGGCCGGCTGTAGCCCTGGTGGCTGGAAGACAGTCTTTTTTGGCACCCCCCAACCCCCTTCACTCCATCACCACCTACTCGGATTCACTCACTGCCACCCGCCAAATGTGCCCCTCATCTATCCATAGCCCCTCTCACATAGATTAGATTTGTTTTAAAGAGCTGGATAGCTGCTTGACTATCCAGACAGCTGTCCACATTAGATATGGTTCTGTTCTTTGCGTCAGGCACATGAACCCTCTACGCTATTTTATATCTAGTCAAAGCTGCCTCTGGACAAAACCACAAACTCTCTCCCTAGCAGGAACGGTAATCACAAGAGGTATCTTGGCATTTTATTTGCTTTCTGTAGTTTGGACACACAAGGAACTTTCCAGCATGAGCTTTTAAATCGCAAGTTTCGTAAGTTATTGCTAAACACAGCGCCCCCCGAGGTCAGCAACTCCAATCCTGGTCAGCACCCGGTGCGGCCGCACTGCTCGCACCTCCCTAAACCCGGCCCTGAGTGGCAGTTTTGCATCGCCATGAAATTGTCATGCCGTTGAGGTCAGTGTGTGATGTGGCCAAGGCTATCCTATTTGAGGACTCCGGGAGAGACAGCTGCTCCCTTAATGAAGGAGTGGCCTTCTGACTGAAGTCACCTGAGGCAGGGGCCCACTGTCAGAGGCCTTATGGGGCAGGGACCCGCTGCAACTCCTGGCTTGCCCCATGCAACCCCTGGAGAACCCTAAATGACATCCATGTAAGTGCCTACTGTCGAGGTCAGCAAGGTCAGTGTGTGGCTCGGCCCAGGCTATCCTATCTGAGGTCTCCTGAAGGGACAGCTGCCACATTAAAGAAGGAGTGGCGTTCTGACTGGCGCCAACTGAGGTAGGGGCCCGCTGTCAGAGGCCATATGGGGGAGGGGCCCGCTGCGACATCTGGCTTGCCCCTTGCGACCCCTGGTGACCCCTAGGTGACATCCATGCGAGCGCTTGCCGTCAAGGTCAGCGTGTGGCACGGCCAAGGCTATCCTCCCCTGAGGCTCCTGAAGGGACAGCTGGCGCCTGAAGTAAGGAGTGGCCTTCTGACCGAAGTCACCTGAGGCAGGTGCCCGCCGTCAGAGGCCTTATGGGGCAGGGGCTAAAGGGACATTTTAAGTCCAGCCAGAAGGCAGAAGGTTTGGTCTGTGCTGTCCTGGGGCAGGACTTCCTCCTTAGTAGGGCTGCCACCTGGCTGTGTTTTTTTGAACCACCTCGTCTGTACGTTTAATTCCAGGCTGGTAAAAATATTGAGAAAAGCTGTGAAATTCAGGTTCTAAGAAAGGAGGCAACCCCAATCTTATACACACTGCGCTGACACTTACAAAGGGTATTCCTGGTGCAGCAGGGAAATGTGCCCCCTGGAGACATCTTGCAGTCACTATGTGGACAAGCAAGAGCTCTGGAGCTCTCAGCTGATCACAGCAAGATGGAGTGCTTTCAGATGTTATTTGGAGTGAAAAAAAGAGCTGTGAGAAAGCTGTGTGATATTGTGAGAAAAGTCAATTAAAGAAGAACTAGTGGTAATGAAGCATTTGTAATTGAAAGGTTTCCTAATGTGTTTGAATCCATGAAAAGTGTAAAATGAAAGGTTTCCTATAAGAAATGTAAGTGTAGAAGTAAAAAGTGTAAGGAACTTCGCGTTCCCTGACCGGGAATTGAACCCGGGCCGTGGCGGTGAGAGCGCCGAATCCTAACCACTACACCACCAGGGAGCAGGCACAGGTTGTCCACCACCACCCAATATAGAAACAAGAACTGGTCAGCAGGCTACTCAGGATCCCATTTCCTATTACAGGAAAATTAAAGCAGACATGCAAGGACACACCATTTTCAGGCACAGCATGAAGAAAGAAATTGACTGCACCTCAAATGCACTCACAACTCTTCACACTTTACAGCTCTCCAAGACCTAGCACACCCTCATAAGACATCCCATCCTTCAGCAGTAATAGCACTTACACACTTAACTAGCAGGAAAATTCAGAAGTACAATTAAAGGGACGATCAGTGCTTCTTCTCAGAGCCCCGATAGGAGGGCAGCTCTTAGCTTTCCCAGGTCAACGCAGGCATCTCCAGCTCTACATGTGCAGGCTTTTACTTAAGGTGCTGGGACCTGCACTCCTCTTTTACAATGCTGTGTATAGAACTACGAGTCCCACAATGCAGTGTAACACATGACCTGCTGTCGATAGTCATGGAAGAACCTCGGAACTAGAAAAGCTCTGATGAGATTAGTGGGTGGGCACGTCCGGGTCACTGCTTGTTTTCCTTTCTCAGTGTGTCTGTAAATTATACAACTTTACACTTTATCTGAAGATAAAAGGTTTCACCTTCCTATAAAACAATTCCTCCTTCAGAGTGTGCCCCAACATTTCATTTACGTAGTGTGAGAAAACAAAATAGCTTAAATGCATTTTTTTTATCATGCAGTACTTTCCTTTTTATCTCATGAAAAATCCTTGATTCCACCTTTCCTTTTTCAAGGAAGTAGGCAGGAAGTTTAAATGAAAAGGGAGAAATGGTTGTGAAAAAGAGTCTTAGGTCCAAATTGTGGGTGCTAGATTTTGAAAGGTACTTGATGGCATGAATAAATGTTTCGATTTGGAGGAGGTGTGTGGATGAAAGAAAAATGGGCGTACTCTGTAGTATGAGTGTGAGATTGTAAACGGTATTTGAAGTAAATATTGATTGCTGGTGCTCTGAAAATGTAGGTTTAAGCCTTTAAAAGAAGAGGCAGTTTCCCAGTGGGGGAATTGAACCCCAGTCTCCCAGGTCCCAGGCAGGGACACTCTCCACTATACTAAGTAGGAAGAGATACTTTGGTGTGTGCTGAGCAGCTCCTTCTTCTGTCCAACCCTCCCTCTCTGTGCCAAGCGTCTGAGTTTTTCCTTTTCTCACTTCCTTCCCACCCACACGGGGGGCAGAGCTGGCTTAAGGATGCTGCAACTGTTGCACTCGCACTGCTCGCTCACATGCACGGGGGCACCCACCTCAGGGGGGGGGGGGGGCGCTCTGCTTAGTCTCAACTTAACATTTAATTCAACCTGCTGCAGAGTTCCTTCCCTTTACAGATTTCAGGCAACAATCAAAATGGCAACACAACTCTTCTCATTAATCTTCCTGCCAGAGAGAGCTCAGATTTTTGCCTGCTAGCAGCAGGGCCGGCTGTAGCCCTGGTGGCTGGAAGACAGTCTTTTTTGGCACCTCCAACCCCCTTCACTCCATCACCACCTACTCGGATTCACTCACTGCCACCCGCCAAATGTGCCCCTCATCTATCCATAGCCCCTCTCACATAGATTAGATTTGTTTTAAAGAGCTGGATAGCTGCTTGACTATCCAGACAGCTCTCCACATTAGATATGGTTCTGTTCTTTGCGTCAGGCACATGAACCCTCTACGCTATTTTATATCTAGTCAAAGCTGCCTCTGGACAAAACCACAAACTCTCTCCCTAGCAGGAACGGTAATCACAAGAGGTATCTTGGCATTTTATTTGCTTTCTGTAGTTTGGACACACAAGGAACTTTCCAGCATGAGCTTTTAAATCGCAAGTTTCGTAAGTTATTGCTAAACACAGCGCCCCCCGAGGTCAGCAACTCCAATCCTGGTCAGCACCCGGTGCGGCCGCACTGCTCGCACCTCCCTAAACCCGGCCCTGAGTGGCAGTTTTGCATCGCCATGAAATTGTCATGCCGTTGAGGTCAGTGTGTGATGTGGCCAAGGCTATCCTATTTGAGGACTCCGGGAGAGACAGCTGCTCCCTTAATGAAGGAGTGGCCTTCTGACTGAAGTCACCTGAGGCAGGGGCCCACTGTCAGAGGCCTTATGGGGCAGGGACCCGCTGCAACTCCTGGCTTGCCCCATGCAACCCCTGGAGAACCCTAAATGACATCCATGTAAGTGCCTACTGTCGAGGTCAGCAAGGTCAGTGTGTGGCTCGGCCCAGGCTATCCTATCTGAGGTCTCCTGAAGGGACAGCTGCCACATTAAAGAAGGAGTGGCGTTCTGACTGGCGCCAACTGAGGTAGGGGCCCGCTGTCAGAGGCCATATGGGGGAGGGGCCCGCTGCGACATCTGGCTTGCCCCTTGCGACCCCTGGTGACCCCTAGGTGACATCCATGCGAGCGCTTGCCGTCAAGGTCAGCGTGTGGCACGGCCAAGGCTATCCTCCCCTGAGGCTCCTGAAGGGACAGCTGGCGCCTGAAGTAAGGAGTGGCCTTCTGACCGAAGTCACCTGAGGCAGGTGCCCGCCGTCAGAGGCCTTATGGGGCAGGGGCTAAAGGGACATTTTAAGTCCAGCCAGAAGGCAGAAGGTTTGGTCTGTGCTGTCCTGGGGCAGGACTTCCTCCTTAGTAGGGCTGCCACCTGGCTGTGTTTTTTTGAACCACCTCGTCTGTACGTTTAATTCCAGGCTGGTAAAAATATTGAGAAAAGCTGTGAAATTCAGGTTCTAAGAAAGGAGGCAACCCCAATCTTATACACACTGCGCTGACACTTACAAAGGGTATTCCTGGTGCAGCAGGGAAATGTGCCCCCTGGAGACATCTTGCAGTCACTATGTGGACAAGCAAGAGCTCTGGAGCTCTCAGCTGATCACAGCAAGATGGAGTGCTTTCAGATGTTATTTGGAGTGAAAAAAAGAGCTGTGAGAAAGCTGTGTGATATTGTGAGAAAAGTCAATTAAAGAAGAACTAGTGGTAATGAAGCATTTGTAATTGAAAGGTTTCCTAATGTGTTTGAATCCATGAAAAGTGTAAAATGAAAGGTTTCCTATAAGAAATGTAAGTGTAGAAGTAAAAAGTGTAAGGAACTTCGCGTTCCCTGACCGGGAATTGAACCCGGGCCGTGGTGGTGAGAGCGCCGAATCCTAACCACTACACCACCAGGGAGCAGGCACAGGTTGTCCACCACCACCCAATATAGAAACAAGAACTGGTCAGCAGGCTACTCAGGATCCCATTTCCTATTACAGGAAAATTAAAGCAGACATGCAAGGACACACCATTTTCAGGCACAGCATGAAGAAAGAAATTGACTGCACCTCAAATGCACTCACAACTCTTCACACTTTACAGCTCTCCAAGACCTAGCACACCCTCATAAGACATCCCATCCTTCAGCAGTAATAGCACTTACACACTTAACTAGCAGGAAAATTCAGAAGTACAATTAAAGGGACGATCAGTGCTTCTTCTCAGAGCCCCGATAGGAGGGCAGCTCTTAGCTTTCCCAGGTCAACGCAGGCATCTCCAGCTCTACATGTGCAGGCTTTTACTTAAGGTGCTGGGACCTGCACTCCTCTTTTACAATGCTGTGTATAGAACTACGAGTCCCACAATGCAGTGTAACACATGACCTGCTGTCGATAGTCATGGAAGAACCTCGGAACTAGAAAAGCTCTGATGAGATTAGTGGGTGGGCACGTCCGGGTCACTGCTTGTTTTCCTTTCTCAGTGTGTCTGTAAATTATACAACTTTACACTTTATCTAAAGATAAAAGGTTTCACCTTCCTATAAAACAATTCCTCCTTCAGAGTGTGCCCCAACATTTCATTTACTTAGTGTGAGAAAACAAAATAGCTTAAATGCATTTTTTTTATCATGCAGTACTTTCCTTTTTATCTCATGAAAAATCCTTGATTCCACCTTTCCTTTTTCAAGGAAGTAGGCAGGAAGTTTAAATGAAAAGGGAGAAATGGTTGTGAAAAAGAGTCTTAGGTCCAAATTGTGGGTGCTAGATTTTGAAAGGTACTTGATGGCATGAATAAATGTTTCGATTTGGAGGAGGTGTGTGGATGAAAGAAAAATGGGCGTACTCTGTAGTATGAGTGTGAGATTGTAAACGGTATTTGAAGTAAATATTGATTGCTGGTGCTCTGAAAATGTAGGTTTAAGCCTTTAAAAGAAGAGGCAGTTTCCCAGTTGGGGAATTGAACCCCAGTCTCCCAGGTCCCAGGCATGGACACTCTCCACTATACTAAGTAGGAAGAGATATTTTTGTGCGTGCTGAGCAGCTCCTTCTTCTGTCCAACCCGCCCTCTCTGTGCCAAGCGTCTGAGTTTTTCCATTTCTCACTTCCTTCCCACCCACACGGGGGGCAGAGCTGGCTTAAGGATGCTGCAACTGTTGCACTCGCACTGCTCGCTCACATGCACGGGGGCACCCACCTCAGGGGGGGGGGGGCGCTCTGCTTAGTCTCAACTTAACATTTAATACAACCTGCTGCAGAGTTCCTTCCCTTTACAGATTTCAGGCAACAATCAAAATGGCAACACAACTCTTCTCATTAATCTTCCTGCCAGAGAGAGCTCAGATTTTTGCCTGCTAGCAGCAGGGCCGGCTGTAGCCCTGGTGGCTGGAAGACAGTCTTTTTTGGCACCCCCCAACCCCCTTCACTCCATCACCACCTACTCGGATTCACTCACTGCCACCCGCCAAATGTGCCCCTCATCTATCCATAGCCCCTCTCACATAGATTAGATTTGTTTTAAAGAGCTGGATAGCTGCTTGACTATCCAGACAGCTGTCCACATTAGATATGGTTCTGTTCTTTGCGTCAGGCACATGAACCCTCTACGCTATTTTATATCTAGTCAAAGCTGCCTCTGGACAAAACCACAAACTCTCTCCCTAGCAGGAACGGTAATCACAAGAGGTATCTTGGCATTTTATTTGCTTTCTGTAGTTTGGACACACAAGGAACTTTCCAGCATGAGCTTTTAAATCGCAAGTTTCGTAAGTTATTGCTAAACACAGCGCCCCCCGAGGTCAGCAACTCCAATCCTGGTCAGCACCCGGTGCGGCCGCACTGCTCGCACCTCCCTAAACCCGGCCCTGAGTGGCAGTTTTGCATCGCCATGAAATTGTCATGCCGTTGAGGTCAGTGTGTGATGTGGCCAAGGCTATCCTATTTGAGGACTCCGGGAGAGACAGCTGCTCCCTTAATGAAGGAGTGGCCTTCTGACTGAAGTCACCTGAGGCAGGGGCCCACTGTCAGAGGCCTTATGGGGCAGGGACCCGCTGCAACTCCTGGCTTGCCCCATGCAACCCCTGGAGAACCCTAAATGACATCCATGTAAGTGCCTACTGTCGAGGTCAGCAAGGTCAGTGTGTGGCTCGGCCCAGGCTATCCTATCTGAGGTCTCCTGAAGGGACAGCTGCCACATTAAAGAAGGAGTGGCGTTCTGACTGGCGCCAACTGAGGTAGGGGCCCGCTGTCAGAGGCCATATGGGGGAGGGGCCCGCTGCGACATCTGGCTTGCCCCTTGCGACCCCTGGTGACCCCTAGGTGACATCCATGCGAGCGCTTGCCGTCAAGGTCAGCGTGTGGCACGGCCAAGGCTATCCTCCCCTGAGGCTCCTGAAGGGACAGCTGGCGCCTGAAGTAAGGAGTGGCCTTCTGACCGAAGTCACCTGAGGCAGGTGCCCGCCGTCAGAGGCCTTATGGGGCAGGGGCTAAAGGGACATTTTAAGTCCAGCCAGAAGGCAGAAGGTTTGGTCTGTGCTGTCCTGGGGCAGGACTTCCTCCTTAGTAGGGCTGCCACCTGGCTGTGTTTTTTTGAACCACCTCGTCTGTACGTTTAATTCCAGGCTGGTAAAAATATTGAGAAAAGCTGTGAAATTCAGGTTCTAAGAAAGGAGGCAACCCCAATCTTATACACACTGCGCTGACACTTACAAAGGGTATTCCTGGTGCAGCAGGGAAATGTGCCCCCTGGAGACATCTTGCAGTCACTATGTGGACAAGCAAGAGCTCTGGAGCTCTCAGCTGATCACAGCAAGATGGAGTGCTTTCAGATGTTATTTGGAGTGAAAAAAAGAGCTGTGAGAAAGCTGTGTGATATTGTGAGAAAAGTCAATTAAAGAAGAACTAGTGGTAATGAAGCATTTGTAATTGAAAGGTTTCCTAATGTGTTTGAATCCATGAAAAGTGTAAAATGAAAGGTTTCCTATAAGAAATGTAAGTGTAGAAGTAAAAAGTGTAAGGAACTTCGCGTTCCCTGACCGGGAATTGAACCCGGGCCGTGGTGGTGAGAGCGCCGAATCCTAACCACTACACCACCAGGGAGCAGGCACAGGTTGTCCACCACCACCCAATATAGAAACAAGAACTGGTCAGCAGGCTACTCAGGATCCCATTTCCTATTACAGGAAAATTAAAGCAGACATGCAAGGACACACCATTTTCAGGCACAGCATGAAGAAAGAAATTGACTGCACCTCAAATGCACTCACAACTCTTCACACTTTACAGCTCTCCAAGACCTAGCACACCCTCATAAGACATCCCATCCTTCAGCAGTAATAGCACTTACACACTTAACTAGCAGGAAAATTCAGAAGTACAATTAAAGGGACGATCAGTGCTTCTTCTCAGAGCCCCGATAGGAGGGCAGCTCTTAGCTTTCCCAGGTCAACGCAGGCATCTCCAGCTCTACATGTGCAGGCTTTTACTTAAGGTGCTGGGACCTGCACTCCTCTTTTACAATGCTGTGTATAGAACTACGAGTCCCACAATGCAGTGTAACACATGACCTGCTGTCGATAGTCATGGAAGAACCTCGGAACTAGAAAAGCTCTGATGAGATTAGTGGGTGGGCACGTCCGGGTCACTGCTTGTTTTCCTTTCTCAGTGTGTCTGTAAATTATACAACTTTACACTTTATCTAAAGATAAAAGGTTTCACCTTCCTATAAAACAATTCCTCCTTCAGAGTGTGCCCCAACATTTCATTTACTTAGTGTGAGAAAACAAAATAGCTTAAATGCATTTTTTTTATCATGCAGTACTTTCCTTTTTATCTCATGAAAAATCCTTGATTCCACCTTTCCTTTTTCAAGGAAGTAGGCAGGAAGTTTAAATGAAAAGGGAGAAATGGTTGTGAAAAAGAGTCTTAGGTCCAAATTGTGGGTGCTAGATTTTGAAAGGTACTTGATGGCATGAATAAATGTTTCGATTTGGAGGAGGTGTGTGGATGAAAGAAAAATGGGCGTACTCTGTAGTATGAGTGTGAGATTGTAAACGGTATTTGAAGTAAATATTGATTGCTGGTGCTCTGAAAATGTAGGTTTAAGCCTTTAAAAGAAGAGGCAGTTTCCCAGTTGGGGAATTGAACCCCAGTCTCCCAGGTCCCAGGCATGGACACTCTCCACTATACTAAGTAGGAAGAGATATTTTTGTGCGTGCTGAGCAGCTCCTTCTTCTGTCCAACCCGCCCTCTCTGTGCCAAGCGTCTGAGTTTTTCCATTTCTCACTTCCTTCCCACCCACACGGGGGGCAGAGCTGGCTTAAGGATGCTGCAACTGTTGCACTCGCACTGCTCGCTCACATGCACGGGGGCACCCACCTCAGGGGGGGGGGGGGCGCTCTGCTTAGTCTCAACTTAACATTTAATACAACCTGCTGCAGAGTTCCTTCCCTTTACAGATTTCAGGCAACAATCAAAATGGCAACACAACTCTTCTCATTAATCTTCCTGCCAGAGAGAGCTCAGATTTTTGCCTGCTAGCAGCAGGGCCGGCTGTAGCCCTGGTGGCTGGAAGACAGTCTTTTTTGGCACCCCCCAACCCCCTTCACTCCATCACCACCTACTCGGATTCACTCACTGCCACCCGCCAAATGTGCCCCTCATCTATCCATAGCCCCTCTCACATAGATTAGATTTGTTTTAAAGAGCTGGATAGCTGCTTGACTATCCAGACAGCTGTCCACATTAGATATGGTTCTGTTCTTTGCGTCAGGCACATGAACCCTCTACGCTATTTTATATCTAGTCAAAGCTGCCTCTGGACAAAACCACAAACTCTCTCCCTAGCAGGAACGGTAATCACAAGAGGTATCTTGGCATTTTATTTGCTTTCTGTAGTTTGGACACACAAGGAACTTTCCAGCATGAGCTTTTAAATCGCAAGTTTCGTAAGTTATTGCTAAACACAGCGCCCCCCGAGGTCAGCAACTCCAATCCTGGTCAGCACCCGGTGCGGCCGCACTGCTCGCACCTCCCTAAACCCGGCCCTGAGTGGCAGTTTTGCATCGCCATGAAATTGTCATGCCGTTGAGGTCAGTGTGTGATGTGGCCAAGGCTATCCTATTTGAGGACTCCGGGAGAGACAGCTGCTCCCTTAATGAAGGAGTGGCCTTCTGACTGAAGTCACCTGAGGCAGGGGCCCACTGTCAGAGGCCTTATGGGGCAGGGACCCGCTGCAACTCCTGGCTTGCCCCATGCAACCCCTGGAGAACCCTAAATGACATCCATGTAAGTGCCTACTGTCGAGGTCAGCAAGGTCAGTGTGTGGCTCGGCCCAGGCTATCCTATCTGAGGTCTCCTGAAGGGACAGCTGCCACATTAAAGAAGGAGTGGCGTTCTGACTGGCGCCAACTGAGGTAGGGGCCCGCTGTCAGAGGCCATATGGGGGAGGGGCCCGCTGCGACATCTGGCTTGCCCCTTGCGACCCCTGGTGACCCCTAGGTGACATCCATGCGAGCGCTTGCCGTCAAGGTCAGCGTGTGGCACGGCCAAGGCTATCCTCCCCTGAGGCTCCTGAAGGGACAGCTGGCGCCTGAAGTAAGGAGTGGCCTTCTGACCGAAGTCACCTGAGGCAGGTGCCCGCCGTCAGAGGCCTTATGGGGCAGGGGCTAAAGGGACATTTTAAGTCCAGCCAGAAGGCAGAAGGTTTGGTCTGTGCTGTCCTGGGGCAGGACTTCCTCCTTAGTAGGGCTGCCACCTGGCTGTGTTTTTTTGAACCACCTCGTCTGTACGTTTAATTCCAGGCTGGTAAAAATATTGAGAAAAGCTGTGAAATTCAGGTTCTAAGAAAGGAGGCAACCCCAATCTTATACACACTGCGCTGACACTTACAAAGGGTATTCCTGGTGCAGCAGGGAAATGTGCCCCCTGGAGACATCTTGCAGTCACTATGTGGACAAGCAAGAGCTCTGGAGCTCTCAGCTGATCACAGCAAGATGGAGTGCTTTCAGATGTTATTTGGAGTGAAAAAAAGAGCTGTGAGAAAGCTGTGTGATATTGTGAGAAAAGTCAATTAAAGAAGAACTAGTGGTAATGAAGCATTTGTAATTGAAAGGTTTCCTAATGTGTTTGAATCCATGAAAAGTGTAAAATGAAAGGTTTCCTATAAGAAATGTAAGTGTAGAAGTAAAAAGTGTAAGGAACTTCGCGTTCCCTGACCGGGAATTGAACCCGGGCCGTGGCGGTGAGAGCGCCGAATCCTAACCACTACACCACCAGGGAGCAGGCACAGGTTGTCCACCACCACCCAATATAGAAACAAGAACTGGTCAGCAGGCTACTCAGGATCCCATTTCCTATTACAGGAAAATTAAAGCAGACATGCAAGGACACACCATTTTCAGGCACAGCATGAAGAAAGAAATTGACTGCACCTCAAATGCACTCACAACTCTTCACACTTTACAGCTCTCCAAGACCTAGCACACCCTCATAAGACATCCCATCCTTCAGCAGTAATAGCACTTACACACTTAACTAGCAGGAAAATTCAGAAGTACAATTAAAGGGACGATCAGTGCTTCTTCTCAGAGCCCCGATAGGAGGGCAGCTCTTAGCTTTCCCAGGTCAACGCAGGCATCTCCAGCTCTACATGTGCAGGCTTTTACTTAAGGTGCTGGGACCTGCACTCCTCTTTTACAATGCTGTGTATAGAACTACGAGTCCCACAATGCAGTGTAACACATGACCTGCTGTCGATAGTCATGGAAGAACCTCGGAACTAGAAAAGCTCTGATGAGATTAGTGGGTGGGCACGTCCGGGTCACTGCTTGTTTTCCTTTCTCAGTGTGTCTGTAAATTATACAACTTTACACTTTATCTAAAGATAAAAGGTTTCACCTTCCTATAAAACAATTCCTCCTTCAGAGTGTGCCCCAACATTTCATTTACTTAGTGTGAGAAAACAAAATAGCTTAAATGCATTTTTTTTATCATGCAGTACTTTCCTTTTTATCTCATGAAAAATCCTTGATTCCACCTTTCCTTTTTCAAGGAAGTAGGCAGGAAGTTTAAATGAAAAGGGAGAAATGGTTGTGAAAAAGAGTCTTAGGTCCAAATTGTGGGTGCTAGATTTTGAAAGGTACTTGATGGCATGAATAAATGTTTCGATTTGGAGGAGGTGTGTGGATGAAAGAAAAATGGGCGTACTCTGTAGTATGAGTGTGAGATTGTAAACGGTATTTGAAGTAAATATTGATTGCTGGTGCTCTGAAAATGTAGGTTTAAGCCTTTAAAAGAAGAGGCAGTTTCCCAGTTGGGGAATTGAACCCCAGTCTCCCAGGTCCCAGGCATGGACACTCTCCACTATACTAAGTAGGAAGAGATATTTTTGTGCGTGCTGAGCAGCTCCTTCTTCTGTCCAACCCGCCCTCTCTGTGCCAAGCGTCTGAGTTTTTCCATTTCTCACTTCCTTCCCACCCACACGGGGGGCAGAGCTGGCTTAAGGATGCTGCAACTGTTGCACTCGCACTGCTCGCTCACATGCACGGGGGCACCCACCTCAGGGGGGGGGGGGCGCTCTGCTTAGTCTCAACTTAACATTTAATACAACCTGCTGCAGAGTTCCTTCCCTTTACAGATTTCAGGCAACAATCAAAATGGCAACACAACTCTTCTCATTAATCTTCCTGCCAGAGAGAGCTCAGATTTTTGCCTGCTAGCAGCAGGGCCGGCTGTAGCCCTGGTGGCTGGAAGACAGTCTTTTTTGGCACCCCCCAACCCCCTTCACTCCATCACCACCTACTCGGATTCACTCACTGCCACCCGCCAAATGTGCCCCTCATCTATCCATAGCCCCTCTCACATAGATTAGATTTGTTTTAAAGAGCTGGATAGCTGCTTGACTATCCAGACAGCTCTCCACATTAGATATGGTTCTGTTCTTTGCGTCAGGCACATGAACCCTCTACGCTATTTTATATCTAGTCAAAGCTGCCTCTGGACAAAACCACCAACTCTCTCCCTAGCAGGAACGGTAATCACAAGAGGTATCTTGGCATTTTATTTGCTTTCTGTAGTTTGGACACACAAGGAACTTTCCAGCATGAGCTTTTAAATCGCAAGTTTCGTAAGTTATTGCTAAACACAGCGCCCCCCGAGGTCAGCAACTCCAATCCTGGTCAGCACCCGGTGCGGCCGCACTGCTCGCACCTCCCTAAACCCGGCCCTGAGTGGCAGTTTTGCATCGCCATGAAATTGTCATGCCGTTGAGGTCAGTGTGTGACGTGGCCAAGGCTATCCTATTTGAGGACTCCGGGAGAGACAGCTGCTCCCTTAATGAAGGAGTGGCCTTCTGACTGAAGTCACCTGAGGCAGGGGCCCACTGTCAGAGGCCTTATGGGGCAGGGACCCGCTGCAACTCCTGGCTTGCCCCATGCAACCCCTGCAGAACCCTAAATGACATCCATGTAAGTGCCTACTGTCGAGGTCAGCAAGGTCAGTGTGTGGCTCGGCCCAGGCTATCCTATCTGAGGTCTCCTGAAGGGACAGCTGCCACCTTAAAGAAGGAGTGGCGTTCTGACTGGCGCCAACTGAGGTAGGGGCCCGCTGTCAGAGGCCATATGGGGGAGGGGCCCGCTGCGACATCTGGCTTGCCCCTTGCGACCCCTGGTGACCCCTAGGTGACATCCATGCGAGCGCTTGCCGTGAAGGTTAGCGTGTGGCGCGGCCAAGGCTATCCTCCCCTGAGGCTCCTGAAGGGACAGCTGGCGCCTGAAGTAAGGAGTGGCCTTCTGACCGAAGTCACCTAAGGCAGGTGCCCGCCGTCAGAGGCCTTATGGGGCAGGGGCTAAAGGGACATTTTAAGTCCAGCCAGAAGGCAGAAGGTTTGGTCTGTGCTGTCCTGGGGCAGGACTTCCTCCTTAGTAGGGCTGCCACCTGGCTGTGTTTTTTGAACTACCTCGTCTGTACGTTTAATTCCAGGCTGGTAAAAATATTGAGAAAAGCTGTGAAATTCAGGTTCTAAGAAAGGAGGCAACCCCAATCTTATACACACTGCGCTGACACTTACAAAGGGTATTCCTGGTGCAGCAGGGAAATGTGACCCCTGGAGACATCTTGCAGTCACTATGTGGACAAGCAAGAGCTCTGGAGCTCTGGAGCTCTCAGCTGATCACAGCAAGATGGAGTGCTTTCAGATGTTATTTGGAGTGAAAAAAAGAGCTGTGAGAAAGCTGTGTGATATTGTGAGAAAAGTCAATTAAAGAAGAACTAGTGGTAATGAAGCATTTGTAATTGAAAGGTTTCCTAATGTGTTTGAATCCATGAAAAGTGTAAAATGAAAGGTTTCCTATAAGAAATGTAAGTGTAGAAGTAAAAAGTGTAAGGAACTTCGCGTTCCCTGACCGGGAATCGAACCCGGGCCGCGGCGGTGAGAGCGCCGAATCCTAACCACTAGACCACCAGGGAGCAGGCACAGGTCGTCCACCACCACCCAATATAGAAACAAGAACTGGTCAGCAGGCTACTCAGGATCCCATTTCCTATTACAGGAAAATTAAAGCAGACATGCAAGGACACACCATTTTCAGGCACAGCATGAAGAAAGAAATTGACTGCACCTCAAATGCACTCACAACTCTTCACACTTTACAGCTCTCCAAGACCTAGCACACCCTCATAAGACATCCCATCCTTCAGCAGTAATAGCACTTACACACTTAACTAGCAGGAAAATTCAGAAGTACAATTAAAGGGACGATCAGTGCTTCTTCTCAGAGCCCCGATAGGAGGGCAGCTCTTAGCTTTCCCAGGTCAACGCAGGCATCTCCAGCTCTACATGTGCAGGCTTTTACTTAAGGTGCTGGGACCTGCACTCCTCTTTTACAATGCTGTGTATAGAACTACGAGTCCCACAATGCAGTGTAACACATGACCTGCTGTCGATAGTCATGGAAGAACCTCGGAACTAGAAAAGCTCTGATGAGATTAGTGGGTGGGCACGTCCGGGTCACTGCTTGTTTTCCTTTCTCAGTGTGTCTGTAAATTATACAACTTTACACTTTATCTGAAGATAAAAGGTTTCACCTTCCTATAAAACAATTCCTCCTTCAGAGTGTGCCCCAACATTTCATTTACGTAGTGTGAGAAAACAAAATAGCTTAAATGCATTTTTTTTATCATGCAGTACTTTCCTTTTTATCTCATGAAAAATCCTTGATTCCACCTTTCCTTTTTCAAGGAAGTAGGCAGGAAGTTTAAATGAAAAGGGAGAAATGGTTGTGAAAAAGAGTCTTAGGTCCAAATTGTGGGTGCTAGATTTTGAAAGGTACTTGATGGCATGAATAAATGTTTCGATTTGGAGGAGGTGTGTGGATGAAAGAAAAATGGGCGTACTCTGTAGTATGAGTGTGAGATTGTAAACGGTATTTGAAGTAAATATTGATTGCTGGTGCTCTGAAAATGTAGGTTTAAGCCTTTAAAAGAAGAGGCAGTTTCCCAGTGGGGGAATTGAACCCCAGTCTCCCAGGTCCCAGGCAGGGACACTCTCCACTATACTAAGTAGGAAGAGATACTTTGGTGTGTGCTGAGCAGCTCCTTCTTCTGTCCAACCCTCCCTCTCTGTGCCAAGCGTCTGAGTTTTTCCTTTTCTCACTTCCTTCCCACCCACACGGGGGGCAGAGCTGGCTTAAGGATGCTGCAACTGTTGCACTCGCACTGCTCGCTCACATGCACGGGGGCACCCACCTCAGGGGGGGGGGGGGGCGCTCTGCTTAGTCTCAACTTAACATTTAATTCAACCTGCTGCAGAGTTCCTTCCCTTTACAGATTTCAGGCAACAATCAAAATGGCAACACAACTCTTCTCATTAATCTTCCTGCCAGAGAGAGCTCAGATTTTTGCCTGCTAGCAGCAGGGCCGGCTGTAGCCCTGGTGGCTGGAAGACAGTCTTTTTTGGCACCTCCAACCCCCTTCACTCCATCACCACCTACTCGGATTCACTCACTGCCACCCGCCAAATGTGCCCCTCATCTATCCATAGCCCCTCTCACATAGATTAGATTTGTTTTAAAGAGCTGGATAGCTGCTTGACTATCCAGACAGCTCTCCACATTAGATATGGTTCTGTTCTTTGCGTCAGGCACATGAACCCTCTACGCTATTTTATATCTAGTCAAAGCTGCCTCTGGACAAAACCACAAACTCTCTCCCTAGCAGGAACGGTAATCACAAGAGGTATCTTGGCATTTTATTTGCTTTCTGTAGTTTGGACACACAAGGAACTTTCCAGCATGAGCTTTTAAATCGCAAGTTTCGTAAGTTATTGCTAAACACAGCGCCCCCCGAGGTCAGCAACTCCAATCCTGGTCAGCACCCGGTGCGGCCGCACTGCTCGCACCTCCCTAAACCCGGCCCTGAGTGGCAGTTTTGCATCGCCATGAAATTGTCATGCCGTTGAGGTCAGTGTGTGATGTGGCCAAGGCTATCCTATTTGAGGACTCCGGGAGAGACAGCTGCTCCCTTAATGAAGGAGTGGCCTTCTGACTGAAGTCACCTGAGGCAGGGGCCCACTGTCAGAGGCCTTATGGGGCAGGGACCCGCTGCAACTCCTGGCTTGCCCCATGCAACCCCTGGAGAACCCTAAATGACATCCATGTAAGTGCCTACTGTCGAGGTCAGCAAGGTCAGTGTGTGGCTCGGCCCAGGCTATCCTATCTGAGGTCTCCTGAAGGGACAGCTGCCACATTAAAGAAGGAGTGGCGTTCTGACTGGCGCCAACTGAGGTAGGGGCCCGCTGTCAGAGGCCATATGGGGGAGGGGCCCGCTGCGACATCTGGCTTGCCCCTTGCGACCCCTGGTGACCCCTAGGTGACATCCATGCGAGCGCTTGCCGTCAAGGTCAGCGTGTGGCACGGCCAAGGCTATCCTCCCCTGAGGCTCCTGAAGGGACAGCTGGCGCCTGAAGTAAGGAGTGGCCTTCTGACCGAAGTCACCTGAGGCAGGTGCCCGCCGTCAGAGGCCTTATGGGGCAGGGGCTAAAGGGACATTTTAAGTCCAGCCAGAAGGCAGAAGGTTTGGTCTGTGCTGTCCTGGGGCAGGACTTCCTCCTTAGTAGGGCTGCCACCTGGCTGTGTTTTTTTGAACCACCTCGTCTGTACGTTTAATTCCAGGCTGGTAAAAATATTGAGAAAAGCTGTGAAATTCAGGTTCTAAGAAAGGAGGCAACCCCAATCTTATACACACTGCGCTGACACTTACAAAGGGTATTCCTGGTGCAGCAGGGAAATGTGCCCCCTGGAGACATCTTGCAGTCACTATGTGGACAAGCAAGAGCTCTGGAGCTCTCAGCTGATCACAGCAAGATGGAGTGCTTTCAGATGTTATTTGGAGTGAAAAAAAGAGCTGTGAGAAAGCTGTGTGATATTGTGAGAAAAGTCAATTAAAGAAGAACTAGTGGTAATGAAGCATTTGTAATTGAAAGGTTTCCTAATGTGTTTGAATCCATGAAAAGTGTAAAATGAAAGGTTTCCTATAAGAAATGTAAGTGTAGAAGTAAAAAGTGTAAGGAACTTCGCGTTCCCTGACCGGGAATTGAACCCGGGCCGTGGTGGTGAGAGCGCCGAATCCTAACCACTACACCACCAGGGAGCAGGCACAGGTTGTCCACCACCACCCAATATAGAAACAAGAACTGGTCAGCAGGCTACTCAGGATCCCATTTCCTATTACAGGAAAATTAAAGCAGACATGCAAGGACACACCATTTTCAGGCACAGCATGAAGAAAGAAATTGACTGCACCTCAAATGCACTCACAACTCTTCACACTTTACAGCTCTCCAAGACCTAGCACACCCTCATAAGACATCCCATCCTTCAGCAGTAATAGCACTTACACACTTAACTAGCAGGAAAATTCAGAAGTACAATTAAAGGGACGATCAGTGCTTCTTCTCAGAGCCCCGATAGGAGGGCAGCTCTTAGCTTTCCCAGGTCAACGCAGGCATCTCCAGCTCTACATGTGCAGGCTTTTACTTAAGGTGCTGGGACCTGCACTCCTCTTTTACAATGCTGTGTATAGAACTACGAGTCCCACAATGCAGTGTAACACATGACCTGCTGTCGATAGTCATGGAAGAACCTCGGAACTAGAAAAGCTCTGATGAGATTAGTGGGTGGGCACGTCCGGGTCACTGCTTGTTTTCCTTTCTCAGTGTGTCTGTAAATTATACAACTTTACACTTTATCTAAAGATAAAAGGTTTCACCTTCCTATAAAACAATTCCTCCTTCAGAGTGTGCCCCAACATTTCATTTACTTAGTGTGAGAAAACAAAATAGCTTAAATGCATTTTTTTTATCATGCAGTACTTTCCTTTTTATCTCATGAAAAATCCTTGATTCCACCTTTCCTTTTTCAAGGAAGTAGGCAGGAAGTTTAAATGAAAAGGGAGAAATGGTTGTGAAAAAGAGTCTTAGGTCCAAATTGTGGGTGCTAGATTTTGAAAGGTACTTGATGGCATGAATAAATGTTTCGATTTGGAGGAGGTGTGTGGATGAAAGAAAAATGGGCGTACTCTGTAGTATGAGTGTGAGATTGTAAACGGTATTTGAAGTAAATATTGATTGCTGGTGCTCTGAAAATGTAGGTTTAAGCCTTTAAAAGAAGAGGCAGTTTCCCAGTTGGGGAATTGAACCCCAGTCTCCCAGGTCCCAGGCATGGACACTCTCCACTATACTAAGTAGGAAGAGATATTTTTGTGCGTGCTGAGCAGCTCCTTCTTCTGTCCAACCCGCCCTCTCTGTGCCAAGCGTCTGAGTTTTTCCATTTCTCACTTCCTTCCCACCCACACGGGGGGCAGAGCTGGCTTAAGGATGCTGCAACTGTTGCACTCGCACTGCTCGCTCACATGCACGGGGGCACCCACCTCAGGGGGGGGGGGGCGCTCTGCTTAGTCTCAACTTAACATTTAATACAACCTGCTGCAGAGTTCCTTCCCTTTACAGATTTCAGGCAACAATCAAAATGGCAACACAACTCTTCTCATTAATCTTCCTGCCAGAGAGAGCTCAGATTTTTGCCTGCTAGCAGCAGGGCCGGCTGTAGCCCTGGTGGCTGGAAGACAGTCTTTTTTGGCACCCCCCAACCCCCTTCACTCCATCACCACCTACTCGGATTCACTCACTGCCACCCGCCAAATGTGCCCCTCATCTATCCATAGCCCCTCTCACATAGATTAGATTTGTTTTAAAGAGCTGGATAGCTGCTTGACTATCCAGACAGCTGTCCACATTAGATATGGTTCTGTTCTTTGCGTCAGGCACATGAACCCTCTACGCTATTTTATATCTAGTCAAAGCTGCCTCTGGACAAAACCACAAACTCTCTCCCTAGCAGGAACGGTAATCACAAGAGGTATCTTGGCATTTTATTTGCTTTCTGTAGTTTGGACACACAAGGAACTTTCCAGCATGAGCTTTTAAATCGCAAGTTTCGTAAGTTATTGCTAAACACAGCGCCCCCCGAGGTCAGCAACTCCAATCCTGGTCAGCACCCGGTGCGGCCGCACTGCTCGCACCTCCCTAAACCCGGCCCTGAGTGGCAGTTTTGCATCGCCATGAAATTGTCATGCCGTTGAGGTCAGTGTGTGATGTGGCCAAGGCTATCCTATTTGAGGACTCCGGGAGAGACAGCTGCTCCCTTAATGAAGGAGTGGCCTTCTGACTGAAGTCACCTGAGGCAGGGGCCCACTGTCAGAGGCCTTATGGGGCAGGGACCCGCTGCAACTCCTGGCTTGCCCCATGCAACCCCTGGAGAACCCTAAATGACATCCATGTAAGTGCCTACTGTCGAGGTCAGCAAGGTCAGTGTGTGGCTCGGCCCAGGCTATCCTATCTGAGGTCTCCTGAAGGGACAGCTGCCACATTAAAGAAGGAGTGGCGTTCTGACTGGCGCCAACTGAGGTAGGGGCCCGCTGTCAGAGGCCATATGGGGGAGGGGCCCGCTGCGACATCTGGCTTGCCCCTTGCGACCCCTGGTGACCCCTAGGTGACATCCATGCGAGCGCTTGCCGTCAAGGTCAGCGTGTGGCACGGCCAAGGCTATCCTCCCCTGAGGCTCCTGAAGGGACAGCTGGCGCCTGAAGTAAGGAGTGGCCTTCTGACCGAAGTCACCTGAGGCAGGTGCCCGCCGTCAGAGGCCTTATGGGGCAGGGGCTAAAGGGACATTTTAAGTCCAGCCAGAAGGCAGAAGGTTTGGTCTGTGCTGTCCTGGGGCAGGACTTCCTCCTTAGTAGGGCTGCCACCTGGCTGTGTTTTTTTGAACCACCTCGTCTGTACGTTTAATTCCAGGCTGGTAAAAATATTGAGAAAAGCTGTGAAATTCAGGTTCTAAGAAAGGAGGCAACCCCAATCTTATACACACTGCGCTGACACTTACAAAGGGTATTCCTGGTGCAGCAGGGAAATGTGCCCCCTGGAGACATCTTGCAGTCACTATGTGGACAAGCAAGAGCTCTGGAGCTCTCAGCTGATCACAGCAAGATGGAGTGCTTTCAGATGTTATTTGGAGTGAAAAAAAGAGCTGTGAGAAAGCTGTGTGATATTGTGAGAAAAGTCAATTAAAGAAGAACTAGTGGTAATGAAGCATTTGTAATTGAAAGGTTTCCTAATGTGTTTGAATCCATGAAAAGTGTAAAATGAAAGGTTTCCTATAAGAAATGTAAGTGTAGAAGTAAAAAGTGTAAGGAACTTCGCGTTCCCTGACCGGGAATTGAACCCGGGCCGTGGCGGTGAGAGCGCCGAATCCTAACCACTACACCACCAGGGAGCAGGCACAGGTTGTCCACCACCACCCAATATAGAAACAAGAACTGGTCAGCAGGCTACTCAGGATCCCATTTCCTATTACAGGAAAATTAAAGCAGACATGCAAGGACACACCATTTTCAGGCACAGCATGAAGAAAGAAATTGACTGCACCTCAAATGCACTCACAACTCTTCACACTTTACAGCTCTCCAAGACCTAGCACACCCTCATAAGACATCCCATCCTTCAGCAGTAATAGCACTTACACACTTAACTAGCAGGAAAATTCAGAAGTACAATTAAAGGGACGATCAGTGCTTCTTCTCAGAGCCCCGATAGGAGGGCAGCTCTTAGCTTTCCCAGGTCAACGCAGGCATCTCCAGCTCTACATGTGCAGGCTTTTACTTAAGGTGCTGGGACCTGCACTCCTCTTTTACAATGCTGTGTATAGAACTACGAGTCCCACAATGCAGTGTAACACATGACCTGCTGTCGATAGTCATGGAAGAACCTCGGAACTAGAAAAGCTCTGATGAGATTAGTGGGTGGGCACGTCCGGGTCACTGCTTGTTTTCCTTTCTCAGTGTGTCTGTAAATTATACAACTTTACACTTTATCTAAAGATAAAAGGTTTCACCTTCCTATAAAACAATTCCTCCTTCAGAGTGTGCCCCAACATTTCATTTACTTAGTGTGAGAAAACAAAATAGCTTAAATGCATTTTTTTTATCATGCAGTACTTTCCTTTTTATCTCATGAAAAATCCTTGATTCCACCTTTCCTTTTTCAAGGAAGTAGGCAGGAAGTTTAAATGAAAAGGGAGAAATGGTTGTGAAAAAGAGTCTTAGGTCCAAATTGTGGGTGCTAGATTTTGAAAGGTACTTGATGGCATGAATAAATGTTTCGATTTGGAGGAGGTGTGTGGATGAAAGAAAAATGGGCGTACTCTGTAGTATGAGTGTGAGATTGTAAACGGTATTTGAAGTAAATATTGATTGCTGGTGCTCTGAAAATGTAGGTTTAAGCCTTTAAAAGAAGAGGCAGTTTCCCAGTTGGGGAATTGAACCCCAGTCTCCCAGGTCCCAGGCATGGACACTCTCCACTATACTAAGTAGGAAGAGATATTTTTGTGCGTGCTGAGCAGCTCCTTCTTCTGTCCAACCCGCCCTCTCTGTGCCAAGCGTCTGAGTTTTTCCATTTCTCACTTCCTTCCCACCCACACGGGGGGCAGAGCTGGCTTAAGGATGCTGCAACTGTTGCACTCGCACTGCTCGCTCACATGCACGGGGGCACCCACCTCAGGGGGGGGGGGGGCGCTCTGCTTAGTCTCAACTTAACATTTAATACAACCTGCTGCAGAGTTCCTTCCCTTTACAGATTTCAGGCAACAATCAAAATGGCAACACAACTCTTCTCATTAATCTTCCTGCCAGAGAGAGCTCAGATTTTTGCCTGCTAGCAGCAGGGCCGGCTGTAGCCCTGGTGGCTGGAAGACAGTCTTTTTTGGCACCCCCCAACCCCCTTCACTCCATCACCACCTACTCGGATTCACTCACTGCCACCCGCCAAATGTGCCCCTCATCTATCCATAGCCCCTCTCACATAGATTAGATTTGTTTTAAAGAGCTGGATAGCTGCTTGACTATCCAGACAGCTCTCCACATTAGATATGGTTCTGTTCTTTGCGTCAGGCACATGAACCCTCTACGCTATTTTATATCTAGTCAAAGCTGCCTCTGGACAAAACCACCAACTCTCTCCCTAGCAGGAACGGTAATCACAAGAGGTATCTTGGCATTTTATTTGCTTTCTGTAGTTTGGACACACAAGGAACTTTCCAGCATGAGCTTTTAAATCGCAAGTTTCGTAAGTTATTGCTAAACACAGCGCCCCCCGAGGTCAGCAACTCCAATCCTGGTCAGCACCCGGTGCGGCCGCACTGCTCGCACCTCCCTAAACCCGGCCCTGAGTGGCAGTTTTGCATCGCCATGAAATTGTCATGCCGTTGAGGTCAGTGTGTGACGTGGCCAAGGCTATCCTATTTGAGGACTCCGGGAGAGACAGCTGCTCCCTTAATGAAGGAGTGGCCTTCTGACTGAAGTCACCTGAGGCAGGGGCCCACTGTCAGAGGCCTTATGGGGCAGGGACCCGCTGCAACTCCTGGCTTGCCCCATGCAACCCCTGCAGAACCCTAAATGACATCCATGTAAGTGCCTACTGTCGAGGTCAGCAAGGTCAGTGTGTGGCTCGGCCCAGGCTATCCTATCTGAGGTCTCCTGAAGGGACAGCTGCCACCTTAAAGAAGGAGTGGCGTTCTGACTGGCGCCAACTGAGGTAGGGGCCCGCTGTCAGAGGCCATATGGGGGAGGGGCCCGCTGCGACATCTGGCTTGCCCCTTGCGACCCCTGGTGACCCCTAGGTGACATCCATGCGAGCGCTTGCCGTGAAGGTTAGCGTGTGGCGCGGCCAAGGCTATCCTCCCCTGAGGCTCCTGAAGGGACAGCTGGCGCCTGAAGTAAGGAGTGGCCTTCTGACCGAAGTCACCTAAGGCAGGTGCCCGCCGTCAGAGGCCTTATGGGGCAGGGGCTAAAGGGACATTTTAAGTCCAGCCAGAAGGCAGAAGGTTTGGTCTGTGCTGTCCTGGGGCAGGACTTCCTCCTTAGTAGGGCTGCCACCTGGCTGTGTTTTTTGAACTACCTCGTCTGTACGTTTAATTCCAGGCTGGTAAAAATATTGAGAAAAGCTGTGAAATTCAGGTTCTAAGAAAGGAGGCAACCCCAATCTTATACACACTGCGCTGACACTTACAAAGGGTATTCCTGGTGCAGCAGGGAAATGTGACCCCTGGAGACATCTTGCAGTCACTATGTGGACAAGCAAGAGCTCTGGAGCTCTGGAGCTCTCAGCTGATCACAGCAAGATGGAGTGCTTTCAGATGTTATTTGGAGTGAAAAAAAGAGCTGTGAGAAAGCTGTGTGATATTGTGAGAAAAGTCAATTAAAGAAGAACTAGTGGTAATGAAGCATTTGTAATTGAAAGGTTTCCTAATGTGTTTGAATCCATGAAAAGTGTAAAATGAAAGGTTTCCTATAAGAAATGTAAGTGTAGAAGTAAAAAGTGTAAGGAACTTCGCGTTCCCTGACCGGGAATCGAACCCGGGCCGCGGCGGTGAGAGCGCCGAATCCTAACCACTAGACCACCAGGGAGCAGGCACAGGTCGTCCACCACCACCCAATATAGAAACAAGAACTGGTCAGCAGGCTACTCAGGATCCCATTTCCTATTACAGGAAAATTAAAGCAGACATGCAAGGACACACCATTTTCAGGCACAGCATGAAGAAAGAAATTGACTGCACCTCAAATGCACTCACAACTCTTCACACTTTACAGCTCTCCAAGACCTAGCACACCCTCATAAGACATCCCATCCTTCAGCAGTAATAGCACTTACACACTTAACTAGCAGGAAAATTCAGAAGTACAATTAAAGGGACGATCAGTGCTTCTTCTCAGAGCCCCGATAGGAGGGCAGCTCTTAGCTTTCCCAGGTCAACGCAGGCATCTCCAGCTCTACATGTGCAGGCTTTTACTTAAGGTGCTGGGACCTGCACTCCTCTTTTACAATGCTGTGTATAGAACTACGAGTCCCACAATGCAGTGTAACACATGACCTGCTGTCGATAGTCATGGAAGAACCTCGGAACTAGAAAAGCTCTGATGAGATTAGTGGGTGGGCACGTCCGGGTCACTGCTTGTTTTCCTTTCTCAGTGTGTCTGTAAATTATACAACTTTACACTTTATCTAAAGATAAAAGGTTTCACCTTCCTCTAAAACAATTCCTCCTTCAGAGTGTGCCCCAACATTTCATTTACTTAGTGTGAGAAAACAAAATAGCTTAAATGCATTTTTTTTATCATGCAGTACTTTCCTTTTTATCTCATGAAAAATCCTTGATTCCACCTTTCCTTTTTCAAGGAAGTAGGCAGGAAGTTTAAATGAAAAGGGAGAAATGGTTGTGAAAAAGAGTCTTAGGTCCAAATTGTGGGTGCTAGATTTTGAAAGGTACTTGATGGCATGAATAAATGTTTCGATTTGGAGGAGGTGTGTGGATGAAAGAAAAATGGGCGTACTCTGTAGTATGAGTGTGAGATTGTAAACGGTATTTGAAGTAAATATTGATTGCTGGTGCTCTGAAAATGTAGGTTTAAGCCTTTAAAAGAAGAGGCAGTTTCCCAGTTGGGGAATTGAACCCCAGGCTCCCAGGTCCCAGGCAGGGACACTCTCCACTATACTAAGTAGGAAGAGATATTTTTGTGCGTGCTGAGCAGCTCCTTCTTCTGTCCAACCCGCCGTCTCTGTGCCAAGCGTCTGAGTTTTTCCATTTCTCACTTCCTTCCCACCCACACGGGGGGGCAGAGCTGGCTTAAGGATGCTGCAACTGTTGCACTCGCACTGCTCGCTCACATGCACGGGGGCACCCACCTCAGGGGGGGGGGGGGGGGGGGGCGCTCTGCTTAGTCTCAACTTAACATTTAATACAACCTGCTGCAGAGTTCCTTCCCTTTACAGATTTCAGGCAACAATCAAAATGGCAACACAACTCTTCTCATTAATCTTCCTGCCAGAGAGAGCTCAGATTTTTGCCTGCTAGCAGCAGGGCCGGCTGTAGCCCTGGTGGCTGGAAGACAGTCTTTTTTGGCACCCCCCAACCCCCTTCACTCCATCACCACCTACTCGGATTCACTCACTGCCACCCGCCAAATGTGCCCCTCATCTATCCATAGCCCCTCTCACATAGATTAGATTTGTTTTAAAGAGCTGGATAGCTGCTTGACTATCCAGACAGCTCTCCACATTAGATATGGTTCTGTTCTTTGCGTCAGGCACATGAACCCTCTACGCTATTTTATATCTAGTCAAAGCTGCCTCTGGACAAAACCACCAACTCTCTCCCTAGCAGGAACGGTAATCACAAGAGGTATCTTGGCATTTTATTTGCTTTCTGTAGTTTGGACACACAAGGAACTTTCCAGCATGAGCTTTTAAATCGCAAGTTTCGTAAGTTATTGCTAAACACAGCGCCCCCCGAGGTCAGCAACTCCAATCCTGGTCAGCACCCGGTGCGGCCGCACTGCTCGCACCTCCCTAAACCCGGCCCTGAGTGGCAGTTTTGCATCGCCATGAAATTGTCATGCCGTTGAGGTCAGTGTGTGACGTGGCCAAGGCTATCCTATTTGAGGACTCCGGGAGAGACAGCTGCTCCCTTAATGAAGGAGTGGCCTTCTGACTGAAGTCACCTGAGGCAGGGGCCCACTGTCAGAGGCCTTATGGGGCAGGGACCCGCTGCAACTCCTGGCTTGCCCCATGCAACCCCTGGAGAACCCTAAATGACATCCATGTAAGTGCCTACTGTCGAGGTCAGCAAGGTCAGTGTGTGGCTCGGCCCAGGCTATCCTATCTGAGGTCTCCTGAAGGGACAGCTGCCACCTTAAAGAAGGAGTGGCGTTCTGACTGGCGCCAACTGAGGAAGGGGCCCGCTGTCAGAGGCCATATGGGGGAGGGGCCCGCTGCGACATCTGGCTTGCCCCTTGCGACCCCTGGTGACCCCTAGGTGACATCCATGCGAGCGCTTGCCGTCAAGGTCAGCGTGTGGCCCGGCCAAGGCTATCCTCCCCTGAGGCTCCTGAAGGGACAGCTGGCGCCTGAAGTAAGGAGTGGCCTTCTGACCGAAGTCACCTGAGGCAGGTGCCCGCCGTCAGAGGCCTTATGGGGCAGGGGCTAAAGGGACATTTTAAGTCCAGCCAGAAGGCAGAAGGTTTGGTCTGTGCTGTCCTGGGGCAGGACTTCCTCCTTAGTAGGGCTGCCACCTGGCTGTGTTTTTTGAACTACCTCGTCTGTACGTTTAATTCCAGGCTGGTAAAAATATTGAGAAAAGCTGTGAAATTCAGGTTCTAAGAAAGGAGGCAACCCCAATCTTATACACACTGCGCTGACACTTACAAAGGGTATTCCTGGTGCAGCAGGGAAATGTGCCCCCTGGAGACATCTTGCAGTCACTATGTGGACAAGCAAGAGCTCTGGAGCTCTCAGCTGATCACAGCAAGATGGAGTGCTTTCAGATGTTATTTGGAGTGAAAAAAAGAGCTGTGAGAAAGCTGTGTGATATTGTGAGAAAAGTCAATTAAAGAAGAACTAGTGGTAATGAAGCATTTGTAATTGAAAGGTTTCCTAATGTGTTTGAATCCATGAAAAGTGTAAAATGAAAGGTTTCCTATAAGAAATGTAAGTGTAGAAGTAAAAAGTGTAAGGAACTTCGAGTTCCCTGACCGGGAATCGAACCCGGGCCGCGGCGGTGAGAGCGCCGAATCCTAACCACTAGACCACCAGGGAGCAGGCACAGGTCATCCACCACCACCCAATATAGAAACAAGAACTGGTCAGCAGGCTACTCAGGATCCCATTTCCTATTACAGGAAAATTAAAGCAGACATGCAAGGACACACCATTTTCAGGCACAGCATGAAGAAAGAAATTGACTGCACCTCAAATGCACTCACAACTCTTCACACTTTACAGCTCTCCAAGACCTAGCACACCCTCATAAGACATCCCATCCTTCAGCAGTAATAGCACTTACACACTTAACTAGCAGGAAAATTCAGAAGTACAATTAAAGGGACGATCAGTGCTTCTTCTCAGAGCCCCGATAGGAGGGCAGCTCTTAGCTTTCCCAGGTCAACGCAGGCATCTCCAGCTCTACATGTGCAGGCTTTTACTTAAGGTGCTGGGACCTGCACTCCTCTTTTACAATGCTGTGTATAGAACTACGAGTGCCACAATGCAGTGTAACACATGACCTGCTGTCGATAGTCATGGAAGAACCTCGGAACTAGAAAAGCTCTGATGAGATTAGTGGGTGGGCACGTCCGGGTCACTGCTTGTTTTCCTTTCTCAGTGTGTCTGTAAATTATACAACTTTACACTTTATCTAAAGATAAAAGGTTTCACCTTCCTCTAAAACAATTCCTCCTTCAGAGTGTGCCCCAACATTTCATTTACTTAGTGTGAGAAAACAAAATAGCTTAAATGCATTTTTTTTATCATGCAGTACTTTCCTTTTTATCTCATGAAAAATCCTTGATTCCACCTTTCCTTTTTCAAGGAAGTAGGCAGGAAGTTTAAATGAAAAGGGAGAAATGGTTGTGAAAAAGAGTCTTAGGTCCAAATTGTGGGTGCTAGATTTTGAAAGGTACTTGATGGCATGAATAAATGTTTCGATTTGGAGGAGGTGTGTGGATGAAAGAAAAATGGGCGTACTCTGTAGTATGAGTGTGAGATTGTAAACGGTATTTGAAGTAAATATTGATTGCTGGTGCTCTGAAAATGTAGGTTTAACCCTTTAAAAGAAGAGGCAGTTTCCCAGTTGGGGAATTGAACCCAAGTCTCCCAGGTCCCAGGCAGGGACACTCTCCACTATACTAAGTAGGAAGAGATATTTTTGTGCGTGCTGAGCAGCTCCTTCTTCTGTCCAACCCGCCCTCTCTGTGCCAAGCGTCTGAGTTTTTCCATTTCTCACTTCCTTCCCAGCCACACGGGGGGGCAGAGCTGGCTTAAGGATGCTGCAACTGTTGCACTCGCACTGCTCGCTCACATGCACGGGGGCACCCACCTCAGGGGGGGGGCGCTCTGCTTAGTCTCAACTTAACATTTAATACAACCTGCTGCAGAGTTCCTTCCCTTTACAGATTTCAGGCAACAATCAAAATGGCAACACAACTCTTCTCATTAATCTTCCTGCCAGAGAGAGCTCAGATTTTTGCCTGCTAGCAGCAGGGCCGGCTGTAGCCCTGGTGGCTGGAAGACAGTCTTTTTTGGCACCCCCCAACCCCCTTCACTCCATCACCACCTACTCGGATTCACTCACTGCCACCCGCCAAATGTGCCCCTCATCTATCCATAGCCCCTCTCACATAGATTAGATTTGTTTTAAAGAGCTGGATAGCTGCTTGACTATCCAGACAGCTCTCCACATTAGATATGGTTCTGTTCTTTGCGTCAGGCACATGAACCCTCTACGCTATTTTATATCTAGTCAAAGCTGCCTCTGGACAAAACCACCAACTCTCTCCCTAGCAGGAACGGTAATCACAAGAGGTATCTTGGCATTTTATTTGCTTTCTGTAGTTTGGACACACAAGGAACTTTCCAGCATGAGCTTTTAAATCGCAAGTTTCGTAAGTTATTGCTAAACACAGCGCCCCCCGAGGTCAGCAACTCCAATCCTGGTCAGCACCCGGTGCGGCCGCACTGCTCGCACATCCCTAAACACGGCCCTGAGTGGCAGTTTTGCATCGCCATGAAATTGTCATGCCGTTGAGGTCAGTGTGTGACGTGGCCAAGGCTATCCTATTTGAGGACTCCGGGAGAGACAGCTGCTCCCTTAATGAAGGAGTGGCCTTCTGACTGAAGTCACCTGAGGCAGGGGCCCACTGTCAGAGGCCTTATGGGGCAGGGACCCGCTGCAACTCCTGGCTTGCCCCATGCAACCCCTGGAGAACCCTAAATGACATCCATGTAAGTGCCTACTGTCGAGGTCAGCAAGGTCAGTGTGTGGCTCGCCCAGGCTATCCTATCTGAGGTCTCCTGAAGGGACAGCTGCCACCTTAAAGAAGGAGTGGCGTTCTGACTGGCGCCAACTGAGGTAGGGGCCCGCTGTCAGAGGCCATATGGGGGAGGGGCCCGCTGCGACATCTGGCTTGCCCCTTGCGACCCCTGGTGACCCCTAGGTGACATCCATGCGAGCGCTTGCCGTGAAGGTTAGCGTGTGGCGCGGCCAAGGCTATCCTCCCCTGAGGCTCCTGAAGGGACAGCTGGCGCCTGAAGTAAGGAGTGGCCTTCTGACCGAAGTCACCTGAGGCAGGTGCCCGCCGTCAGAGGCCTTATGGGGCAGGGGCTAAAGGGACATTTTAAGTCCAGCCAGAAGGCAGAAGGTTTGGTCTGTGCTGTCCTGGGGCAGGACTTCCTCCTTAGTAGGGCTGCCACCTGGCTGTGTTTTTTGAACCACCTCGTCTGTACGTTTAATTCCAGGCTGGTAAAAATATTGAGAAAAGCTGTGAAATTCAGGTTCTAAGAAAGGAGGCAACCCCAATCTTATACACACTGCGCTGACACTTACAAAGGGTATTCCTGGTGCAGCAGGGAAATGTGCCCCCTGGAGACATCTTGCAGTCACTATGTGGACAAGCAAGAGCTCTGGAGCTCTCAGCTGATCACAGCAAGATGGAGTGCTTTCAGATGTTATTTGGAGTGAAAAAAAGAGCTGTGAGAAAGCTGTGTGATATTGTGAGAAAAGTCAATTAAAGAAGAACTAGTGGTAATGAAGCATTTGTAATTGAAAGGTTTCCTAATGTGTTTGAATCCATGAAAAGTGTAAAATGAAAGGTTTCCTATAAGAAATGTAAGTGTAGAAGTAAAAAGTGTAAGGAACTTCGAGTTCCCTGACCGGGAATCGAACCCGGGCCGCGGCGGTGAGAGCGCCGAATCCTAACCACTAGACCACCAGGGAGCAGGCACAGGTCGTCCACCACCACCCAATATAGAAACAAGAACTGGTCAGCAGGCTACTCAGGATCCCATTTCCTATTACAGGAAAATTAAAGCAGACATGCAAGGACACACCATTTTCAGGCACAGCATGAAGAAAGAAATTGACTGCACCTCAAATGCACTCACAACTCTTCACACTTTACAGCTCTCCAAGACCTAGCACACCCTCATAAGACATCCCATCCTTCAGCAGTAATAGCACTTACACACTTAACTAGCAGGAAAATTCAGAAGTACAATTAAAGGGACGATCAGTGCTTCTTCTCAGAGCCCCGATAGGAGGGCAGCTCTTAGCTTTCCCAGGTCAACGCAGGCATCTCCAGCTCTACATGTGCAGGCTTTTACTTAAGGTGCTGGGACCTGCACTCCTCTTTTACAATGCTGTGTATAGAACTACGAGTCCCACAATGCAGTGTAACACATGACCTGCTGTCGATAGTCATGGAAGAACCTCGGAACTAGAAAAGCTCTGATGAGATTAGTGGGTGGGCACATCCGGGTCACTGCTTGTTTTCCTTTCTCAGTGTGTCTGTAAATTATACAACTTCACACTTTATCTAAAGATAAAAGGTTTCACCTTCCTATAAAACAATTCCTCCTTCAGAGTGTGCCCCAACATTTCATTTACTTAGTGTGAGAAAACAAAATAGCTTAAATGCATTTTTTTTATCATGCAGTACTTTCCTTTTTATCTCATGAAAAATCCTTGATTCCACCTTTCCTTTTTCAAGGAAGTAGGCAGGAAGTTTAAATGAAAAGGGAGAAATGGTTGTGAAAAAGAGTCTTAGGTCCAAATTGTGGGTGCTAGATTTTGAAAGGTACTTGATGGCATGAATAAATGTTTCGATTTGGAGGAGGTGTGTGGATGAAAGAAAAATGGGCGTACTCTGTAGTATGAGTGTGAGATTGTAAACGGTATTTGAAGTAAATATTGATTGCTGGTGCTCTGAAAATGTAGGTTTAAGCCTTTAAAAGAAGAGGCAGTTTCCCAGTTGGGGAATTGAACCCCAGTCTCCCAGGTCCCAGGCAGGGCCACTCTCCACTATACTAAGTAGGAAGAGATATTTTTGTGTGTGCTGAGCAGCTCCTTCTTCTGTCAAACCCGCCCTCTCTGTGCCAAGCGTCTGAGTTTTTCCATTTCTCACTTCCTTCCCACCCACACGGGGGGCAGAGCTGGCTAAAGGATGCTGCAACTGTTGCACTCGCACTGCTCGCTCACATGCACGGGGGCACCCACCTCAGGGGGGGGGGGCGCTCTGCTTAGTCTCAACTTAACATTTAATACAACCTGCTGCAGAGTTCCTTCCCTTTACAGATTTCAGGCAACAATCAAAATGGCAACACAACTCTTCTCATTAATCTTCCTGCCAGAGAGAGCCCAGATTTTTGCCTGCTAGCAGCAGGGCCGGCTGTAGCCCTGGTGGCTGGAAGACAGTCTTTTTTGGCACCCCCCCAACCCCCTTCACTCCATCACCACCTACTCGGATTCACTCACTGCCACCTGCCAAATGTGCCCCTCATCTATCCATAGCCCCTCTCACATAGATTAGATTTGTTTTAAAGAGCTGGATAGCTGCTTGACTATCCAGACAGCTCTCCACATTAGATATGGTTCTGTTCTTTGCGTCAGGCACATGAACCCTCTACGCTATTTTATATCTAGTCAAAGGTGCCTCTGGACAAAACCACCAACTCTCTCCCTAGCAGGAACGGTAATCACAAGAGGTATCTTGGCATTTTATTTGCTTTCTGTAGTTTGGACACACAAGGAACTTTCCAGCATGAGCTTTTAAATCGCAAGTTTCGTAAGTTATTGCTAAACACAGCGCCCCCCGAGGTCAGCAACTCCAATCCTGGTCAGCACCCGGTGCGGCCGCACTGCTCGCACCTCCCTAAACCCGGCCCTGAGTGGCAGTTTTGCATCGCCATGAAATTGTCATGCCGTTGAGGTCAGTGTGTGATGTGGCCAAGGCTTTCCTATTTGAGGACTCCGGGAGAGACAGCTGCTCCCTTAATGAAGGAGTGGCCTTCTGACTGAAGTCACCTGAGGCAGGGGCCCACTGTCAGAGGCCTTATGGGGCAGGGACCCGCTGCAACTCCTGGCTTGCCCCATGCAACCCCTGGAGAACCCTAAATGACATCCATGTAAGTGCCTACTGTCGAGGTCAGCAAGGTCAGTGTGTGGCTCGGCCCAGGCTATCCTATCTGAGGTCTCCTGAAGGGACAGCTGCCACCTTAAAGAAGGAGTGGCGTTCTGACTGGCGCCAACTGAGGTAGGGGCCCGCTGTCAGAGGCCATATGGGGGAGGGGCCCGCTGCGACATCTGGCTTGCCCCTTGCGACCCCTGGTGACCCCTAGGTGACATCCATGCGAGCGCTTGCCGTCAAGGTCAGCGTGTGGCACGGCCAAGGCTATCCTCCCCTGAGGCTCCTGAAGGGACAGCTGGCGCCTGAAGTAAGGAGTGGCCTTCTGACCGAAGTCACCTGAGGCAGGTGCCCGCCGTCAGAGGCCTTATGGGGCAGGGGCTAAAGGGACATTTTAAGTCCAGCCAGAAGGCAGAAGGTTTGGTCTGTGCTGTCCTGGGGCAGGACTTCCTCTTTAGTAGGGCTGCCACCTGGCTGTGTTTTTTGAACCACCTCGTCTGTACGTTTAATTCCAGGCTGGTAAAAATATTGAGAAAAGCTGTGAAATTCAGGTTCTAAGAAAGGAGGCAACCCCAATCTTATACACACTGCGCTGACACTTACAAAGGGTATTCCTGGTGCAGCAGGGAAATGTGCCCCCTGGAGACATCTTGCAGTCACTATGTGGACAAGCAAGAGCTCTGGAGCTCTGGAGCTCTCAGCTGATCACAGCAAGATGGAGTGCTTTCAGATGTTATTTGGAGTGAAAAAAAGAGCTGTGAGAAAGCTGTGTGATATTGTGAGAAAAGTCAATTAAAGAAGAACTAGTGGTAATGAAGCATTTGTAATTGAAAGGTTTCCTAATGTGTTTGAATCCATGAAAAGTGTAAAATGCAAGGTTTCCTATAAGAAATGTAAGTGTAGAAGTAAAAAGTGTAAGGAACTTCGCGTTCCCTGACCGGGAATCGAACCCGGGACGCGGCGGTGAGAGCGCCGAATCCTAACCACTAGACCACCAGGGAGCAGGCACAGGTTGTCCACCACCACCCAATATAGAAACAAGAACTGGTCAGCAGGCTACTCAGGATCCCATTTCCTATTACAGGAAAATTAAAGCAGACATGCAAGGACTCACCATTTTCAGGCACAGCATGAAGAAAGAAATTGACTGCACCTCAAATGCACTCACAACTCTTCACACTTTACAGCTCTCCAAGACCTAGCACACCCTCATAAGACATCCCATCCTTCAGCAGTAATAGCACTTACACACTTAACTAGCAGGAAAATTCAGAAGTACAATTAAAGGGACGATCAGTGCTTCTTCTCAGAGCCCCGATAGGAGGGCAGCTCTTAGCTTTCCCAGGTCAACGCAGGCATCTCCAGCTCTACATGTGCAGGCTTTTACTTAAGGTGCTGGGACCTGCACTCCTCTTTTACAATGCTGTGTATAGAACTACGAGTCCCACAATGCAGTGTAACACATGACCTGCTGTCGATAGTCATGGAAGAACATCGGAACTAGAAAAGCTCTGATGAGATTAGTGGGTGGGCACATCCGGGTCACTGCTTGTTTTCCTTTCTCAGTGTGTCTGTAAATTATACAACTTCACACTTTATCTAAAGATAAAAGGTTTCACCTTCCTATAAAACAATTCCTCCTTCAGAGTGTGCCCCAACATTTCATTTACTTAGTGTGAGAAAACAAAATAGCTTAAATGCATTTTTTTTATCATGCAGTACTTTCCTTTTTATCTCATGAAAAATCCTTGATTCCACCTTTCCTTTTTCAAGGAAGTAGGCAGGAAGTTTAAATGAAAAGGGAGAAATGGTTGTGAAAAAGAGTCTTAGGTCCAAATTGTGGGTGCTAGATTTTGAAAGGTACTTGATGGCATGAATAAATGTTTCGATTTGGAGGAGGTGTGTGGATGAAAGAAAAATGGGCGTACTCTGTAGTATGAGTGTGAGATTGTAAACGGTATTTGAAGTAAATATTGATTGATGGTGCTCTGAAAATGTAGGTTTAAGCCTTTAAAAGAAGAGGCAGTTTCCCAGTTGGGGAATTGAACCCCAGTCTCCCAGGTCCCAGGCAGGGACACTCTCCACTATACTAAGTAGGAAGAGATATTTTTGTGTGTGCTGAGCAGCTCCTTCTTCTGTCAAACCCGCCCTCTCTGTGCCAAGCGTCTGAGTTTTTCCATTTCTCACTTCCTTCCCACCCACACGGGGGGCAGAGCTGGCTAAAGGATGCTGCAACTGTTGCACTCGCACTGCTCGCTCACATGCACGGGGGCACCCACCTCAGGGGGGGGGGGCGCTCTGCTTAGTCTCAACTTAACATTTAATACAACCTGCTGCAGAGTTCCTTCCCTTTACAGATTTCAGGCAACAATCAAAATGGCAACACAACTCTTCTCATTAATCTTCCTGCCAGAGAGAGCCCAGATTTTTGCCTGCTAGCAGCAGGGCCGGCTGTAGCCCTGGTGGCTGGAAGACAGTCTTTTTTGGCACCCCCCCAACCCCCTTCACTCCATCACCACCTACTCGGATTCACTCACTGCCACCTGCCAAATGTGCCCCTCATCTATCCATAGCCCCTCTCACATAGATTAGATTTGTTTTAAAGAGCTGGATAGCTGCTTGACTATCCAGACAGCTCTCCACATTAGATATGGTTCTGTTCTTTGCGTCAGGCACATGAACCCTCTACGCTATTTTATATCTAGTCAAAGGTGCCTCTGGACAAAACCACCAACTCTCTCCCTAGCAGGAACGGTAATCACAAGAGGTATCTTGGCATTTTATTTGCTTTCTGTAGTTTGGACACACAAGGAACTTTCCAGCATGAGCTTTTAAATCGCAAGTTTCGTAAGTTATTGCTAAACACAGCGCCCCCCGAGGTCAGCAACTCCAATCCTGGTCAGCACCCGGTGCGGCCGCACTGCTCGCACCTCCCTAAACCCGGCCCTGAGTGGCAGTTTTGCATCGCCATGAAATTGTCATGCCGTTGAGGTCAGTGTGTGATGTGGCCAAGGCTTTCCTATTTGAGGACTCCGGGAGAGACAGCTGCTCCCTTAATGAAGGAGTGGCCTTCTGACTGAAGTCACCTGAGGCAGGGGCCCACTGTCAGAGGCCTTATGGGGCAGGGACCCGCTGCAACTCCTGGCTTGCCCCATGCAACCCCTGGAGAACCCTAAATGACATCCATGTAAGTGCCTACTGTCGAGGTCAGCAAGGTCAGTGTGTGGCTCGGCCCAGGCTATCCTATCTGAGGTCTCCTGAAGGGACAGCTGCCACCTTAAAGAAGGAGTGGCGTTCTGACTGGCGCCAACTGAGGTAGGGGCCCGCTGTCAGAGGCCATATGGGGGAGGGGCCCGCTGCGACATCTGGCTTGCCCCTTGCGACCCCTGGTGACCCCTAGGTGACATCCATGCGAGCGCTTGCCGTCAAGGTCAGCGTGTGGCACGGCCAAGGCTATCCTCCCCTGAGGCTCCTGAAGGGACAGCTGGCGCCTGAAGTAAGGAGTGGCCTTCTGACCGAAGTCACCTGAGGCAGGTGCCCGCCGTCAGAGGCCTTATGGGGCAGGGGCTAAAGGGACATTTTAAGTCCAGCCAGAAGGCAGAAGGTTTGGTCTGTGCTGTCCTGGGGCAGGACTTCCTCCTTAGTAGGGCTGCCACCTGGCTGTGTTTTTTGAACTACCTCGTCTGTACGTTTAATTCCAGGCTGGTAAAAATATTGAGAAAAGCTGTGAAATTCAGGTTCTAAGAAAGGAGGCAACCCCAATCTTATACACACTGCGCTGACACTTACAAAGGGTATTCCTGGTGCAGCAGGGAAATGTGCCCCCTGGAGACATCTTGCAGTCACTATGTGGACAAGCAAGAGCTCTGGAGCTCTGGAGCTCTCAGCTGATCACAGCAAGATGGAGTGCTTTCAGATGTTATTTGGAGTGAAAAAAAGAGCTGTGAGAAAGCTGTGTGATATTGTGAGAAAAGTCAATTAAAGAAGAACTAGTGGTAATGAAGCATTTGTAATTGAAAGGTTTCCTAATGTGTTTGAATCCATGAAAAGTGTAAAATGAAAGGTTTCCTATAAGAAATGTAAGTGTAGAAGTAAAAAGTGTAAGGAACTTCGCGTTCCCTGACCGGGAATAGAACCCGGGCCGCGGCGGTGAGAGCGCCGAATCCTAACCACTAGACCACCAGGGAGCAGGCACAGGTCGTCCACCACCACCCAATATAGAAACAAGAACTGGTCAGCAGGCTACTCAGGATCCCATTTCCTATTACAGGAAAATTAAAGCAGACATGCAAGGACACACCATTTTCAGGCACAGCATGAAGAAAGAAATTGACTGCACCTCAAATGCACTCACAACTCTTCACACTTTACAGCTCTCCACGACCTAGCACACCCTCATAAGACATCCCATCCTTCAGCAGTAATAGCACTTACACACTTAACTAGCAGGAAAATTCAGAAGTACAATTAAAGGGACGATCAGTGCTTCTTCTCAGAGCCCCGATAGGAGGGCAGCTCTTAGCTTTCCCAGGTCAACGCAGGCATCTCCAGCTCTACATGAGCAGGCTTTTACTTAAGGTGCTGGGACCTGCACTCCTCTTTTACAATGCTGTGTATAGAACTACGAGTCCCACAATGCAGTGTAACACATGACCTGCTGTCGATAGTCATGGAAGAACCTCGGAACTAGAAAAGCTCTGATGAGATTAGTGGGTGGGCACGTCCGGGTCACTGCTTGTTTTCCTTTCTCAGTGTGTCTGTAAATTATACAACTTTACACTTTATCTAAAGATAAAAGGTTTCACCTTCCTATAAAACAATTCCTCCTTCAGAGTGTGCCCCAACATTTCATTTACTTAGTGTGAGAAAACAAAATAGCTTAAATGCATTTTTTTTATCATGCAGTACTTTCCTTTTTATCTCATGAAAAATCCTTGATTCCACCTTTCCTTTTTCAAGGAAGTAGGCAGGAAGTTTAAATGAAAAGGGAGAAATGGTTGTGAAAAAGAGTCTTAGGTCCAAATTGTGGGTGCTAGATTTTGAAAGGTACTTGATGGCATGAATAAATGTTTCGATTTGGAGGAGGTGTGTGGATGAAAGAAAAATGGGCGTACTCTGTAGTATGAGTGTGAGATTGTAAACGGTATTTGAAGTAAATATTGATTGATGGTGCTCTGAAAATGTAGGTTTAAGCCTTTAAAAGAAGAGGCAGTTTCCCAGTTGGGGAATTGAACCCCAGTCTCCCAGGTCCCAGGCAGGGCCACTCTCCACTATACTAAGTAGGAAGAGATATTTTTGTGTGTGCTGAGCAGCTCCTTCTTCTGTCAAACCCGCCCTCTCTGTGCCAAGCGTCTGAGTTTTTCCATTTCTCACTTCCTTCCCAGCCACACGGGGGGGCAGAGCTGGCTTAAGGATGCTGCAACTGTTGCACTCGCACTGCTCGCTCACATGCACGGGGGCACCCACCTCAGGGGGGGGGGCGCTCTGCTTAGTCTCAACTTAACATTTAATACAACCTGCTGCAGAGTTCCTTCCCTTTACAGATTTCAGGCAACAATCAAAATGGCAACACAACTCTTCTCATTAATCTTCCTGCCAGAGAGAGCTCAGATTTTTGCCTGCTAGCAGCAGGGCCGGCTGTAGCCCTGGTGGCTGGAAGACAGTCTTTTTTGGCACCCCCCAACCCCCTTCACTCCATCACCACCTACTCGGATTCACTCACTGCCACCCGCCAAATGTGCCCCTCATCTATCCATAGCCCCTCTCACATAGATTAGATTTGTTTTAAAGAGCTGGATAGCTGCTTGACTATCCAGACAGCTGTCCACATTAGATATGGTTCTGTTCTTTGCGTCAGGCACATGAACCCTCTACGCTATTTTATATCTAGTCAAAGCTGCCTCTGGACAAAACCACCAACTCTCTCCCTAGCAGGAACGGTAATCACAAGAGGTATCTTGGCATTTTATTTGCTTTCTGTAGTTTGGACACACAAGGAACTTTCCAGCATGAGCTTTTAAATCGCAAGTTTCGTAAGTTATTGCTAAACACAGCGCCCCCCGAGGTCAGCAACTCCAATCCTGGTCAGCACCCGGTGCGGCCGCACTGCTCGCACATCCCTAAACACGGCCCTGAGTGGCAGTTTTGCATCGCCATGAAATTGTCATGCCGTTGAGGTCAGTGTGTGACGTGGCCAAGGCTATCCTATTTGAGGACTCCGGGAGAGACAGCTGCTCCCTTAATGAAGGAGTGGCCTTCTGACTGAAGTCACCTGAGGCAGGGGCCCACTGTCAGAGGCCTTATGGGGCAGGGACCCGCTGCAACTCCTGGCTTGCCCCATGCAACCCCTGGAGAACCCTAAATGACATCCATGTAAGTGCCTACTGTCGAGGTCAGCAAGGTCAGTGTGTGGCTCGCCCAGGCTATCCTATCTGAGGTCTCCTGAAGGGACAGCTGCCACCTTAAAGAAGGAGTGGCGTTCTGACTGGCGCCAACTGAGGTAGGGGCCCGCTGTCAGAGGCCATATGGGGGAGGGGCCCGCTGCGACATCTGGCTTGCCCCTTGCGACCCCTGGTGACCCCTAGGTGACATCCATGCGAGCGCTTGCCGTGAAGGTTAGCGTGTGGCGCGGCCAAGGCTATCCTCCCCTGAGGCTCCTGAAGGGACAGCTGGCGCCTGAAGTAAGGAGTGGCCTTCTGACCGAAGTCACCTGAGGCAGGTGCCCGCCGTCAGAGGCCTTATGGGGCAGGGGCTAAAGGGACATTTTAAGTCCAGCCAGAAGGCAGAAGGTTTGGTCTGTGCTGTCCTGGGGCAGGACTTCCTCCTTAGTAGGGCTGCCACCTGGCTGTGTTTTTTGAACCACCTCGTCTGTACGTTTAATTCCAGGCTGGTAAAAATATTGAGAAAAGCTGTGAAATTCAGGTTCTAAGAAAGGAGGCAACCCCAATCTTATACACACTGCGCTGACACTTACAAAGGGTATTCCTGGTGCAGCAGGGAAATGTGCCCCCTGGAGACATCTTGCAGTCACTATGTGGACAAGCAAGAGCTCTGGAGCTCTCAGCTGATCACAGCAAGATGGAGTGCTTTCAGATGTTATTTGGAGTGAAAAAAAGAGCTGTGAGAAAGCTGTGTGATATTGTGAGAAAAGTCAATTAAAGAAGAACTAGTGGTAATGAAGCATTTGTAATTGAAAGGTTTCCTAATGTGTTTGAATCCATGAAAAGTGTAAAATGAAAGGTTTCCTATAAGAAATGTAAGTGTAGAAGTAAAAAGTGTAAGGAACTTCGAGTTCCCTGACCGGGAATCGAACCCGGGCCGCGGCGGTGAGAGCGCCGAATCCTAACCACTAGACCACCAGGGAGCAGGCACAGGTCGTCCACCACCACCCAATATAGAAACAAGAACTGGTCAGCAGGCTACTCAGGATCCCATTTCCTATTACAGGAAAATTAAAGCAGACATGCAAGGACACACCATTTTCAGGCACAGCATGAAGAAAGAAATTGACTGCACCTCAAATGCACTCACAACTCTTCACACTTTACAGCTCTCCAAGACCTAGCACACCCTCATAAGACATCCCATCCTTCAGCAGTAATAGCACTTACACACTTAACTAGCAGGAAAATTCAGAAGTACAATTAAAGGGACGATCAGTGCTTCTTCTCAGAGCCCCGATAGGAGGGCAGCTCTTAGCTTTCCCAGGTCAACGCAGGCATCTCCAGCTCTACATGTGCAGGCTTTTACTTAAGGTGCTGGGACCTGCACTCCTCTTTTACAATGCTGTGTATAGAACTACGAGTCCCACAATGCAGTGTAACACATGACCTGCTGTCGATAGTCATGGAAGAACCTCGGAACTAGAAAAGCTCTGATGAGATTAGTGGGTGGGCACATCCGGGTCACTGCTTGTTTTCCTTTCTCAGTGTGTCTGTAAATTATACAACTTCACACTTTATCTAAAGATAAAAGGTTTCACCTTCCTATAAAACAATTCCTCCTTCAGAGTGTGCCCCAACATTTCATTTACTTAGTGTGAGAAAACAAAATAGCTTAAATGCATTTTTTTTATCATGCAGTACTTTCCTTTTTATCTCATGAAAAATCCTTGATTCCACCTTTCCTTTTTCAAGGAAGTAGGCAGGAAGTTTAAATGAAAAGGGAGAAATGGTTGTGAAAAAGAGTCTTAGGTCCAAATTGTGGGTGCTAGATTTTGAAAGGTACTTGATGGCATGAATAAATGTTTCGATTTGGAGGAGGTGTGTGGATGAAAGAAAAATGGGCGTACTCTGTAGTATGAGTGTGAGATTGTAAACGGTATTTGAAGTAAATATTGATTGCTGGTGCTCTGAAAATGTAGGTTTAAGCCTTTAAAAGAAGAGGCAGTTTCCCAGTTGGGGAATTGAACCCCAGTCTCCCAGGTCCCAGGCATGGACACTCTCCACTATACTAAGTAGGAAGAGATATTTTTGTGCGTGCTGAGCAGCTCCTTCTTCTGTCCAACCCGCCCTCTCTGTGCCAAGCGTCTGAGTTTTTCCATTTCTCACTTCCTTCCCACCCACACGGGGGGCAGAGCTGGCTTAAGGATGCTGCAACTGTTGCACTCGCACTGCTCGCTCACATGCACGGGGGCACCCACCTCAGGGGGGGGGGGGCGCTCTGCTTAGTCTCAACTTAACATTTAATACAACCTGCTGCAGAGTTCCTTCCCTTTACAGATTTCAGGCAACAATCAAAATGGCAACACAACTCTTCTCATTAATCTTCCTGCCAGAGAGAGCTCAGATTTTTGCCTGCTAGCAGCAGGGCCGGCTGTAGCCCTGGTGGCTGGAAGACAGTCTTTTTTGGCACCCCCCAACCCCCTTCACTCCATCACCACCTACTCGGATTCACTCACTGCCACCCGCCAAATGTGCCCCTCATCTATCCATAGCCCCTCTCACATAGATTAGATTTGTTTTAAAGAGCTGGATAGCTGCTTGACTATCCAGACAGCTGTCCACATTAGATATGGTTCTGTTCTTTGCGTCAGGCACATGAACCCTCTACGCTATTTTATATCTAGTCAAAGCTGCCTCTGGACAAAACCACAAACTCTCTCCCTAGCAGGAACGGTAATCACAAGAGGTATCTTGGCATTTTATTTGCTTTCTGTAGTTTGGACACACAAGGAACTTTCCAGCATGAGCTTTTAAATCGCAAGTTTCGTAAGTTATTGCTAAACACAGCGCCCCCCGAGGTCAGCAACTCCAATCCTGGTCAGCACCCGGTGCGGCCGCACTGCTCGCACCTCCCTAAACCCGGCCCTGAGTGGCAGTTTTGCATCGCCATGAAATTGTCATGCCGTTGAGGTCAGTGTGTGATGTGGCCAAGGCTATCCTATTTGAGGACTCCGGGAGAGACAGCTGCTCCCTTAATGAAGGAGTGGCCTTCTGACTGAAGTCACCTGAGGCAGGGGCCCACTGTCAGAGGCCTTATGGGGCAGGGACCCGCTGCAACTCCTGGCTTGCCCCATGCAACCCCTGGAGAACCCTAAATGACATCCATGTAAGTGCCTACTGTCGAGGTCAGCAAGGTCAGTGTGTGGCTCGGCCCAGGCTATCCTATCTGAGGTCTCCTGAAGGGACAGCTGCCACATTAAAGAAGGAGTGGCGTTCTGACTGGCGCCAACTGAGGTAGGGGCCCGCTGTCAGAGGCCATATGGGGGAGGGGCCCGCTGCGACATCTGGCTTGCCCCTTGCGACCCCTGGTGACCCCTAGGTGACATCCATGCGAGCGCTTGCCGTCAAGGTCAGCGTGTGGCACGGCCAAGGCTATCCTCCCCTGAGGCTCCTGAAGGGACAGCTGGCGCCTGAAGTAAGGAGTGGCCTTCTGACCGAAGTCACCTGAGGCAGGTGCCCGCCGTCAGAGGCCTTATGGGGCAGGGGCTAAAGGGACATTTTAAGTCCAGCCAGAAGGCAGAAGGTTTGGTCTGTGCTGTCCTGGGGCAGGACTTCCTCCTTAGTAGGGCTGCCACCTGGCTGTGTTTTTTTGAACCACCTCGTCTGTACGTTTAATTCCAGGCTGGTAAAAATATTGAGAAAAGCTGTGAAATTCAGGTTCTAAGAAAGGAGGCAACCCCAATCTTATACACACTGCGCTGACACTTACAAAGGGTATTCCTGGTGCAGCAGGGAAATGTGCCCCCTGGAGACATCTTGCAGTCACTATGTGGACAAGCAAGAGCTCTGGAGCTCTCAGCTGATCACAGCAAGATGGAGTGCTTTCAGATGTTATTTGGAGTGAAAAAAAGAGCTGTGAGAAAGCTGTGTGATATTGTGAGAAAAGTCAATTAAAGAAGAACTAGTGGTAATGAAGCATTTGTAATTGAAAGGTTTCCTAATGTGTTTGAATCCATGAAAAGTGTAAAATGAAAGGTTTCCTATAAGAAATGTAAGTGTAGAAGTAAAAAGTGTAAGGAACTTCGCGTTCCCTGACCGGGAATTGAACCCGGGCCGTGGTGGTGAGAGCGCCGAATCCTAACCACTACACCACCAGGGAGCAGGCACAGGTTGTCCACCACCACCCAATATAGAAACAAGAACTGGTCAGCAGGCTACTCAGGATCCCATTTCCTATTACAGGAAAATTAAAGCAGACATGCAAGGACACACCATTTTCAGGCACAGCATGAAGAAAGAAATTGACTGCACCTCAAATGCACTCACAACTCTTCACACTTTACAGCTCTCCAAGACCTAGCACACCCTCATAAGACATCCCATCCTTCAGCAGTAATAGCACTTACACACTTAACTAGCAGGAAAATTCAGAAGTACAATTAAAGGGACGATCAGTGCTTCTTCTCAGAGCCCCGATAGGAGGGCAGCTCTTAGCTTTCCCAGGTCAACGCAGGCATCTCCAGCTCTACATGTGCAGGCTTTTACTTAAGGTGCTGGGACCTGCACTCCTCTTTTACAATGCTGTGTATAGAACTACGAGTCCCACAATGCAGTGTAACACATGACCTGCTGTCGATAGTCATGGAAGAACCTCGGAACTAGAAAAGCTCTGATGAGATTAGTGGGTGGGCACGTCCGGGTCACTGCTTGTTTTCCTTTCTCAGTGTGTCTGTAAATTATACAACTTTACACTTTATCTAAAGATAAAAGGTTTCACCTTCCTCTAAAACAATTCCTCCTTCAGAGTGTGCCCCAACATTTCATTTACTTAGTGTGAGAAAACAAAATAGCTTAAATGCATTTTTTTTATCATGCAGTACTTTCCTTTTTATCTCATGAAAAATCCTTGATTCCACCTTTCCTTTTTCAAGGAAGTAGGCAGGAAGTTTAAATGAAAAGGGAGAAATGGTTGTGAAAAAGAGTCTTAGGTCCAAATTGTGGGTGCTAGATTTTGAAAGGTACTTGATGGCATGAATAAATGTTTCGATTTGGAGGAGGTGTGTGGATGAAAGAAAAATGGGCGTACTCTGTAGTATGAGTGTGAGATTGTAAACGGTATTTGAAGTAAATATTGATTGCTGGTGCTCTGAAAATGTAGGTTTAAGCCTTTAAAAGAAGAGGCAGTTTCCCAGTTGGGGAATTGAACCCCAGTCTCCCAGGTCCCAGGCATGGACACTCTCCACTATACTAAGTAGGAAGAGATATTTTTGTGCGTGCTGAGCAGCTCCTTCTTCTGTCCAACCCGCCCTCTCTGTGCCAAGCGTCTGAGTTTTTCCATTTCTCACTTCCTTCCCACCCACACGGGGGGCAGAGCTGGCTTAAGGATGCTGCAACTGTTGCACTCGCACTGCTCGCTCACATGCACGGGGGCACCCACCTCAGGGGGGGGGGGGCGCTCTGCTTAGTCTCAACTTAACATTTAATACAACCTGCTGCAGAGTTCCTTCCCTTTACAGATTTCAGGCAACAATCAAAATGGCAACACAACTCTTCTCATTAATCTTCCTGCCAGAGAGAGCTCAGATTTTTGCCTGCTAGCAGCAGGGCCGGCTGTAGCCCTGGTGGCTGGAAGACAGTCTTTTTTGGCACCCCCCAACCCCCTTCACTCCATCACCACCTACTCGGATTCACTCACTGCCACCCGCCAAATGTGCCCCTCATCTATCCATAGCCCCTCTCACATAGATTAGATTTGTTTTAAAGAGCTGGATAGCTGCTTGACTATCCAGACAGCTGTCCACATTAGATATGGTTCTGTTCTTTGCGTCAGGCACATGAACCCTCTACGCTATTTTATATCTAGTCAAAGCTGCCTCTGGACAAAACCACAAACTCTCTCCCTAGCAGGAACGGTAATCACAAGAGGTATCTTGGCATTTTATTTGCTTTCTGTAGTTTGGACACACAAGGAACTTTCCAGCATGAGCTTTTAAATCGCAAGTTTCGTAAGTTATTGCTAAACACAGCGCCCCCCGAGGTCAGCAACTCCAATCCTGGTCAGCACCCGGTGCGGCCGCACTGCTCGCACCTCCCTAAACCCGGCCCTGAGTGGCAGTTTTGCATCGCCATGAAATTGTCATGCCGTTGAGGTCAGTGTGTGATGTGGCCAAGGCTATCCTATTTGAGGACTCCGGGAGAGACAGCTGCTCCCTTAATGAAGGAGTGGCCTTCTGACTGAAGTCACCTGAGGCAGGGGCCCACTGTCAGAGGCCTTATGGGGCAGGGACCCGCTGCAACTCCTGGCTTGCCCCATGCAACCCCTGGAGAACCCTAAATGACATCCATGTAAGTGCCTACTGTCGAGGTCAGCAAGGTCAGTGTGTGGCTCGGCCCAGGCTATCCTATCTGAGGTCTCCTGAAGGGACAGCTGCCACATTAAAGAAGGAGTGGCGTTCTGACTGGCGCCAACTGAGGTAGGGGCCCGCTGTCAGAGGCCATATGGGGGAGGGGCCCGCTGCGACATCTGGCTTGCCCCTTGCGACCCCTGGTGACCCCTAGGTGACATCCATGCGAGCGCTTGCCGTCAAGGTCAGCGTGTGGCACGGCCAAGGCTATCCTCCCCTGAGGCTCCTGAAGGGACAGCTGGCGCCTGAAGTAAGGAGTGGCCTTCTGACCGAAGTCACCTGAGGCAGGTGCCCGCCGTCAGAGGCCTTATGGGGCAGGGGCTAAAGGGACATTTTAAGTCCAGCCAGAAGGCAGAAGGTTTGGTCTGTGCTGTCCTGGGGCAGGACTTCCTCCTTAGTAGGGCTGCCACCTGGCTGTGTTTTTTTGAACCACCTCGTCTGTACGTTTAATTCCAGGCTGGTAAAAATATTGAGAAAAGCTGTGAAATTCAGGTTCTAAGAAAGGAGGCAACCCCAATCTTATACACACTGCGCTGACACTTACAAAGGGTATTCCTGGTGCAGCAGGGAAATGTGCCCCCTGGAGACATCTTGCAGTCACTATGTGGACAAGCAAGAGCTCTGGAGCTCTCAGCTGATCACAGCAAGATGGAGTGCTTTCAGATGTTATTTGGAGTGAAAAAAAGAGCTGTGAGAAAGCTGTGTGATATTGTGAGAAAAGTCAATTAAAGAAGAACTAGTGGTAATGAAGCATTTGTAATTGAAAGGTTTCCTAATGTGTTTGAATCCATGAAAAGTGTAAAATGAAAGGTTTCCTATAAGAAATGTAAGTGTAGAAGTAAAAAGTGTAAGGAACTTCGCGTTCCCTGACCGGGAATTGAACCCGGGCCGTGGCGGTGAGAGCGCCGAATCCTAACCACTACACCACCAGGGAGCAGGCACAGGTTGTCCACCACCACCCAATATAGAAACAAGAACTGGTCAGCAGGCTACTCAGGATCCCATTTCCTATTACAGGAAAATTAAAGCAGACATGCAAGGACACACCATTTTCAGGCACAGCATGAAGAAAGAAATTGACTGCACCTCAAATGCACTCACAACTCTTCACACTTTACAGCTCTCCAAGACCTAGCACACCCTCATAAGACATCCCATCCTTCAGCAGTAATAGCACTTACACACTTAACTAGCAGGAAAATTCAGAAGTACAATTAAAGGGACGATCAGTGCTTCTTCTCAGAGCCCCGATAGGAGGGCAGCTCTTAGCTTTCCCAGGTCAACGCAGGCATCTCCAGCTCTACATGTGCAGGCTTTTACTTAAGGTGCTGGGACCTGCACTCCTCTTTTACAATGCTGTGTATAGAACTACGAGTCCCACAATGCAGTGTAACACATGACCTGCTGTCGATAGTCATGGAAGAACCTCGGAACTAGAAAAGCTCTGATGAGATTAGTGGGTGGGCACGTCCGGGTCACTGCTTGTTTTCCTTTCTCAGTGTGTCTGTAAATTATACAACTTTACACTTTATCTAAAGATAAAAGGTTTCACCTTCCTATAAAACAATTCCTCCTTCAGAGTGTGCCCCAACATTTCATTTACTTAGTGTGAGAAAACAAAATAGCTTAAATGCATTTTTTTTATCATGCAGTACTTTCCTTTTTATCTCATGAAAAATCCTTGATTCCACCTTTCCTTTTTCAAGGAAGTAGGCAGGAAGTTTAAATGAAAAGGGAGAAATGGTTGTGAAAAAGAGTCTTAGGTCCAAATTGTGGGTGCTAGATTTTGAAAGGTACTTGATGGCATGAATAAATGTTTCGATTTGGAGGAGGTGTGTGGATGAAAGAAAAATGGGCGTACTCTGTAGTATGAGTGTGAGATTGTAAACGGTATTTGAAGTAAATATTGATTGCTGGTGCTCTGAAAATGTAGGTTTAAGCCTTTAAAAGAAGAGGCAGTTTCCCAGTTGGGGAATTGAACCCCAGTCTCCCAGGTCCCAGGCATGGACACTCTCCACTATACTAAGTAGGAAGAGATATTTTTGTGCGTGCTGAGCAGCTCCTTCTTCTGTCCAACCCGCCCTCTCTGTGCCAAGCGTCTGAGTTTTTCCATTTCTCACTTCCTTCCCACCCACACGGGGGGCAGAGCTGGCTTAAGGATGCTGCAACTGTTGCACTCGCACTGCTCGCTCACATGCACGGGGGCACCCACCTCAGGGGGGGGGGGGCGCTCTGCTTAGTCTCAACTTAACATTTAATACAACCTGCTGCAGAGTTCCTTCCCTTTACAGATTTCAGGCAACAATCAAAATGGCAACACAACTCTTCTCATTAATCTTCCTGCCAGAGAGAGCTCAGATTTTTGCCTGCTAGCAGCAGGGCCGGCTGTAGCCCTGGTGGCTGGAAGACAGTCTTTTTTGGCACCCCCCAACCCCCTTCACTCCATCACCACCTACTCGGATTCACTCACTGCCACCCGCCAAATGTGCCCCTCATCTATCCATAGCCCCTCTCACATAGATTAGATTTGTTTTAAAGAGCTGGATAGCTGCTTGACTATCCAGACAGCTCTCCACATTAGATATGGTTCTGTTCTTTGCGTCAGGCACATGAACCCTCTACGCTATTTTATATCTAGTCAAAGCTGCCTCTGGACAAAACCACCAACTCTCTCCCTAGCAGGAACGGTAATCACAAGAGGTATCTTGGCATTTTATTTGCTTTCTGTAGTTTGGACACACAAGGAACTTTCCAGCATGAGCTTTTAAATCGCAAGTTTCGTAAGTTATTGCTAAACACAGCGCCCCCCGAGGTCAGCAACTCCAATCCTGGTCAGCACCCGGTGCGGCCGCACTGCTCGCACCTCCCTAAACCCGGCCCTGAGTGGCAGTTTTGCATCGCCATGAAATTGTCATGCCGTTGAGGTCAGTGTGTGACGTGGCCAAGGCTATCCTATTTGAGGACTCCGGGAGAGACAGCTGCTCCCTTAATGAAGGAGTGGCCTTCTGACTGAAGTCACCTGAGGCAGGGGCCCACTGTCAGAGGCCTTATGGGGCAGGGACCCGCTGCAACTCCTGGCTTGCCCCATGCAACCCCTGCAGAACCCTAAATGACATCCATGTAAGTGCCTACTGTCGAGGTCAGCAAGGTCAGTGTGTGGCTCGGCCCAGGCTATCCTATCTGAGGTCTCCTGAAGGGACAGCTGCCACCTTAAAGAAGGAGTGGCGTTCTGACTGGCGCCAACTGAGGTAGGGGCCCGCTGTCAGAGGCCATATGGGGGAGGGGCCCGCTGCGACATCTGGCTTGCCCCTTGCGACCCCTGGTGACCCCTAGGTGACATCCATGCGAGCGCTTGCCGTGAAGGTTAGCGTGTGGCGCGGCCAAGGCTATCCTCCCCTGAGGCTCCTGAAGGGACAGCTGGCGCCTGAAGTAAGGAGTGGCCTTCTGACCGAAGTCACCTAAGGCAGGTGCCCGCCGTCAGAGGCCTTATGGGGCAGGGGCTAAAGGGACATTTTAAGTCCAGCCAGAAGGCAGAAGGTTTGGTCTGTGCTGTCCTGGGGCAGGACTTCCTCCTTAGTAGGGCTGCCACCTGGCTGTGTTTTTTGAACTACCTCGTCTGTACGTTTAATTCCAGGCTGGTAAAAATATTGAGAAAAGCTGTGAAATTCAGGTTCTAAGAAAGGAGGCAACCCCAATCTTATACACACTGCGCTGACACTTACAAAGGGTATTCCTGGTGCAGCAGGGAAATGTGACCCCTGGAGACATCTTGCAGTCACTATGTGGACAAGCAAGAGCTCTGGAGCTCTGGAGCTCTCAGCTGATCACAGCAAGATGGAGTGCTTTCAGATGTTATTTGGAGTGAAAAAAAGAGCTGTGAGAAAGCTGTGTGATATTGTGAGAAAAGTCAATTAAAGAAGAACTAGTGGTAATGAAGCATTTGTAATTGAAAGGTTTCCTAATGTGTTTGAATCCATGAAAAGTGTAAAATGAAAGGTTTCCTATAAGAAATGTAAGTGTAGAAGTAAAAAGTGTAAGGAACTTCGCGTTCCCTGACCGGGAATCGAACCCGGGCCGCGGCGGTGAGAGCGCCGAATCCTAACCACTAGACCACCAGGGAGCAGGCACAGGTCGTCCACCACCACCCAATATAGAAACAAGAACTGGTCAGCAGGCTACTCAGGATCCCATTTCCTATTACAGGAAAATTAAAGCAGACATGCAAGGACACACCATTTTCAGGCACAGCATGAAGAAAGAAATTGACTGCACCTCAAATGCACTCACAACTCTTCACACTTTACAGCTCTCCAAGACCTAGCACACCCTCATAAGACATCCCATCCTTCAGCAGTAATAGCACTTACACACTTAACTAGCAGGAAAATTCAGAAGTACAATTAAAGGGACGATCAGTGCTTCTTCTCAGAGCCCCGATAGGAGGGCAGCTCTTAGCTTTCCCAGGTCAACGCAGGCATCTCCAGCTCTACATGTGCAGGCTTTTACTTAAGGTGCTGGGACCTGCACTCCTCTTTTACAATGCTGTGTATAGAACTACGAGTCCCACAATGCAGTGTAACACATGACCTGCTGTCGATAGTCATGGAAGAACCTCGGAACTAGAAAAGCTCTGATGAGATTAGTGGGTGGGCACGTCCGGGTCACTGCTTGTTTTCCTTTCTCAGTGTGTCTGTAAATTATACAACTTTACACTTTATCTGAAGATAAAAGGTTTCACCTTCCTATAAAACAATTCCTCCTTCAGAGTGTGCCCCAACATTTCATTTACGTAGTGTGAGAAAACAAAATAGCTTAAATGCATTTTTTTTATCATGCAGTACTTTCCTTTTTATCTCATGAAAAATCCTTGATTCCACCTTTCCTTTTTCAAGGAAGTAGGCAGGAAGTTTAAATGAAAAGGGAGAAATGGTTGTGAAAAAGAGTCTTAGGTCCAAATTGTGGGTGCTAGATTTTGAAAGGTACTTGATGGCATGAATAAATGTTTCGATTTGGAGGAGGTGTGTGGATGAAAGAAAAATGGGCGTACTCTGTAGTATGAGTGTGAGATTGTAAACGGTATTTGAAGTAAATATTGATTGCTGGTGCTCTGAAAATGTAGGTTTAAGCCTTTAAAAGAAGAGGCAGTTTCCCAGTGGGGGAATTGAACCCCAGTCTCCCAGGTCCCAGGCAGGGACACTCTCCACTATACTAAGTAGGAAGAGATACTTTGGTGTGTGCTGAGCAGCTCCTTCTTCTGTCCAACCCTCCCTCTCTGTGCCAAGCGTCTGAGTTTTTCCTTTTCTCACTTCCTTCCCACCCACACGGGGGGCAGAGCTGGCTTAAGGATGCTGCAACTGTTGCACTCGCACTGCTCGCTCACATGCACGGGGGCACCCACCTCAGGGGGGGGGGGGGGCGCTCTGCTTAGTCTCAACTTAACATTTAATTCAACCTGCTGCAGAGTTCCTTCCCTTTACAGATTTCAGGCAACAATCAAAATGGCAACACAACTCTTCTCATTAATCTTCCTGCCAGAGAGAGCTCAGATTTTTGCCTGCTAGCAGCAGGGCCGGCTGTAGCCCTGGTGGCTGGAAGACAGTCTTTTTTGGCACCTCCAACCCCCTTCACTCCATCACCACCTACTCGGATTCACTCACTGCCACCCGCCAAATGTGCCCCTCATCTATCCATAGCCCCTCTCACATAGATTAGATTTGTTTTAAAGAGCTGGATAGCTGCTTGACTATCCAGACAGCTCTCCACATTAGATATGGTTCTGTTCTTTGCGTCAGGCACATGAACCCTCTACGCTATTTTATATCTAGTCAAAGCTGCCTCTGGACAAAACCACAAACTCTCTCCCTAGCAGGAACGGTAATCACAAGAGGTATCTTGGCATTTTATTTGCTTTCTGTAGTTTGGACACACAAGGAACTTTCCAGCATGAGCTTTTAAATCGCAAGTTTCGTAAGTTATTGCTAAACACAGCGCCCCCCGAGGTCAGCAACTCCAATCCTGGTCAGCACCCGGTGCGGCCGCACTGCTCGCACCTCCCTAAACCCGGCCCTGAGTGGCAGTTTTGCATCGCCATGAAATTGTCATGCCGTTGAGGTCAGTGTGTGATGTGGCCAAGGCTATCCTATTTGAGGACTCCGGGAGAGACAGCTGCTCCCTTAATGAAGGAGTGGCCTTCTGACTGAAGTCACCTGAGGCAGGGGCCCACTGTCAGAGGCCTTATGGGGCAGGGACCCGCTGCAACTCCTGGCTTGCCCCATGCAACCCCTGGAGAACCCTAAATGACATCCATGTAAGTGCCTACTGTCGAGGTCAGCAAGGTCAGTGTGTGGCTCGGCCCAGGCTATCCTATCTGAGGTCTCCTGAAGGGACAGCTGCCACATTAAAGAAGGAGTGGCGTTCTGACTGGCGCCAACTGAGGTAGGGGCCCGCTGTCAGAGGCCATATGGGGGAGGGGCCCGCTGCGACATCTGGCTTGCCCCTTGCGACCCCTGGTGACCCCTAGGTGACATCCATGCGAGCGCTTGCCGTCAAGGTCAGCGTGTGGCACGGCCAAGGCTATCCTCCCCTGAGGCTCCTGAAGGGACAGCTGGCGCCTGAAGTAAGGAGTGGCCTTCTGACCGAAGTCACCTGAGGCAGGTGCCCGCCGTCAGAGGCCTTATGGGGCAGGGGCTAAAGGGACATTTTAAGTCCAGCCAGAAGGCAGAAGGTTTGGTCTGTGCTGTCCTGGGGCAGGACTTCCTCCTTAGTAGGGCTGCCACCTGGCTGTGTTTTTTTGAACCACCTCGTCTGTACGTTTAATTCCAGGCTGGTAAAAATATTGAGAAAAGCTGTGAAATTCAGGTTCTAAGAAAGGAGGCAACCCCAATCTTATACACACTGCGCTGACACTTACAAAGGGTATTCCTGGTGCAGCAGGGAAATGTGCCCCCTGGAGACATCTTGCAGTCACTATGTGGACAAGCAAGAGCTCTGGAGCTCTCAGCTGATCACAGCAAGATGGAGTGCTTTCAGATGTTATTTGGAGTGAAAAAAAGAGCTGTGAGAAAGCTGTGTGATATTGTGAGAAAAGTCAATTAAAGAAGAACTAGTGGTAATGAAGCATTTGTAATTGAAAGGTTTCCTAATGTGTTTGAATCCATGAAAAGTGTAAAATGAAAGGTTTCCTATAAGAAATGTAAGTGTAGAAGTAAAAAGTGTAAGGAACTTCGCGTTCCCTGACCGGGAATTGAACCCGGGCCGTGGTGGTGAGAGCGCCGAATCCTAACCACTACACCACCAGGGAGCAGGCACAGGTTGTCCACCACCACCCAATATAGAAACAAGAACTGGTCAGCAGGCTACTCAGGATCCCATTTCCTATTACAGGAAAATTAAAGCAGACATGCAAGGACACACCATTTTCAGGCACAGCATGAAGAAAGAAATTGACTGCACCTCAAATGCACTCACAACTCTTCACACTTTACAGCTCTCCAAGACCTAGCACACCCTCATAAGACATCCCATCCTTCAGCAGTAATAGCACTTACACACTTAACTAGCAGGAAAATTCAGAAGTACAATTAAAGGGACGATCAGTGCTTCTTCTCAGAGCCCCGATAGGAGGGCAGCTCTTAGCTTTCCCAGGTCAACGCAGGCATCTCCAGCTCTACATGTGCAGGCTTTTACTTAAGGTGCTGGGACCTGCACTCCTCTTTTACAATGCTGTGTATAGAACTACGAGTCCCACAATGCAGTGTAACACATGACCTGCTGTCGATAGTCATGGAAGAACCTCGGAACTAGAAAAGCTCTGATGAGATTAGTGGGTGGGCACGTCCGGGTCACTGCTTGTTTTCCTTTCTCAGTGTGTCTGTAAATTATACAACTTTACACTTTATCTAAAGATAAAAGGTTTCACCTTCCTATAAAACAATTCCTCCTTCAGAGTGTGCCCCAACATTTCATTTACTTAGTGTGAGAAAACAAAATAGCTTAAATGCATTTTTTTTATCATGCAGTACTTTCCTTTTTATCTCATGAAAAATCCTTGATTCCACCTTTCCTTTTTCAAGGAAGTAGGCAGGAAGTTTAAATGAAAAGGGAGAAATGGTTGTGAAAAAGAGTCTTAGGTCCAAATTGTGGGTGCTAGATTTTGAAAGGTACTTGATGGCATGAATAAATGTTTCGATTTGGAGGAGGTGTGTGGATGAAAGAAAAATGGGCGTACTCTGTAGTATGAGTGTGAGATTGTAAACGGTATTTGAAGTAAATATTGATTGCTGGTGCTCTGAAAATGTAGGTTTAAGCCTTTAAAAGAAGAGGCAGTTTCCCAGTTGGGGAATTGAACCCCAGTCTCCCAGGTCCCAGGCATGGACACTCTCCACTATACTAAGTAGGAAGAGATATTTTTGTGCGTGCTGAGCAGCTCCTTCTTCTGTCCAACCCGCCCTCTCTGTGCCAAGCGTCTGAGTTTTTCCATTTCTCACTTCCTTCCCACCCACACGGGGGGCAGAGCTGGCTTAAGGATGCTGCAACTGTTGCACTCGCACTGCTCGCTCACATGCACGGGGGCACCCACCTCAGGGGGGGGGGGGCGCTCTGCTTAGTCTCAACTTAACATTTAATACAACCTGCTGCAGAGTTCCTTCCCTTTACAGATTTCAGGCAACAATCAAAATGGCAACACAACTCTTCTCATTAATCTTCCTGCCAGAGAGAGCTCAGATTTTTGCCTGCTAGCAGCAGGGCCGGCTGTAGCCCTGGTGGCTGGAAGACAGTCTTTTTTGGCACCCCCCAACCCCCTTCACTCCATCACCACCTACTCGGATTCACTCACTGCCACCCGCCAAATGTGCCCCTCATCTATCCATAGCCCCTCTCACATAGATTAGATTTGTTTTAAAGAGCTGGATAGCTGCTTGACTATCCAGACAGCTGTCCACATTAGATATGGTTCTGTTCTTTGCGTCAGGCACATGAACCCTCTACGCTATTTTATATCTAGTCAAAGCTGCCTCTGGACAAAACCACAAACTCTCTCCCTAGCAGGAACGGTAATCACAAGAGGTATCTTGGCATTTTATTTGCTTTCTGTAGTTTGGACACACAAGGAACTTTCCAGCATGAGCTTTTAAATCGCAAGTTTCGTAAGTTATTGCTAAACACAGCGCCCCCCGAGGTCAGCAACTCCAATCCTGGTCAGCACCCGGTGCGGCCGCACTGCTCGCACCTCCCTAAACCCGGCCCTGAGTGGCAGTTTTGCATCGCCATGAAATTGTCATGCCGTTGAGGTCAGTGTGTGATGTGGCCAAGGCTATCCTATTTGAGGACTCCGGGAGAGACAGCTGCTCCCTTAATGAAGGAGTGGCCTTCTGACTGAAGTCACCTGAGGCAGGGGCCCACTGTCAGAGGCCTTATGGGGCAGGGACCCGCTGCAACTCCTGGCTTGCCCCATGCAACCCCTGGAGAACCCTAAATGACATCCATGTAAGTGCCTACTGTCGAGGTCAGCAAGGTCAGTGTGTGGCTCGGCCCAGGCTATCCTATCTGAGGTCTCCTGAAGGGACAGCTGCCACATTAAAGAAGGAGTGGCGTTCTGACTGGCGCCAACTGAGGTAGGGGCCCGCTGTCAGAGGCCATATGGGGGAGGGGCCCGCTGCGACATCTGGCTTGCCCCTTGCGACCCCTGGTGACCCCTAGGTGACATCCATGCGAGCGCTTGCCGTCAAGGTCAGCGTGTGGCACGGCCAAGGCTATCCTCCCCTGAGGCTCCTGAAGGGACAGCTGGCGCCTGAAGTAAGGAGTGGCCTTCTGACCGAAGTCACCTGAGGCAGGTGCCCGCCGTCAGAGGCCTTATGGGGCAGGGGCTAAAGGGACATTTTAAGTCCAGCCAGAAGGCAGAAGGTTTGGTCTGTGCTGTCCTGGGGCAGGACTTCCTCCTTAGTAGGGCTGCCACCTGGCTGTGTTTTTTTGAACCACCTCGTCTGTACGTTTAATTCCAGGCTGGTAAAAATATTGAGAAAAGCTGTGAAATTCAGGTTCTAAGAAAGGAGGCAACCCCAATCTTATACACACTGCGCTGACACTTACAAAGGGTATTCCTGGTGCAGCAGGGAAATGTGCCCCCTGGAGACATCTTGCAGTCACTATGTGGACAAGCAAGAGCTCTGGAGCTCTCAGCTGATCACAGCAAGATGGAGTGCTTTCAGATGTTATTTGGAGTGAAAAAAAGAGCTGTGAGAAAGCTGTGTGATATTGTGAGAAAAGTCAATTAAAGAAGAACTAGTGGTAATGAAGCATTTGTAATTGAAAGGTTTCCTAATGTGTTTGAATCCATGAAAAGTGTAAAATGAAAGGTTTCCTATAAGAAATGTAAGTGTAGAAGTAAAAAGTGTAAGGAACTTCGCGTTCCCTGACCGGGAATTGAACCCGGGCCGTGGCGGTGAGAGCGCCGAATCCTAACCACTACACCACCAGGGAGCAGGCACAGGTTGTCCACCACCACCCAATATAGAAACAAGAACTGGTCAGCAGGCTACTCAGGATCCCATTTCCTATTACAGGAAAATTAAAGCAGACATGCAAGGACACACCATTTTCAGGCACAGCATGAAGAAAGAAATTGACTGCACCTCAAATGCACTCACAACTCTTCACACTTTACAGCTCTCCAAGACCTAGCACACCCTCATAAGACATCCCATCCTTCAGCAGTAATAGCACTTACACACTTAACTAGCAGGAAAATTCAGAAGTACAATTAAAGGGACGATCAGTGCTTCTTCTCAGAGCCCCGATAGGAGGGCAGCTCTTAGCTTTCCCAGGTCAACGCAGGCATCTCCAGCTCTACATGTGCAGGCTTTTACTTAAGGTGCTGGGACCTGCACTCCTCTTTTACAATGCTGTGTATAGAACTACGAGTCCCACAATGCAGTGTAACACATGACCTGCTGTCGATAGTCATGGAAGAACCTCGGAACTAGAAAAGCTCTGATGAGATTAGTGGGTGGGCACGTCCGGGTCACTGCTTGTTTTCCTTTCTCAGTGTGTCTGTAAATTATACAACTTTACACTTTATCTAAAGATAAAAGGTTTCACCTTCCTATAAAACAATTCCTCCTTCAGAGTGTGCCCCAACATTTCATTTACTTAGTGTGAGAAAACAAAATAGCTTAAATGCATTTTTTTTATCATGCAGTACTTTCCTTTTTATCTCATGAAAAATCCTTGATTCCACCTTTCCTTTTTCAAGGAAGTAGGCAGGAAGTTTAAATGAAAAGGGAGAAATGGTTGTGAAAAAGAGTCTTAGGTCCAAATTGTGGGTGCTAGATTTTGAAAGGTACTTGATGGCATGAATAAATGTTTCGATTTGGAGGAGGTGTGTGGATGAAAGAAAAATGGGCGTACTCTGTAGTATGAGTGTGAGATTGTAAACGGTATTTGAAGTAAATATTGATTGCTGGTGCTCTGAAAATGTAGGTTTAAGCCTTTAAAAGAAGAGGCAGTTTCCCAGTTGGGGAATTGAACCCCAGTCTCCCAGGTCCCAGGCATGGACACTCTCCACTATACTAAGTAGGAAGAGATATTTTTGTGCGTGCTGAGCAGCTCCTTCTTCTGTCCAACCCGCCCTCTCTGTGCCAAGCGTCTGAGTTTTTCCATTTCTCACTTCCTTCCCACCCACACGGGGGGCAGAGCTGGCTTAAGGATGCTGCAACTGTTGCACTCGCACTGCTCGCTCACATGCACGGGGGCACCCACCTCAGGGGGGGGGGGGGCGCTCTGCTTAGTCTCAACTTAACATTTAATACAACCTGCTGCAGAGTTCCTTCCCTTTACAGATTTCAGGCAACAATCAAAATGGCAACACAACTCTTCTCATTAATCTTCCTGCCAGAGAGAGCTCAGATTTTTGCCTGCTAGCAGCAGGGCCGGCTGTAGCCCTGGTGGCTGGAAGACAGTCTTTTTTGGCACCCCCCAACCCCCTTCACTCCATCACCACCTACTCGGATTCACTCACTGCCACCCGCCAAATGTGCCCCTCATCTATCCATAGCCCCTCTCACATAGATTAGATTTGTTTTAAAGAGCTGGATAGCTGCTTGACTATCCAGACAGCTCTCCACATTAGATATGGTTCTGTTCTTTGCGTCAGGCACATGAACCCTCTACGCTATTTTATATCTAGTCAAAGCTGCCTCTGGACAAAACCACCAACTCTCTCCCTAGCAGGAACGGTAATCACAAGAGGTATCTTGGCATTTTATTTGCTTTCTGTAGTTTGGACACACAAGGAACTTTCCAGCATGAGCTTTTAAATCGCAAGTTTCGTAAGTTATTGCTAAACACAGCGCCCCCCGAGGTCAGCAACTCCAATCCTGGTCAGCACCCGGTGCGGCCGCACTGCTCGCACCTCCCTAAACCCGGCCCTGAGTGGCAGTTTTGCATCGCCATGAAATTGTCATGCCGTTGAGGTCAGTGTGTGACGTGGCCAAGGCTATCCTATTTGAGGACTCCGGGAGAGACAGCTGCTCCCTTAATGAAGGAGTGGCCTTCTGACTGAAGTCACCTGAGGCAGGGGCCCACTGTCAGAGGCCTTATGGGGCAGGGACCCGCTGCAACTCCTGGCTTGCCCCATGCAACCCCTGCAGAACCCTAAATGACATCCATGTAAGTGCCTACTGTCGAGGTCAGCAAGGTCAGTGTGTGGCTCGGCCCAGGCTATCCTATCTGAGGTCTCCTGAAGGGACAGCTGCCACCTTAAAGAAGGAGTGGCGTTCTGACTGGCGCCAACTGAGGTAGGGGCCCGCTGTCAGAGGCCATATGGGGGAGGGGCCCGCTGCGACATCTGGCTTGCCCCTTGCGACCCCTGGTGACCCCTAGGTGACATCCATGCGAGCGCTTGCCGTGAAGGTTAGCGTGTGGCGCGGCCAAGGCTATCCTCCCCTGAGGCTCCTGAAGGGACAGCTGGCGCCTGAAGTAAGGAGTGGCCTTCTGACCGAAGTCACCTAAGGCAGGTGCCCGCCGTCAGAGGCCTTATGGGGCAGGGGCTAAAGGGACATTTTAAGTCCAGCCAGAAGGCAGAAGGTTTGGTCTGTGCTGTCCTGGGGCAGGACTTCCTCCTTAGTAGGGCTGCCACCTGGCTGTGTTTTTTGAACTACCTCGTCTGTACGTTTAATTCCAGGCTGGTAAAAATATTGAGAAAAGCTGTGAAATTCAGGTTCTAAGAAAGGAGGCAACCCCAATCTTATACACACTGCGCTGACACTTACAAAGGGTATTCCTGGTGCAGCAGGGAAATGTGACCCCTGGAGACATCTTGCAGTCACTATGTGGACAAGCAAGAGCTCTGGAGCTCTGGAGCTCTCAGCTGATCACAGCAAGATGGAGTGCTTTCAGATGTTATTTGGAGTGAAAAAAAGAGCTGTGAGAAAGCTGTGTGATATTGTGAGAAAAGTCAATTAAAGAAGAACTAGTGGTAATGAAGCATTTGTAATTGAAAGGTTTCCTAATGTGTTTGAATCCATGAAAAGTGTAAAATGAAAGGTTTCCTATAAGAAATGTAAGTGTAGAAGTAAAAAGTGTAAGGAACTTCGCGTTCCCTGACCGGGAATCGAACCCGGGCCGCGGCGGTGAGAGCGCCGAATCCTAACCACTAGACCACCAGGGAGCAGGCACAGGTCGTCCACCACCACCCAATATAGAAACAAGAACTGGTCAGCAGGCTACTCAGGATCCCATTTCCTATTACAGGAAAATTAAAGCAGACATGCAAGGACACACCATTTTCAGGCACAGCATGAAGAAAGAAATTGACTGCACCTCAAATGCACTCACAACTCTTCACACTTTACAGCTCTCCAAGACCTAGCACACCCTCATAAGACATCCCATCCTTCAGCAGTAATAGCACTTACACACTTAACTAGCAGGAAAATTCAGAAGTACAATTAAAGGGACGATCAGTGCTTCTTCTCAGAGCCCCGATAGGAGGGCAGCTCTTAGCTTTCCCAGGTCAACGCAGGCATCTCCAGCTCTACATGTGCAGGCTTTTACTTAAGGTGCTGGGACCTGCACTCCTCTTTTACAATGCTGTGTATAGAACTACGAGTCCCACAATGCAGTGTAACACATGACCTGCTGTCGATAGTCATGGAAGAACCTCGGAACTAGAAAAGCTCTGATGAGATTAGTGGGTGGGCACGTCCGGGTCACTGCTTGTTTTCCTTTCTCAGTGTGTCTGTAAATTATACAACTTTACACTTTATCTAAAGATAAAAGGTTTCACCTTCCTCTAAAACAATTCCTCCTTCAGAGTGTGCCCCAACATTTCATTTACTTAGTGTGAGAAAACAAAATAGCTTAAATGCATTTTTTTTATCATGCAGTACTTTCCTTTTTATCTCATGAAAAATCCTTGATTCCACCTTTCCTTTTTCAAGGAAGTAGGCAGGAAGTTTAAATGAAAAGGGAGAAATGGTTGTGAAAAAGAGTCTTAGGTCCAAATTGTGGGTGCTAGATTTTGAAAGGTACTTGATGGCATGAATAAATGTTTCGATTTGGAGGAGGTGTGTGGATGAAAGAAAAATGGGCGTACTCTGTAGTATGAGTGTGAGATTGTAAACGGTATTTGAAGTAAATATTGATTGCTGGTGCTCTGAAAATGTAGGTTTAAGCCTTTAAAAGAAGAGGCAGTTTCCCAGTTGGGGAATTGAACCCCAGGCTCCCAGGTCCCAGGCAGGGACACTCTCCACTATACTAAGTAGGAAGAGATATTTTTGTGCGTGCTGAGCAGCTCCTTCTTCTGTCCAACCCGCCGTCTCTGTGCCAAGCGTCTGAGTTTTTCCATTTCTCACTTCCTTCCCACCCACACGGGGGGGCAGAGCTGGCTTAAGGATGCTGCAACTGTTGCACTCGCACTGCTCGCTCACATGCACGGGGGCACCCACCTCAGGGGGGGGGGGGGGGGGGGGCGCTCTGCTTAGTCTCAACTTAACATTTAATACAACCTGCTGCAGAGTTCCTTCCCTTTACAGATTTCAGGCAACAATCAAAATGGCAACACAACTCTTCTCATTAATCTTCCTGCCAGAGAGAGCTCAGATTTTTGCCTGCTAGCAGCAGGGCCGGCTGTAGCCCTGGTGGCTGGAAGACAGTCTTTTTTGGCACCCCCCAACCCCCTTCACTCCATCACCACCTACTCGGATTCACTCACTGCCACCCGCCAAATGTGCCCCTCATCTATCCATAGCCCCTCTCACATAGATTAGATTTGTTTTAAAGAGCTGGATAGCTGCTTGACTATCCAGACAGCTCTCCACATTAGATATGGTTCTGTTCTTTGCGTCAGGCACATGAACCCTCTACGCTATTTTATATCTAGTCAAAGCTGCCTCTGGACAAAACCACCAACTCTCTCCCTAGCAGGAACGGTAATCACAAGAGGTATCTTGGCATTTTATTTGCTTTCTGTAGTTTGGACACACAAGGAACTTTCCAGCATGAGCTTTTAAATCGCAAGTTTCGTAAGTTATTGCTAAACACAGCGCCCCCCGAGGTCAGCAACTCCAATCCTGGTCAGCACCCGGTGCGGCCGCACTGCTCGCACCTCCCTAAACCCGGCCCTGAGTGGCAGTTTTGCATCGCCATGAAATTGTCATGCCGTTGAGGTCAGTGTGTGACGTGGCCAAGGCTATCCTATTTGAGGACTCCGGGAGAGACAGCTGCTCCCTTAATGAAGGAGTGGCCTTCTGACTGAAGTCACCTGAGGCAGGGGCCCACTGTCAGAGGCCTTATGGGGCAGGGACCCGCTGCAACTCCTGGCTTGCCCCATGCAACCCCTGGAGAACCCTAAATGACATCCATGTAAGTGCCTACTGTCGAGGTCAGCAAGGTCAGTGTGTGGCTCGGCCCAGGCTATCCTATCTGAGGTCTCCTGAAGGGACAGCTGCCACCTTAAAGAAGGAGTGGCGTTCTGACTGGCGCCAACTGAGGAAGGGGCCCGCTGTCAGAGGCCATATGGGGGAGGGGCCCGCTGCGACATCTGGCTTGCCCCTTGCGACCCCTGGTGACCCCTAGGTGACATCCATGCGAGCGCTTGCCGTCAAGGTCAGCGTGTGGCCCGGCCAAGGCTATCCTCCCCTGAGGCTCCTGAAGGGACAGCTGGCGCCTGAAGTAAGGAGTGGCCTTCTGACCGAAGTCACCTGAGGCAGGTGCCCGCCGTCAGAGGCCTTATGGGGCAGGGGCTAAAGGGACATTTTAAGTCCAGCCAGAAGGCAGAAGGTTTGGTCTGTGCTGTCCTGGGGCAGGACTTCCTCCTTAGTAGGGCTGCCACCTGGCTGTGTTTTTTGAACTACCTCGTCTGTACGTTTAATTCCAGGCTGGTAAAAATATTGAGAAAAGCTGTGAAATTCAGGTTCTAAGAAAGGAGGCAACCCCAATCTTATACACACTGCGCTGACACTTACAAAGGGTATTCCTGGTGCAGCAGGGAAATGTGCCCCCTGGAGACATCTTGCAGTCACTATGTGGACAAGCAAGAGCTCTGGAGCTCTCAGCTGATCACAGCAAGATGGAGTGCTTTCAGATGTTATTTGGAGTGAAAAAAAGAGCTGTGAGAAAGCTGTGTGATATTGTGAGAAAAGTCAATTAAAGAAGAACTAGTGGTAATGAAGCATTTGTAATTGAAAGGTTTCCTAATGTGTTTGAATCCATGAAAAGTGTAAAATGAAAGGTTTCCTATAAGAAATGTAAGTGTAGAAGTAAAAAGTGTAAGGAACTTCGAGTTCCCTGACCGGGAATCGAACCCGGGCCGCGGCGGTGAGAGCGCCGAATCCTAACCACTAGACCACCAGGGAGCAGGCACAGGTCATCCACCACCACCCAATATAGAAACAAGAACTGGTCAGCAGGCTACTCAGGATCCCATTTCCTATTACAGGAAAATTAAAGCAGACATGCAAGGACACACCATTTTCAGGCACAGCATGAAGAAAGAAATTGACTGCACCTCAAATGCACTCACAACTCTTCACACTTTACAGCTCTCCAAGACCTAGCACACCCTCATAAGACATCCCATCCTTCAGCAGTAATAGCACTTACACACTTAACTAGCAGGAAAATTCAGAAGTACAATTAAAGGGACGATCAGTGCTTCTTCTCAGAGCCCCGATAGGAGGGCAGCTCTTAGCTTTCCCAGGTCAACGCAGGCATCTCCAGCTCTACATGTGCAGGCTTTTACTTAAGGTGCTGGGACCTGCACTCCTCTTTTACAATGCTGTGTATAGAACTACGAGTGCCACAATGCAGTGTAACACATGACCTGCTGTCGATAGTCATGGAAGAACCTCGGAACTAGAAAAGCTCTGATGAGATTAGTGGGTGGGCACGTCCGGGTCACTGCTTGTTTTCCTTTCTCAGTGTGTCTGTAAATTATACAACTTTACACTTTATCTAAAGATAAAAGGTTTCACCTTCCTCTAAAACAATTCCTCCTTCAGAGTGTGCCCCAACATTTCATTTACTTAGTGTGAGAAAACAAAATAGCTTAAATGCATTTTTTTTATCATGCAGTACTTTCCTTTTTATCTCATGAAAAATCCTTGATTCCACCTTTCCTTTTTCAAGGAAGTAGGCAGGAAGTTTAAATGAAAAGGGAGAAATGGTTGTGAAAAAGAGTCTTAGGTCCAAATTGTGGGTGCTAGATTTTGAAAGGTACTTGATGGCATGAATAAATGTTTCGATTTGGAGGAGGTGTGTGGATGAAAGAAAAATGGGCGTACTCTGTAGTATGAGTGTGAGATTGTAAACGGTATTTGAAGTAAATATTGATTGCTGGTGCTCTGAAAATGTAGGTTTAACCCTTTAAAAGAAGAGGCAGTTTCCCAGTTGGGGAATTGAACCATAGTCTCCCAGGTCCCAGGCAGGGACACTCTCCACTATACTAAGTAGGAAGAGATATTTTTGTGCGTGCTGAGCAGCTCCTTCTTCTGTCCAACCCGCCCTCTCTGTGCCAAGCGTCTGAGTTTTTCCATTTCTCACTTCCTTCCCAGCCACACGGGGGGGCAGAGCTGGCTTAAGGATGCTGCAACTGTTGCACTCGCACTGCTCGCTCACATGCACGGGGGCACCCACCTCAGGGGGGGGGCGCTCTGCTTAGTCTCAACTTAACATTTAATACAACCTGCTGCAGAGTTCCTTCCCTTTACAGATTTCAGGCAACAATCAAAATGGCAACACAACTCTTCTCATTAATCTTCCTGCCAGAGAGAGCTCAGATTTTTGCCTGCTAGCAGCAGGGCCGGCTGTAGCCCTGGTGGCTGGAAGACAGTCTTTTTTGGCACCCCCCAACCCCCTTCACTCCATCACCACCTACTCGGATTCACTCACTGCCACCCGCCAAATGTGCCCCTCATCTATCCATAGCCCCTCTCACATAGATTAGATTTGTTTTAAAGAGCTGGATAGCTGCTTGACTATCCAGACAGCTCTCCACATTAGATATGGTTCTGTTCTTTGCGTCAGGCACATGAACCCTCTACGCTATTTTATATCTAGTCAAAGCTGCCTCTGGACAAAACCACCAACTCTCTCCCTAGCAGGAACGGTAATCACAAGAGGTATCTTGGCATTTTATTTGCTTTCTGTAGTTTGGACACACAAGGAACTTTCCAGCATGAGCTTTTAAATCGCAAGTTTCGTAAGTTATTGCTAAACACAGCGCCCCCCGAGGTCAGCAACTCCAATCCTGGTCAGCACCCGGTGCGGCCGCACTGCTCGCACATCCCTAAACACGGCCCTGAGTGGCAGTTTTGCATCGCCATGAAATTGTCATGCCGTTGAGGTCAGTGTGTGACGTGGCCAAGGCTATCCTATTTGAGGACTCCGGGAGAGACAGCTGCTCCCTTAATGAAGGAGTGGCCTTCTGACTGAAGTCACCTGAGGCAGGGGCCCACTGTCAGAGGCCTTATGGGGCAGGGACCCGCTGCAACTCCTGGCTTGCCCCATGCAACCCCTGGAGAACCCTAAATGACATCCATGTAAGTGCCTACTGTCGAGGTCAGCAAGGTCAGTGTGTGGCTCGCCCAGGCTATCCTATCTGAGGTCTCCTGAAGGGACAGCTGCCACCTTAAAGAAGGAGTGGCGTTCTGACTGGCGCCAACTGAGGTAGGGGCCCGCTGTCAGAGGCCATATGGGGGAGGGGCCCGCTGCGACATCTGGCTTGCCCCTTGCGACCCCTGGTGACCCCTAGGTGACATCCATGCGAGCGCTTGCCGTGAAGGTTAGCGTGTGGCGCGGCCAAGGCTATCCTCCCCTGAGGCTCCTGAAGGGACAGCTGGCGCCTGAAGTAAGGAGTGGCCTTCTGACCGAAGTCACCTGAGGCAGGTGCCCGCCGTCAGAGGCCTTATGGGGCAGGGGCTAAAGGGACATTTTAAGTCCAGCCAGAAGGCAGAAGGTTTGGTCTGTGCTGTCCTGGGGCAGGACTTCCTCCTTAGTAGGGCTGCCACCTGGCTGTGTTTTTTGAACCACCTCGTCTGTACGTTTAATTCCAGGCTGGTAAAAATATTGAGAAAAGCTGTGAAATTCAGGTTCTAAGAAAGGAGGCAACCCCAATCTTATACACACTGCGCTGACACTTACAAAGGGTATTCCTGGTGCAGCAGGGAAATGTGCCCCCTGGAGACATCTTGCAGTCACTATGTGGACAAGCAAGAGCTCTGGAGCTCTCAGCTGATCACAGCAAGATGGAGTGCTTTCAGATGTTATTTGGAGTGAAAAAAAGAGCTGTGAGAAAGCTGTGTGATATTGTGAGAAAAGTCAATTAAAGAAGAACTAGTGGTAATGAAGCATTTGTAATTGAAAGGTTTCCTAATGTGTTTGAATCCATGAAAAGTGTAAAATGAAAGGTTTCCTATAAGAAATGTAAGTGTAGAAGTAAAAAGTGTAAGGAACTTCGAGTTCCCTGACCGGGAATCGAACCCGGGCCGCGGCGGTGAGAGCGCCGAATCCTAACCACTAGACCACCAGGGAGCAGGCACAGGTCGTCCACCACCACCCAATATAGAAACAAGAACTGGTCAGCAGGCTACTCAGGATCCCATTTCCTATTACAGGAAAATTAAAGCAGACATGCAAGGACACACCATTTTCAGGCACAGCATGAAGAAAGAAATTGACTGCACCTCAAATGCACTCACAACTCTTCACACTTTACAGCTCTCCAAGACCTAGCACACCCTCATAAGACATCCCATCCTTCAGCAGTAATAGCACTTACACACTTAACTAGCAGGAAAATTCAGAAGTACAATTAAAGGGACGATCAGTGCTTCTTCTCAGAGCCCCGATAGGAGGGCAGCTCTTAGCTTTCCCAGGTCAACGCAGGCATCTCCAGCTCTACATGTGCAGGCTTTTACTTAAGGTGCTGGGACCTGCACTCCTCTTTTACAATGCTGTGTATAGAACTACGAGTCCCACAATGCAGTGTAACACATGACCTGCTGTCGATAGTCATGGAAGAACCTCGGAACTAGAAAAGCTCTGATGAGATTAGTGGGTGGGCACATCCGGGTCACTGCTTGTTTTCCTTTCTCAGTGTGTCTGTAAATTATACAACTTCACACTTTATCTAAAGATAAAAGGTTTCACCTTCCTATAAAACAATTCCTCCTTCAGAGTGTGCCCCAACATTTCATTTACTTAGTGTGAGAAAACAAAATAGCTTAAATGCATTTTTTTTATCATGCAGTACTTTCCTTTTTATCTCATGAAAAATCCTTGATTCCACCTTTCCTTTTTCAAGGAAGTAGGCAGGAAGTTTAAATGAAAAGGGAGAAATGGTTGTGAAAAAGAGTCTTAGGTCCAAATTGTGGGTGCTAGATTTTGAAAGGTACTTGATGGCATGAATAAATGTTTCGATTTGGAGGAGGTGTGTGGATGAAAGAAAAATGGGCGTACTCTGTAGTATGAGTGTGAGATTGTAAACGGTATTTGAAGTAAATATTGATTGATGGTGCTCTGAAAATGTAGGTTTAAGCCTTTAAAAGAAGAGGCAGTTTCCCAGTTGGGGAATTGAACCCCAGTCTCCCAGGTCCCAGGCAGGGCCACTCTCCACTATACTAAGTAGGAAGAGATATTTTTGTGTGTGCTGAGCAGCTCCTTCTTCTGTCAAACCCGCCCTCTCTGTGCCAAGCGTCTGAGTTTTTCCATTTCTCACTTCCTTCCCACCCACACGGGGGGCAGAGCTGGCTAAAGGATGCTGCAACTGTTGCACTCGCACTGCTCGCTCACATGCACGGGGGCACCCACCTCAGGGGGGGGGGGCGCTCTGCTTAGTCTCAACTTAACATTTAATACAACCTGCTGCAGAGTTCCTTCCCTTTACAGATTTCAGGCAACAATCAAAATGGCAACACAACTCTTCTCATTAATCTTCCTGCCAGAGAGAGCCCAGATTTTTGCCTGCTAGCAGCAGGGCCGGCTGTAGCCCTGGTGGCTGGAAGACAGTCTTTTTTGGCACCCCCCCAACCCCCTTCACTCCATCACCACCTACTCGGATTCACTCACTGCCACCTGCCAAATGTGCCCCTCATCTATCCATAGCCCCTCTCACATAGATTAGATTTGTTTTAAAGAGCTGGATAGCTGCTTGACTATCCAGACAGCTCTCCACATTAGATATGGTTCTGTTCTTTGCGTCAGGCACATGAACCCTCTACGCTATTTTATATCTAGTCAAAGGTGCCTCTGGACAAAACCACCAACTCTCTCCCTAGCAGGAACGGTAATCACAAGAGGTATCTTGGCATTTTATTTGCTTTCTGTAGTTTGGACACACAAGGAACTTTCCAGCATGAGCTTTTAAATCGCAAGTTTCGTAAGTTATTGCTAAACACAGCGCCCCCCGAGGTCAGCAACTCCAATCCTGGTCAGCACCCGGTGCGGCCGCACTGCTCGCACCTCCCTAAACCCGGCCCTGAGTGGCAGTTTTGCATCGCCATGAAATTGTCATGCCGTTGAGGTCAGTGTGTGATGTGGCCAAGGCTTTCCTATTTGAGGACTCCGGGAGAGACAGCTGCTCCCTTAATGAAGGAGTGGCCTTCTGACTGAAGTCACCTGAGGCAGGGGCCCACTGTCAGAGGCCTTATGGGGCAGGGACCCGCTGCAACTCCTGGCTTGCCCCATGCAACCCCTGGAGAACCCTAAATGACATCCATGTAAGTGCCTACTGTCGAGGTCAGCAAGGTCAGTGTGTGGCTCGGCCCAGGCTATCCTATCTGAGGTCTCCTGAAGGGACAGCTGCCACCTTAAAGAAGGAGTGGCGTTCTGACTGGCGCCAACTGAGGTAGGGGCCCGCTGTCAGAGGCCATATGGGGGAGGGGCCCGCTGCGACATCTGGCTTGCCCCTTGCGACCCCTGGTGACCCCTAGGTGACATCCATGCGAGCGCTTGCCGTCAAGGTCAGCGTGTGGCACGGCCAAGGCTATCCTCCCCTGAGGCTCCTGAAGGGACAGCTGGCGCCTGAAGTAAGGAGTGGCCTTCTGACCGAAGTCACCTGAGGCAGGTGCCCGCCGTCAGAGGCCTTATGGGGCAGGGGCTAAAGGGACATTTTAAGTCCAGCCAGAAGGCAGAAGGTTTGGTCTGTGCTGTCCTGGGGCAGGACTTCCTCTTTAGTAGGGCTGCCACCTGGCTGTGTTTTTTGAACCACCTCGTCTGTACGTTTAATTCCAGGCTGGTAAAAATATTGAGAAAAGCTGTGAAATTCAGGTTCTAAGAAAGGAGGCAACCCCAATCTTATACACACTGCGCTGACACTTACAAAGGGTATTCCTGGTGCAGCAGGGAAATGTGCCCCCTGGAGACATCTTGCAGTCACTATGTGGACAAGCAAGAGCTCTGGAGCTCTGGAGCTCTCAGCTGATCACAGCAAGATGGAGTGCTTTCAGATGTTATTTGGAGTGAAAAAAAGAGCTGTGAGAAAGCTGTGTGATATTGTGAGAAAAGTCAATTAAAGAAGAACTAGTGGTAATGAAGCATTTGTAATTGAAAGGTTTCCTAATGTGTTTGAATCCATGAAAAGTGTAAAATGCAAGGTTTCCTATAAGAAATGTAAGTGTAGAAGTAAAAAGTGTAAGGAACTTCGCGTTCCCTGACCGGGAATCGAACCCGGGACGCGGCGGTGAGAGCGCCGAATCCTAACCACTAGACCACCAGGGAGCAGGCACAGGTTGTCCACCACCACCCAATATAGAAACAAGAACTGGTCAGCAGGCTACTCAGGATCCCATTTCCTATTACAGGAAAATTAAAGCAGACATGCAAGGACTCACCATTTTCAGGCACAGCATGAAGAAAGAAATTGACTGCACCTCAAATGCACTCACAACTCTTCACACTTTACAGCTCTCCAAGACCTAGCACACCCTCATAAGACATCCCATCCTTCAGCAGTAATAGCACTTACACACTTAACTAGCAGGAAAATTCAGAAGTACAATTAAAGGGACGATCAGTGCTTCTTCTCAGAGCCCCGATAGGAGGGCAGCTCTTAGCTTTCCCAGGTCAACGCAGGCATCTCCAGCTCTACATGTGCAGGCTTTTACTTAAGGTGCTGGGACCTGCACTCCTCTTTTACAATGCTGTGTATAGAACTACGAGTCCCACAATGCAGTGTAACACATGACCTGCTGTCGATAGTCATGGAAGAACATCGGAACTAGAAAAGCTCTGATGAGATTAGTGGGTGGGCACATCCGGGTCACTGCTTGTTTTCCTTTCTCAGTGTGTCTGTAAATTATACAACTTCACACTTTATCTAAAGATAAAAGGTTTCACCTTCCTATAAAACAATTCCTCCTTCAGAGTGTGCCCCAACATTTCATTTACTTAGTGTGAGAAAACAAAATAGCTTAAATGCATTTTTTTTATCATGCAGTACTTTCCTTTTTATCTCATGAAAAATCCTTGATTCCACCTTTCCTTTTTCAAGGAAGTAGGCAGGAAGTTTAAATGAAAAGGGAGAAATGGTTGTGAAAAAGAGTCTTAGGTCCAAATTGTGGGTGCTAGATTTTGAAAGGTACTTGATGGCATGAATAAATGTTTCGATTTGGAGGAGGTGTGTGGATGAAAGAAAAATGGGCGTACTCTGTAGTATGAGTGTGAGATTGTAAACGGTATTTGAAGTAAATATTGATTGATGGTGCTCTGAAAATGTAGGTTTAAGCCTTTAAAAGAAGAGGCAGTTTCCCAGTTGGGGAATTGAACCCCAGTCTCCCAGGTCCCAGGCAGGGACACTCTCCACTATACTAAGTAGGAAGAGATATTTTTGTGTGTGCTGAGCAGCTCCTTCTTCTGTCAAACCCGCCCTCTCTGTGCCAAGCGTCTGAGTTTTTCCATTTCTCACTTCCTTCCCACCCACACGGGGGGCAGAGCTGGCTAAAGGATGCTGCAACTGTTGCACTCGCACTGCTCGCTCACATGCACGGGGGCACCCACCTCAGGGGGGGGGGGCGCTCTGCTTAGTCTCAACTTAACATTTAATACAACCTGCTGCAGAGTTCCTTCCCTTTACAGATTTCAGGCAACAATCAAAATGGCAACACAACTCTTCTCATTAATCTTCCTGCCAGAGAGAGCCCAGATTTTTGCCTGCTAGCAGCAGGGCCGGCTGTAGCCCTGGTGGCTGGAAGACAGTCTTTTTTGGCACCCCCCCAACCCCCTTCACTCCATCACCACCTACTCGGATTCACTCACTGCCACCTGCCAAATGTGCCCCTCATCTATCCATAGCCCCTCTCACATAGATTAGATTTGTTTTAAAGAGCTGGATAGCTGCTTGACTATCCAGACAGCTCTCCACATTAGATATGGTTCTGTTCTTTGCGTCAGGCACATGAACCCTCTACGCTATTTTATATCTAGTCAAAGGTGCCTCTGGACAAAACCACCAACTCTCTCCCTAGCAGGAACGGTAATCACAAGAGGTATCTTGGCATTTTATTTGCTTTCTGTAGTTTGGACACACAAGGAACTTTCCAGCATGAGCTTTTAAATCGCAAGTTTCGTAAGTTATTGCTAAACACAGCGCCCCCCGAGGTCAGCAACTCCAATCCTGGTCAGCACCCGGTGCGGCCGCACTGCTCGCACCTCCCTAAACCCGGCCCTGAGTGGCAGTTTTGCATCGCCATGAAATTGTCATGCCGTTGAGGTCAGTGTGTGATGTGGCCAAGGCTTTCCTATTTGAGGACTCCGGGAGAGACAGCTGCTCCCTTAATGAAGGAGTGGCCTTCTGACTGAAGTCACCTGAGGCAGGGGCCCACTGTCAGAGGCCTTATGGGGCAGGGACCCGCTGCAACTCCTGGCTTGCCCCATGCAACCCCTGGAGAACCCTAAATGACATCCATGTAAGTGCCTACTGTCGAGGTCAGCAAGGTCAGTGTGTGGCTCGGCCCAGGCTATCCTATCTGAGGTCTCCTGAAGGGACAGCTGCCACCTTAAAGAAGGAGTGGCGTTCTGACTGGCGCCAACTGAGGTAGGGGCCCGCTGTCAGAGGCCATATGGGGGAGGGGCCCGCTGCGACATCTGGCTTGCCCCTTGCGACCCCTGGTGACCCCTAGGTGACATCCATGCGAGCGCTTGCCGTCAAGGTCAGCGTGTGGCACGGCCAAGGCTATCCTCCCCTGAGGCTCCTGAAGGGACAGCTGGCGCCTGAAGTAAGGAGTGGCCTTCTGACCGAAGTCACCTGAGGCAGGTGCCCGCCGTCAGAGGCCTTATGGGGCAGGGGCTAAAGGGACATTTTAAGTCCAGCCAGAAGGCAGAAGGTTTGGTCTGTGCTGTCCTGGGGCAGGACTTCCTCCTTAGTAGGGCTGCCACCTGGCTGTGTTTTTTGAACTACCTCGTCTGTACGTTTAATTCCAGGCTGGTAAAAATATTGAGAAAAGCTGTGAAATTCAGGTTCTAAGAAAGGAGGCAACCCCAATCTTATACACACTGCGCTGACACTTACAAAGGGTATTCCTGGTGCAGCAGGGAAATGTGCCCCCTGGAGACATCTTGCAGTCACTATGTGGACAAGCAAGAGCTCTGGAGCTCTGGAGCTCTCAGCTGATCACAGCAAGATGGAGTGCTTTCAGATGTTATTTGGAGTGAAAAAAAGAGCTGTGAGAAAGCTGTGTGATATTGTGAGAAAAGTCAATTAAAGAAGAACTAGTGGTAATGAAGCATTTGTAATTGAAAGGTTTCCTAATGTGTTTGAATCCATGAAAAGTGTAAAATGAAAGGTTTCCTATAAGAAATGTAAGTGTAGAAGTAAAAAGTGTAAGGAACTTCGCGTTCCCTGACCGGGAATAGAACCCGGGCCGCGGCGGTGAGAGCGCCGAATCCTAACCACTAGACCACCAGGGAGCAGGCACAGGTCGTCCACCACCACCCAATATAGAAACAAGAACTGGTCAGCAGGCTACTCAGGATCCCATTTCCTATTACAGGAAAATTAAAGCAGACATGCAAGGACACACCATTTTCAGGCACAGCATGAAGAAAGAAATTGACTGCACCTCAAATGCACTCACAACTCTTCACACTTTACAGCTCTCCACGACCTAGCACACCCTCATAAGACATCCCATCCTTCAGCAGTAATAGCACTTACACACTTAACTAGCAGGAAAATTCAGAAGTACAATTAAAGGGACGATCAGTGCTTCTTCTCAGAGCCCCGATAGGAGGGCAGCTCTTAGCTTTCCCAGGTCAACGCAGGCATCTCCAGCTCTACATGAGCAGGCTTTTACTTAAGGTGCTGGGACCTGCACTCCTCTTTTACAATGCTGTGTATAGAACTACGAGTCCCACAATGCAGTGTAACACATGACCTGCTGTCGATAGTCATGGAAGAACCTCGGAACTAGAAAAGCTCTGATGAGATTAGTGGGTGGGCACGTCCGGGTCACTGCTTGTTTTCCTTTCTCAGTGTGTCTGTAAATTATACAACTTTACACTTTATCTAAAGATAAAAGGTTTCACCTTCCTATAAAACAATTCCTCCTTCAGAGTGTGCCCCAACATTTCATTTACTTAGTGTGAGAAAACAAAATAGCTTAAATGCATTTTTTTTATCATGCAGTACTTTCCTTTTTATCTCATGAAAAATCCTTGATTCCACCTTTCCTTTTTCAAGGAAGTAGGCAGGAAGTTTAAATGAAAAGGGAGAAATGGTTGTGAAAAAGAGTCTTAGGTCCAAATTGTGGGTGCTAGATTTTGAAAGGTACTTGATGGCATGAATAAATGTTTCGATTTGGAGGAGGTGTGTGGATGAAAGAAAAATGGGCGTACTCTGTAGTATGAGTGTGAGATTGTAAACGGTATTTGAAGTAAATATTGATTGATGGTGCTCTGAAAATGTAGGTTTAAGCCTTTAAAAGAAGAGGCAGTTTCCCAGTTGGGGAATTGAACCCCAGTCTCCCAGGTCCCAGGCAGGGCCACTCTCCACTATACTAAGTAGGAAGAGATATTTTTGTGTGTGCTGAGCAGCTCCTTCTTCTGTCAAACCCGCCCTCTCTGTGCCAAGCGTCTGAGTTTTTCCATTTCTCACTTCCTTCCCAGCCACACGGGGGGGCAGAGCTGGCTTAAGGATGCTGCAACTGTTGCACTCGCACTGCTCGCTCACATGCACGGGGGCACCCACCTCAGGGGGGGGGGCGCTCTGCTTAGTCTCAACTTAACATTTAATACAACCTGCTGCAGAGTTCCTTCCCTTTACAGATTTCAGGCAACAATCAAAATGGCAACACAACTCTTCTCATTAATCTTCCTGCCAGAGAGAGCTCAGATTTTTGCCTGCTAGCAGCAGGGCCGGCTGTAGCCCTGGTGGCTGGAAGACAGTCTTTTTTGGCACCCCCCAACCCCCTTCACTCCATCACCACCTACTCGGATTCACTCACTGCCACCCGCCAAATGTGCCCCTCATCTATCCATAGCCCCTCTCACATAGATTAGATTTGTTTTAAAGAGCTGGATAGCTGCTTGACTATCCAGACAGCTGTCCACATTAGATATGGTTCTGTTCTTTGCGTCAGGCACATGAACCCTCTACGCTATTTTATATCTAGTCAAAGCTGCCTCTGGACAAAACCACCAACTCTCTCCCTAGCAGGAACGGTAATCACAAGAGGTATCTTGGCATTTTATTTGCTTTCTGTAGTTTGGACACACAAGGAACTTTCCAGCATGAGCTTTTAAATCGCAAGTTTCGTAAGTTATTGCTAAACACAGCGCCCCCCGAGGTCAGCAACTCCAATCCTGGTCAGCACCCGGTGCGGCCGCACTGCTCGCACATCCCTAAACACGGCCCTGAGTGGCAGTTTTGCATCGCCATGAAATTGTCATGCCGTTGAGGTCAGTGTGTGACGTGGCCAAGGCTATCCTATTTGAGGACTCCGGGAGAGACAGCTGCTCCCTTAATGAAGGAGTGGCCTTCTGACTGAAGTCACCTGAGGCAGGGGCCCACTGTCAGAGGCCTTATGGGGCAGGGACCCGCTGCAACTCCTGGCTTGCCCCATGCAACCCCTGGAGAACCCTAAATGACATCCATGTAAGTGCCTACTGTCGAGGTCAGCAAGGTCAGTGTGTGGCTCGCCCAGGCTATCCTATCTGAGGTCTCCTGAAGGGACAGCTGCCACCTTAAAGAAGGAGTGGCGTTCTGACTGGCGCCAACTGAGGTAGGGGCCCGCTGTCAGAGGCCATATGGGGGAGGGGCCCGCTGCGACATCTGGCTTGCCCCTTGCGACCCCTGGTGACCCCTAGGTGACATCCATGCGAGCGCTTGCCGTGAAGGTTAGCGTGTGGCGCGGCCAAGGCTATCCTCCCCTGAGGCTCCTGAAGGGACAGCTGGCGCCTGAAGTAAGGAGTGGCCTTCTGACCGAAGTCACCTGAGGCAGGTGCCCGCCGTCAGAGGCCTTATGGGGCAGGGGCTAAAGGGACATTTTAAGTCCAGCCAGAAGGCAGAAGGTTTGGTCTGTGCTGTCCTGGGGCAGGACTTCCTCCTTAGTAGGGCTGCCACCTGGCTGTGTTTTTTGAACCACCTCGTCTGTACGTTTAATTCCAGGCTGGTAAAAATATTGAGAAAAGCTGTGAAATTCAGGTTCTAAGAAAGGAGGCAACCCCAATCTTATACACACTGCGCTGACACTTACAAAGGGTATTCCTGGTGCAGCAGGGAAATGTGCCCCCTGGAGACATCTTGCAGTCACTATGTGGACAAGCAAGAGCTCTGGAGCTCTCAGCTGATCACAGCAAGATGGAGTGCTTTCAGATGTTATTTGGAGTGAAAAAAAGAGCTGTGAGAAAGCTGTGTGATATTGTGAGAAAAGTCAATTAAAGAAGAACTAGTGGTAATGAAGCATTTGTAATTGAAAGGTTTCCTAATGTGTTTGAATCCATGAAAAGTGTAAAATGAAAGGTTTCCTATAAGAAATGTAAGTGTAGAAGTAAAAAGTGTAAGGAACTTCGAGTTCCCTGACCGGGAATCGAACCCGGGCCGCGGCGGTGAGAGCGCCGAATCCTAACCACTAGACCACCAGGGAGCAGGCACAGGTCGTCCACCACCACCCAATATAGAAACAAGAACTGGTCAGCAGGCTACTCAGGATCCCATTTCCTATTACAGGAAAATTAAAGCAGACATGCAAGGACACACCATTTTCAGGCACAGCATGAAGAAAGAAATTGACTGCACCTCAAATGCACTCACAACTCTTCACACTTTACAGCTCTCCAAGACCTAGCACACCCTCATAAGACATCCCATCCTTCAGCAGTAATAGCACTTACACACTTAACTAGCAGGAAAATTCAGAAGTACAATTAAAGGGACGATCAGTGCTTCTTCTCAGAGCCCCGATAGGAGGGCAGCTCTTAGCTTTCCCAGGTCAACGCAGGCATCTCCAGCTCTACATGTGCAGGCTTTTACTTAAGGTGCTGGGACCTGCACTCCTCTTTTACAATGCTGTGTATAGAACTACGAGTCCCACAATGCAGTGTAACACATGACCTGCTGTCGATAGTCATGGAAGAACCTCGGAACTAGAAAAGCTCTGATGAGATTAGTGGGTGGGCACATCCGGGTCACTGCTTGTTTTCCTTTCTCAGTGTGTCTGTAAATTATACAACTTCACACTTTATCTAAAGATAAAAGGTTTCACCTTCCTATAAAACAATTCCTCCTTCAGAGTGTGCCCCAACATTTCATTTACTTAGTGTGAGAAAACAAAATAGCTTAAATGCATTTTTTTTATCATGCAGTACTTTCCTTTTTATCTCATGAAAAATCCTTGATTCCACCTTTCCTTTTTCAAGGAAGTAGGCAGGAAGTTTAAATGAAAAGGGAGAAATGGTTGTGAAAAAGAGTCTTAGGTCCAAATTGTGGGTGCTAGATTTTGAAAGGTACTTGATGGCATGAATAAATGTTTCGATTTGGAGGAGGTGTGTGGATGAAAGAAAAATGGGCGTACTCTGTAGTATGAGTGTGAGATTGTAAACGGTATTTGAAGTAAATATTGATTGATGGTGCTCTGAAAATGTAGGTTTAAGCCTTTAAAAGAAGAGGCAGTTTCCCAGTTGGGGAATTGAACCCCAGTCTCCCAGGTCCCAGGCAGGGCCACTCTCCACTATACTAAGTAGGAAGAGATATTTTTGTGTGTGCTGAGCAGCTCCTTCTTCTGTCAAACCCGCCCTCTCTGTGCCAAGCGTCTGAGTTTTTCCATTTCTCACTTCCTTCCCACCCACACGGGGGGCAGAGCTGGCTAAAGGATGCTGCAACTGTTGCACTCGCACTGCTCGCTCACATGCACGGGGGCACCCACCTCAGGGGGGGGGGGGGGGGCGCTCTGCTTAGTCTCAACTTAACATTTAATACAACCTGCTGCAGAGTTCCTTCCCTTTACAGATTTCAGGCAACAATCAAAATGGCAACACAACTCTTCTCATTAATCTTCCTGCCAGAGAGAGCTCAGATTTTTGCCTGCTAGCAGCAGGGCCGGCTGTAGCCCTGGTGGCTGGAAGACAGTCTTTTTTGGCACCCCCCAACCCCCTTCACTCCATCACCACCTACTCGGATTCACTCACTGCCACCCGCCAAATGTGCCCCTCATCTATCCATAGCCCCTCTCACATAGATTAGATTTGTTTTAAAGAGCTGGATAGCTGCTTGACTATCCAGACAGCTCTCCACATTAGATATGGTTCTGTTCTTTGCGTCAGGCACATGAACCCTCTACGCTATTTTATATCTAGTCAAAGCTGCCTCTGGACAAAACCACCAACTCTCTCCCTAGCAGGAACGGTAATCACAAGAGGTATCTTGGCATTTTATTTGCTTTCTGTAGTTTGGACACACAAGGAACTTTCCAGCATGAGCTTTTAAATCGCAAGTTTCGTAAGTTATTGCTAAACACAGCGCCCCCCGAGGTCAGCAACTCCAATCCTGGTCAGCACCCGGTGCGGCCGCACTGCTCGCACCTCCCTAAACCCGGCCCTGAGTGGCAGTTTTGCATCGCCATGAAATTGTCATGCCGTTGAGGTCAGTGTGTGACGTGGCCAAGGCTATCCTATTTGAGGACTCCGGGAGAGACAGCTGCTCCCTTAATGAAGGAGTGGCCTTCTGACTGAAGTCACCTGAGGCAGGGGCCCACTGTCAGAGGCCTTATGGGGCAGGGACCCGCTGCAACTCCTGGCTTGCCCCATGCAACCCCTGGAGAACCCTAAATGACATCCATGTAAGTGCCTACTGTCGAGGTCAGCAAGGTCAGTGTGTGGCTCGGCCCAGGCTATCCTATCTGAGGTCTCCTGAAGGGACAGCTGCCACCTTAAAGAAGGAGTGGCGTTCTGACTGGCGCCAACTGAGGAAGGGGCCCGCTGTCAGAGGCCATATGGGGGAGGGGCCCGCTGCGACATCTGGCTTGCCCCTTGCGACCCCTGGTGACCCCTAGGTGACATCCATGCGAGCGCTTGCCGTCAAGGTCAGCGTGTGGCCCGGCCAAGGCTATCCTCCCCTGAGGCTCCTGAAGGGACAGCTGGCGCCTGAAGTAAGGAGTGGCCTTCTGACCGAAGTCACCTGAGGCAGGTGCCCGCCGTCAGAGGCCTTATGGGGCAGGGGCTAAAGGGACATTTTAAGTCCAGCCAGAAGGCAGAAGGTTTGGTCTGTGCTGTCCTGGGGCAGGACTTCCTCCTTAGTAGGGCTGCCACCTGGCTGTGTTTTTTGAACTACCTCGTCTGTACGTTTAATTCCAGGCTGGTAAAAATATTGAGAAAAGCTGTGAAATTCAGGTTCTAAGAAAGGAGGCAACCCCAATCTTATACACACTGCGCTGACACTTACAAAGGGTATTCCTGGTGCAGCAGGGAAATGTGCCCCCTGGAGACATCTTGCAGTCACTATGTGGACAAGCAAGAGCTCTGGAGCTCTCAGCTGATCACAGCAAGATGGAGTGCTTTCAGATGTTATTTGGAGTGAAAAAAAGAGCTGTGAGAAAGCTGTGTGATATTGTGAGAAAAGTCAATTAAAGAAGAACTAGTGGTAATGAAGCATTTGTAATTGAAAGGTTTCCTAATGTGTTTGAATCCATGAAAAGTGTAAAATGAAAGGTTTCCTATAAGAAATGTAAGTGTAGAAGTAAAAAGTGTAAGGAACTTCGAGTTCCCTGACCGGGAATCGAACCCGGGCCGCGGCGGTGAGAGCGCCGAATCCTAACCACTAGACCACCAGGGAGCAGGCACAGGTCATCCACCACCACCCAATATAGAAACAAGAACTGGTCAGCAGGCTACTCAGGATCCCATTTCCTATTACAGGAAAATTAAAGCAGACATGCAAGGACACACCATTTTCAGGCACAGCATGAAGAAAGAAATTGACTGCACCTCAAATGCACTCACAACTCTTCACACTTTACAGCTCTCCAAGACCTAGCACACCCTCATAAGACATCCCATCCTTCAGCAGTAATAGCACTTACACACTTAACTAGCAGGAAAATTCAGAAGTACAATTAAAGGGACGATCAGTGCTTCTTCTCAGAGCCCCGATAGGAGGGCAGCTCTTAGCTTTCCCAGGTCAACGCAGGCATCTCCAGCTCTACATGTGCAGGCTTTTACTTAAGGTGCTGGGACCTGCACTCCTCTTTTACAATGCTGTGTATAGAACTACGAGTGCCACAATGCAGTGTAACACATGACCTGCTGTCGATAGTCATGGAAGAACCTCGGAACTAGAAAAGCTCTGATGAGATTAGTGGGTGGGCACGTCCGGGTCACTGCTTGTTTTCCTTTCTCAGTGTGTCTGTAAATTATACAACTTTACACTTTATCTAAAGATAAAAGGTTTCACCTTCCTCTAAAACAATTCCTCCTTCAGAGTGTGCCCCAACATTTCATTTACTTAGTGTGAGAAAACAAAATAGCTTAAATGCATTTTTTTTATCATGCAGTACTTTCCTTTTTATCTCATGAAAAATCCTTGATTCCACCTTTCCTTTTTCAAGGAAGTAGGCAGGAAGTTTAAATGAAAAGGGAGAAATGGTTGTGAAAAAGAGTCTTAGGTCCAAATTGTGGGTGCTAGATTTTGAAAGGTACTTGATGGCATGAATAAATGTTTCGATTTGGAGGAGGTGTGTGGATGAAAGAAAAATGGGCGTACTCTGTAGTATGAGTGTGAGATTGTAAACGGTATTTGAAGTAAATATTGATTGCTGGTGCTCTGAAAATGTAGGTTTAACCCTTTAAAAGAAGAGGCAGTTTCCCAGTTGGGGAATTGAACCCAAGTCTCCCAGGTCCCAGGCAGGGACACTCTCCACTATACTAAGTAGGAAGAGATATTTTTGTGCGTGCTGAGCAGCTCCTTCTTCTGTCCAACCCGCCCTCTCTGTGCCAAGCGTCTGAGTTTTTCCATTTCTCACTTCCTTCCCAGCCACACGGGGGGGCAGAGCTGGCTTAAGGATGCTGCAACTGTTGCACTCGCACTGCTCGCTCACATGCACGGGGGCACCCACCTCAGGGGGGGGGCGCTCTGCTTAGTCTCAACTTAACATTTAATACAACCTGCTGCAGAGTTCCTTCCCTTTACAGATTTCAGGCAACAATCAAAATGGCAACACAACTCTTCTCATTAATCTTCCTGCCAGAGAGAGCTCAGATTTTTGCCTGCTAGCAGCAGGGCCGGCTGTAGCCCTGGTGGCTGGAAGACAGTCTTTTTTGGCACCCCCCAACCCCCTTCACTCCATCACCACCTACTCGGATTCACTCACTGCCACCCGCCAAATGTGCCCCTCATCTATCCATAGCCCCTCTCACATAGATTAGATTTGTTTTAAAGAGCTGGATAGCTGCTTGACTATCCAGACAGCTCTCCACATTAGATATGGTTCTGTTCTTTGCGTCAGGCACATGAACCCTCTACGCTATTTTATATCTAGTCAAAGCTGCCTCTGGACAAAACCACCAACTCTCTCCCTAGCAGGAACGGTAATCACAAGAGGTATCTTGGCATTTTATTTGCTTTCTGTAGTTTGGACACACAAGGAACTTTCCAGCATGAGCTTTTAAATCGCAAGTTTCGTAAGTTATTGCTAAACACAGCGCCCCCCGAGGTCAGCAACTCCAATCCTGGTCAGCACCCGGTGCGGCCGCACTGCTCGCACATCCCTAAACACGGCCCTGAGTGGCAGTTTTGCATCGCCATGAAATTGTCATGCCGTTGAGGTCAGTGTGTGACGTGGCCAAGGCTATCCTATTTGAGGACTCCGGGAGAGACAGCTGCTCCCTTAATGAAGGAGTGGCCTTCTGACTGAAGTCACCTGAGGCAGGGGCCCACTGTCAGAGGCCTTATGGGGCAGGGACCCGCTGCAACTCCTGGCTTGCCCCATGCAACCCCTGGAGAACCCTAAATGACATCCATGTAAGTGCCTACTGTCGAGGTCAGCAAGGTCAGTGTGTGGCTCGCCCAGGCTATCCTATCTGAGGTCTCCTGAAGGGACAGCTGCCACCTTAAAGAAGGAGTGGCGTTCTGACTGGCGCCAACTGAGGTAGGGGCCCGCTGTCAGAGGCCATATGGGGGAGGGGCCCGCTGCGACATCTGGCTTGCCCCTTGCGACCCCTGGTGACCCCTAGGTGACATCCATGCGAGCGCTTGCCGTGAAGGTTAGCGTGTGGCGCGGCCAAGGCTATCCTCCCCTGAGGCTCCTGAAGGGACAGCTGGCGCCTGAAGTAAGGAGTGGCCTTCTGACCGAAGTCACCTGAGGCAGGTGCCCGCCGTCAGAGGCCTTATGGGGCAGGGGCTAAAGGGACATTTTAAGTCCAGCCAGAAGGCAGAAGGTTTGGTCTGTGCTGTCCTGGGGCAGGACTTCCTCCTTAGTAGGGCTGCCACCTGGCTGTGTTTTTTGAACCACCTCGTCTGTACGTTTAATTCCAGGCTGGTAAAAATATTGAGAAAAGCTGTGAAATTCAGGTTCTAAGAAAGGAGGCAACCCCAATCTTATACACACTGCGCTGACACTTACAAAGGGTATTCCTGGTGCAGCAGGGAAATGTGCCCCCTGGAGACATCTTGCAGTCACTATGTGGACAAGCAAGAGCTCTGGAGCTCTCAGCTGATCACAGCAAGATGGAGTGCTTTCAGATGTTATTTGGAGTGAAAAAAAGAGCTGTGAGAAAGCTGTGTGATATTGTGAGAAAAGTCAATTAAAGAAGAACTAGTGGTAATGAAGCATTTGTAATTGAAAGGTTTCCTAATGTGTTTGAATCCATGAAAAGTGTAAAATGAAAGGTTTCCTATAAGAAATGTAAGTGTAGAAGTAAAAAGTGTAAGGAACTTCGAGTTCCCTGACCGGGAATCGAACCCGGGCCGCGGCGGTGAGAGCGCCGAATCCTAACCACTAGACCACCAGGGAGCAGGCACAGGTCGTCCACCACCACCCAATATAGAAACAAGAACTGGTCAGCAGGCTACTCAGGATCCCATTTCCTATTACAGGAAAATTAAAGCAGACATGCAAGGACACACCATTTTCAGGCACAGCATGAAGAAAGAAATTGACTGCACCTCAAATGCACTCACAACTCTTCACACTTTACAGCTCTCCAAGACCTAGCACACCCTCATAAGACATCCCATCCTTCAGCAGTAATAGCACTTACACACTTAACTAGCAGGAAAATTCAGAAGTACAATTAAAGGGACGATCAGTGCTTCTTCTCAGAGCCCCGATAGGAGGGCAGCTCTTAGCTTTCCCAGGTCAACGCAGGCATCTCCAGCTCTACATGTGCAGGCTTTTACTTAAGGTGCTGGGACCTGCACTCCTCTTTTACAATGCTGTGTATAGAACTACGAGTCCCACAATGCAGTGTAACACATGACCTGCTGTCGATAGTCATGGAAGAACCTCGGAACTAGAAAAGCTCTGATGAGATTAGTGGGTGGGCACATCCGGGTCACTGCTTGTTTTCCTTTCTCAGTGTGTCTGTAAATTATACAACTTCACACTTTATCTAAAGATAAAAGGTTTCACCTTCCTATAAAACAATTCCTCCTTCAGAGTGTGCCCCAACATTTCATTTACTTAGTGTGAGAAAACAAAATAGCTTAAATGCATTTTTTTTATCATGCAGTACTTTCCTTTTTATCTCATGAAAAATCCTTGATTCCACCTTTCCTTTTTCAAGGAAGTAGGCAGGAAGTTTAAATGAAAAGGGAGAAATGGTTGTGAAAAAGAGTCTTAGGTCCAAATTGTGGGTGCTAGATTTTGAAAGGTACTTGATGGCATGAATAAATGTTTCGATTTGGAGGAGGTGTGTGGATGAAAGAAAAATGGGCGTACTCTGTAGTATGAGTGTGAGATTGTAAACGGTATTTGAAGTAAATATTGATTGATGGTGCTCTGAAAATGTAGGTTTAAGCCTTTAAAAGAAGAGGCAGTTTCCCAGTTGGGGAATTGAACCCCAGTCTCCCAGGTCCCAGGCAGGGCCACTCTCCACTATACTAAGTAGGAAGAGATATTTTTGTGTGTGCTGAGCAGCTCCTTCTTCTGTCAAACCCGCCCTCTCTGTGCCAAGCGTCTGAGTTTTTCCATTTCTCACTTCCTTCCCACCCACACGGGGGGCAGAGCTGGCTAAAGGATGCTGCAACTGTTGCACTCGCACTGCTCGCTCACATGCACGGGGGCACCCACCTCAGGGGGGGGGGGCGCTCTGCTTAGTCTCAACTTAACATTTAATACAACCTGCTGCAGAGTTCCTTCCCTTTACAGATTTCAGGCAACAATCAAAATGGCAACACAACTCTTCTCATTAATCTTCCTGCCAGAGAGAGCCCAGATTTTTGCCTGCTAGCAGCAGGGCCGGCTGTAGCCCTGGTGGCTGGAAGACAGTCTTTTTTGGCACCCCCCCAACCCCCTTCACTCCATCACCACCTACTCGGATTCACTCACTGCCACCTGCCAAATGTGCCCCTCATCTATCCATAGCCCCTCTCACATAGATTAGATTTGTTTTAAAGAGCTGGATAGCTGCTTGACTATCCAGACAGCTCTCCACATTAGATATGGTTCTGTTCTTTGCGTCAGGCACATGAACCCTCTACGCTATTTTATATCTAGTCAAAGGTGCCTCTGGACAAAACCACCAACTCTCTCCCTAGCAGGAACGGTAATCACAAGAGGTATCTTGGCATTTTATTTGCTTTCTGTAGTTTGGACACACAAGGAACTTTCCAGCATGAGCTTTTAAATCGCAAGTTTCGTAAGTTATTGCTAAACACAGCGCCCCCCGAGGTCAGCAACTCCAATCCTGGTCAGCACCCGGTGCGGCCGCACTGCTCGCACCTCCCTAAACCCGGCCCTGAGTGGCAGTTTTGCATCGCCATGAAATTGTCATGCCGTTGAGGTCAGTGTGTGATGTGGCCAAGGCTTTCCTATTTGAGGACTCCGGGAGAGACAGCTGCTCCCTTAATGAAGGAGTGGCCTTCTGACTGAAGTCACCTGAGGCAGGGGCCCACTGTCAGAGGCCTTATGGGGCAGGGACCCGCTGCAACTCCTGGCTTGCCCCATGCAACCCCTGGAGAACCCTAAATGACATCCATGTAAGTGCCTACTGTCGAGGTCAGCAAGGTCAGTGTGTGGCTCGGCCCAGGCTATCCTATCTGAGGTCTCCTGAAGGGACAGCTGCCACCTTAAAGAAGGAGTGGCGTTCTGACTGGCGCCAACTGAGGTAGGGGCCCGCTGTCAGAGGCCATATGGGGGAGGGGCCCGCTGCGACATCTGGCTTGCCCCTTGCGACCCCTGGTGACCCCTAGGTGACATCCATGCGAGCGCTTGCCGTCAAGGTCAGCGTGTGGCACGGCCAAGGCTATCCTCCCCTGAGGCTCCTGAAGGGACAGCTGGCGCCTGAAGTAAGGAGTGGCCTTCTGACCGAAGTCACCTGAGGCAGGTGCCCGCCGTCAGAGGCCTTATGGGGCAGGGGCTAAAGGGACATTTTAAGTCCAGCCAGAAGGCAGAAGGTTTGGTCTGTGCTGTCCTGGGGCAGGACTTCCTCTTTAGTAGGGCTGCCACCTGGCTGTGTTTTTTGAACCACCTCGTCTGTACGTTTAATTCCAGGCTGGTAAAAATATTGAGAAAAGCTGTGAAATTCAGGTTCTAAGAAAGGAGGCAACCCCAATCTTATACACACTGCGCTGACACTTACAAAGGGTATTCCTGGTGCAGCAGGGAAATGTGCCCCCTGGAGACATCTTGCAGTCACTATGTGGACAAGCAAGAGCTCTGGAGCTCTGGAGCTCTCAGCTGATCACAGCAAGATGGAGTGCTTTCAGATGTTATTTGGAGTGAAAAAAAGAGCTGTGAGAAAGCTGTGTGATATTGTGAGAAAAGTCAATTAAAGAAGAACTAGTGGTAATGAAGCATTTGTAATTGAAAGGTTTCCTAATGTGTTTGAATCCATGAAAAGTGTAAAATGCAAGGTTTCCTATAAGAAATGTAAGTGTAGAAGTAAAAAGTGTAAGGAACTTCGCGTTCCCTGACCGGGAATCGAACCCGGGACGCGGCGGTGAGAGCGCCGAATCCTAACCACTAGACCACCAGGGAGCAGGCACAGGTTGTCCACCACCACCCAATATAGAAACAAGAACTGGTCAGCAGGCTACTCAGGATCCCATTTCCTATTACAGGAAAATTAAAGCAGACATGCAAGGACTCACCATTTTCAGGCACAGCATGAAGAAAGAAATTGACTGCACCTCAAATGCACTCACAACTCTTCACACTTTACAGCTCTCCAAGACCTAGCACACCCTCATAAGACATCCCATCCTTCAGCAGTAATAGCACTTACACACTTAACTAGCAGGAAAATTCAGAAGTACAATTAAAGGGACGATCAGTGCTTCTTCTCAGAGCCCCGATAGGAGGGCAGCTCTTAGCTTTCCCAGGTCAACGCAGGCATCTCCAGCTCTACATGTGCAGGCTTTTACTTAAGGTGCTGGGACCTGCACTCCTCTTTTACAATGCTGTGTATAGAACTACGAGTCCCACAATGCAGTGTAACACATGACCTGCTGTCGATAGTCATGGAAGAACATCGGAACTAGAAAAGCTCTGATGAGATTAGTGGGTGGGCACATCCGGGTCACTGCTTGTTTTCCTTTCTCAGTGTGTCTGTAAATTATACAACTTCACACTTTATCTAAAGATAAAAGGTTTCACCTTCCTATAAAACAATTCCTCCTTCAGAGTGTGCCCCAACATTTCATTTACTTAGTGTGAGAAAACAAAATAGCTTAAATGCATTTTTTTTATCATGCAGTACTTTCCTTTTTATCTCATGAAAAATCCTTGATTCCACCTTTCCTTTTTCAAGGAAGTAGGCAGGAAGTTTAAATGAAAAGGGAGAAATGGTTGTGAAAAAGAGTCTTAGGTCCAAATTGTGGGTGCTAGATTTTGAAAGGTACTTGATGGCATGAATAAATGTTTCGATTTGGAGGAGGTGTGTGGATGAAAGAAAAATGGGCGTACTCTGTAGTATGAGTGTGAGATTGTAAACGGTATTTGAAGTAAATATTGATTGATGGTGCTCTGAAAATGTAGGTTTAAGCCTTTAAAAGAAGAGGCAGTTTCCCAGTTGGGGAATTGAACCCCAGTCTCCCAGGTCCCAGGCAGGGACACTCTCCACTATACTAAGTAGGAAGAGATATTTTTGTGTGTGCTGAGCAGCTCCTTCTTCTGTCAAACCCGCCCTCTCTGTGCCAAGCGTCTGAGTTTTTCCATTTCTCACTTCCTTCCCACCCACACGGGGGGCAGAGCTGGCTAAAGGATGCTGCAACTGTTGCACTCGCACTGCTCGCTCACATGCACGGGGGCACCCACCTCAGGGGGGGGGGGCGCTCTGCTTAGTCTCAACTTAACATTTAATACAACCTGCTGCAGAGTTCCTTCCCTTTACAGATTTCAGGCAACAATCAAAATGGCAACACAACTCTTCTCATTAATCTTCCTGCCAGAGAGAGCCCAGATTTTTGCCTGCTAGCAGCAGGGCCGGCTGTAGCCCTGGTGGCTGGAAGACAGTCTTTTTTGGCACCCCCCCAACCCCCTTCACTCCATCACCACCTACTCGGATTCACTCACTGCCACCTGCCAAATGTGCCCCTCATCTATCCATAGCCCCTCTCACATAGATTAGATTTGTTTTAAAGAGCTGGATAGCTGCTTGACTATCCAGACAGCTCTCCACATTAGATATGGTTCTGTTCTTTGCGTCAGGCACATGAACCCTCTACGCTATTTTATATCTAGTCAAAGGTGCCTCTGGACAAAACCACCAACTCTCTCCCTAGCAGGAACGGTAATCACAAGAGGTATCTTGGCATTTTATTTGCTTTCTGTAGTTTGGACACACAAGGAACTTTCCAGCATGAGCTTTTAAATCGCAAGTTTCGTAAGTTATTGCTAAACACAGCGCCCCCCGAGGTCAGCAACTCCAATCCTGGTCAGCACCCGGTGCGGCCGCACTGCTCGCACCTCCCTAAACCCGGCCCTGAGTGGCAGTTTTGCATCGCCATGAAATTGTCATGCCGTTGAGGTCAGTGTGTGATGTGGCCAAGGCTTTCCTATTTGAGGACTCCGGGAGAGACAGCTGCTCCCTTAATGAAGGAGTGGCCTTCTGACTGAAGTCACCTGAGGCAGGGGCCCACTGTCAGAGGCCTTATGGGGCAGGGACCCGCTGCAACTCCTGGCTTGCCCCATGCAACCCCTGGAGAACCCTAAATGACATCCATGTAAGTGCCTACTGTCGAGGTCAGCAAGGTCAGTGTGTGGCTCGGCCCAGGCTATCCTATCTGAGGTCTCCTGAAGGGACAGCTGCCACCTTAAAGAAGGAGTGGCGTTCTGACTGGCGCCAACTGAGGTAGGGGCCCGCTGTCAGAGGCCATATGGGGGAGGGGCCCGCTGCGACATCTGGCTTGCCCCTTGCGACCCCTGGTGACCCCTAGGTGACATCCATGCGAGCGCTTGCCGTCAAGGTCAGCGTGTGGCACGGCCAAGGCTATCCTCCCCTGAGGCTCCTGAAGGGACAGCTGGCGCCTGAAGTAAGGAGTGGCCTTCTGACCGAAGTCACCTGAGGCAGGTGCCCGCCGTCAGAGGCCTTATGGGGCAGGGGCTAAAGGGACATTTTAAGTCCAGCCAGAAGGCAGAAGGTTTGGTCTGTGCTGTCCTGGGGCAGGACTTCCTCCTTAGTAGGGCTGCCACCTGGCTGTGTTTTTTGAACTACCTCGTCTGTACGTTTAATTCCAGGCTGGTAAAAATATTGAGAAAAGCTGTGAAATTCAGGTTCTAAGAAAGGAGGCAACCCCAATCTTATACACACTGCGCTGACACTTACAAAGGGTATTCCTGGTGCAGCAGGGAAATGTGCCCCCTGGAGACATCTTGCAGTCACTATGTGGACAAGCAAGAGCTCTGGAGCTCTGGAGCTCTCAGCTGATCACAGCAAGATGGAGTGCTTTCAGATGTTATTTGGAGTGAAAAAAAGAGCTGTGAGAAAGCTGTGTGATATTGTGAGAAAAGTCAATTAAAGAAGAACTAGTGGTAATGAAGCATTTGTAATTGAAAGGTTTCCTAATGTGTTTGAATCCATGAAAAGTGTAAAATGAAAGGTTTCCTATAAGAAATGTAAGTGTAGAAGTAAAAAGTGTAAGGAACTTCGCGTTCCCTGACCGGGAATAGAACCCGGGCCGCGGCGGTGAGAGCGCCGAATCCTAACCACTAGACCACCAGGGAGCAGGCACAGGTCGTCCACCACCACCCAATATAGAAACAAGAACTGGTCAGCAGGCTACTCAGGATCCCATTTCCTATTACAGGAAAATTAAAGCAGACATGCAAGGACACACCATTTTCAGGCACAGCATGAAGAAAGAAATTGACTGCACCTCAAATGCACTCACAACTCTTCACACTTTACAGCTCTCCACGACCTAGCACACCCTCATAAGACATCCCATCCTTCAGCAGTAATAGCACTTACACACTTAACTAGCAGGAAAATTCAGAAGTACAATTAAAGGGACGATCAGTGCTTCTTCTCAGAGCCCCGATAGGAGGGCAGCTCTTAGCTTTCCCAGGTCAACGCAGGCATCTCCAGCTCTACATGAGCAGGCTTTTACTTAAGGTGCTGGGACCTGCACTCCTCTTTTACAATGCTGTGTATAGAACTACGAGTCCCACAATGCAGTGTAACACATGACCTGCTGTCGATAGTCATGGAAGAACCTCGGAACTAGAAAAGCTCTGATGAGATTAGTGGGTGGGCACGTCCGGGTCACTGCTTGTTTTCCTTTCTCAGTGTGTCTGTAAATTATACAACTTTACACTTTATCTAAAGATAAAAGGTTTCACCTTCCTATAAAACAATTCCTCCTTCAGAGTGTGCCCCAACATTTCATTTACTTAGTGTGAGAAAACAAAATAGCTTAAATGCATTTTTTTTATCATGCAGTACTTTCCTTTTTATCTCATGAAAAATCCTTGATTCCACCTTTCCTTTTTCAAGGAAGTAGGCAGGAAGTTTAAATGAAAAGGGAGAAATGGTTGTGAAAAAGAGTCTTAGGTCCAAATTGTGGGTGCTAGATTTTGAAAGGTACTTGATGGCATGAATAAATGTTTCGATTTGGAGGAGGTGTGTGGATGAAAGAAAAATGGGCGTACTCTGTAGTATGAGTGTGAGATTGTAAACGGTATTTGAAGTAAATATTGATTGATGGTGCTCTGAAAATGTAGGTTTAAGCCTTTAAAAGAAGAGGCAGTTTCCCAGTTGGGGAATTGAACCCCAGTCTCCCAGGTCCCAGGCAGGGCCACTCTCCACTATACTAAGTAGGAAGAGATATTTTTGTGTGTGCTGAGCAGCTCCTTCTTCTGTCAAACCCGCCCTCTCTGTGCCAAGCGTCTGAGTTTTTCCATTTCTCACTTCCTTCCCAGCCACACGGGGGGGCAGAGCTGGCTTAAGGATGCTGCAACTGTTGCACTCGCACTGCTCGCTCACATGCACGGGGGCACCCACCTCAGGGGGGGGGGCGCTCTGCTTAGTCTCAACTTAACATTTAATACAACCTGCTGCAGAGTTCCTTCCCTTTACAGATTTCAGGCAACAATCAAAATGGCAACACAACTCTTCTCATTAATCTTCCTGCCAGAGAGAGCTCAGATTTTTGCCTGCTAGCAGCAGGGCCGGCTGTAGCCCTGGTGGCTGGAAGACAGTCTTTTTTGGCACCCCCCAACCCCCTTCACTCCATCACCACCTACTCGGATTCACTCACTGCCACCCGCCAAATGTGCCCCTCATCTATCCATAGCCCCTCTCACATAGATTAGATTTGTTTTAAAGAGCTGGATAGCTGCTTGACTATCCAGACAGCTGTCCACATTAGATATGGTTCTGTTCTTTGCGTCAGGCACATGAACCCTCTACGCTATTTTATATCTAGTCAAAGCTGCCTCTGGACAAAACCACCAACTCTCTCCCTAGCAGGAACGGTAATCACAAGAGGTATCTTGGCATTTTATTTGCTTTCTGTAGTTTGGACACACAAGGAACTTTCCAGCATGAGCTTTTAAATCGCAAGTTTCGTAAGTTATTGCTAAACACAGCGCCCCCCGAGGTCAGCAACTCCAATCCTGGTCAGCACCCGGTGCGGCCGCACTGCTCGCACATCCCTAAACACGGCCCTGAGTGGCAGTTTTGCATCGCCATGAAATTGTCATGCCGTTGAGGTCAGTGTGTGACGTGGCCAAGGCTATCCTATTTGAGGACTCCGGGAGAGACAGCTGCTCCCTTAATGAAGGAGTGGCCTTCTGACTGAAGTCACCTGAGGCAGGGGCCCACTGTCAGAGGCCTTATGGGGCAGGGACCCGCTGCAACTCCTGGCTTGCCCCATGCAACCCCTGGAGAACCCTAAATGACATCCATGTAAGTGCCTACTGTCGAGGTCAGCAAGGTCAGTGTGTGGCTCGCCCAGGCTATCCTATCTGAGGTCTCCTGAAGGGACAGCTGCCACCTTAAAGAAGGAGTGGCGTTCTGACTGGCGCCAACTGAGGTAGGGGCCCGCTGTCAGAGGCCATATGGGGGAGGGGCCCGCTGCGACATCTGGCTTGCCCCTTGCGACCCCTGGTGACCCCTAGGTGACATCCATGCGAGCGCTTGCCGTGAAGGTTAGCGTGTGGCGCGGCCAAGGCTATCCTCCCCTGAGGCTCCTGAAGGGACAGCTGGCGCCTGAAGTAAGGAGTGGCCTTCTGACCGAAGTCACCTGAGGCAGGTGCCCGCCGTCAGAGGCCTTATGGGGCAGGGGCTAAAGGGACATTTTAAGTCCAGCCAGAAGGCAGAAGGTTTGGTCTGTGCTGTCCTGGGGCAGGACTTCCTCCTTAGTAGGGCTGCCACCTGGCTGTGTTTTTTGAACCACCTCGTCTGTACGTTTAATTCCAGGCTGGTAAAAATATTGAGAAAAGCTGTGAAATTCAGGTTCTAAGAAAGGAGGCAACCCCAATCTTATACACACTGCGCTGACACTTACAAAGGGTATTCCTGGTGCAGCAGGGAAATGTGCCCCCTGGAGACATCTTGCAGTCACTATGTGGACAAGCAAGAGCTCTGGAGCTCTCAGCTGATCACAGCAAGATGGAGTGCTTTCAGATGTTATTTGGAGTGAAAAAAAGAGCTGTGAGAAAGCTGTGTGATATTGTGAGAAAAGTCAATTAAAGAAGAACTAGTGGTAATGAAGCATTTGTAATTGAAAGGTTTCCTAATGTGTTTGAATCCATGAAAAGTGTAAAATGAAAGGTTTCCTATAAGAAATGTAAGTGTAGAAGTAAAAAGTGTAAGGAACTTCGAGTTCCCTGACCGGGAATCGAACCCGGGCCGCGGCGGTGAGAGCGCCGAATCCTAACCACTAGACCACCAGGGAGCAGGCACAGGTCGTCCACCACCACCCAATATAGAAACAAGAACTGGTCAGCAGGCTACTCAGGATCCCATTTCCTATTACAGGAAAATTAAAGCAGACATGCAAGGACACACCATTTTCAGGCACAGCATGAAGAAAGAAATTGACTGCACCTCAAATGCACTCACAACTCTTCACACTTTACAGCTCTCCAAGACCTAGCACACCCTCATAAGACATCCCATCCTTCAGCAGTAATAGCACTTACACACTTAACTAGCAGGAAAATTCAGAAGTACAATTAAAGGGACGATCAGTGCTTCTTCTCAGAGCCCCGATAGGAGGGCAGCTCTTAGCTTTCCCAGGTCAACGCAGGCATCTCCAGCTCTACATGTGCAGGCTTTTACTTAAGGTGCTGGGACCTGCACTCCTCTTTTACAATGCTGTGTATAGAACTACGAGTCCCACAATGCAGTGTAACACATGACCTGCTGTCGATAGTCATGGAAGAACCTCGGAACTAGAAAAGCTCTGATGAGATTAGTGGGTGGGCACATCCGGGTCACTGCTTGTTTTCCTTTCTCAGTGTGTCTGTAAATTATACAACTTCACACTTTATCTAAAGATAAAAGGTTTCACCTTCCTATAAAACAATTCCTCCTTCAGAGTGTGCCCCAACATTTCATTTACTTAGTGTGAGAAAACAAAATAGCTTAAATGCATTTTTTTTATCATGCAGTACTTTCCTTTTTATCTCATGAAAAATCCTTGATTCCACCTTTCCTTTTTCAAGGAAGTAGGCAGGAAGTTTAAATGAAAAGGGAGAAATGGTTGTGAAAAAGAGTCTTAGGTCCAAATTGTGGGTGCTAGATTTTGAAAGGTACTTGATGGCATGAATAAATGTTTCGATTTGGAGGAGGTGTGTGGATGAAAGAAAAATGGGCGTACTCTGTAGTATGAGTGTGAGATTGTAAACGGTATTTGAAGTAAATATTGATTGATGGTGCTCTGAAAATGTAGGTTTAAGCCTTTAAAAGAAGAGGCAGTTTCCCAGTTGGGGAATTGAACCCCAGTCTCCCAGGTCCCAGGCAGGGCCACTCTCCACTATACTAAGTAGGAAGAGATATTTTTGTGTGTGCTGAGCAGCTCCTTCTTCTGTCAAACCCGCCCTCTCTGTGCCAAGCGTCTGAGTTTTTCCATTTCTCACTTCCTTCCCACCCACACGGGGGGCAGAGCTGGCTAAAGGATGCTGCAACTGTTGCACTCGCACTGCTCGCTCACATGCACGGGGGCACCCACCTCAGGGGGGGGGGGCGCTCTGCTTAGTCTCAACTTAACATTTAATACAACCTGCTGCAGAGTTCCTTCCCTTTACAGATTTCAGGCAACAATCAAAATGGCAACACAACTCTTCTCATTAATCTTCCTGCCAGAGAGAGCCCAGATTTTTGCCTGCTAGCAGCAGGGCCGGCTGTAGCCCTGGTGGCTGGAAGACAGTCTTTTTTGGCACCCCCCCAACCCCCTTCACTCCATCACCACCTACTCGGATTCACTCACTGCCACCTGCCAAATGTGCCCCTCATCTATCCATAGCCCCTCTCACATAGATTAGATTTGTTTTAAAGAGCTGGATAGCTGCTTGACTATCCAGACAGCTCTCCACATTAGATATGGTTCTGTTCTTTGCGTCAGGCACATGAACCCTCTACGCTATTTTATATCTAGTCAAAGGTGCCTCTGGACAAAACCACCAACTCTCTCCCTAGCAGGAACGGTAATCACAAGAGGTATCTTGGCATTTTATTTGCTTTCTGTAGTTTGGACACACAAGGAACTTTCCAGCATGAGCTTTTAAATCGCAAGTTTCGTAAGTTATTGCTAAACACAGCGCCCCCCGAGGTCAGCAACTCCAATCCTGGTCAGCACCCGGTGCGGCCGCACTGCTCGCACCTCCCTAAACCCGGCCCTGAGTGGCAGTTTTGCATCGCCATGAAATTGTCATGCCGTTGAGGTCAGTGTGTGATGTGGCCAAGGCTTTCCTATTTGAGGACTCCGGGAGAGACAGCTGCTCCCTTAATGAAGGAGTGGCCTTCTGACTGAAGTCACCTGAGGCAGGGGCCCACTGTCAGAGGCCTTATGGGGCAGGGACCCGCTGCAACTCCTGGCTTGCCCCATGCAACCCCTGGAGAACCCTAAATGACATCCATGTAAGTGCCTACTGTCGAGGTCAGCAAGGTCAGTGTGTGGCTCGGCCCAGGCTATCCTATCTGAGGTCTCCTGAAGGGACAGCTGCCACCTTAAAGAAGGAGTGGCGTTCTGACTGGCGCCAACTGAGGTAGGGGCCCGCTGTCAGAGGCCATATGGGGGAGGGGCCCGCTGCGACATCTGGCTTGCCCCTTGCGACCCCTGGTGACCCCTAGGTGACATCCATGCGAGCGCTTGCCGTCAAGGTCAGCGTGTGGCACGGCCAAGGCTATCCTCCCCTGAGGCTCCTGAAGGGACAGCTGGCGCCTGAAGTAAGGAGTGGCCTTCTGACCGAAGTCACCTGAGGCAGGTGCCCGCCGTCAGAGGCCTTATGGGGCAGGGGCTAAAGGGACATTTTAAGTCCAGCCAGAAGGCAGAAGGTTTGGTCTGTGCTGTCCTGGGGCAGGACTTCCTCTTTAGTAGGGCTGCCACCTGGCTGTGTTTTTTGAACCACCTCGTCTGTACGTTTAATTCCAGGCTGGTAAAAATATTGAGAAAAGCTGTGAAATTCAGGTTCTAAGAAAGGAGGCAACCCCAATCTTATACACACTGCGCTGACACTTACAAAGGGTATTCCTGGTGCAGCAGGGAAATGTGCCCCCTGGAGACATCTTGCAGTCACTATGTGGACAAGCAAGAGCTCTGGAGCTCTGGAGCTCTCAGCTGATCACAGCAAGATGGAGTGCTTTCAGATGTTATTTGGAGTGAAAAAAAGAGCTGTGAGAAAGCTGTGTGATATTGTGAGAAAAGTCAATTAAAGAAGAACTAGTGGTAATGAAGCATTTGTAATTGAAAGGTTTCCTAATGTGTTTGAATCCATGAAAAGTGTAAAATGCAAGGTTTCCTATAAGAAATGTAAGTGTAGAAGTAAAAAGTGTAAGGAACTTCGCGTTCCCTGACCGGGAATCGAACCCGGGACGCGGCGGTGAGAGCGCCGAATCCTAACCACTAGACCACCAGGGAGCAGGCACAGGTTGTCCACCACCACCCAATATAGAAACAAGAACTGGTCAGCAGGCTACTCAGGATCCCATTTCCTATTACAGGAAAATTAAAGCAGACATGCAAGGACTCACCATTTTCAGGCACAGCATGAAGAAAGAAATTGACTGCACCTCAAATGCACTCACAACTCTTCACACTTTACAGCTCTCCAAGACCTAGCACACCCTCATAAGACATCCCATCCTTCAGCAGTAATAGCACTTACACACTTAACTAGCAGGAAAATTCAGAAGTACAATTAAAGGGACGATCAGTGCTTCTTCTCAGAGCCCCGATAGGAGGGCAGCTCTTAGCTTTCCCAGGTCAACGCAGGCATCTCCAGCTCTACATGTGCAGGCTTTTACTTAAGGTGCTGGGACCTGCACTCCTCTTTTACAATGCTGTGTATAGAACTACGAGTCCCACAATGCAGTGTAACACATGACCTGCTGTCGATAGTCATGGAAGAACATCGGAACTAGAAAAGCTCTGATGAGATTAGTGGGTGGGCACATCCGGGTCACTGCTTGTTTTCCTTTCTCAGTGTGTCTGTAAATTATACAACTTCACACTTTATCTAAAGATAAAAGGTTTCACCTTCCTATAAAACAATTCCTCCTTCAGAGTGTGCCCCAACATTTCATTTACTTAGTGTGAGAAAACAAAATAGCTTAAATGCATTTTTTTTATCATGCAGTACTTTCCTTTTTATCTCATGAAAAATCCTTGATTCCACCTTTCCTTTTTCAAGGAAGTAGGCAGGAAGTTTAAATGAAAAGGGAGAAATGGTTGTGAAAAAGAGTCTTAGGTCCAAATTGTGGGTGCTAGATTTTGAAAGGTACTTGATGGCATGAATAAATGTTTCGATTTGGAGGAGGTGTGTGGATGAAAGAAAAATGGGCGTACTCTGTAGTATGAGTGTGAGATTGTAAACGGTATTTGAAGTAAATATTGATTGATGGTGCTCTGAAAATGTAGGTTTAAGCCTTTAAAAGAAGAGGCAGTTTCCCAGTTGGGGAATTGAACCCCAGTCTCCCAGGTCCCAGGCAGGGACACTCTCCACTATACTAAGTAGGAAGAGATATTTTTGTGTGTGCTGAGCAGCTCCTTCTTCTGTCAAACCCGCCCTCTCTGTGCCAAGCGTCTGAGTTTTTCCATTTCTCACTTCCTTCCCACCCACACGGGGGGCAGAGCTGGCTAAAGGATGCTGCAACTGTTGCACTCGCACTGCTCGCTCACATGCACGGGGGCACCCACCTCAGGGGGGGGGGGCGCTCTGCTTAGTCTCAACTTAACATTTAATACAACCTGCTGCAGAGTTCCTTCCCTTTACAGATTTCAGGCAACAATCAAAATGGCAACACAACTCTTCTCATTAATCTTCCTGCCAGAGAGAGCCCAGATTTTTGCCTGCTAGCAGCAGGGCCGGCTGTAGCCCTGGTGGCTGGAAGACAGTCTTTTTTGGCACCCCCCCAACCCCCTTCACTCCATCACCACCTACTCGGATTCACTCACTGCCACCTGCCAAATGTGCCCCTCATCTATCCATAGCCCCTCTCACATAGATTAGATTTGTTTTAAAGAGCTGGATAGCTGCTTGACTATCCAGACAGCTCTCCACATTAGATATGGTTCTGTTCTTTGCGTCAGGCACATGAACCCTCTACGCTATTTTATATCTAGTCAAAGGTGCCTCTGGACAAAACCACCAACTCTCTCCCTAGCAGGAACGGTAATCACAAGAGGTATCTTGGCATTTTATTTGCTTTCTGTAGTTTGGACACACAAGGAACTTTCCAGCATGAGCTTTTAAATCGCAAGTTTCGTAAGTTATTGCTAAACACAGCGCCCCCCGAGGTCAGCAACTCCAATCCTGGTCAGCACCCGGTGCGGCCGCACTGCTCGCACCTCCCTAAACCCGGCCCTGAGTGGCAGTTTTGCATCGCCATGAAATTGTCATGCCGTTGAGGTCAGTGTGTGATGTGGCCAAGGCTTTCCTATTTGAGGACTCCGGGAGAGACAGCTGCTCCCTTAATGAAGGAGTGGCCTTCTGACTGAAGTCACCTGAGGCAGGGGCCCACTGTCAGAGGCCTTATGGGGCAGGGACCCGCTGCAACTCCTGGCTTGCCCCATGCAACCCCTGGAGAACCCTAAATGACATCCATGTAAGTGCCTACTGTCGAGGTCAGCAAGGTCAGTGTGTGGCTCGGCCCAGGCTATCCTATCTGAGGTCTCCTGAAGGGACAGCTGCCACCTTAAAGAAGGAGTGGCGTTCTGACTGGCGCCAACTGAGGTAGGGGCCCGCTGTCAGAGGCCATATGGGGGAGGGGCCCGCTGCGACATCTGGCTTGCCCCTTGCGACCCCTGGTGACCCCTAGGTGACATCCATGCGAGCGCTTGCCGTCAAGGTCAGCGTGTGGCACGGCCAAGGCTATCCTCCCCTGAGGCTCCTGAAGGGACAGCTGGCGCCTGAAGTAAGGAGTGGCCTTCTGATCGAAGTCACCTGAGGCAGGTGCCCGCCGTCAGAGGCCTTATGGGGCAGGGGCTAAAGGGACATTTTAAGTCCAGCCAGAAGGCAGAAGGTTTGGTCTGTGCTGTCCTGGGGCAGGACTTCCTCTTTAGTAGGGCTGCCACCTGGCTGTGTTTTTTGAACCACCTCGTCTGTACGTTTAATTCCAGGCTGGTAAAAATATTGAGAAAAGCTGTGAAATTCAGGTTCTAAGAAAGGAGGCAACCCCAATCTTATACACACTGCGCTGACACTTACAAAGGGTATTCCTGGTGCAGCAGGGAAATGTGCCCCCTGGAGACATCTTGCAGTCACTATGTGGACAAGCAAGAGCTCTGGAGCTCTGGAGCTCTCAGCTGATCACAGCAAGATGGAGTGCTTTCAGATGTTATTTGGAGTGAAAAAAAGAGCTGTGAGAAAGCTGTGTGATATTGTGAGAAAAGTCAATTAAAGAAGAACTAGTGGTAATGAAGCATTTGTAATTGAAAGGTTTCCTAATGTGTTTGAATCCATGAAAAGTGTAAAATGCAAGGTTTCCTATAAGAAATGTAAGTGTAGAAGTAAAAAGTGTAAGGAACTTCGCGTTCCCTGACCGGGAATCGAACCCGGGACGCGGCGGTGAGAGCGCCGAATCCTAACCACTAGACCACCAGGGAGCAGGCACAGGTTGTCCACCACCACCCAATATAGAAACAAGAACTGGTCAGCAGGCTACTCAGGATCCCATTTCCTATTACAGGAAAATTAAAGCAGACATGCAAGGACTCACCATTTTCAGGCACAGCATGAAGAAAGAAATTGACTGCACCTCAAATGCACTCACAACTCTTCACACTTTACAGCTCTCCAAGACCTAGCACACCCTCATAAGACATCCCATCCTTCAGCAGTAATAGCACTTACACACTTAACTAGCAGGAAAATTCAGAAGTACAATTAAAGGGACGATCAGTGCTTCTTCTCAGAGCCCCGATAGGAGGGCAGCTCTTAGCTTTCCCAGGTCAACGCAGGCATCTCCAGCTCTACATGTGCAGGCTTTTACTTAAGGTGCTGGGACCTGCACTCCTCTTTTACAATGCTGTGTATAGAACTACGAGTCCCACAATGCAGTGTAACACATGACCTGCTGTCGATAGTCATGGAAGAACATCGGAACTAGAAAAGCTCTGATGAGATTAGTGGGTGGGCACATCCGGGTCACTGCTTGTTTTCCTTTCTCAGTGTGTCTGTAAATTATACAACTTCACACTTTATCTAAAGATAAAAGGTTTCACCTTCCTATAAAACAATTCCTCCTTCAGAGTGTGCCCCAACATTTCATTTACTTAGTGTGAGAAAACAAAATAGCTTAAATGCATTTTTTTTATCATGCAGTACTTTCCTTTTTATCTCATGAAAAATCCTTGATTCCACCTTTCCTTTTTCAAGGAAGTAGGCAGGAAGTTTAAATGAAAAGGGAGAAATGGTTGTGAAAAAGAGTCTTAGGTCCAAATTGTGGGTGCTAGATTTTGAAAGGTACTTGATGGCATGAATAAATGTTTCGATTTGGAGGAGGTGTGTGGATGAAAGAAAAATGGGCGTACTCTGTAGTATGAGTGTGAGATTGTAAACGGTATTTGAAGTAAATATTGATTGATGGTGCTCTGAAAATGTAGGTTTAAGCCTTTAAAAGAAGAGGCAGTTTCCCAGTTGGGGAATTGAACCCCAGTCTCCCAGGTCCCAGGCAGGGACACTCTCCACTATACTAAGTAGGAAGAGATATTTTTGTGTGTGCTGAGCAGCTCCTTCTTCTGTCAAACCCGCCCTCTCTGTGCCAAGCGTCTGAGTTTTTCCATTTCTCACTTCCTTCCCACCCACACGGGGGGCAGAGCTGGCTAAAGGATGCTGCAACTGTTGCACTCGCACTGCTCGCTCACATGCACGGGGGCACCCACCTCAGGGGGGGGGGGCGCTCTGCTTAGTCTCAACTTAACATTTAATACAACCTGCTGCAGAGTTCCTTCCCTTTACAGATTTCAGGCAACAATCAAAATGGCAACACAACTCTTCTCATTAATCTTCCTGCCAGAGAGAGCCCAGATTTTTGCCTGCTAGCAGCAGGGCCGGCTGTAGCCCTGGTGGCTGGAAGACAGTCTTTTTTGGCACCCCCCCAACCCCCTTCACTCCATCACCACCTACTCGGATTCACTCACTGCCACCTGCCAAATGTGCCCCTCATCTATCCATAGCCCCTCTCACATAGATTAGATTTGTTTTAAAGAGCTGGATAGCTGCTTGACTATCCAGACAGCTCTCCACATTAGATATGGTTCTGTTCTTTGCGTCAGGCACATGAACCCTCTACGCTATTTTATATCTAGTCAAAGGTGCCTCTGGACAAAACCACCAACTCTCTCCCTAGCAGGAACGGTAATCACAAGAGGTATCTTGGCATTTTATTTGCTTTCTGTAGTTTGGACACACAAGGAACTTTCCAGCATGAGCTTTTAAATCGCAAGTTTCGTAAGTTATTGCTAAACACAGCGCCCCCCGAGGTCAGCAACTCCAATCCTGGTCAGCACCCGGTGCGGCCGCACTGCTCGCACCTCCCTAAACCCGGCCCTGAGTGGCAGTTTTGCATCGCCATGAAATTGTCATGCCGTTGAGGTCAGTGTGTGATGTGGCCAAGGCTTTCCTATTTGAGGACTCCGGGAGAGACAGCTGCTCCCTTAATGAAGGAGTGGCCTTCTGACTGAAGTCACCTGAGGCAGGGGCCCACTGTCAGAGGCCTTATGGGGCAGGGACCCGCTGCAACTCCTGGCTTGCCCCATGCAACCCCTGGAGAACCCTAAATGACATCCATGTAAGTGCCTACTGTCGAGGTCAGCAAGGTCAGTGTGTGGCTCGGCCCAGGCTATCCTATCTGAGGTCTCCTGAAGGGACAGCTGCCACCTTAAAGAAGGAGTGGCGTTCTGACTGGCGCCAACTGAGGTAGGGGCCCGCTGTCAGAGGCCATATGGGGGAGGGGCCCGCTGCGACATCTGGCTTGCCCCTTGCGACCCCTGGTGACCCCTAGGTGACATCCATGCGAGCGCTTGCCGTCAAGGTCAGCGTGTGGCACGGCCAAGGCTATCCTCCCCTGAGGCTCCTGAAGGGACAGCTGGCGCCTGAAGTAAGGAGTGGCCTTCTGACCGAAGTCACCTGAGGCAGGTGCCCGCCGTCAGAGGCCTTATGGGGCAGGGGCTAAAGGGACATTTTAAGTCCAGCCAGAAGGCAGAAGGTTTGGTCTGTGCTGTCCTGGGGCAGGACTTCCTCCTTAGTAGGGCTGCCACCTGGCTGTGTTTTTTGAACTACCTCGTCTGTACGTTTAATTCCAGGCTGGTAAAAATATTGAGAAAAGCTGTGAAATTCAGGTTCTAAGAAAGGAGGCAACCCCAATCTTATACACACTGCGCTGACACTTACAAAGGGTATTCCTGGTGCAGCAGGGAAATGTGCCCCCTGGAGACATCTTGCAGTCACTATGTGGACAAGCAAGAGCTCTGGAGCTCTGGAGCTCTCAGCTGATCACAGCAAGATGGAGTGCTTTCAGATGTTATTTGGAGTGAAAAAAAGAGCTGTGAGAAAGCTGTGTGATATTGTGAGAAAAGTCAATTAAAGAAGAACTAGTGGTAATGAAGCATTTGTAATTGAAAGGTTTCCTAATGTGTTTGAATCCATGAAAAGTGTAAAATGAAAGGTTTCCTATAAGAAATGTAAGTGTAGAAGTAAAAAGTGTAAGGAACTTCGCGTTCCCTGACCGGGAATAGAACCCGGGCCGCGGCGGTGAGAGCGCCGAATCCTAACCACTAGACCACCAGGGAGCAGGCACAGGTCGTCCACCACCACCCAATATAGAAACAAGAACTGGTCAGCAGGCTACTCAGGATCCCATTTCCTATTACAGGAAAATTAAAGCAGACATGCAAGGACACACCATTTTCAGGCACAGCATGAAGAAAGAAATTGACTGCACCTCAAATGCACTCACAACTCTTCACACTTTACAGCTCTCCACGACCTAGCACACCCTCATAAGACATCCCATCCTTCAGCAGTAATAGCACTTACACACTTAACTAGCAGGAAAATTCAGAAGTACAATTAAAGGGACGATCAGTGCTTCTTCTCAGAGCCCCGATAGGAGGGCAGCTCTTAGCTTTCCCAGGTCAACGCAGGCATCTCCAGCTCTACATGAGCAGGCTTTTACTTAAGGTGCTGGGACCTGCACTCCTCTTTTACAATGCTGTGTATAGAACTACGAGTCCCACAATGCAGTGTAACACATGACCTGCTGTCGATAGTCATGGAAGAACCTCGGAACTAGAAAAGCTCTGATGAGATTAGTGGGTGGGCACGTCCGGGTCACTGCTTGTTTTCCTTTCTCAGTGTGTCTGTAAATTATACAACTTTACACTTTATCTAAAGATAAAAGGTTTCACCTTCCTATAAAACAATTCCTCCTTCAGAGTGTGCCCCAACATTTCATTTACTTAGTGTGAGAAAACAAAATAGCTTAAATGCATTTTTTTTATCATGCAGTACTTTCCTTTTTATCTCATGAAAAATCCTTGATTCCACCTTTCCTTTTTCAAGGAAGTAGGCAGGAAGTTTAAATGAAAAGGGAGAAATGGTTGTGAAAAAGAGTCTTAGGTCCAAATTGTGGGTGCTAGATTTTGAAAGGTACTTGATGGCATGAATAAATGTTTCGATTTGGAGGAGGTGTGTGGATGAAAGAAAAATGGGCGTACTCTGTAGTATGAGTGTGAGATTGTAAACGGTATTTGAAGTAAATATTGATTGATGGTGCTCTGAAAATGTAGGTTTAAGCCTTTAAAAGAAGAGGCAGTTTCCCAGTTGGGGAATTGAACCCCAGTCTCCCAGGTCCCAGGCAGGGCCACTCTCCACTATACTAAGTAGGAAGAGATATTTTTGTGTGTGCTGAGCAGCTCCTTCTTCTGTCAAACCCGCCCTCTCTGTGCCAAGCGTCTGAGTTTTTCCATTTCTCACTTCCTTCCCAGCCACACGGGGGGGCAGAGCTGGCTTAAGGATGCTGCAACTGTTGCACTCGCACTGCTCGCTCACATGCACGGGGGCACCCACCTCAGGGGGGGGGGCGCTCTGCTTAGTCTCAACTTAACATTTAATACAACCTGCTGCAGAGTTCCTTCCCTTTACAGATTTCAGGCAACAATCAAAATGGCAACACAACTCTTCTCATTAATCTTCCTGCCAGAGAGAGCTCAGATTTTTGCCTGCTAGCAGCAGGGCCGGCTGTAGCCCTGGTGGCTGGAAGACAGTCTTTTTTGGCACCCCCCAACCCCCTTCACTCCATCACCACCTACTCGGATTCACTCACTGCCACCCGCCAAATGTGCCCCTCATCTATCCATAGCCCCTCTCACATAGATTAGATTTGTTTTAAAGAGCTGGATAGCTGCTTGACTATCCAGACAGCTGTCCACATTAGATATGGTTCTGTTCTTTGCGTCAGGCACATGAACCCTCTACGCTATTTTATATCTAGTCAAAGCTGCCTCTGGACAAAACCACCAACTCTCTCCCTAGCAGGAACGGTAATCACAAGAGGTATCTTGGCATTTTATTTGCTTTCTGTAGTTTGGACACACAAGGAACTTTCCAGCATGAGCTTTTAAATCGCAAGTTTCGTAAGTTATTGCTAAACACAGCGCCCCCCGAGGTCAGCAACTCCAATCCTGGTCAGCACCCGGTGCGGCCGCACTGCTCGCACATCCCTAAACACGGCCCTGAGTGGCAGTTTTGCATCGCCATGAAATTGTCATGCCGTTGAGGTCAGTGTGTGACGTGGCCAAGGCTATCCTATTTGAGGACTCCGGGAGAGACAGCTGCTCCCTTAATGAAGGAGTGGCCTTCTGACTGAAGTCACCTGAGGCAGGGGCCCACTGTCAGAGGCCTTATGGGGCAGGGACCCGCTGCAACTCCTGGCTTGCCCCATGCAACCCCTGGAGAACCCTAAATGACATCCATGTAAGTGCCTACTGTCGAGGTCAGCAAGGTCAGTGTGTGGCTCGCCCAGGCTATCCTATCTGAGGTCTCCTGAAGGGACAGCTGCCACCTTAAAGAAGGAGTGGCGTTCTGACTGGCGCCAACTGAGGTAGGGGCCCGCTGTCAGAGGCCATATGGGGGAGGGGCCCGCTGCGACATCTGGCTTGCCCCTTGCGACCCCTGGTGACCCCTAGGTGACATCCATGCGAGCGCTTGCCGTGAAGGTTAGCGTGTGGCGCGGCCAAGGCTATCCTCCCCTGAGGCTCCTGAAGGGACAGCTGGCGCCTGAAGTAAGGAGTGGCCTTCTGACCGAAGTCACCTGAGGCAGGTGCCCGCCGTCAGAGGCCTTATGGGGCAGGGGCTAAAGGGACATTTTAAGTCCAGCCAGAAGGCAGAAGGTTTGGTCTGTGCTGTCCTGGGGCAGGACTTCCTCCTTAGTAGGGCTGCCACCTGGCTGTGTTTTTTGAACCACCTCGTCTGTACGTTTAATTCCAGGCTGGTAAAAATATTGAGAAAAGCTGTGAAATTCAGGTTCTAAGAAAGGAGGCAACCCCAATCTTATACACACTGCGCTGACACTTACAAAGGGTATTCCTGGTGCAGCAGGGAAATGTGCCCCCTGGAGACATCTTGCAGTCACTATGTGGACAAGCAAGAGCTCTGGAGCTCTCAGCTGATCACAGCAAGATGGAGTGCTTTCAGATGTTATTTGGAGTGAAAAAAAGAGCTGTGAGAAAGCTGTGTGATATTGTGAGAAAAGTCAATTAAAGAAGAACTAGTGGTAATGAAGCATTTGTAATTGAAAGGTTTCCTAATGTGTTTGAATCCATGAAAAGTGTAAAATGAAAGGTTTCCTATAAGAAATGTAAGTGTAGAAGTAAAAAGTGTAAGGAACTTCGAGTTCCCTGACCGGGAATCGAACCCGGGCCGCGGCGGTGAGAGCGCCGAATCCTAACCACTAGACCACCAGGGAGCAGGCACAGGTCGTCCACCACCACCCAATATAGAAACAAGAACTGGTCAGCAGGCTACTCAGGATCCCATTTCCTATTACAGGAAAATTAAAGCAGACATGCAAGGACACACCATTTTCAGGCACAGCATGAAGAAAGAAATTGACTGCACCTCAAATGCACTCACAACTCTTCACACTTTACAGCTCTCCAAGACCTAGCACACCCTCATAAGACATCCCATCCTTCAGCAGTAATAGCACTTACACACTTAACTAGCAGGAAAATTCAGAAGTACAATTAAAGGGACGATCAGTGCTTCTTCTCAGAGCCCCGATAGGAGGGCAGCTCTTAGCTTTCCCAGGTCAACGCAGGCATCTCCAGCTCTACATGTGCAGGCTTTTACTTAAGGTGCTGGGACCTGCACTCCTCTTTTACAATGCTGTGTATAGAACTACGAGTCCCACAATGCAGTGTAACACATGACCTGCTGTCGATAGTCATGGAAGAACCTCGGAACTAGAAAAGCTCTGATGAGATTAGTGGGTGGGCACATCCGGGTCACTGCTTGTTTTCCTTTCTCAGTGTGTCTGTAAATTATACAACTTCACACTTTATCTAAAGATAAAAGGTTTCACCTTCCTATAAAACAATTCCTCCTTCAGAGTGTGCCCCAACATTTCATTTACTTAGTGTGAGAAAACAAAATAGCTTAAATGCATTTTTTTTATCATGCAGTACTTTCCTTTTTATCTCATGAAAAATCCTTGATTCCACCTTTCCTTTTTCAAGGAAGTAGGCAGGAAGTTTAAATGAAAAGGGAGAAATGGTTGTGAAAAAGAGTCTTAGGTCCAAATTGTGGGTGCTAGATTTTGAAAGGTACTTGATGGCATGAATAAATGTTTCGATTTGGAGGAGGTGTGTGGATGAAAGAAAAATGGGCGTACTCTGTAGTATGAGTGTGAGATTGTAAACGGTATTTGAAGTAAATATTGATTGATGGTGCTCTGAAAATGTAGGTTTAAGCCTTTAAAAGAAGAGGCAGTTTCCCAGTTGGGGAATTGAACCCCAGTCTCCCAGGTCCCAGGCAGGGCCACTCTCCACTATACTAAGTAGGAAGAGATATTTTTGTGTGTGCTGAGCAGCTCCTTCTTCTGTCAAACCCGCCCTCTCTGTGCCAAGCGTCTGAGTTTTTCCATTTCTCACTTCCTTCCCACCCACACGGGGGGCAGAGCTGGCTAAAGGATGCTGCAACTGTTGCACTCGCACTGCTCGCTCACATGCACGGGGGCACCCACCTCAGGGGGGGGGGGCGCTCTGCTTAGTCTCAACTTAACATTTAATACAACCTGCTGCAGAGTTCCTTCCCTTTACAGATTTCAGGCAACAATCAAAATGGCAACACAACTCTTCTCATTAATCTTCCTGCCAGAGAGAGCCCAGATTTTTGCCTGCTAGCAGCAGGGCCGGCTGTAGCCCTGGTGGCTGGAAGACAGTCTTTTTTGGCACCCCCCCAACCCCCTTCACTCCATCACCACCTACTCGGATTCACTCACTGCCACCTGCCAAATGTGCCCCTCATCTATCCATAGCCCCTCTCACATAGATTAGATTTGTTTTAAAGAGCTGGATAGCTGCTTGACTATCCAGACAGCTCTCCACATTAGATATGGTTCTGTTCTTTGCGTCAGGCACATGAACCCTCTACGCTATTTTATATCTAGTCAAAGGTGCCTCTGGACAAAACCACCAACTCTCTCCCTAGCAGGAACGGTAATCACAAGAGGTATCTTGGCATTTTATTTGCTTTCTGTAGTTTGGACACACAAGGAACTTTCCAGCATGAGCTTTTAAATCGCAAGTTTCGTAAGTTATTGCTAAACACAGCGCCCCCCGAGGTCAGCAACTCCAATCCTGGTCAGCACCCGGTGCGGCCGCACTGCTCGCACCTCCCTAAACCCGGCCCTGAGTGGCAGTTTTGCATCGCCATGAAATTGTCATGCCGTTGAGGTCAGTGTGTGATGTGGCCAAGGCTTTCCTATTTGAGGACTCCGGGAGAGACAGCTGCTCCCTTAATGAAGGAGTGGCCTTCTGACTGAAGTCACCTGAGGCAGGGGCCCACTGTCAGAGGCCTTATGGGGCAGGGACCCGCTGCAACTCCTGGCTTGCCCCATGCAACCCCTGGAGAACCCTAAATGACATCCATGTAAGTGCCTACTGTCGAGGTCAGCAAGGTCAGTGTGTGGCTCGGCCCAGGCTATCCTATCTGAGGTCTCCTGAAGGGACAGCTGCCACCTTAAAGAAGGAGTGGCGTTCTGACTGGCGCCAACTGAGGTAGGGGCCCGCTGTCAGAGGCCATATGGGGGAGGGGCCCGCTGCGACATCTGGCTTGCCCCTTGCGACCCCTGGTGACCCCTAGGTGACATCCATGCGAGCGCTTGCCGTCAAGGTCAGCGTGTGGCACGGCCAAGGCTATCCTCCCCTGAGGCTCCTGAAGGGACAGCTGGCGCCTGAAGTAAGGAGTGGCCTTCTGACCGAAGTCACCTGAGGCAGGTGCCCGCCGTCAGAGGCCTTATGGGGCAGGGGCTAAAGGGACATTTTAAGTCCAGCCAGAAGGCAGAAGGTTTGGTCTGTGCTGTCCTGGGGCAGGACTTCCTCTTTAGTAGGGCTGCCACCTGGCTGTGTTTTTTGAACCACCTCGTCTGTACGTTTAATTCCAGGCTGGTAAAAATATTGAGAAAAGCTGTGAAATTCAGGTTCTAAGAAAGGAGGCAACCCCAATCTTATACACACTGCGCTGACACTTACAAAGGGTATTCCTGGTGCAGCAGGGAAATGTGCCCCCTGGAGACATCTTGCAGTCACTATGTGGACAAGCAAGAGCTCTGGAGCTCTGGAGCTCTCAGCTGATCACAGCAAGATGGAGTGCTTTCAGATGTTATTTGGAGTGAAAAAAAGAGCTGTGAGAAAGCTGTGTGATATTGTGAGAAAAGTCAATTAAAGAAGAACTAGTGGTAATGAAGCATTTGTAATTGAAAGGTTTCCTAATGTGTTTGAATCCATGAAAAGTGTAAAATGCAAGGTTTCCTATAAGAAATGTAAGTGTAGAAGTAAAAAGTGTAAGGAACTTCGCGTTCCCTGACCGGGAATCGAACCCGGGACGCGGCGGTGAGAGCGCCGAATCCTAACCACTAGACCACCAGGGAGCAGGCACAGGTTGTCCACCACCACCCAATATAGAAACAAGAACTGGTCAGCAGGCTACTCAGGATCCCATTTCCTATTACAGGAAAATTAAAGCAGACATGCAAGGACTCACCATTTTCAGGCACAGCATGAAGAAAGAAATTGACTGCACCTCAAATGCACTCACAACTCTTCACACTTTACAGCTCTCCAAGACCTAGCACACCCTCATAAGACATCCCATCCTTCAGCAGTAATAGCACTTACACACTTAACTAGCAGGAAAATTCAGAAGTACAATTAAAGGGACGATCAGTGCTTCTTCTCAGAGCCCCGATAGGAGGGCAGCTCTTAGCTTTCCCAGGTCAACGCAGGCATCTCCAGCTCTACATGTGCAGGCTTTTACTTAAGGTGCTGGGACCTGCACTCCTCTTTTACAATGCTGTGTATAGAACTACGAGTCCCACAATGCAGTGTAACACATGACCTGCTGTCGATAGTCATGGAAGAACATCGGAACTAGAAAAGCTCTGATGAGATTAGTGGGTGGGCACATCCGGGTCACTGCTTGTTTTCCTTTCTCAGTGTGTCTGTAAATTATACAACTTCACACTTTATCTAAAGATAAAAGGTTTCACCTTCCTATAAAACAATTCCTCCTTCAGAGTGTGCCCCAACATTTCATTTACTTAGTGTGAGAAAACAAAATAGCTTAAATGCATTTTTTTTATCATGCAGTACTTTCCTTTTTATCTCATGAAAAATCCTTGATTCCACCTTTCCTTTTTCAAGGAAGTAGGCAGGAAGTTTAAATGAAAAGGGAGAAATGGTTGTGAAAAAGAGTCTTAGGTCCAAATTGTGGGTGCTAGATTTTGAAAGGTACTTGATGGCATGAATAAATGTTTCGATTTGGAGGAGGTGTGTGGATGAAAGAAAAATGGGCGTACTCTGTAGTATGAGTGTGAGATTGTAAACGGTATTTGAAGTAAATATTGATTGATGGTGCTCTGAAAATGTAGGTTTAAGCCTTTAAAAGAAGAGGCAGTTTCCCAGTTGGGGAATTGAACCCCAGTCTCCCAGGTCCCAGGCAGGGACACTCTCCACTATACTAAGTAGGAAGAGATATTTTTGTGTGTGCTGAGCAGCTCCTTCTTCTGTCAAACCCGCCCTCTCTGTGCCAAGCGTCTGAGTTTTTCCATTTCTCACTTCCTTCCCACCCACACGGGGGGCAGAGCTGGCTAAAGGATGCTGCAACTGTTGCACTCGCACTGCTCGCTCACATGCACGGGGGCACCCACCTCAGGGGGGGGGGGCGCTCTGCTTAGTCTCAACTTAACATTTAATACAACCTGCTGCAGAGTTCCTTCCCTTTACAGATTTCAGGCAACAATCAAAATGGCAACACAACTCTTCTCATTAATCTTCCTGCCAGAGAGAGCCCAGATTTTTGCCTGCTAGCAGCAGGGCCGGCTGTAGCCCTGGTGGCTGGAAGACAGTCTTTTTTGGCACCCCCCCAACCCCCTTCACTCCATCACCACCTACTCGGATTCACTCACTGCCACCTGCCAAATGTGCCCCTCATCTATCCATAGCCCCTCTCACATAGATTAGATTTGTTTTAAAGAGCTGGATAGCTGCTTGACTATCCAGACAGCTCTCCACATTAGATATGGTTCTGTTCTTTGCGTCAGGCACATGAACCCTCTACGCTATTTTATATCTAGTCAAAGGTGCCTCTGGACAAAACCACCAACTCTCTCCCTAGCAGGAACGGTAATCACAAGAGGTATCTTGGCATTTTATTTGCTTTCTGTAGTTTGGACACACAAGGAACTTTCCAGCATGAGCTTTTAAATCGCAAGTTTCGTAAGTTATTGCTAAACACAGCGCCCCCCGAGGTCAGCAACTCCAATCCTGGTCAGCACCCGGTGCGGCCGCACTGCTCGCACCTCCCTAAACCCGGCCCTGAGTGGCAGTTTTGCATCGCCATGAAATTGTCATGCCGTTGAGGTCAGTGTGTGATGTGGCCAAGGCTTTCCTATTTGAGGACTCCGGGAGAGACAGCTGCTCCCTTAATGAAGGAGTGGCCTTCTGACTGAAGTCACCTGAGGCAGGGGCCCACTGTCAGAGGCCTTATGGGGCAGGGACCCGCTGCAACTCCTGGCTTGCCCCATGCAACCCCTGGAGAACCCTAAATGACATCCATGTAAGTGCCTACTGTCGAGGTCAGCAAGGTCAGTGTGTGGCTCGGCCCAGGCTATCCTATCTGAGGTCTCCTGAAGGGACAGCTGCCACCTTAAAGAAGGAGTGGCGTTCTGACTGGCGCCAACTGAGGTAGGGGCCCGCTGTCAGAGGCCATATGGGGGAGGGGCCCGCTGCGACATCTGGCTTGCCCCTTGCGACCCCTGGTGACCCCTAGGTGACATCCATGCGAGCGCTTGCCGTCAAGGTCAGCGTGTGGCACGGCCAAGGCTATCCTCCCCTGAGGCTCCTGAAGGGACAGCTGGCGCCTGAAGTAAGGAGTGGCCTTCTGACCGAAGTCACCTGAGGCAGGTGCCCGCCGTCAGAGGCCTTATGGGGCAGGGGCTAAAGGGACATTTTAAGTCCAGCCAGAAGGCAGAAGGTTTGGTCTGTGCTGTCCTGGGGCAGGACTTCCTCCTTAGTAGGGCTGCCACCTGGCTGTGTTTTTTGAACTACCTCGTCTGTACGTTTAATTCCAGGCTGGTAAAAATATTGAGAAAAGCTGTGAAATTCAGGTTCTAAGAAAGGAGGCAACCCCAATCTTATACACACTGCGCTGACACTTACAAAGGGTATTCCTGGTGCAGCAGGGAAATGTGCCCCCTGGAGACATCTTGCAGTCACTATGTGGACAAGCAAGAGCTCTGGAGCTCTGGAGCTCTCAGCTGATCACAGCAAGATGGAGTGCTTTCAGATGTTATTTGGAGTGAAAAAAAGAGCTGTGAGAAAGCTGTGTGATATTGTGAGAAAAGTCAATTAAAGAAGAACTAGTGGTAATGAAGCATTTGTAATTGAAAGGTTTCCTAATGTGTTTGAATCCATGAAAAGTGTAAAATGAAAGGTTTCCTATAAGAAATGTAAGTGTAGAAGTAAAAAGTGTAAGGAACTTCGCGTTCCCTGACCGGGAATAGAACCCGGGCCGCGGCGGTGAGAGCGCCGAATCCTAACCACTAGACCACCAGGGAGCAGGCACAGGTCGTCCACCACCACCCAATATAGAAACAAGAACTGGTCAGCAGGCTACTCAGGATCCCATTTCCTATTACAGGAAAATTAAAGCAGACATGCAAGGACACACCATTTTCAGGCACAGCATGAAGAAAGAAATTGACTGCACCTCAAATGCACTCACAACTCTTCACACTTTACAGCTCTCCACGACCTAGCACACCCTCATAAGACATCCCATCCTTCAGCAGTAATAGCACTTACACACTTAACTAGCAGGAAAATTCAGAAGTACAATTAAAGGGACGATCAGTGCTTCTTCTCAGAGCCCCGATAGGAGGGCAGCTCTTAGCTTTCCCAGGTCAACGCAGGCATCTCCAGCTCTACATGAGCAGGCTTTTACTTAAGGTGCTGGGACCTGCACTCCTCTTTTACAATGCTGTGTATAGAACTACGAGTCCCACAATGCAGTGTAACACATGACCTGCTGTCGATAGTCATGGAAGAACCTCGGAACTAGAAAAGCTCTGATGAGATTAGTGGGTGGGCACGTCCGGGTCACTGCTTGTTTTCCTTTCTCAGTGTGTCTGTAAATTATACAACTTTACACTTTATCTAAAGATAAAAGGTTTCACCTTCCTATAAAACAATTCCTCCTTCAGAGTGTGCCCCAACATTTCATTTACTTAGTGTGAGAAAACAAAATAGCTTAAATGCATTTTTTTTATCATGCAGTACTTTCCTTTTTATCTCATGAAAAATCCTTGATTCCACCTTTCCTTTTTCAAGGAAGTAGGCAGGAAGTTTAAATGAAAAGGGAGAAATGGTTGTGAAAAAGAGTCTTAGGTCCAAATTGTGGGTGCTAGATTTTGAAAGGTACTTGATGGCATGAATAAATGTTTCGATTTGGAGGAGGTGTGTGGATGAAAGAAAAATGGGCGTACTCTGTAGTATGAGTGTGAGATTGTAAACGGTATTTGAAGTAAATATTGATTGATGGTGCTCTGAAAATGTAGGTTTAAGCCTTTAAAAGAAGAGGCAGTTTCCCAGTTGGGGAATTGAACCCCAGTCTCCCAGGTCCCAGGCAGGGCCACTCTCCACTATACTAAGTAGGAAGAGATATTTTTGTGTGTGCTGAGCAGCTCCTTCTTCTGTCAAACCCGCCCTCTCTGTGCCAAGCGTCTGAGTTTTTCCATTTCTCACTTCCTTCCCACCCACACGGGGGGCAGAGCTGGCTAAAGGATGCTGCAACTGTTGCACTCGCACTGCTCGCTCACATGCACGGGGGCACCCACCTCAGGGGGGGGGGCGCTCTGCTTAGTCTCAACTTAACATTTAATACAACCTGCTGCAGAGTTCCTTCCCTTTACAGATTTCAGGCAACAATCAAAATGGCAACACAACTCTTCTCATTAATCTTCCTGCCAGAGAGAGCCCAGATTTTTGCCTGCTAGCAGCAGGGCCGGCTGTAGCCCTGGTGGCTGGAAGACAGTCTTTTTTGGCACCCCCCAACCCCCTTCACTCCATCACCACCTACTCGGATTCACTCACTGCCACCTGCCAAATGTGCCCCTCATCTATCCATAGCCCCTCTCACATAGATTAGATTTGTTTTAAAGAGCTGGATAGCTGCTTGACTATCCAGACAGCTCTCCACATTAGATATGGTTCTGTTCTTTGCGTCAGGCACATGAACCCTCTACGCTATTTTATATCTAGTCAAAGCTGCCTCTGGACAAAACCACCAACTCTCTCCCTAGCAGGAACGGTAATCACAAGAGGTATCTTGGCATTTTATTTGCTTTCTGTAGTTTGGACACACAAGGAACTTTCCAGCATGAGCTTTTAAATCGCAAGTTTCGTAAGTTATTGCTAAACACAGCGCCCCCCGAGGTCAGCAACTCCAATCCTGGTCAGCACCCGGTGCGGCCGCACTGCTCGCACCTCCCTAAACCCGGCCCTGAGTGGCAGTTTTGCATCGCCATGAAATTGTCATGCCGTTGAGGTCAGTGTGATGTGGCCAAGGCTATCCTATTTGAGGACTCCGGGAGAGACAGCTGCTCCCTTAATGAAGGAGTGGCCTTCTGACTGAAGTCACCTGAGGCAGGGGCCCACTGTCAGAGGCCTTATGGGGCAGGGACCCGCTGCAACTCCTGGCTTGCCCCATGCAACCCCTGGAGAACCCTAAATGACATCCATGTAAGTGCCTACTGTCGAGGTCAGCAAGGTCAGTGTGTGGCTCGGCCCAGGCTATCCTATCTGAGGTCTCCTGAAGGGACAGCTGCCACCTTAAAGAAGGAGTGGCGTTCTGACTGGCGCCAACTGAGGTAGGGGCCCGCTGTCAGAGGCCATATGGGGGAGGGGCCCTCTGCGACATCTGGCTTGCCCCTTGCGACCCCTGGTGACCCCTAGGTGACATCCATGCGAGCGCTTGCCGTCAAGGTCAGCGTGTGGCACGGCCAAGGCTATCCTCCCCTGAGGCTCCTGAAGGGACAGCTGGCGCCTGAAGTAAGGAGTGGCCTTCTGACCGAAGTCACCTGAGGCAGGTGCCCGCCGTCAGAGGCCTTATGGGGCAGGGGCTAAAGGGACATTTTAAGTCCAGCCAGAAGGCAGAAGGTTTGGTCTGTGCTGTCCTGGGGCAGGACTTCCTCCTTAGTAGGGCTGCCACCTGGCTGTGTTTTTTGAACCACCTCGTCTGTACGTTTAATTCCAGGCTGGTAAAAATATTGAGAAAAGCTGTGAAATTCAGGTTCTAAGAAAGGAGGCAACCCCAATCTTATACACACTGCGCTGACACTTACAAAGGGTATTCCTGGTGCAGCAGGGAAATGTGCCCCCTGGAGACATCTTGCAGTCACTATGTGGACAAGCAAGAGCTCTGGAGCTCTGGAGCTCTCAGCTGATCACAGCAAGATGGAGTGCTTTCAGATGTTATTTGGAGTGAAAAAAAGAGCTGTGAGAAAGCTGTGTGATATTGTGAGAAAAGTCAATTAAAGAAGAACTAGTGGTAATGAAGCATTTGTAATTGAAAGGTTTCCTAATGTGTTTGAATCCATGAAAAGTGTAAAATGAAAGGTTTCCTATAAGAAATGTAAGTGTAGAAGTAAAAAGTGTAAGGAACTTCGTGTTCCCTGACCGGGAATCGAACCCGGGCCGCGGCGGTGAGAGCGCTGAATCCTAACCACTAGACCACCAGGGAGCAGGGACAGGTCGTCCACCACCACCCAATATAGAAACAAGAACTGGTCAGCAGGCTACTCAGGATCCCATTTCCTATTACAGGAAAATTAAAGCAGACATGCAAGGACACACCATTTTCAGGCACAGCATGAAGAAAGAAATTGACTGCACCTCAAATGCACTCACAACTCTTCACACTTTACAGCTCTCCAAGACCTAGCACACCCTCATAAGACATCCCATCCTTCAGCAGTAATAGCACTTACACACTTAACTAGCAGGAAAATTCAGAAGTACAATTAAAGGGACGATCAGTGCTTCTTCTCAGAGCCCCGATAGGAGGGCAGCTCTTAGCTTTCCCAGGTCAACGCAGGCATCTCCAGCTCTACATGTGCAGGCTTTTACTTAAGGTGCTGGGACCTGCACTCCTCTTTTACAATGCTGTGTATAGAACTACGAGTCCCACAATGCAGTGTAACACATGACCTGCTGTCGATAGTCATGGAAGAACCTCGGAACTAGAAAAGCTCTGATGAGATTAGTGGGTGGGCACGTCCGGGTCACTGCTTGTTTTCCTTTCTCAGTGTGTCTGTAAATTATACAACTTTACACTTTATCTAAAGATAAAAGGTTTCACCTTCCTCTAAAACAATTCCTCCTTCAGAGTGTGCCCCAACATTTCATTTACTTAGTGTGAGAAAACAAAATAGCTTAAATGCATTTTTTTTATCATGCAGTACTTTCCTTTTTATCTCATGAAAAATCCTTGATTCCACCTTTCCTTTTTCAAGGAAGTAGGCAGGAAGTTTAAATGAAAAGGGAGAAATGGTTGTGAAAAAGAGTCTTAGGTCCAAATTGTGGGTGCTAGATTTTGAAAGGTACTTGATGGCATGAATAAATGTTTCGATTTGGAGGAGGTGTGTGGATGAAAGAAAAATGGGCGTACTCTGTAGTATGAGTGTGAGATTGTAAACGGTATTTGAAGTAAATATTGATTGCTGGTGCTCTGAAAATGTAGGTTTAAGCCTTTAAAAGAAGAGGCAGTTTCCCAGTTGGGGAATTGAACCCCAGGCTCCCAGGTCCCAGGCAGGGACACTCTCCACTATACTAAGTAGGAAGAGATATTTTTGTGCGTGCTGAGCAGCTCCTTCTTCTGTCCAACCCGCCGTCTCTGTGCCAAGCGTCTGAGTTTTTCCATTTCTCACTTCCTTCCCACCCACACGGGGGGGCAGAGCTGGCTTAAGGATGCTGCAACTGTTGCACTCGCACTGCTCGCTCACATGCACGGGGGCACCCACCTCAGGGGGGGGGGGGGGGGCGCTCTGCTTAGTCTCAACTTAACATTTAATACAACCTGCTGCAGAGTTCCTTCCCTTTACAGATTTCAGGCAACAATCAAAATGGCAACACAACTCTTCTCATTAATCTTCCTGCCAGAGAGAGCCCAGATTTTTGCCTGCTAGCAGCAGGGCCGGCTGTAGCCCTGGTGGCTGGAAGACAGTCTTTTTTGGCACCCCCCCAACCCCCTTCACTCCATCACCACCTACTCGGATTCACTCACTGCCACCTGCCAAATGTGCCCCTCATCTATCCATAGCCCCTCTCACATAGATTAGATTTGTTTTAAAGAGCTGGATAGCTGCTTGACTATCCAGACAGCTCTCCACATTAGATATGGTTCTGTTCTTTGCGTCAGGCACATGAACCCTCTACGCTATTTTATATCTAGTCAAAGGTGCCTCTGGACAAAACCACCAACTCTCTCCCTAGCAGGAACGGTAATCACAAGAGGTATCTTGGCATTTTATTTGCTTTCTGTAGTTTGGACACACAAGGAACTTTCCAGCATGAGCTTTTAAATCGCAAGTTTCGTAAGTTATTGCTAAACACAGCGCCCCCCGAGGTCAGCAACTCCAATCCTGGTCAGCACCCGGTGCGGCCGCACTGCTCGCACCTCCCTAAACCCGGCCCTGAGTGGCAGTTTTGCATCGCCATGAAATTGTCATGCCGTTGAGGTCAGTGTGTGATGTGGCCAAGGCTTTCCTATTTGAGGACTCCGGGAGAGACAGCTGCTCCCTTAATGAAGGAGTGGCCTTCTGACTGAAGTCACCTGAGGCAGGGGCCCACTGTCAGAGGCCTTATGGGGCAGGGACCCGCTGCAACTCCTGGCTTGCCCCATGCAACCCCTGGAGAACCCTAAATGACATCCATGTAAGTGCCTACTGTCGAGGTCAGCAAGGTCAGTGTGTGGCTCGGCCCAGGCTATCCTATCTGAGGTCTCCTGAAGGGACAGCTGCCACCTTAAAGAAGGAGTGGCGTTCTGACTGGCGCCAACTGAGGTAGGGGCCCGCTGTCAGAGGCCATATGGGGGAGGGGCCCGCTGCGACATCTGGCTTGCCCCTTGCGACCCCTGGTGACCCCTAGGTGACATCCATGCGAGCGCTTGCCGTCAAGGTCAGCGTGTGGCACGGCCAAGGCTATCCTCCCCTGAGGCTCCTGAAGGGACAGCTGGCGCCTGAAGTAAGGAGTGGCCTTCTGACCGAAGTCACCTGAGGCAGGTGCCCGCCGTCAGAGGCCTTATGGGGCAGGGGCTAAAGGGACATTTTAAGTCCAGCCAGAAGGCAGAAGGTTTGGTCTGTGCTGTCCTGGGGCAGGACTTCCTCCTTAGTAGGGCTGCCACCTGGCTGTGTTTTTTGAACTACCTCGTCTGTACGTTTAATTCCAGGCTGGTAAAAATATTGAGAAAAGCTGTGAAATTCAGGTTCTAAGAAAGGAGGCAACCCCAATCTTATACACACTGCGCTGACACTTACAAAGGGTATTCCTGGTGCAGCAGGGAAATGTGCCCCCTGGAGACATCTTGCAGTCACTATGTGGACAAGCAAGAGCTCTGGAGCTCTGGAGCTCTCAGCTGATCACAGCAAGATGGAGTGCTTTCAGATGTTATTTGGAGTGAAAAAAAGAGCTGTGAGAAAGCTGTGTGATATTGTGAGAAAAGTCAATTAAAGAAGAACTAGTGGTAATGAAGCATTTGTAATTGAAAGGTTTCCTAATGTGTTTGAATCCATGAAAAGTGTAAAATGAAAGGTTTCCTATAAGAAATGTAAGTGTAGAAGTAAAAAGTGTAAGGAACTTCGCGTTCCCTGACCGGGAATAGAACCCGGGCCGCGGCGGTGAGAGCGCCGAATCCTAACCACTAGACCACCAGGGAGCAGGCACAGGTCGTCCACCACCACCCAATATAGAAACAAGAACTGGTCAGCAGGCTACTCAGGATCCCATTTCCTATTACAGGAAAATTAAAGCAGACATGCAAGGACACACCATTTTCAGGCACAGCATGAAGAAAGAAATTGACTGCACCTCAAATGCACTCACAACTCTTCACACTTTACAGCTCTCCACGACCTAGCACACCCTCATAAGACATCCCATCCTTCAGCAGTAATAGCACTTACACACTTAACTAGCAGGAAAATTCAGAAGTACAATTAAAGGGACGATCAGTGCTTCTTCTCAGAGCCCCGATAGGAGGGCAGCTCTTAGCTTTCCCAGGTCAACGCAGGCATCTCCAGCTCTACATGAGCAGGCTTTTACTTAAGGTGCTGGGACCTGCACTCCTCTTTTACAATGCTGTGTATAGAACTACGAGTCCCACAATGCAGTGTAACACATGACCTGCTGTCGATAGTCATGGAAGAACCTCGGAACTAGAAAAGCTCTGATGAGATTAGTGGGTGGGCACGTCCGGGTCACTGCTTGTTTTCCTTTCTCAGTGTGTCTGTAAATTATACAACTTTACACTTTATCTAAAGATAAAAGGTTTCACCTTCCTATAAAACAATTCCTCCTTCAGAGTGTGCCCCAACATTTCATTTACTTAGTGTGAGAAAACAAAATAGCTTAAATGCATTTTTTTTATCATGCAGTACTTTCCTTTTTATCTCATGAAAAATCCTTGATTCCACCTTTCCTTTTTCAAGGAAGTAGGCAGGAAGTTTAAATGAAAAGGGAGAAATGGTTGTGAAAAAGAGTCTTAGGTCCAAATTGTGGGTGCTAGATTTTGAAAGGTACTTGATGGCATGAATAAATGTTTCGATTTGGAGGAGGTGTGTGGATGAAAGAAAAATGGGCGTACTCTGTAGTATGAGTGTGAGATTGTAAACGGTATTTGAAGTAAATATTGATTGATGGTGCTCTGAAAATGTAGGTTTAAGCCTTTAAAAGAAGAGGCAGTTTCCCAGTTGGGGAATTGAACCCCAGTCTCCCAGGTCCCAGGCAGGGCCACTCTCCACTATACTAAGTAGGAAGAGATATTTTTGTGTGTGCTGAGCAGCTCCTTCTTCTGTCAAACCCGCCCTCTCTGTGCCAAGCGTCTGAGTTTTTCCATTTCTCACTTCCTTCCCACCCACACGGGGGGCAGAGCTGGCTAAAGGATGCTGCAACTGTTGCACTCGCACTGCTCGCTCACATGCACGGGGGCACCCACCTCAGGGGGGGGGGCGCTCTGCTTAGTCTCAACTTAACATTTAATACAACCTGCTGCAGAGTTCCTTCCCTTTACAGATTTCAGGCAACAATCAAAATGGCAACACAACTCTTCTCATTAATCTTCCTGCCAGAGAGAGCCCAGATTTTTGCCTGCTAGCAGCAGGGCCGGCTGTAGCCCTGGTGGCTGGAAGACAGTCTTTTTTGGCACCCCCCAACCCCCTTCACTCCATCACCACCTACTCGGATTCACTCACTGCCACCTGCCAAATGTGCCCCTCATCTATCCATAGCCCCTCTCACATAGATTAGATTTGTTTTAAAGAGCTGGATAGCTGCTTGACTATCCAGACAGCTCTCCACATTAGATATGGTTCTGTTCTTTGCGTCAGGCACATGAACCCTCTACGCTATTTTATATCTAGTCAAAGCTGCCTCTGGACAAAACCACCAACTCTCTCCCTAGCAGGAACGGTAATCACAAGAGGTATCTTGGCATTTTATTTGCTTTCTGTAGTTTGGACACACAAGGAACTTTCCAGCATGAGCTTTTAAATCGCAAGTTTCGTAAGTTATTGCTAAACACAGCGCCCCCCGAGGTCAGCAACTCCAATCCTGGTCAGCACCCGGTGCGGCCGCACTGCTCGCACCTCCCTAAACCCGGCCCTGAGTGGCAGTTTTGCATCGCCATGAAATTGTCATGCCGTTGAGGTCAGTGTGATGTGGCCAAGGCTATCCTATTTGAGGACTCCGGGAGAGACAGCTGCTCCCTTAATGAAGGAGTGGCCTTCTGACTGAAGTCACCTGAGGCAGGGGCCCACTGTCAGAGGCCTTATGGGGCAGGGACCCGCTGCAACTCCTGGCTTGCCCCATGCAACCCCTGGAGAACCCTAAATGACATCCATGTAAGTGCCTACTGTCGAGGTCAGCAAGGTCAGTGTGTGGCTCGGCCCAGGCTATCCTATCTGAGGTCTCCTGAAGGGACAGCTGCCACCTTAAAGAAGGAGTGGCGTTCTGACTGGCGCCAACTGAGGTAGGGGCCCGCTGTCAGAGGCCATATGGGGGAGGGGCCCTCTGCGACATCTGGCTTGCCCCTTGCGACCCCTGGTGACCCCTAGGTGACATCCATGCGAGCGCTTGCCGTCAAGGTCAGCGTGTGGCACGGCCAAGGCTATCCTCCCCTGAGGCTCCTGAAGGGACAGCTGGCGCCTGAAGTAAGGAGTGGCCTTCTGACCGAAGTCACCTGAGGCAGGTGCCCGCCGTCAGAGGCCTTATGGGGCAGGGGCTAAAGGGACATTTTAAGTCCAGCCAGAAGGCAGAAGGTTTGGTCTGTGCTGTCCTGGGGCAGGACTTCCTCCTTAGTAGGGCTGCCACCTGGCTGTGTTTTTTGAACCACCTCGTCTGTACGTTTAATTCCAGGCTGGTAAAAATATTGAGAAAAGCTGTGAAATTCAGGTTCTAAGAAAGGAGGCAACCCCAATCTTATACACACTGCGCTGACACTTACAAAGGGTATTCCTGGTGCAGCAGGGAAATGTGCCCCCTGGAGACATCTTGCAGTCACTATGTGGACAAGCAAGAGCTCTGGAGCTCTGGAGCTCTCAGCTGATCACAGCAAGATGGAGTGCTTTCAGATGTTATTTGGAGTGAAAAAAAGAGCTGTGAGAAAGCTGTGTGATATTGTGAGAAAAGTCAATTAAAGAAGAACTAGTGGTAATGAAGCATTTGTAATTGAAAGGTTTCCTAATGTGTTTGAATCCATGAAAAGTGTAAAATGAAAGGTTTCCTATAAGAAATGTAAGTGTAGAAGTAAAAAGTGTAAGGAACTTCGTGTTCCCTGACCGGGAATCGAACCCGGGCCGCGGCGGTGAGAGCGCTGAATCCTAACCACTAGACCACCAGGGAGCAGGGACAGGTCGTCCACCACCACCCAATATAGAAACAAGAACTGGTCAGCAGGCTACTCAGGATCCCATTTCCTATTACAGGAAAATTAAAGCAGACATGCAAGGACACACCATTTTCAGGCACAGCATGAAGAAAGAAATTGACTGCACCTCAAATGCACTCACAACTCTTCACACTTTACAGCTCTCCAAGACCTAGCACACCCTCATAAGACATCCCATCCTTCAGCAGTAATAGCACTTACACACTTAACTAGCAGGAAAATTCAGAAGTACAATTAAAGGGACGATCAGTGCTTCTTCTCAGAGCCCCGATAGGAGGGCAGCTCTTAGCTTTCCCAGGTCAACGCAGGCATCTCCAGCTCTACATGTGCAGGCTTTTACTTAAGGTGCTGGGACCTGCACTCCTCTTTTACAATGCTGTGTATAGAACTACGAGTCCCACAATGCAGTGTAACACATGACCTGCTGTCGATAGTCATGGAAGAACCTCGGAACTAGAAAAGCTCTGATGAGATTAGTGGGTGGGCACGTCCGGGTCACTGCTTGTTTTCCTTTCTCAGTGTGTCTGTAAATTATACAACTTTACACTTTATCTAAAGATAAAAGGTTTCACCTTCCTCTAAAACAATTCCTCCTTCAGAGTGTGCCCCAACATTTCATTTACTTAGTGTGAGAAAACAAAATAGCTTAAATGCATTTTTTTTATCATGCAGTACTTTCCTTTTTATCTCATGAAAAATCCTTGATTCCACCTTTCCTTTTTCAAGGAAGTAGGCAGGAAGTTTAAATGAAAAGGGAGAAATGGTTGTGAAAAAGAGTCTTAGGTCCAAATTGTGGGTGCTAGATTTTGAAAGGTACTTGATGGCATGAATAAATGTTTCGATTTGGAGGAGGTGTGTGGATGAAAGAAAAATGGGCGTACTCTGTAGTATGAGTGTGAGATTGTAAACGGTATTTGAAGTAAATATTGATTGCTGGTGCTCTGAAAATGTAGGTTTAAGCCTTTAAAAGAAGAGGCAGTTTCCCAGTTGGGGAATTGAACCCCAGGCTCCCAGGTCCCAGGCAGGGACACTCTCCACTATACTAAGTAGGAAGAGATATTTTTGTGCGTGCTGAGCAGCTCCTTCTTCTGTCCAACCCGCCGTCTCTGTGCCAAGCGTCTGAGTTTTTCCATTTCTCACTTCCTTCCCACCCACACGGGGGGGCAGAGCTGGCTTAAGGATGCTGCAACTGTTGCACTCGCACTGCTCGCTCACATGCACGGGGGCACCCACCTCAGGGGGGGGGGGGGGGCGCTCTGCTTAGTCTCAACTTAACATTTAATACAACCTGCTGCAGAGTTCCTTCCCTTTACAGATTTCAGGCAACAATCAAAATGGCAACACAACTCTTCTCATTAATCTTCCTGCCAGAGAGAGCTCAGATTTTTGCCTGCTAGCAGCAGGGCCGGCTGTAGCCCTGGTGGCTGGAAGACAGTCTTTTTTGGCACCCCCCAACCCCCTTCACTCCATCACCACCTACTCGGATTCACTCACTGCCACCCGCCAAATGTGCCCCTCATCTATCCATAGCCCCTCTCACATAGATTAGATTTGTTTTAAAGAGCTGGATAGCTGCTTGACTATCCAGACAGCTCTCCACATTAGATATGGTTCTGTTCTTTGCGTCAGGCACATGAACCCTCTACGCTATTTTATATCTAGTCAAAGCTGCCTCTGGACAAAACCACCAACTCTCTCCCTAGCAGGAACGGTAATCACAAGAGGTATCTTGGCATTTTATTTGCTTTCTGTAGTTTGGACACACAAGGAACTTTCCAGCATGAGCTTTTAAATCGCAAGTTTCGTAAGTTATTGCTAAACACAGCGCCCCCCGAGGTCAGCAACTCCAATCCTGGTCAGCACCCGGTGCGGCCGCACTGCTCGCACCTCCCTAAACCCGGCCCTGAGTGGCAGTTTTGCATCGCCATGAAATTGTCATGCCGTTGAGGTCAGTGTGTGACGTGGCCAAGGCTATCCTATTTGAGGACTCCGGGAGAGACAGCTGCTCCCTTAATGAAGGAGTGGCCTTCTGACTGAAGTCACCTGAGGCAGGGGCCCACTGTCAGAGGCCTTATGGGGCAGGGACCCGCTGCAACTCCTGGCTTGCCCCATGCAACCCCTGGAGAACCCTAAATGACATCCATGTAAGTGCCTACTGTCGAGGTCAGCAAGGTCAGTGTGTGGCTCGGCCCAGGCTATCCTATCTGAGGTCTCCTGAAGGGACAGCTGCCACCTTAAAGAAGGAGTGGCGTTCTGACTGGCGCCAACTGAGGAAGGGGCCCGCTGTCAGAGGCCATATGGGGGAGGGGCCCGCTGCGACATCTGGCTTGCCCCTTGCGACCCCTGGTGACCCCTAGGTGACATCCATGCGAGCGCTTGCCGTCAAGGTCAGCGTGTGGCCCGGCCAAGGCTATCCTCCCCTGAGGCTCCTGAAGGGACAGCTGGCGCCTGAAGTAAGGAGTGGCCTTCTGACCGAAGTCACCTGAGGCAGGTGCCCGCCGTCAGAGGCCTTATGGGGCAGGGGCTAAAGGGACATTTTAAGTCCAGCCAGAAGGCAGAAGGTTTGGTCTGTGCTGTCCTGGGGCAGGACTTCCTCCTTAGTAGGGCTGCCACCTGGCTGTGTTTTTTGAACTACCTCGTCTGTACGTTTAATTCCAGGCTGGTAAAAATATTGAGAAAAGCTGTGAAATTCAGGTTCTAAGAAAGGAGGCAACCCCAATCTTATACACACTGCGCTGACACTTACAAAGGGTATTCCTGGTGCAGCAGGGAAATGTGCCCCCTGGAGACATCTTGCAGTCACTATGTGGACAAGCAAGAGCTCTGGAGCTCTCAGCTGATCACAGCAAGATGGAGTGCTTTCAGATGTTATTTGGAGTGAAAAAAAGAGCTGTGAGAAAGCTGTGTGATATTGTGAGAAAAGTCAATTAAAGAAGAACTAGTGGTAATGAAGCATTTGTAATTGAAAGGTTTCCTAATGTGTTTGAATCCATGAAAAGTGTAAAATGAAAGGTTTCCTATAAGAAATGTAAGTGTAGAAGTAAAAAGTGTAAGGAACTTCGAGTTCCCTGACCGGGAATCGAACCCGGGCCGCGGCGGTGAGAGCGCCGAATCCTAACCACTAGACCACCAGGGAGCAGGCACAGGTCATCCACCACCACCCAATATAGAAACAAGAACTGGTCAGCAGGCTACTCAGGATCCCATTTCCTATTACAGGAAAATTAAAGCAGACATGCAAGGACACACCATTTTCAGGCACAGCATGAAGAAAGAAATTGACTGCACCTCAAATGCACTCACAACTCTTCACACTTTACAGCTCTCCAAGACCTAGCACACCCTCATAAGACATCCCATCCTTCAGCAGTAATAGCACTTACACACTTAACTAGCAGGAAAATTCAGAAGTACAATTAAAGGGACGATCAGTGCTTCTTCTCAGAGCCCCGATAGGAGGGCAGCTCTTAGCTTTCCCAGGTCAACGCAGGCATCTCCAGCTCTACATGTGCAGGCTTTTACTTAAGGTGCTGGGACCTGCACTCCTCTTTTACAATGCTGTGTATAGAACTACGAGTGCCACAATGCAGTGTAACACATGACCTGCTGTCGATAGTCATGGAAGAACCTCGGAACTAGAAAAGCTCTGATGAGATTAGTGGGTGGGCACGTCCGGGTCACTGCTTGTTTTCCTTTCTCAGTGTGTCTGTAAATTATACAACTTTACACTTTATCTAAAGATAAAAGGTTTCACCTTCCTATAAAACAATTCCTCCTTCAGAGTGTGCCCCAACATTTCATTTACTTAGTGTGAGAAAACAAAATAGCTTAAATGCATTTTTTTTATCATGCAGTACTTTCCTTTTTATCTCATGAAAAATCCTTGATTCCACCTTTCCTTTTTCAAGGAAGTAGGCAGGAAGTTTAAATGAAAAGGGAGAAATGGTTGTGAAAAAGAGTCTTAGGTCCAAATTGTGGGTGCTAGATTTTGAAAGGTACTTGATGGCATGAATAAATGTTTCGATTTGGAGGAGGTGTGTGGATGAAAGAAAAATGGGCGTACTCTGTAGTATGAGTGTGAGATTGTAAACGGTATTTGAAGTAAATATTGATTGCTGGTGCTCTGAAAATGTAGGTTTAACCCTTTAAAAGAAGAGGCAGTTTCCCAGTTGGGGAATTGAACCCCAGTCTCCCAGGTTCCAGACAGGGACACTCTCCACCATACTAAGTAGGACGAGATATTTTTGTGTGTGCTGAGCAGCTCCTTCTTCTGTCCAACCCGCCCTCTCTGTGCCAAGCGTCTGAGTTTTTCCATTTCTCACTTCCTTCCCACCCACACGGGGGGGCAGAGCTGGCTTAAGGATGCTGCAACTGTTGCACTCGCACTGCTCGCTCACATGCATGGGGGCACCCACCTCAGGGGGGGGGGGGCGCTCTGCTTAGTCTCAACTTAACATTTAATACAACCTGCTGCAGAGTTCCTTCCCTTTACAGATTTCAGGCAACAATCAAAATGGCAACACAACTCTTCTCATTAATCTTCCTGCCAGAGAGAGCCCAGATTTTTGCCTGCTAGCAGCAGGGCCGGCTGTAGCCCTGGTGGCTGGAAGACAGTCTTTTTTGGCACCCCCCAACCCCCTTCACTCCATCACCACCTACTCGGATTCACTCACTGCCACCTGCCAAATGTGCCCCTCATCTATCCATAGCCCCTCTCACATAGATTAGATTTGTTTTAAAGAGCTGGATAGCTGCTTGACTATCCAGACAGCTCTCCACATTAGATATGGTTCTGTTCTTTGCGTCAGGCACATGAACCCTCTACGCTATTTTATATCTAGTCAAAGCTGCCTCTGGACAAAACCACCAACTCTCTCCCTAGCAGGAACGGTAATCACAAGAGGTATCTTGGCATTTTATTTGCTTTCTGTAGTTTGGACACACAAGGAACTTTCCAGCATGAGCTTTTAAATCGCAAGTTTCGTAAGTTATTGCTAAACACAGCGCCCCCCGAGGTCAGCAACTCCAATCCTGGTCAGCACCCGGTGCGGCCGCACTGCTCGCACCTCCCTAAACCCGGCCCTGAGTGGCAGTTTTGCATCGCCATGAAATTGTCATGCCGTTGAGGTCAGTGTGTGACGTGGCCAAGGCTATCCTATTTGAGGACTCCGGGAGAGACAGCTGCTCCCTTAATGAAGGAGTGGCCTTCTGACTGAAGTCACCTGAGGCAGGGGCCCACTGTCAGAGGCCTTATGGGGCAGGGACCCGCTGCAACTCCTGGCTTGCCCCATGCAACCCCTGGAGAACCCTAAATGACATCCATGTAAGTGCCTACTGTCGAGGTCAGCAAGGTCAGTGTGTGGCTCGGCCCAGGCTATCCTATCTGAGGTCTCCTGAAGGGACAGCTGCCACCTTAAAGAAGGAGTGGCGTTCTGACTGGCGCCAACTGAGGTAGGGGCCCGCTGTCAGAGGCCATATGGGGGAGGGGCCCGCTGCGACATCTGGCTTGCCCCTTGCGACCCCTGGTGACCCCTAGGTGACATCCATGCGAGCGCTTGCCGTGAAGGTTAGCGTGTGGCGCGGCCAAGGCTATCCTCCCCTGAGGCTCCTGAAGGGACAGCTGGCGCCTGAAGTAAGGAGTGGCCTTCTGACCGAAGTCACCTAAGGCAGGTGCCCGCCGTCAGAGGCCTTATGGGGCAGGGGCTAAAGGGACATTTTAAGTCCAGCCAGAAGGCAGAAGGTTTGGTCTGTGCTGTCCTGGGGCAGGACTTCCTCCTTAGTAGGGCTGCCACCTGGCTGTGTTTTTTGAACTACCTCGTCTGTACGTTTAATTCCAGGCTGGTAAAAATATTGAGAAAAGCTGTGAAATTCAGGTTCTCAGAAAGGAGGCAACCCCAATCTTATACACACTGCGCTGACACTTACAAAGGGTATTCCTGGTGCAGCAGGGAAATGTGCCCCCTGGAGACATCTTGCAGTCACTATGTGGACAAGCAAGAGCTCTGGAGCTCTGGAGCTCTCAGCTGATCACAGCAAGATGGAGTGCTTTCAGATGTTATTTGGAGTGAAAAAAAGAGCTGTGAGAAAGCTGTGTGATATTGTGAGAAAAGTCAATTAAAGAAGAACTAGTGGTAATGAAGCATTTGTAATTGAAAGGTTTCCTAATGTGTTTGAATCCATGAAAAGTGTAAAATGAAAGGTTTCCTATAAGAAATGTAAGTGTAGAAGTAAAAAGTGTAAGGAACTTCGCGTTCCCTGACCGGGAATCGAACCCGGGCCGCGGCGGTGAGAGCGCTGAATCCTAACCACTAGACCACCAGGGAGCAGGGACAGGTCGTCCACCACCACCCAATATAGAAACAAGAACTGGTCAGCAGGCTACTCAGGATCCCATTTCCTATTACAGGAAAATTAAAGCAGACATGCAAGGACACACCATTTTCAGGCACAGCATGAAGAAAGAAATTGACTGCACCTCAAATGCACTCACAACTCTTCACACTTTACAGCTCTCCAAGACCTAGCACACCCTCATAAGACATCCCATCCTTCAGCAGTAATAGCACTTACACACTTAACTAGCAGGAAAATTCAGAAGTACAATTAAAGGGACGATCAGTGCTTCTTCTCAGAGCCCCGATAGGAGGGCAGCTCTTAGCTTTCCCAGGTCAACGCAGGCATCTCCAGCTCTACATGTGCAGGCTTTTACTTAAGGTGCTGGGACCTGCACTCCTCTTTTACAATGCTGTGTATAGAACTACGAGTCCCACAATGCAGTGTAACACATGACCTGCTGTCGATAGTCATGGAAGAACCTCGGAACTAGAAAAGCTCTGATGAGATTAGTGGGTGGGCACGTCCGGGTCACTGCTTGTTTTCCTTTCTCAGTGTGTCTGTAAATTATACAACTTTACACTTTATCTAAAGATAAAAGGTTTCACCTTCCTATAAAACAATTCCTCCTTCAGAGTGTGCCCCAACATTTCATTTACTTAGTGTGAGAAAACAAAATAGCTTAAATGCATTTTTTTTATCATGCAGTACTTTCCTTTTTATCTCATGAAAAATCCTTGATTCCACCTTTCCTTTTTCAAGGAAGTAGGCAGGAAGTTTAAATGAAAAGGGAGAAATGGTTGTGAAAAAGAGTCTTAGGTCCAAATTGTGGGTGCTAGATTTTGAAAGGTACTTGATGGCATGAATAAATGTTTCGATTTGGAGGAGGTGTGTGGATGAAAGAAAAATGGGCGTACTCTGTAGTATGAGTGTGAGATTGTAAACGGTATTTGAAGTAAATATTGATTGATGGTGCTCTGAAAATGTAGGTTTAACCCTTTAAAAGAAGAGGCAGTTTCCCAGTTGGGGAATTGAACCCCAGTCTCCCAGGTCCCAGGCAGGGACACTCTCCACTATACTAAGTAGGAAGAGATATTTTTGTGTGTGCTGAGCAGCTCCTTCTTCTGTCAAACCCGCCCTCTCTGTGCCAAGCGTCTGAGTTTTTCCATTTCTCACTTCCTTCCCACCCACACGGGGGGCAGAGCTGGCTAAAGGATGCTGCAACTGTTGCACTCGCACTGCTCGCTCACATGCACGGGGGCACCCACCTCAGGGGGGGGGGGCGCTCTGCTTAGTCTCAACTTAACATTTAATACAACCTGCTGCAGAGTTCCTTCCCTTTACAGATTTCAGGCAACAATCAAAATGGCAACACAACTCTTCTCATTAATCTTCCTGCCAGAGAGAGCCCAGATTTTTGCCTGCTAGCAGCAGGGCCGGCTGTAGCCCTGGTGGCTGGAAGACAGTCTTTTTTGGCACCCCCCAACCCCCTTCACTCCATCACCACCTACTCGGATTCACTCACTGCCACCTGCCAAATGTGCCCCTCATCTATCCATAGCCCCTCTCACATAGATTAGATTTGTTTTAAAGAGCTGGATAGCTGCTTGACTATCCAGACAGCTCTCCACATTAGATATGGTTCTGTTCTTTGCGTCAGGCACATGAACCCTCTACGCTATTTTATATCTAGTCAAAGCTGCCTCTGGACAAAACCACCAACTCTCTCCCTAGCAGGAACGGTAATCACAAGAGGTATCTTGGCATTTTATTTGCTTTCTGTAGTTTGGACACACAAGGAACTTTCCAGCATGAGCTTTTAAATCGCAAGTTTCGTAAGTTATTGCTAAACACAGCGCCCCCCGAGGTCAGCAACTCCAATCCTGGTCAGCACCCGGTGCGGCCGCACTGCTCGCACCTCCCTAAACCCGGCCCTGAGTGGCAGTTTTGCATCGCCATGAAATTGTCATGCCGTTGAGGTCAGTGTGATGTGGCCAAGGCTATCCTATTTGAGGACTCCGGGAGAGACAGCTGCTCCCTTAATGAAGGAGTGGCCTTCTGACTGAAGTCACCTGAGGCAGGGGCCCACTGTCAGAGGCCTTATGGGGCAGGGACCCGCTGCAACTCCTGGCTTGCCCCATGCAACCCCTGGAGAACCCTAAATGACATCCATGTAAGTGCCTACTGTCGAGGTCAGCAAGGTCAGTGTGTGGCTCGGCCCAGGCTATCCTATCTGAGGTCTCCTGAAGGGACAGCTGCCACCTTAAAGAAGGAGTGGCGTTCTGACTGGCGCCAACTGAGGTAGGGGCCCGCTGTCAGAGGCCATATGGGGGAGGGGCCCTCTGCGACATCTGGCTTGCCCCTTGCGACCCCTGGTGACCCCTAGGTGACATCCATGCGAGCGCTTGCCGTCAAGGTCAGCGTGTGGCACGGCCAAGGCTATCCTCCCCTGAGGCTCCTGAAGGGACAGCTGGCGCCTGAAGTAAGGAGTGGCCTTCTGACCGAAGTCACCTGAGGCAGGTGCCCGCCGTCAGAGGCCTTATGGGGCAGGGGCTAAAGGGACATTTTAAGTCCAGCCAGAAGGCAGAAGGTTTGGTCTGTGCTGTCCTGGGGCAGGACTTCCTCCTTAGTAGGGCTGCCACCTGGCTGTGTTTTTTGAACCACCTCGTCTGTACGTTTAATTCCAGGCTGGTAAAAATATTGAGAAAAGCTGTGAAATTCAGGTTCTAAGAAAGGAGGCAACCCCAATCTTATACACACTGCGCTGACACTTACAAAGGGTATTCCTGGTGCAGCAGGGAAATGTGCCCCCTGGAGACATCTTGCAGTCACTATGTGGACAAGCAAGAGCTCTGGAGCTCTGGAGCTCTCAGCTGATCACAGCAAGATGGAGTGCTTTCAGATGTTATTTGGAGTGAAAAAAAGAGCTGTGAGAAAGCTGTGTGATATTGTGAGAAAAGTCAATTAAAGAAGAACTAGTGGTAATGAAGCATTTGTAATTGAAAGGTTTCCTAATGTGTTTGAATCCATGAAAAGTGTAAAATGAAAGGTTTCCTATAAGAAATGTAAGTGTAGAAGTAAAAAGTGTAAGGAACTTCGCGTTCCCTGACCGGGAATAGAACCCGGGCCGCGGCGGTGAGAGCGCCGAATCCTAACCACTAGACCACCAGGGAGCAGGCACAGGTCGTCCACCACCACCCAATATAGAAACAAGAACTGGTCAGCAGGCTACTCAGGATCCCATTTCCTATTACAGGAAAATTAAAGCAGACATGCAAGGACACACCATTTTCAGGCACAGCATGAAGAAAGAAATTGACTGCACCTCAAATGCACTCACAACTCTTCACACTTTACAGCTCTCCACGACCTAGCACACCCTCATAAGACATCCCATCCTTCAGCAGTAATAGCACTTACACACTTAACTAGCAGGAAAATTCAGAAGTACAATTAAAGGGACGATCAGTGCTTCTTCTCAGAGCCCCGATAGGAGGGCAGCTCTTAGCTTTCCCAGGTCAACGCAGGCATCTCCAGCTCTACATGAGCAGGCTTTTACTTAAGGTGCTGGGACCTGCACTCCTCTTTTACAATGCTGTGTATAGAACTACGAGTCCCACAATGCAGTGTAACACATGACCTGCTGTCGATAGTCATGGAAGAACCTCGGAACTAGAAAAGCTCTGATGAGATTAGTGGGTGGGCACGTCCGGGTCACTGCTTGTTTTCCTTTCTCAGTGTGTCTGTAAATTATACAACTTTACACTTTATCTAAAGATAAAAGGTTTCACCTTCCTATAAAACAATTCCTCCTTCAGAGTGTGCCCCAACATTTCATTTACTTAGTGTGAGAAAACAAAATAGCTTAAATGCATTTTTTTTATCATGCAGTACTTTCCTTTTTATCTCATGAAAAATCCTTGATTCCACCTTTCCTTTTTCAAGGAAGTAGGCAGGAAGTTTAAATGAAAAGGGAGAAATGGTTGTGAAAAAGAGTCTTAGGTCCAAATTGTGGGTGCTAGATTTTGAAAGGTACTTGATGGCATGAATAAATGTTTCGATTTGGAGGAGGTGTGTGGATGAAAGAAAAATGGGCGTACTCTGTAGTATGAGTGTGAGATTGTAAACGGTATTTGAAGTAAATATTGATTGATGGTGCTCTGAAAATGTAGGTTTAACCCTTTAAAAGAAGAGGCAGTTTCCCAGTTGGGGAATTGAACCCCAGTCTCCCAGGTCCCAGGCAGGGACACTCTCCACTATACTAAGTAGGAAGAGATATTTTTGTGTGTGCTGAGCAGCTCCTTCTTCTGTCAAACCCGCCCTCTCTGTGCCAAGCGTCTGAGTTTTTCCATTTCTCACTTCCTTCCCACCCACACGGGGGGCAGAGCTGGCTAAAGGATGCTGCAACTGTTGCACTCGCACTGCTCGCTCACATGCACGGGGGCACCCACCTCAGGGGGGGGGGCGCTCTGCTTAGTCTCAACTTAACATTTAATACAACCTGCTGCAGAGTTCCTTCCCTTTACAGATTTCAGGCAACAATCAAAATGGCAACACAACTCTTCTCATTAATCTTCCTGCCAGAGAGAGCCCAGATTTTTGCCTGCTAGCAGCAGGGCCGGCTGTAGCCCTGGTGGCTGGAAGACAGTCTTTTTTGGCACCCCCCAACCCCCTTCACTCCATCACCACCTACTCGGATTCACTCACTGCCACCTGCCAAATGTGCCCCTCATCTATCCATAGCCCCTCTCACATAGATTAGATTTGTTTTAAAGAGCTGGATAGCTGCTTGACTATCCAGACAGCTCTCCACATTAGATATGGTTCTGTTCTTTGCGTCAGGCACATGAACCCTCTACGCTATTTTATATCTAGTCAAAGCTGCCTCTGGACAAAACCACCAACTCTCTCCCTAGCAGGAACGGTAATCACAAGAGGTATCTTGGCATTTTATTTGCTTTCTGTAGTTTGGACACACAAGGAACTTTCCAGCATGAGCTTTTAAATCGCAAGTTTCGTAAGTTATTGCTAAACACAGCGCCCCCCGAGGTCAGCAACTCCAATCCTGGTCAGCACCCGGTGCGGCCGCACTGCTCGCACCTCCCTAAACCCGGCCCTGAGTGGCAGTTTTGCATCGCCATGAAATTGTCATGCCGTTGAGGTCAGTGTGATGTGGCCAAGGCTATCCTATTTGAGGACTCCGGGAGAGACAGCTGCTCCCTTAATGAAGGAGTGGCCTTCTGACTGAAGTCACCTGAGGCAGGGGCCCACTGTCAGAGGCCTTATGGGGCAGGGACCCGCTGCAACTCCTGGCTTGCCCCATGCAACCCCTGGAGAACCCTAAATGACATCCATGTAAGTGCCTACTGTCGAGGTCAGCAAGGTCAGTGTGTGGCTCGGCCCAGGCTATCCTATCTGAGGTCTCCTGAAGGGACAGCTGCCACCTTAAAGAAGGAGTGGCGTTCTGACTGGCGCCAACTGAGGTAGGGGCCCGCTGTCAGAGGCCATATGGGGGAGGGGCCCTCTGCGACATCTGGCTTGCCCCTTGCGACCCCTGGTGACCCCTAGGTGACATCCATGCGAGCGCTTGCCGTCAAGGTCAGCGTGTGGCACGGCCAAGGCTATCCTCCCCTGAGGCTCCTGAAGGGACAGCTGGCGCCTGAAGTAAGGAGTGGCCTTCTGACCGAAGTCACCTGAGGCAGGTGCCCGCCGTCAGAGGCCTTATGGGGCAGGGGCTAAAGGGACATTTTAAGTCCAGCCAGAAGGCAGAAGGTTTGGTCTGTGCTGTCCTGGGGCAGGACTTCCTCCTTAGTAGGGCTGCCACCTGGCTGTGTTTTTTGAACCACCTCGTCTGTACGTTTAATTCCAGGCTGGTAAAAATATTGAGAAAAGCTGTGAAATTCAGGTTCTAAGAAAGGAGGCAACCCCAATCTTATACACACTGCGCTGACACTTACAAAGGGTATTCCTGGTGCAGCAGGGAAATGTGCCCCCTGGAGACATCTTGCAGTCACTATGTGGACAAGCAAGAGCTCTGGAGCTCTGGAGCTCTCAGCTGATCACAGCAAGATGGAGTGCTTTCAGATGTTATTTGGAGTGAAAAAAAGAGCTGTGAGAAAGCTGTGTGATATTGTGAGAAAAGTCAATTAAAGAAGAACTAGTGGTAATGAAGCATTTGTAATTGAAAGGTTTCCTAATGTGTTTGAATCCATGAAAAGTGTAAAATGAAAGGTTTCCTATAAGAAATGTAAGTGTAGAAGTAAAAAGTGTAAGGAACTTCGTGTTCCCTGACCGGGAATCGAACCCGGGCCGCGGCGGTGAGAGCGCTGAATCCTAACCACTAGACCACCAGGGAGCAGGGACAGGTCGTCCACCACCACCCAATATAGAAACAAGAACTGGTCAGCAGGCTACTCAGGATCCCATTTCCTATTACAGGAAAATTAAAGCAGACATGCAAGGACACACCATTTTCAGGCACAGCATGAAGAAAGAAATTGACTGCACCTCAAATGCACTCACAACTCTTCACACTTTACAGCTCTCCAAGACCTAGCACACCCTCATAAGACATCCCATCCTTCAGCAGTAATAGCACTTACACACTTAACTAGCAGGAAAATTCAGAAGTACAATTAAAGGGACGATCAGTGCTTCTTCTCTGAGCCCCGATAGGAGGGCAGCTCTTAGCTTTCCCAGGTCAACGCAGGCATCTCCAGCTCTACATGTGCAGGCTTTTACTTAAGGTGCTGGGACCTGCACTCCTCTTTTACAATGCTGTGTATAGAACTACGAGTCCCACAATGCAGTGTAACACATGACCTGCTGTCGATAGTCATGGAAGAACCTCGGAACTAGAAAAGCTCTGATGAGATTAGAGGGTGGGCACGTCCGGGTCACTGCTTGTTTTCCTTTCTCAGTGTGTCTGTAAATTATACAACTTTACACTTTATCTAAAGATAAAAGGTTTCACCTTCCTATAAAACAATTCCTCCTTCAGAGTGTGCCCCAACATTTCATTTACTTAGTGTGAGAAAACAAAATAGCTTAAATGCATTTTTTTTATCATGCAGTACTTTCCTTTTTATCTCATGAAAAATCCTTGATTCCACCTTTCCTTTTTCAAGGAAGTAGGCAGGAAGTTTAAATGAAAAGGGAGAAATGGTTGTGAAAAAGAGTCTTAGGTCCAAATTGTGGGTGCTAGATTTTGAAAGGTACTTGATGGCATGAATAAATGTTTCGATTTGGAGGAGGTGTGTGGATGAAAGAAAAATGGGCGTACTCTGTAGTATGAGTGTGAGATTGTAAACGGTATTTGAAGTAAATATTGATTGCTGGTGCTCTGAAAATGTAGGTTTAAGCCTTTAAAAGAAGAGGCAGTTTCCCAGTTGAGGAATTGAACCCCAGTCTCCCAGGTCCCAGGCAGGGACACTCTCCACTATACTAAGTAGGAAGAGATATTTTTGTGCGTGCTGAGCAGCTCCTTCTTCTGTCCAACCCGCCCTCTCTGTGCCAAGCGTCTGAGTTTTTCCATTTCTCACTTCCTTCCCACCCACACGGGGGGGCAGAGCTGGCTTAAGGATACTGCAACTGTTGCACTCTCACTGCTCGCTCACATGCACGGGGGCACCCACCTCAGGGGGGGGGGGCGCTCTGCTTAGTCTCAACTTAACATTTAATACAACCTGCTGCAGAGTTCCTTCCCTTTACAGATTTCAGGCAACAATCAAAATGGCAACACAACTCTTCTCATTAATCTTCCTGCCAGAGAGAGCTCAGATTTTTGCCTGCTAGCAGCAGGGCCGGCTGTAGCCCTGGTGGCTGGAAGACAGTCTTTTTTGGCACCCCCCAACCCCCTTCACTCCATCACCACCTACTCGGATTCACTCACTGCCACCCGCCAAATGTGCCCCTCATCTATCCATAGCCCCTCTCACATAGATTAGATTTGTTTTAAAGAGCTGGATAGCTGCTTGACTATCCAGACAGCTGTCCACATTAGATATGGTTCTGTTCTTTGCGTCAGGCACATGAACCCTCTACGCTATTTTATATCTAGTCAAAGCTGCCTCTGGACAAAACCACCAACTCTCTCCCTAGCAGGAACGGTAATCACAAGAGGTATCTTGGCATTTTATTTGCTTTCTGTAGTTTGGACACACAAGGAACTTTCCAGCATGAGCTTTTAAATCGCAAGTTTCGTAAGTTATTGCTAAACACAGCGCCCCCCGAGGTCAGCAACTCCAATCCTGGTCAGCACCCGGTGCGGCCGCACTGCTCGCACCTCCCTAAACCCGGCCCTGAGTGGCAGTTTTGCATCGCCATGAAATTGTCATGCCGTTGAGGTCAGTGTGTGACGTGGCCAAGGCTATCCTATTTGAGGACTCCGGGAGAGACAGCTGCTCCCTTAATGAAGGAGTGGCCTTCTGACTGAAGTCACCTGAGGCAGGGGCCCACTGTCAGAGGCCTTATGGGGCAGGGACCCGCTGCAACTCCTGGCTTGCCCCATGCAACCCCTGGAGAACCCTAAATGACATCCATGTAAGTGCCTACTGTCGAGGTCAGCAAGGTCAGTGTGTGGCTCGGCCCAGGCTATCCTATCTGAGGTCTCCTGAAGGGACAGCTGCCACCTTAAAGAAGGAGTGGCGTTCTGACTGGCGCCAACAGAGGTAGGGGCCCGCTGTCAGAGGCCATATGGGGGAGGGGCCCGCTGCGACATCTGGCTTGCCCCTTGCGACCCCTGGTGACCCCTAGGTGACATCCATGCGAGCGCTTGCCGTGAAGGTTAGCGTGTGGCGCGGCCAAGGCTATCCTCCCCTGAGGCTCCTGAAGGGACAGCTGGCGCCTGAAGTAAGGAGTGGCCTTCTGACCGAAGTCACCTAAGGCAGGTGCCCGCCGTCAGAGGCCTTATGGGGCAGGGGCTAAAGGGACATTTTAAGTCCAGCCAGAAGGCAGAAGGTTTGGTCTGTGCTGTCCTGGGGCTGGACTTCCTCCTTAGTAGGGCTGCCACCTGGCTGTGTTTTTTGAACTACCTCGTCTGTACGTTTAATTCCAGGCTGGTAAAAATATTGAGAAAAGCTGTGAAATTCAGGTTCTAAGAAAGGAGGCAACCCCAATCTTATACACACTGCGCTGACACTTACAAAGGGTATTCCTGGTGCAGCAGGGAAATGTGCCCCCTGGAGACATCTCGCAGTCACTATGTGGACAAGCAAGAGCTCTGGAGCTCTGGAGCTCCCAGCTGATCACAGCAAGATGGAGTGCTTTCAGATGTTATTTGGAGTGAAAAAAAGAGCTGTGAGAAAGCTGTGTGATATTGTGAGAAAAGTCAATTAAAGAAGAACTAGTGGTAATGAAGCATTTGTAATTGAAAGGTTTCCTAATGTGTTTGAATCCATGAAAAGTGTAAAATGAAAGGTTTCCTATAAGAAATGTAAGTGTAGAAGTAAAAAGTGTAAGGAACTTCGCGTTCCCTGACCGGGAATCGAACCCGGGCCGCGGCGGTGAGAGCGCCGAATCCTAACCACTAGACCACCAGGGAGCAGGCACAGGTCGTCCACCACCACCCAATATAGAAACAAGAACTGGTCAGCAGGCTACTCAGGATCCCATTTCCTATTACAGGAAAATTAAAGCAGACATGCAAGGACACACCATTTTCAGGCACAGCATGAAGAAAGAAATTGACTGCACCTCAAATGCACTCACAACTCTTCACACTTTACAGCTCTCCAAGACCTAGCACACCCTCATAAGACATCCCATCCTTCAGCAGTAATAGCACTTACACACTTAACTAGCAGGAAAATTCAGAAGTACAATTAAAGGGACGATCAGTGCTTCTTCTCAGAGCCCCGATAGGAGGGCAGCTCTTAGCTTTCCCAGGTCAACGCAGGCATCTCCAGCTCTACATGTGCAGGCTTTTACTTAAGGTGCTGGGACCTGCACTCCTCTTTTACAATGCTGTGTATAGAACTACGAGTCCCACAATGCAGTGTAACACATGACCTGCTGTCGATAGTCATGGAAGAACCTCGGAACTAGAAAAGCTCTGATGAGATTAGTGGGTGGGCACGTCCGGGTCACTGCTTGTTTTCCTTTCTCAGTGTGTCTGTAAATTATACAACTTTACACTTTATCTAAAGATAAAAGGTTTCACCTTCCTATAAAACAATTCCTCCTTCAGAGTGTGCCCCAACATTTCATTTACTTAGTGTGAGAAAACAAAATAGCTTAAATGCATTTTTTTTATCATGCAGTACTTTCCTTTTTATCTCATGAAAAATCCTTGATTCCACCTTTCCTTTTTCAAGGAAGTAGGCAGGAAGTTTAAATGAAAAGGGAGAAATGGTTGTGAAAAAGAGTCTTAGGTCCAAATTGTGGGTGCTAGATTTTGAAAGGTACTTGATGGCATGAATAAATGTTTCGATTTGGAGGAGGTGTGTGGATGAAAGAAAAATGGGCGTACTCTGTAGTATGAGTGTGAGATTGTAAACGGTATTTGAAGTAAATATTGATTGATGGTGCTCTGAAAATGTAGGTTTAACCCTTTAAAAGAAGAGGCAGTTTCCCAGTTGGGGAATTGAACCCCAGTCTCCCAGGTCCCAGGCAGGGACACTCTCCACTATACTAAGTAGGAAGAGATATTTTTGTGTGTGCTGAGCAGCTCCTTCTTCTGTCAAACCCGCCCTCTCTGTGCCAAGCGTCTGAGTTTTTCCATTTCTCACTTCCTTCCCACCCACACGGGGGGCAGAGCTGGCTAAAGGATGCTGCAACTGTTGCACTCGCACTGCTCGCTCACATGCACGGGGGCACCCACCTCAGGGGGGGGGGGCGCTCTGCTTAGTCTCAACTTAACATTTAATACAACCTGCTGCAGAGTTCCTTCCCTTTACAGATTTCAGGCAACAATCAAAATGGCAACACAACTCTTCTCATTAATCTTCCTGCCAGAGAGAGCCCAGATTTTTGCCTGCTAGCAGCAGGGCCGGCTGTAGCCCTGGTGGCTGGAAGACAGTCTTTTTTGGCACCCCCCAACCCCCTTCACTCCATCACCACCTACTCGGATTCACTCACTGCCACCTGCCAAATGTGCCCCTCATCTATCCATAGCCCCTCTCACATAGATTAGATTTGTTTTAAAGAGCTGGATAGCTGCTTGACTATCCAGACAGCTCTCCACATTAGATATGGTTCTGTTCTTTGCGTCAGGCACATGAACCCTCTACGCTATTTTATATCTAGTCAAAGCTGCCTCTGGACAAAACCACCAACTCTCTCCCTAGCAGGAACGGTAATCACAAGAGGTATCTTGGCATTTTATTTGCTTTCTGTAGTTTGGACACACAAGGAACTTTCCAGCATGAGCTTTTAAATCGCAAGTTTCGTAAGTTATTGCTAAACACAGCGCCCCCCGAGGTCAGCAACTCCAATCCTGGTCAGCACCCGGTGCGGCCGCACTGCTCGCACCTCCCTAAACCCGGCCCTGAGTGGCAGTTTTGCATCGCCATGAAATTGTCATGCCGTTGAGGTCAGTGTGATGTGGCCAAGGCTATCCTATTTGAGGACTCCGGGAGAGACAGCTGCTCCCTTAATGAAGGAGTGGCCTTCTGACTGAAGTCACCTGAGGCAGGGGCCCACTGTCAGAGGCCTTATGGGGCAGGGACCCGCTGCAACTCCTGGCTTGCCCCATGCAACCCCTGGAGAACCCTAAATGACATCCATGTAAGTGCCTACTGTCGAGGTCAGCAAGGTCAGTGTGTGGCTCGGCCCAGGCTATCCTATCTGAGGTCTCCTGAAGGGACAGCTGCCACCTTAAAGAAGGAGTGGCGTTCTGACTGGCGCCAACTGAGGTAGGGGCCCGCTGTCAGAGGCCATATGGGGGAGGGGCCCTCTGCGACATCTGGCTTGCCCCTTGCGACCCCTGGTGACCCCTAGGTGACATCCATGCGAGCGCTTGCCGTCAAGGTCAGCGTGTGGCACGGCCAAGGCTATCCTCCCCTGAGGCTCCTGAAGGGACAGCTGGCGCCTGAAGTAAGGAGTGGCCTTCTGACCGAAGTCACCTGAGGCAGGTGCCCGCCGTCAGAGGCCTTATGGGGCAGGGGCTAAAGGGACATTTTAAGTCCAGCCAGAAGGCAGAAGGTTTGGTCTGTGCTGTCCTGGGGCAGGACTTCCTCCTTAGTAGGGCTGCCACCTGGCTGTGTTTTTTGAACCACCTCGTCTGTACGTTTAATTCCAGGCTGGTAAAAATATTGAGAAAAGCTGTGAAATTCAGGTTCTAAGAAAGGAGGCAACCCCAATCTTATACACACTGCGCTGACACTTACAAAGGGTATTCCTGGTGCAGCAGGGAAATGTGCCCCCTGGAGACATCTTGCAGTCACTATGTGGACAAGCAAGAGCTCTGGAGCTCTGGAGCTCTCAGCTGATCACAGCAAGATGGAGTGCTTTCAGATGTTATTTGGAGTGAAAAAAAGAGCTGTGAGAAAGCTGTGTGATATTGTGAGAAAAGTCAATTAAAGAAGAACTAGTGGTAATGAAGCATTTGTAATTGAAAGGTTTCCTAATGTGTTTGAATCCATGAAAAGTGTAAAATGAAAGGTTTCCTATAAGAAATGTAAGTGTAGAAGTAAAAAGTGTAAGGAACTTCGCGTTCCCTGACCGGGAATAGAACCCGGGCCGCGGCGGTGAGAGCGCCGAATCCTAACCACTAGACCACCAGGGAGCAGGCACAGGTCGTCCACCACCACCCAATATAGAAACAAGAACTGGTCAGCAGGCTACTCAGGATCCCATTTCCTATTACAGGAAAATTAAAGCAGACATGCAAGGACACACCATTTTCAGGCACAGCATGAAGAAAGAAATTGACTGCACCTCAAATGCACTCACAACTCTTCACACTTTACAGCTCTCCACGACCTAGCACACCCTCATAAGACATCCCATCCTTCAGCAGTAATAGCACTTACACACTTAACTAGCAGGAAAATTCAGAAGTACAATTAAAGGGACGATCAGTGCTTCTTCTCAGAGCCCCGATAGGAGGGCAGCTCTTAGCTTTCCCAGGTCAACGCAGGCATCTCCAGCTCTACATGAGCAGGCTTTTACTTAAGGTGCTGGGACCTGCACTCCTCTTTTACAATGCTGTGTATAGAACTACGAGTCCCACAATGCAGTGTAACACATGACCTGCTGTCGATAGTCATGGAAGAACCTCGGAACTAGAAAAGCTCTGATGAGATTAGTGGGTGGGCACGTCCGGGTCACTGCTTGTTTTCCTTTCTCAGTGTGTCTGTAAATTATACAACTTTACACTTTATCTAAAGATAAAAGGTTTCACCTTCCTATAAAACAATTCCTCCTTCAGAGTGTGCCCCAACATTTCATTTACTTAGTGTGAGAAAACAAAATAGCTTAAATGCATTTTTTTTATCATGCAGTACTTTCCTTTTTATCTCATGAAAAATCCTTGATTCCACCTTTCCTTTTTCAAGGAAGTAGGCAGGAAGTTTAAATGAAAAGGGAGAAATGGTTGTGAAAAAGAGTCTTAGGTCCAAATTGTGGGTGCTAGATTTTGAAAGGTACTTGATGGCATGAATAAATGTTTCGATTTGGAGGAGGTGTGTGGATGAAAGAAAAATGGGCGTACTCTGTAGTATGAGTGTGAGATTGTAAACGGTATTTGAAGTAAATATTGATTGATGGTGCTCTGAAAATGTAGGTTTAACCCTTTAAAAGAAGAGGCAGTTTCCCAGTTGGGGAATTGAACCCCAGTCTCCCAGGTCCCAGGCAGGGACACTCTCCACTATACTAAGTAGGAAGAGATATTTTTGTGTGTGCTGAGCAGCTCCTTCTTCTGTCAAACCCGCCCTCTCTGTGCCAAGCGTCTGAGTTTTTCCATTTCTCACTTCCTTCCCACCCACACGGGGGGCAGAGCTGGCTAAAGGATGCTGCAACTGTTGCACTCGCACTGCTCGCTCACATGCACGGGGGCACCCACCTCAGGGGGGGGGGCGCTCTGCTTAGTCTCAACTTAACATTTAATACAACCTGCTGCAGAGTTCCTTCCCTTTACAGATTTCAGGCAACAATCAAAATGGCAACACAACTCTTCTCATTAATCTTCCTGCCAGAGAGAGCCCAGATTTTTGCCTGCTAGCAGCAGGGCCGGCTGTAGCCCTGGTGGCTGGAAGACAGTCTTTTTTGGCACCCCCCAACCCCCTTCACTCCATCACCACCTACTCGGATTCACTCACTGCCACCTGCCAAATGTGCCCCTCATCTATCCATAGCCCCTCTCACATAGATTAGATTTGTTTTAAAGAGCTGGATAGCTGCTTGACTATCCAGACAGCTCTCCACATTAGATATGGTTCTGTTCTTTGCGTCAGGCACATGAACCCTCTACGCTATTTTATATCTAGTCAAAGCTGCCTCTGGACAAAACCACCAACTCTCTCCCTAGCAGGAACGGTAATCACAAGAGGTATCTTGGCATTTTATTTGCTTTCTGTAGTTTGGACACACAAGGAACTTTCCAGCATGAGCTTTTAAATCGCAAGTTTCGTAAGTTATTGCTAAACACAGCGCCCCCCGAGGTCAGCAACTCCAATCCTGGTCAGCACCCGGTGCGGCCGCACTGCTCGCACCTCCCTAAACCCGGCCCTGAGTGGCAGTTTTGCATCGCCATGAAATTGTCATGCCGTTGAGGTCAGTGTGATGTGGCCAAGGCTATCCTATTTGAGGACTCCGGGAGAGACAGCTGCTCCCTTAATGAAGGAGTGGCCTTCTGACTGAAGTCACCTGAGGCAGGGGCCCACTGTCAGAGGCCTTATGGGGCAGGGACCCGCTGCAACTCCTGGCTTGCCCCATGCAACCCCTGGAGAACCCTAAATGACATCCATGTAAGTGCCTACTGTCGAGGTCAGCAAGGTCAGTGTGTGGCTCGGCCCAGGCTATCCTATCTGAGGTCTCCTGAAGGGACAGCTGCCACCTTAAAGAAGGAGTGGCGTTCTGACTGGCGCCAACTGAGGTAGGGGCCCGCTGTCAGAGGCCATATGGGGGAGGGGCCCTCTGCGACATCTGGCTTGCCCCTTGCGACCCCTGGTGACCCCTAGGTGACATCCATGCGAGCGCTTGCCGTCAAGGTCAGCGTGTGGCACGGCCAAGGCTATCCTCCCCTGAGGCTCCTGAAGGGACAGCTGGCGCCTGAAGTAAGGAGTGGCCTTCTGACCGAAGTCACCTGAGGCAGGTGCCCGCCGTCAGAGGCCTTATGGGGCAGGGGCTAAAGGGACATTTTAAGTCCAGCCAGAAGGCAGAAGGTTTGGTCTGTGCTGTCCTGGGGCAGGACTTCCTCCTTAGTAGGGCTGCCACCTGGCTGTGTTTTTTGAACCACCTCGTCTGTACGTTTAATTCCAGGCTGGTAAAAATATTGAGAAAAGCTGTGAAATTCAGGTTCTAAGAAAGGAGGCAACCCCAATCTTATACACACTGCGCTGACACTTACAAAGGGTATTCCTGGTGCAGCAGGGAAATGTGCCCCCTGGAGACATCTTGCAGTCACTATGTGGACAAGCAAGAGCTCTGGAGCTCTGGAGCTCTCAGCTGATCACAGCAAGATGGAGTGCTTTCAGATGTTATTTGGAGTGAAAAAAAGAGCTGTGAGAAAGCTGTGTGATATTGTGAGAAAAGTCAATTAAAGAAGAACTAGTGGTAATGAAGCATTTGTAATTGAAAGGTTTCCTAATGTGTTTGAATCCATGAAAAGTGTAAAATGAAAGGTTTCCTATAAGAAATGTAAGTGTAGAAGTAAAAAGTGTAAGGAACTTCGTGTTCCCTGACCGGGAATCGAACCCGGGCCGCGGCGGTGAGAGCGCTGAATCCTAACCACTAGACCACCAGGGAGCAGGGACAGGTCGTCCACCACCACCCAATATAGAAACAAGAACTGGTCAGCAGGCTACTCAGGATCCCATTTCCTATTACAGGAAAATTAAAGCAGACATGCAAGGACACACCATTTTCAGGCACAGCATGAAGAAAGAAATTGACTGCACCTCAAATGCACTCACAACTCTTCACACTTTACAGCTCTCCAAGACCTAGCACACCCTCATAAGACATCCCATCCTTCAGCAGTAATAGCACTTACACACTTAACTAGCAGGAAAATTCAGAAGTACAATTAAAGGGACGATCAGTGCTTCTTCTCTGAGCCCCGATAGGAGGGCAGCTCTTAGCTTTCCCAGGTCAACGCAGGCATCTCCAGCTCTACATGTGCAGGCTTTTACTTAAGGTGCTGGGACCTGCACTCCTCTTTTACAATGCTGTGTATAGAACTACGAGTCCCACAATGCAGTGTAACACATGACCTGCTGTCGATAGTCATGGAAGAACCTCGGAACTAGAAAAGCTCTGATGAGATTAGAGGGTGGGCACGTCCGGGTCACTGCTTGTTTTCCTTTCTCAGTGTGTCTGTAAATTATACAACTTTATCTAAAGATAAAAGGTTTCACCTTCCTATAAAACAATTCCTCCTTCAGAGTGTGCCCCAACATTTCATTTACTTAGTGTGAGAAAACAAAATAGCTTAAATGCATTTTTTTTATCATGCAGTACTTTCCTTTTTATCTCATGAAAAATCCTTGATTCCACCTTTCCTTTTTCAAGGAAGTAGGCAGGAAGTTTAAATGAAAAGGGAGAAATGGTTGTGAAAAAGAGTCTTAGGTCCAAATTGTGGGTGCTAGATTTTGAAAGGTACTTGATGGCATGAATAAATGTTTCGATTTGGAGGAGGTGTGTGGATGAAAGAAAAATGGGCGTACTCTGTAGTATGAGTGTGAGATTGTAAACGGTATTTGAAGTAAATATTGATTGCTGGTGCTCTGAAAATGTAGGTTTAAGCCTTTAAAAGAAGAGGCAGTTTCCCAGTTGAGGAATTGAACCCCAGTCTCCCAGGTCCCAGGCAGGGACACTCTCCACTATACTAAGTAGGAAGAGATATTTTTGTGCGTGCTGAGCAGCTCCTTCTTCTGTCCAACCCGCCCTCTCTGTGCCAAGCGTCTGAGTTTTTCCATTTCTCACTTCCTTCCCACCCACACGGGGGGGCAGAGCTGGCTTAAGGATACTGCAACTGTTGCACTCTCACTGCTCGCTCACATGCACGGGGGCACCCACCTCAGGGGGGGGGGGCGCTCTGCTTAGTCTCAACTTAACATTTAATACAACCTGCTGCAGAGTTCCTTCCCTTTACAGATTTCAGGCAACAATCAAAATGGCAACACAACTCTTCTCATTAATCTTCCTGCCAGAGAGAGCTCAGATTTTTGCCTGCTAGCAGCAGGGCCGGCTGTAGCCCTGGTGGCTGGAAGACAGTCTTTTTTGGCACCCCCCAACCCCCTTCACTCCATCACCACCTACTCGGATTCACTCACTGCCACCCGCCAAATGTGCCCCTCATCTATCCATAGCCCCTCTCACATAGATTAGATTTGTTTTAAAGAGCTGGATAGCTGCTTGACTATCCAGACAGCTGTCCACATTAGATATGGTTCTGTTCTTTGCGTCAGGCACATGAACCCTCTACGCTATTTTATATCTAGTCAAAGCTGCCTCTGGACAAAACCACCAACTCTCTCCCTAGCAGGAACGGTAATCACAAGAGGTATCTTGGCATTTTATTTGCTTTCTGTAGTTTGGACACACAAGGAACTTTCCAGCATGAGCTTTTAAATCGCAAGTTTCGTAAGTTATTGCTAAACACAGCGCCCCCCGAGGTCAGCAACTCCAATCCTGGTCAGCACCCGGTGCGGCCGCACTGCTCGCACCTCCCTAAACCCGGCCCTGAGTGGCAGTTTTGCATCGCCATGAAATTGTCATGCCGTTGAGGTCAGTGTGTGACGTGGCCAAGGCTATCCTATTTGAGGACTCCGGGAGAGACAGCTGCTCCCTTAATGAAGGAGTGGCCTTCTGACTGAAGTCACCTGAGGCAGGGGCCCACTGTCAGAGGCCTTATGGGGCAGGGACCCGCTGCAACTCCTGGCTTGCCCCATGCAACCCCTGGAGAACCCTAAATGACATCCATGTAAGTGCCTACTGTCGAGGTCAGCAAGGTCAGTGTGTGGCTCGGCCCAGGCTATCCTATCTGAGGTCTCCTGAAGGGACAGCTGCCACCTTAAAGAAGGAGTGGCGTTCTGACTGGCGCCAACAGAGGTAGGGGCCCGCTGTCAGAGGCCATATGGGGGAGGGGCCCGCTGCGACATCTGGCTTGCCCCTTGCGACCCCTGGTGACCCCTAGGTGACATCCATGCGAGCGCTTGCCGTGAAGGTTAGCGTGTGGCGCGGCCAAGGCTATCCTCCCCTGAGGCTCCTGAAGGGACAGCTGGCGCCTGAAGTAAGGAGTGGCCTTCTGACCGAAGTCACCTAAGGCAGGTGCCCGCCGTCAGAGGCCTTATGGGGCAGGGGCTAAAGGGACATTTTAAGTCCAGCCAGAAGGCAGAAGGTTTGGTCTGTGCTGTCCTGGGGCTGGACTTCCTCCTTAGTAGGGCTGCCACCTGGCTGTGTTTTTTGAACTACCTCGTCTGTACGTTTAATTCCAGGCTGGTAAAAATATTGAGAAAAGCTGTGAAATTCAGGTTCTAAGAAAGGAGGCAACCCCAATCTTATACACACTGCGCTGACACTTACAAAGGGTATTCCTGGTGCAGCAGGGAAATGTGCCCCCTGGAGACATCTCGCAGTCACTATGTGGACAAGCAAGAGCTCTGGAGCTCTGGAGCTCCCAGCTGATCACAGCAAGATGGAGTGCTTTCAGATGTTATTTGGAGTGAAAAAAAGAGCTGTGAGAAAGCTGTGTGATATTGTGAGAAAAGTCAATTAAAGAAGAACTAGTGGTAATGAAGCATTTGTAATTGAAAGGTTTCCTAATGTGTTTGAATCCATGAAAAGTGTAAAATGAAAGGTTTCCTATAAGAAATGTAAGTGTAGAAGTAAAAAGTGTAAGGAACTTCGCGTTCCCTGACCGGGAATCGAACCCGGGCCGCGGCGGTGAGAGCGCCGAATCCTAACCACTAGACCACCAGGGAGCAGGCACAGGTCGTCCACCACCACCCAATATAGAAACAAGAACTGGTCAGCAGGCTACTCAGGATCCCATTTCCTATTACAGGAAAATTAAAGCAGACATGCAAGGACACACCATTTTCAGGCACAGCATGAAGAAAGAAATTGACTGCACCTCAAATGCACTCACAACTCTTCACACTTTACAGCTCTCCAAGACCTAGCACACCCTCATAAGACATCCCATCCTTCAGCAGTAATAGCACTTACACACTTAACTAGCAGGAAAATTCAGAAGTACAATTAAAGGGACGATCAGTGCTTCTTCTCAGAGCCCCGATAGGAGGGCAGCTCTTAGCTTTCCCAGGTCAACGCAGGCATCTCCAGCTCTACATGTGCAGGCTTTTACTTAAGGTGCTGGGACCTGCACTCCTCTTTTACAATGCTGTGTATAGAACTACGAGTCCCACAATGCAGTGTAACACATGACCTGCTGTCGATAGTCATGGAAGAACCTCGGAACTAGAAAAGCTCTGATGAGATTAGTGGGTGGGCACGTCCGGGTCACTGCTTGTTTTCCTTTCTCAGTGTGTCTGTAAATTATACAACTTTACACTTTATCTAAAGATAAAAGGTTTCACCTTCCTATAAAACAATTCCTCCTTCAGAGTGTGCCCCAACATTTCATTTACTTAGTGTGAGAAAACAAAATAGCTTAAATGCATTTTTTTTATCATGCAGTACTTTCCTTTTTATCTCATGAAAAATCCTTGATTCCACCTTTCCTTTTTCAAGGAAGTAGGCAGGAAGTTTAAATGAAAAGGGAGAAATGGTTGTGAAAAAGAGTCTTAGGTCCAAATTGTGGGTGCTAGATTTTGAAAGGTACTTGATGGCATGAATAAATGTTTCGATTTGGAGGAGGTGTGTGGATGAAAGAAAAATGGGCGTACTCTGTAGTATGAGTGTGAGATTGTAAACGGTATTTGAAGTAAATATTGATTGATGGTGCTCTGAAAATGTAGGTTTAACCCTTTAAAAGAAGAGGCAGTTTCCCAGTTGGGGAATTGAACCCCAGTCTCCCAGGTCCCAGGCAGGGACACTCTCCACTATACTAAGTAGGAAGAGATATTTTTGTGTGTGCTGAGCAGCTCCTTCTTCTGTCAAACCCGCCCTCTCTGTGCCAAGCGTCTGAGTTTTTCCATTTCTCACTTCCTTCCCACCCACACGGGGGGCAGAGCTGGCTAAAGGATGCTGCAACTGTTGCACTCGCACTGCTCGCTCACATGCACGGGGGCACCCACCTCAGGGGGGGGGGGCGCTCTGCTTAGTCTCAACTTAACATTTAATACAACCTGCTGCAGAGTTCCTTCCCTTTACAGATTTCAGGCAACAATCAAAATGGCAACACAACTCTTCTCATTAATCTTCCTGCCAGAGAGAGCCCAGATTTTTGCCTGCTAGCAGCAGGGCCGGCTGTAGCCCTGGTGGCTGGAAGACAGTCTTTTTTGGCACCCCCCAACCCCCTTCACTCCATCACCACCTACTCGGATTCACTCACTGCCACCTGCCAAATGTGCCCCTCATCTATCCATAGCCCCTCTCACATAGATTAGATTTGTTTTAAAGAGCTGGATAGCTGCTTGACTATCCAGACAGCTCTCCACATTAGATATGGTTCTGTTCTTTGCGTCAGGCACATGAACCCTCTACGCTATTTTATATCTAGTCAAAGCTGCCTCTGGACAAAACCACCAACTCTCTCCCTAGCAGGAACGGTAATCACAAGAGGTATCTTGGCATTTTATTTGCTTTCTGTAGTTTGGACACACAAGGAACTTTCCAGCATGAGCTTTTAAATCGCAAGTTTCGTAAGTTATTGCTAAACACAGCGCCCCCCGAGGTCAGCAACTCCAATCCTGGTCAGCACCCGGTGCGGCCGCACTGCTCGCACCTCCCTAAACCCGGCCCTGAGTGGCAGTTTTGCATCGCCATGAAATTGTCATGCCGTTGAGGTCAGTGTGATGTGGCCAAGGCTATCCTATTTGAGGACTCCGGGAGAGACAGCTGCTCCCTTAATGAAGGAGTGGCCTTCTGACTGAAGTCACCTGAGGCAGGGGCCCACTGTCAGAGGCCTTATGGGGCAGGGACCCGCTGCAACTCCTGGCTTGCCCCATGCAACCCCTGGAGAACCCTAAATGACATCCATGTAAGTGCCTACTGTCGAGGTCAGCAAGGTCAGTGTGTGGCTCGGCCCAGGCTATCCTATCTGAGGTCTCCTGAAGGGACAGCTGCCACCTTAAAGAAGGAGTGGCGTTCTGACTGGCGCCAACTGAGGTAGGGGCCCGCTGTCAGAGGCCATATGGGGGAGGGGCCCTCTGCGACATCTGGCTTGCCCCTTGCGACCCCTGGTGACCCCTAGGTGACATCCATGCGAGCGCTTGCCGTCAAGGTCAGCGTGTGGCACGGCCAAGGCTATCCTCCCCTGAGGCTCCTGAAGGGACAGCTGGCGCCTGAAGTAAGGAGTGGCCTTCTGACCGAAGTCACCTGAGGCAGGTGCCCGCCGTCAGAGGCCTTATGGGGCAGGGGCTAAAGGGACATTTTAAGTCCAGCCAGAAGGCAGAAGGTTTGGTCTGTGCTGTCCTGGGGCAGGACTTCCTCCTTAGTAGGGCTGCCACCTGGCTGTGTTTTTTGAACCACCTCGTCTGTACGTTTAATTCCAGGCTGGTAAAAATATTGAGAAAAGCTGTGAAATTCAGGTTCTAAGAAAGGAGGCAACCCCAATCTTATACACACTGCGCTGACACTTACAAAGGGTATTCCTGGTGCAGCAGGGAAATGTGCCCCCTGGAGACATCTTGCAGTCACTATGTGGACAAGCAAGAGCTCTGGAGCTCTGGAGCTCTCAGCTGATCACAGCAAGATGGAGTGCTTTCAGATGTTATTTGGAGTGAAAAAAAGAGCTGTGAGAAAGCTGTGTGATATTGTGAGAAAAGTCAATTAAAGAAGAACTAGTGGTAATGAAGCATTTGTAATTGAAAGGTTTCCTAATGTGTTTGAATCCATGAAAAGTGTAAAATGAAAGGTTTCCTATAAGAAATGTAAGTGTAGAAGTAAAAAGTGTAAGGAACTTCGCGTTCCCTGACCGGGAATAGAACCCGGGCCGCGGCGGTGAGAGCGCCGAATCCTAACCACTAGACCACCAGGGAGCAGGCACAGGTCGTCCACCACCACCCAATATAGAAACAAGAACTGGTCAGCAGGCTACTCAGGATCCCATTTCCTATTACAGGAAAATTAAAGCAGACATGCAAGGACACACCATTTTCAGGCACAGCATGAAGAAAGAAATTGACTGCACCTCAAATGCACTCACAACTCTTCACACTTTACAGCTCTCCACGACCTAGCACACCCTCATAAGACATCCCATCCTTCAGCAGTAATAGCACTTACACACTTAACTAGCAGGAAAATTCAGAAGTACAATTAAAGGGACGATCAGTGCTTCTTCTCAGAGCCCCGATAGGAGGGCAGCTCTTAGCTTTCCCAGGTCAACGCAGGCATCTCCAGCTCTACATGAGCAGGCTTTTACTTAAGGTGCTGGGACCTGCACTCCTCTTTTACAATGCTGTGTATAGAACTACGAGTCCCACAATGCAGTGTAACACATGACCTGCTGTCGATAGTCATGGAAGAACCTCGGAACTAGAAAAGCTCTGATGAGATTAGTGGGTGGGCACGTCCGGGTCACTGCTTGTTTTCCTTTCTCAGTGTGTCTGTAAATTATACAACTTTACACTTTATCTAAAGATAAAAGGTTTCACCTTCCTATAAAACAATTCCTCCTTCAGAGTGTGCCCCAACATTTCATTTACTTAGTGTGAGAAAACAAAATAGCTTAAATGCATTTTTTTTATCATGCAGTACTTTCCTTTTTATCTCATGAAAAATCCTAGATTCCACCTTTCCTTTTTCAAGGAAGTAGGCAGGAAGTTTAAATGAAAAGGGAGAAATGGTTGTGAAAAAGAGTCTTAGGTCCAAATTGTGGGTGCTAGATTTTGAAAGGTACTTGATGGCATGAATAAATGTTTCGATTTGGAGGAGGTGTGTGGATGAAAGAAAAATGGGCGTACTCTGTAGTATGAGTGTGAGATTGTAAACGGTATTTGAAGTAAATATTGATTGCTGGTGCTCTGAAAATGTAGGTTTAACCCTTTAAAAGAAGAGGCAGTTTCCCAGTTGGGGAATTGAACCCCAGTCTCCCAGGTCCCAGGCAGGGACACTCTCCACTATACTAAGTAGGAAGAGATATTTTTGTGTGTGCTGAGCAGCTCCTTCTTCTGTCAAACCCGCCCTCTCTGTGCCAAGCGTCTGAGTTTTTCCATTTCTCACTTCCTTCCCACCCACACGGGGGGCAGAGCTGGCTAAAGGATGCTGCAACTGTTGCACTCGCACTGCTCGCTCACATGCACGGGGGCACCCACCTCAGGGGGGGGGGGCGCTCTGCTTAGTCTCAACTTAACATTTAATACAACCTGCTGCAGAGTTCCTTCCCTTTACAGATTTCAGGCAACAATCAAAATGGCAACACAACTCTTCTCATTAATCTTCCTGCCAGAGAGAGCCCAGATTTTTGCCTGCTAGCAGCAGGGCCGGCTGTAGCCCTGGTGGCTGGAAGACAGTCTTTTTTGGCACCCCCCAACCCCCTTCACTCCATCACCACCTACTCGGATTCACTCACTGCCACCTGCCAAATGTGCCCCTCATCTATCCATAGCCCCTCTCACATAGATTAGATTTGTTTTAAAGAGCTGGATAGCTGCTTGACTATCCAGACAGCTCTCCACATTAGATATGGTTCTGTTCTTTGCGTCAGGCACATGAACCCTCTACGCTATTTTATATCTAGTCAAAGCTGCCTCTGGACAAAACCACCAACTCTCTCCCTAGCAGGAACGGTAATCACAAGAGGTATCTTGGCATTTTATTTGCTTTCTGTAGTTTGGACACACAAGGAACTTTCCAGCATGAGCTTTTAAATCGCAAGTTTCGTAAGTTATTGCTAAACACAGCGCCCCCCGAGGTCAGCAACTCCAATCCTGGTCAGCACCCGGTGCGGCCGCACTGCTCGCACCTCCCTAAACCCGGCCCTGAGTGGCAGTTTTGCATCGCCATGAAATTGTCATGCCGTTGAGGTCAGTGTGATGTGGCCAAGGCTATCCTATTTGAGGACTCCGGGAGAGACAGCTGCTCCCTTAATGAAGGAGTGGCCTTCTGACTGAAGTCACCTGAGGCAGGGGCCCACTGTCAGAGGCCTTATGGGGCAGGGACCCGCTGCAACTCCTGGCTTGCCCCATGCAACCCCTGGAGAACCCTAAATGACATCCATGTAAGTGCCTACTGTCGAGGTCAGCAAGGTCAGTGTGTGGCTCGGCCCAGGCTATCCTATCTGAGGTCTCCTGAAGGGACAGCTGCCACCTTAAAGAAGGAGTGGCGTTCTGACTGGCGCCAACTGAGGTAGGGGCCCGCTGTCAGAGGCCATATGGGGGAGGGGCCCTCTGCGACATCTGGCTTGCCCCTTGCGACCCCTGGTGACCCCTAGGTGACATCCATGCGAGCGCTTGCCGTCAAGGTCAGCGTGTGGCACGGCCAAGGCTATCCTCCCCTGAGGCTCTTGAAGGGACAGCTGGCGCCTGAAGTAAGGAGTGGCCTTCTGACCGAAGTCACCTGAGGCAGGTGCCCGCCGTCAGAGGCCTTATGGGGCAGGGGCTAAAGGGACATTTTAAGTCCAGCCAGAAGGCAGAAGGTTTGGTCTGTGCTGTCCTGGGGCAGGACTTCCTCCTTAGTAGGGCTGCCACCTGGCTGTGTTTTTTGAACCACCTCGTCTGTACGTTTAATTCCAGGCTGGTAAAAATATTGAGAAAAGCTGTGAAATTCAGGTTCTAAGAAAGGAGGCAACCCCAATCTTATACACACTGCGCTGACACTTACAAAGGGTATTCCTGGTGCAGCAGGGAAATGTGCCCCCTGGAGACATCTTGCAGTCACTATGTGGACAAGCAAGAGCTCTGGAGCTCTGGAGCTCTCAGCTGATCACAGCAAGATGGAGTGCTTTCAGATGTTATTTGGAGTGAAAAAAAGAGCTGTGAGAAAGCTGTGTGATATTGTGAGAAAAGTCAATTAAAGAAGAACTAGTGGTAATGAAGCATTTGTAATTGAAAGGTTTCCTAATGTGTTTGAATCCATGAAAAGTGTAAAATGAAAGGTTTCCTATAAGAAATGTAAGTGTAGAAGTAAAAAGTGTAAGGAACTTCGTGTTCCCTGACCGGGAATCGAACCCGGGCCGCGGCGGTGAGAGCGCTGAATCCTAACCACTAGACCACCAGGGAGCAGGGACAGGTCGTCCACCACCACCCAATATAGAAACAAGAACTGGTCAGCAGGCTACTCAGGATCCCATTTCCTATTACAGGAAAATTAAAGCAGACATGCAAGGACACACCATTTTCAGGCACAGCATGAAGAAAGAAATTGACTGCACCTCAAATGCACTCACAACTCTTCACACTTTACAGCTCTCCAAGACCTAGCACACCCTCATAAGACATCCCATCCTTCAGCAGTAATAGCACTTACACACTTAACTAGCAGGAAAATTCAGAAGTACAATTAAAGGGACGATCAGTGCTTCTTCTCTGAGCCCCGATAGGAGGGCAGCTCTTAGCTTTCCCAGGTCAACGCAGGCATCTCCAGCTCTACATGTGCAGGCTTTTACTTAAGGTGCTGGGACCTGCACTCCTCTTTTACAATGCTGTGTATAGAACTACGAGTCCCACAATGCAGTGTAACACATGACCTGCTGTCGATAGTCATGGAAGAACCTCGGAACTAGAAAAGCTCTGATGAGATTAGAGGGTGGGCACGTCCGGGTCACTGCTTGTTTTCCTTTCTCAGTGTGTCTGTAAATTATACAACTTTACACTTTATCTAAAGATAAAAGGTTTCACCTTCCTATAAAACAATTCCTCCTTCAGAGTGTGCCCCAACATTTCATTTACTTAGTGTGAGAAAACAAAATAGCTTAAATGCATTTTTTTTATCATGCAGTACTTTCCTTTTTATCTCATGAAAAATCCTTGATTCCACCTTTCCTTTTTCAAGGAAGTAGGCAGGAAGTTTAAATGAAAAGGGAGAAATGGTTGTGAAAAAGAGTCTTAGGTCCAAATTGTGGGTGCTAGATTTTGAAAGGTACTTGATGGCATGAATAAATGTTTCGATTTGGAGGAGGTGTGTGGATGAAAGAAAAATGGGCGTACTCTGTAGTATGAGTGTGAGATTGTAAACGGTATTTGAAGTAAATATTGATTGCTGGTGCTCTGAAAATGTAGGTTTAAGCCTTTAAAAGAAGAGGCAGTTTCCCAGTTGAGGAATTGAACCCCAGTCTCCCAGGTCCCAGGCAGGGACACTCTCCACTATACTAAGTAGGAAGAGATATTTTTGTGCGTGCTGAGCAGCTCCTTCTTCTGTCCAACCCGCCCTCTCTGTGCCAAGCGTCTGAGTTTTTCCATTTCTCACTTCCTTCCCACCCACACGGGGGGGCAGAGCTGGCTTAAGGATACTGCAACTGTTGCACTCTCACTGCTCGCTCACATGCACGGGGGCACCCACCTCAGGGGGGGGGGGCGCTCTGCTTAGTCTCAACTTAACATTTAATACAACCTGCTGCAGAGTTCCTTCCCTTTACAGATTTCAGGCAACAATCAAAATGGCAACACAACTCTTCTCATTAATCTTCCTGCCAGAGAGAGCTCAGATTTTTGCCTGCTAGCAGCAGGGCCGGCTGTAGCCCTGGTGGCTGGAAGACAGTCTTTTTTGGCACCCCCCAACCCCCTTCACTCCATCACCACCTACTCGGATTCACTCACTGCCACCCGCCAAATGTGCCCCTCATCTATCCATAGCCCCTCTCACATAGATTAGATTTGTTTTAAAGAGCTGGATAGCTGCTTGACTATCCAGACAGCTGTCCACATTAGATATGGTTCTGTTCTTTGCGTCAGGCACATGAACCCTCTACGCTATTTTATATCTAGTCAAAGCTGCCTCTGGACAAAACCACCAACTCTCTCCCTAGCAGGAACGGTAATCACAAGAGGTATCTTGGCATTTTATTTGCTTTCTGTAGTTTGGACACACAAGGAACTTTCCAGCATGAGCTTTTAAATCGCAAGTTTCGTAAGTTATTGCTAAACACAGCGCCCCCCGAGGTCAGCAACTCCAATCCTGGTCAGCACCCGGTGCGGCCGCACTGCTCGCACCTCCCTAAACCCGGCCCTGAGTGGCAGTTTTGCATCGCCATGAAATTGTCATGCCGTTGAGGTCAGTGTGTGACGTGGCCAAGGCTATCCTATTTGAGGACTCCGGGAGAGACAGCTGCTCCCTTAATGAAGGAGTGGCCTTCTGACTGAAGTCACCTGAGGCAGGGGCCCACTGTCAGAGGCCTTATGGGGCAGGGACCCGCTGCAACTCCTGGCTTGCCCCATGCAACCCCTGGAGAACCCTAAATGACATCCATGTAAGTGCCTACTGTCGAGGTCAGCAAGGTCAGTGTGTGGCTCGGCCCAGGCTATCCTATCTGAGGTCTCCTGAAGGGACAGCTGCCACCTTAAAGAAGGAGTGGCGTTCTGACTGGCGCCAACAGAGGTAGGGGCCCGCTGTCAGAGGCCATATGGGGGAGGGGCCCGCTGCGACATCTGGCTTGCCCCTTGCGACCCCTGGTGACCCCTAGGTGACATCCATGCGAGCGCTTGCCGTGAAGGTTAGCGTGTGGCGCGGCCGAGGCTATCCTCCCCTGAGGCTCCTGAAGGGACAGCTGGCGCCTGAAGTAAGGAGTGGCCTTCTGACCGAAGTCACCTAAGGCAGGTGCCCGCCGTCAGAGGCCTTATGGGGCAGGGGCTAAAGGGACATTTTAAGTCCAGCCAGAAGGCAGAAGGTTTGGTCTGTGCTGTCCTGGGGCTGGACTTCCTCCTTAGTAGGGCTGCCACCTGGCTGTGTTTTTTGAACTACCTCGTCTGTACGTTTAATTCCAGGCTGGTAAAAATATTGAGAAAAGCTGTGAAATTCAGGTTCTAAGAAAGGAGGCAACCCCAATCTTATACACACTGCGCTGACACTTACAAAGGGTATTCCTGGTGCAGCAGGGAAATGTGCCCCCTGGAGACATCTCGCAGTCACTATGTGGACAAGCAAGAGCTCTGGAGCTCTGGAGCTCCCAGCTGATCACAGCAAGATGGAGTGCTTTCAGATGTTATTTGGAGTGAAAAAAAGAGCTGTGAGAAAGCTGTGTGATATTGTGAGAAAAGTCAATTAAAGAAGAACTAGTGGTAATGAAGCATTTGTAATTGAAAGGTTTCCTAATGTGTTTGAATCCATGAAAAGTGTAAAATGAAAGGTTTCCTATAAGAAATGTAAGTGTAGAAGTAAAAAGTGTAAGGAACTTCGCGTTCCCTGACCGGGAATCGAACCCGGGCCGCGGCAGTGAGAGCGCCGAATCCTAACCACTAGACCACCAGGGAGCAGGCACAGGTCGTCCACCACCACCCAATATAGAAACAAGAACTGGTCAGCAGGCTACTCAGGATCCCATTTCCTATTACAGGAAAATTAAAGCAGACATGCAAGGACACACCATTTTCAGGCACAGCATGAAGAAAGAAATTGACTGCACCTCAAATGCACTCACAACTCTTCACACTTTACAGCTCTCCAAGACCTAGCACACCCTCATAAGACATCCCATCCTTCAGCAGTAATAGCACTTACACACTTAACTAGCAGGAAAATTCAGAAGTACAATTAAAGGGACGATCAGTGCTTCTTCTCAGAGCCCCGATAGGAGGGCAGCTCTTAGCTTTCCCAGGTCAACGCAGGCATCTCCAGCTCTACATGTGCAGGCTTTTACTTAAGGTGCTGGGACCTGCACTCCTCTTTTACAATGCTGTGTATAGAACTACGAGTCCCACAATGCAGTGTAACACATGACCTGCTGTCGATAGTCATGGAAGAACCTCGGAACTAGAAAAGCTCTGATGAGATTAGTGGGTGGGCACGTCCGGGTCACTGCTTGTTTTCCTTTCTCAGTGTGTCTGTAAATTATACAACTTTACACTTTATCTAAAGATAAAAGGTTTCACCTTCCTATAAAACAATTCCTCCTTCAGAGTGTGCCCCAACATTTCATTTACTTAGTGTGAGAAAACAAAATAGCTTAAATGCATTTTTTTTATCATGCAGTACTTTCCTTTTTATCTCATGAAAAATCCTTGATTCCACCTTTCCTTTTTCAAGGAAGTAGGCAGGAAGTTTAAATGAAAAGGGAGAAATGGTTGTGAAAAAGAGTCTTAGGTCCAAATTGTGGGTGCTAGATTTTGAAAGGTACTTGATGGCATGAATAAATGTTTCGATTTGGAGGAGGTGTGTGGATGAAAGAAAAATGGGCGTACTCTGTAGTATGAGTGTGAGATTGTAAACGGTATTTGAAGTAAATATTGATTGCTGGTGCTCTGAAAATGTAGGTTTAAGCCTTTAAAAGAAGAGGCAGTTTCCCAGTTGGGGAATTGAACCCCAGTCTCCCAGGTTCCAGACAGGGACACTCTCCACTATACTAAGTAGGACGAGATATTTTTGTGTGTGCTGAGCAGCTCCTTCTTCTGTCCAACCCGCCCTCTCTGTGCCAAGCGTCTGAGTTTTTCCATTTCTCACTTCCTTCCCACCCACACGGGGGGGCAGAGCTGGCTTAAGGATGCTGCAACTGTTGCACTGGCACTGCTCGCTCACATGCACGGGGGCACCCACCTCAGGGGGGGGGGGGCGCTCTGCTTAGTCTCAACTTAACATTTAATACAACCTGCTGCAGAGTTCCTTCCCTTTACAGATTTCAGGCAACAATCAAAATGGCAACACAACTCTTCTCATTAATCTTCCTGCCAGAGAGAGCCCAGATTTTTGCCTGCTAGCAGCAGGGCCGGCTGTAGCCCTGGTGGCTGGAAGACAGTCTTTTTTGGCACCCCCCAACCCCCTTCACTCCATCACCACCTACTCGGATTCACTCACTGCCACCTGCCAAATGTGCCCCTCATCTATCCATAGCCCCTCTCACATAGATTAGATTTGTTTTAAAGAGCTGGATAGCTGCTTGACTATCCAGACAGCTCTCCACATTAGATATGGTTCTGTTCTTTGCGTCAGGCACATGAACCCTCTACGCTATTTTATATCTAGTCAAAGCTGCCTCTGGACAAAACCACCAACTCTCTCCCTAGCAGGAACGGTAATCACAAGAGGTATCTTGGCATTTTATTTGCTTTCTGTAGTTTGGACACACAAGGAACTTTCCAGCATGAGCTTTTAAATCGCAAGTTTCGTAAGTTATTGCTAAACACAGCGCCCCCCGAGGTCAGCAACTCCAATCCTGGTCAGCACCCGGTGCGGCCGCACTGCTCGCACCTCCCTAAACCCGGCCCTGAGTGGCAGTTTTGCATCGCCATGAAATTGTCATGCCGTTGAGGTCAGTGTGTGACGTGGCCAAGGCTATCCTATTTGAGGACTCCGGGAGAGACAGCTGCTCCCTTAATGAAGGAGTGGCCTTCTGACTGAAGTCACCTGAGGCAGGGGCCCACTGTCAGAGGCCTTATGGGGCAGGGACCCGCTGCAACTCCTGGCTTGCCCCATGCAACCCCTGGAGAACCCTAAATGACATCCATGTAAGTGCCTACTGTCGAGGTCAGCAAGGTCAGTGTGTGGCTCGGCCCAGGCTATCCTATCTGAGGTCTCCTGAAGGGACAGCTGCCACCTTAAAGAAGGAGTGGCGTTCTGACTGGCGCCAACTGAGGTAGGGGCCCGCTGTCAGAGGCCATATGGGGGAGGGGCCCGCTGCGACATCTGGCTTGCCCCTTGCGACCCCTGGTGACCCCTAGGTGACATCCATGCGAGCGCTTGCCGTGAAGGTTAGCGTGTGGCGCGGCCAAGGCTATCCTCCCCTGAGGCTCCTGAAGGGACAGCTGGCGCCTGAAGTAAGGAGTGGCCTTCTGACCGAAGTCACCTAAGGCAGGTGCCCGCCGTCAGAGGCCTTATGGGGCAGGGGCTAAAGGGACATTTTAAGTCCAGCCAGAAGGCAGAAGGTTTGGTCTGTGCTGTCCTGGGGCAGGACTTCCTCCTTAGTAGGGCTGCCACCTGGCTGTGTTTTTTGAACTACCTCGTCTGTACGTTTAATTCCAGGCTGGTAAAAATATTGAGAAAAGCTGTGAAATTCAGGTTCTCAGAAAGGAGGCAACCCCAATCTTATACACACTGCGCTGACACTTACAAAGGGTATTCCTGGTGCAGCAGGGAAATGTGCCCCCTGGAGACATCTTGCAGTCACTATGTGGACAAGCAAGAGCTCTGGAGCTCTGGAGCTCTCAGCTGATCACAGCAAGATGGAGTGCTTTCAGATGTTATTTGGAGTGAAAAAAAGAGCTGTGAGAAAGCTGTGTGATATTGTGAGAAAAGTCAATTAAAGAAGAACTAGTGGTAATGAAGCATTTGTAATTGAAAGGTTTCCTAATGTGTTTGAATCCATGAAAAGTGTAAAATGAAAGGTTTCCTATAAGAAATGTAAGTGTAGAAGTAAAAAGTGTAAGGAACTTCGCGTTCCCTGACCGGGAATCGAACCCGGGCCGCGGCGGTGAGAGCGCTGAATCCTAACCACTAGACCACCAGGGAGCAGGGACAGGTCGTCCACCACCACCCAATATAGAAACAAGAACTGGTCAGCAGGCTACTCAGGATCCCATTTCCTATTACAGGAAAATTAAAGCAGACATGCAAGGACACACCATTTTCAGGCACAGCATGAAGAAAGAAATTGACTGCACCTCAAATGCACTCACAACTCTTCACACTTTACAGCTCTCCAAGACCTAGCACACCCTCATAAGACATCCCATCCTTCAGCAGTAATAGCACTTACACACTTAACTAGCAGGAAAATTCAGAAGTACAATTAAAGGGACGATCAGTGCTTCTTCTCAGAGCCCCGATAGGAGGGCAGCTCTTAGCTTTCCCAGGTCAACGCAGGCATCTCCAGCTCTACATGTGCAGGCTTTTACTTAAGGTGCTGGGACCTGCACTCCTCTTTTACAATGCTGTGTATAGAACTACGAGTCCCACAATGCAGTGTAACACATGACCTGCTGTCGATAGTCATGGAAGAACCTCGGAACTAGAAAAGCTCTGATGAGATTAGTGGGTGGGCACGTCCGGGTCACTGCTTGTTTTCCTTTCTCAGTGTGTCTGTAAATTATACAACTTTACACTTTATCTAAAGATAAAAGGTTTCACCTTCCTATAAAACAATTCCTCCTTCAGAGTGTGCCCCAACATTTCATTTACTTAGTGTGAGAAAACAAAATAGCTTAAATGCATTTTTTTTATCATGCAGTACTTTCCTTTTTATCTCATGAAAAATCCTTGATTCCACCTTTCCTTTTTCAAGGAAGTAGGCAGGAAGTTTAAATGAAAAGGGAGAAATGGTTGTGAAAAAGAGTCTTAGGTCCAAATTGTGGGTGCTAGATTTTGAAAGGTACTTGATGGCATGAATAAATGTTTCGATTTGGAGGAGGTGTGTGGATGAAAGAAAAATGGGCGTACTCTGTAGTATGAGTGTGAGATTGTAAACGGTATTTGAAGTAAATATTGATTGATGGTGCTCTGAAAATGTAGGTTTAACCCTTTAAAAGAAGAGGCAGTTTCCCAGTTGGGGAATTGAACCCCAGTCTCCCAGGTCCCAGGCAGGGACACTCTCCACTATACTAAGTAGGAAGAGATATTTTTGTGTGTGCTGAGCAGCTCCTTCTTCTGTCAAACCCGCCCTCTCTGTGCCAAGCGTCTGAGTTTTTCCATTTCTCACTTCCTTCCCACCCACACGGGGGGCAGAGCTGGCTAAAGGATGCTGCAACTGTTGCACTCGCACTGCTCGCTCACATGCACGGGGGCACCCACCTCAGGGGGGGGGGGCGCTCTGCTTAGTCTCAACTTAACATTTAATACAACCTGCTGCAGAGTTCCTTCCCTTTACAGATTTCAGGCAACAATCAAAATGGCAACACAACTCTTCTCATTAATCTTCCTGCCAGAGAGAGCCCAGATTTTTGCCTGCTAGCAGCAGGGCCGGCTGTAGCCCTGGTGGCTGGAAGACAGTCTTTTTTGGCACCCCCCAACCCCCTTCACTCCATCACCACCTACTCGGATTCACTCACTGCCACCTGCCAAATGTGCCCCTCATCTATCCATAGCCCCTCTCACATAGATTAGATTTGTTTTAAAGAGCTGGATAGCTGCTTGACTATCCAGACAGCTCTCCACATTAGATATGGTTCTGTTCTTTGCGTCAGGCACATGAACCCTCTACGCTATTTTATATCTAGTCAAAGCTGCCTCTGGACAAAACCACCAACTCTCTCCCTAGCAGGAACGGTAATCACAAGAGGTATCTTGGCATTTTATTTGCTTTCTGTAGTTTGGACACACAAGGAACTTTCCAGCATGAGCTTTTAAATCGCAAGTTTCGTAAGTTATTGCTAAACACAGCGCCCCCCGAGGTCAGCAACTCCAATCCTGGTCAGCACCCGGTGCGGCCGCACTGCTCGCACCTCCCTAAACCCGGCCCTGAGTGGCAGTTTTGCATCGCCATGAAATTGTCATGCCGTTGAGGTCAGTGTGATGTGGCCAAGGCTATCCTATTTGAGGACTCCGGGAGAGACAGCTGCTCCCTTAATGAAGGAGTGGCCTTCTGACTGAAGTCACCTGAGGCAGGGGCCCACTGTCAGAGGCCTTATGGGGCAGGGACCCGCTGCAACTCCTGGCTTGCCCCATGCAACCCCTGGAGAACCCTAAATGACATCCATGTAAGTGCCTACTGTCGAGGTCAGCAAGGTCAGTGTGTGGCTCGGCCCAGGCTATCCTATCTGAGGTCTCCTGAAGGGACAGCTGCCACCTTAAAGAAGGAGTGGCGTTCTGACTGGCGCCAACTGAGGTAGGGGCCCGCTGTCAGAGGCCATATGGGGGAGGGGCCCTCTGCGACATCTGGCTTGCCCCTTGCGACCCCTGGTGACCCCTAGGTGACATCCATGCGAGCGCTTGCCGTCAAGGTCAGCGTGTGGCACGGCCAAGGCTATCCTCCCCTGAGGCTCCTGAAGGGACAGCTGGCGCCTGAAGTAAGGAGTGGCCTTCTGACCGAAGTCACCTGAGGCAGGTGCCCGCCGTCAGAGGCCTTATGGGGCAGGGGCTAAAGGGACATTTTAAGTCCAGCCAGAAGGCAGAAGGTTTGGTCTGTGCTGTCCTGGGGCAGGACTTCCTCCTTAGTAGGGCTGCCACCTGGCTGTGTTTTTTGAACCACCTCGTCTGTACGTTTAATTCCAGGCTGGTAAAAATATTGAGAAAAGCTGTGAAATTCAGGTTCTAAGAAAGGAGGCAACCCCAATCTTATACACACTGCGCTGACACTTACAAAGGGTATTCCTGGTGCAGCAGGGAAATGTGCCCCCTGGAGACATCTTGCAGTCACTATGTGGACAAGCAAGAGCTCTGGAGCTCTGGAGCTCTCAGCTGATCACAGCAAGATGGAGTGCTTTCAGATGTTATTTGGAGTGAAAAAAAGAGCTGTGAGAAAGCTGTGTGATATTGTGAGAAAAGTCAATTAAAGAAGAACTAGTGGTAATGAAGCATTTGTAATTGAAAGGTTTCCTAATGTGTTTGAATCCATGAAAAGTGTAAAATGAAAGGTTTCCTATAAGAAATGTAAGTGTAGAAGTAAAAAGTGTAAGGAACTTCGTGTTCCCTGACCGGGAATCGAACCCGGGCCGCGGCGGTGAGAGCGCTGAATCCTAACCACTAGACCACCAGGGAGCAGGGACAGGTCGTCCACCACCATCCAATATAGAAACAAGAACTGGTCAGCAGGCTACTCAGGATCCCATTTCCTATTACAGGAAAATTAAAGCAGACATGCAAGGACACACCATTTTCAGGCACAGCATGAAGAAAGAAATTGACTGCACCTCAAATGCACTCACAACTCTTCACACTTTACAGCTCTCCAAGACCTAGCACACCCTCATAAGACATCCCATCCTTCAGCAGTAATAGCACTTACACACTTAACTAGCAGGAAAATTCAGAAGTACAATTAAAGGGACGATCAGTGCTTCTTCTCTGAGCCCCGATAGGAGGGCAGCTCTTAGCTTTCCCAGGTCAACGCAGGCATCTCCAGCTCTACATGTGCAGGCTTTTACTTAAGGTGCTGGGACCTGCACTCCTCTTTTACAATGCTGTGTATAGAACTACGAGTCCCACAATGCAGTGTAACACATGACCTGCTGTCGATAGTCATGGAAGAACCTCGGAACTAGAAAAGCTCTGATGAGATTAGAGGGTGGGCACGTCCGGGTCACTGCTTGTTTTCCTTTCTCAGTGTGTCTGTAAATTATACAACTTTACACTTTATCTAAAGATAAAAGGTTTCACCTTCCTATAAAACAATTCCTCCTTCAGAGTGTGCCCCAACATTTCATTTACTTAGTGTGAGAAAACAAAATAGCTTAAATGCATTTTTTTTATCATGCAGTACTTTCCTTTTTATCTCATGAAAAATCCTTGATTCCACCTTTCCTTTTTCAAGGAAGTAGGCAGGAAGTTTAAATGAAAAGGGAGAAATGGTTGTGAAAAAGAGTCTTAGGTCCAAATTGTGGGTGCTAGATTTTGAAAGGTACTTGATGGCATGAATAAATGTTTCGATTTGGAGGAGGTGTGTGGATGAAAGAAAAATGGGCGTACTCTGTAGTATGAGTGTGAGATTGTAAACGGTATTTGAAGTAAATATTGATTGCTGGTGCTCTGAAAATGTAGGTTTAAGCCTTTAAAAGAAGAGGCAGTTTCCCAGTTGAGGAATTGAACCCCAGTCTCCCAGGTCCCAGGCAGGGACACTCTCCACTATACTAAGTAGGAAGAGATATTTTTGTGTGTGCTGAGCAGCTCCTTCTTCTGTCCAACCCGCCCTCTCTGTGCCAAGCGTCTGAGTTTTTCCATTTCTCACTTCCTTCCCACCCACACGGGGGGGCAGAGCTGGCTTAAGGATGCTGCAACTGTTGCACTCGCACTGCTCGCTCACATGCACGGGGGCACCCACCTCAGGGGGGGGGGGGGGGCGCTCTGCTTAGTCTCAACTTAACATTTAATACAACCTGCTGCAGAGTTCCTTCCCTTTACAGATTTCAGGCAACAATCAAAATGGCAACACAACTCTTCTCATTAATCTTCCTGCCAGAGAGAGCTCAGATTTTTGCCTGCTAGCAGCAGGGCCGGCTGTAGCCCTGGTGGCTGGAAGACAGTCTTTTTTGGCACCCCCCAACCCCCTTCACTCCATCACCACCTACTCGGATTCACTCACTGCCACCCGCCAAATGTGCCCCTCATCTATCCATAGCCCCTCTCACATAGATTAGATTTGTTTTAAAGAGCTGGATAGCTGCTTGACTATCCAGACAGCTCTCCACATTAGATATGGTTCTGTTCTTTGCGTCAGGCACATGAACCCTCTACGCTATTTTATATCTAGTCAAAGCTGCCTCTGGACAAAACCACCAACTCTCTCCCTAGCAGGAACGGTAATCACAAGAGGTATCTTGGCATTTTATTTGCTTTCTGTAGTTTGGACACACAAGGAACTTTCCAGCATGAGCTTTTAAATCGCAAGTTTCGTAAGTTATTGCTAAACACAGCGCCCCCCGAGGTCAGCAACTCCAATCCTGGTCAGCACCCGGTGCGGCCGCACTGCTCGCACCTCCCTAAACCCGGCCCTGAGTGGCAGTTTTGCATCGCCATGAAATTGTCATGCCGTTGAGGTCAGTGTGTGACGTGGCCAAGGCTATCCTATTTGAGGACTCCGGGAGAGACAGCTGCTCCCTTAATGAAGGAGTGGCCTTCTGACTGAAGTCACCTGAGGCAGGGGCCCACTGTCAGAGGCCTTATGGGGCAGGGACCCGCTGCAACTCCTGGCTTGCCCCATGCAACCCCTGGAGAACCCTAAATGACATCCATGTAAGTGCCTACTGTCGAGGTCAGCAAGGTCAGTGTGTGGCTCGGCCCAGGCTATCCTATCTGAGGTCTCCTGAAGGGACAGCTGCCACCTTAAAGAAGGAGTGGCGTTCTGACTGGCGCCAACTGAGGAAGGGGCCCGCTGTCAGAGGCCATATGGGGGAGGGGCCCGCTGCGACATCTGGCTTGCCCCTTGCGACCCCTGGTGACCCCTAGGTGACATCCATGCGAGCGCTTGCCGTCAAGGTCAGCGTGTGGCCCGGCCAAGGCTATCCTCCCCTGAGGCTCCTGAAGGGACAGCTGGCGCCTGAAGTAAGGAGTGGCCTTCTGACCGAAGTCACCTGAGGCAGGTGCCCGCCGTCAGAGGCCTTATGGGGCAGGGGCTAAAGGGACATTTTAAGTCCAGCCAGAAGGCAGAAGGTTTGGTCTGTGCTGTCCTGGGGCAGGACTTCCTCCTTAGTAGGGCTGCCACCTGGCTGTGTTTTTTGAACTACCTCGTCTGTACGTTTAATTCCAGGCTGGTAAAAATATTGAGAAAAGCTGTGAAATTCAGGTTCTAAGAAAGGAGGCAACCCCAATCTTATACACACTGCGCTGACACTTACAAAGGGTATTCCTGGTGCAGCAGGGAAATGTGCCCCCTGGAGACATCTTGCAGTCACTATGTGGACAAGCAAGAGCTCTGGAGCTCTCAGCTGATCACAGCAAGATGGAGTGCTTTCAGATGTTATTTGGAGTGAAAAAAAGAGCTGTGAGAAAGCTGTGTGATATTGTGAGAAAAGTCAATTAAAGAAGAACTAGTGGTAATGAAGCATTTGTAATTGAAAGGTTTCCTAATGTGTTTGAATCCATGAAAAGTGTAAAATGAAAGGTTTCCTATAAGAAATGTAAGTGTAGAAGTAAAAAGTGTAAGGAACTTCGTGTTCCCTGACCGGGAATCGAACCCGGGCCGCGGCGGTGAGAGCGCTGAATCCTAACCACTAGACCACCAGGGAGCAGGGACAGGTCGTCCACCACCATCCAATATAGAAACAAGAACTGGTCAGCAGGCTACTCAGGATCCCATTTCCTATTACAGGAAAATTAAAGCAGACATGCAAGGACACACCATTTTCAGGCACAGCATGAAGAAAGAAATTGACTGCACCTCAAATGCACTCACAACTCTTCACACTTTACAGCTCTCCAAGACCTAGCACACCCTCATAAGACATCCCATCCTTCAGCAGTAATAGCACTTACACACTTAACTAGCAGGAAAATTCAGAAGTACAATTAAAGGGACGATCAGTGCTTCTTCTCTGAGCCCCGATAGGAGGGCAGCTCTTAGCTTTCCCAGGTCAACGCAGGCATCTCCAGCTCTACATGTGCAGGCTTTTACTTAAGGTGCTGGGACCTGCACTCCTCTTTTACAATGCTGTGTATAGAACTACGAGTCCCACAATGCAGTGTAACACATGACCTGCTGTCGATAGTCATGGAAGAACCTCGGAACTAGAAAAGCTCTGATGAGATTAGAGGGTGGGCACGTCCGGGTCACTGCTTGTTTTCCTTTCTCAGTGTGTCTGTAAATTATACAACTTTACACTTTATCTAAAGATAAAAGGTTTCACCTTCCTATAAAACAATTCCTCCTTCAGAGTGTGCCCCAACATTTCATTTACTTAGTGTGAGAAAACAAAATAGCTTAAATGCATTTTTTTTATCATGCAGTACTTTCCTTTTTATCTCATGAAAAATCCTTGATTCCACCTTTCCTTTTTCAAGGAAGTAGGCAGGAAGTTTAAATGAAAAGGGAGAAATGGTTGTGAAAAAGAGTCTTAGGTCCAAATTGTGGGTGCTAGATTTTGAAAGGTACTTGATGGCATGAATAAATGTTTCGATTTGGAGGAGGTGTGTGGATGAAAGAAAAATGGGCGTACTCTGTAGTATGAGTGTGAGATTGTAAACGGTATTTGAAGTAAATATTGATTGCTGGTGCTCTGAAAATGTAGGTTTAAGCCTTTAAAAGAAGAGGCAGTTTCCCAGTTGAGGAATTGAACCCCAGTCTCCCAGGTCCCAGGCAGGGACACTCTCCACTATACTAAGTAGGAAGAGATATTTTTGTGTGTGCTGAGCAGCTCCTTCTTCTGTCCAACCCGCCCTCTCTGTGCCAAGCGTCTGAGTTTTTCCATTTCTCACTTCCTTCCCACCCACACGGGGGGGCAGAGCTGGCTTAAGGATGCTGCAACTGTTGCACTCGCACTGCTCGCTCACATGCACGGGGGCACCCACCTCAGGGGGGGGGGGGGGCGCTCTGCTTAGTCTCAACTTAACATTTAATACAACCTGCTTCAGAGTTCCTTCCCTTTACAGATTTCAGGCAACAATCAAAATGGCAACACAACTCTTCTCATTAATCTTCCTGCCAGAGAGAGCTCAGATTTTTGCCTGCTAGCAGCAGGGCCGGCTGTAGCCCTGGTGGCTGGAAGACAGTCTTTTTTGGCACCCCCCAACCCCCTTCACTCCATCACCACCTACTCGGATTCACTCACTGCCACCCGCCAAATGTGCCCCTCATCTATCCATAGCCCCTCTCACATAGATTAGATTTGTTTTAAAGAGCTGGATAGCTGCTTGACTATCCAGACAGCTCTCCACATTAGATATGGTTCTGTTCTTTGCGTCAGGCACATGAACCCTCTACGCTATTTTATATCTAGTCAAAGCTGCCTCTGGACAAAACCACCAACTCTCTCCCTAGCAGGAACGGTAATCACAAGAGGTATCTTGGCATTTTATTTGCTTTCTGTAGTTTGGACACACAAGGAACTTTCCAGCATGAGCTTTTAAATCGCAAGTTTCGTAAGTTATTGCTAAACACAGCGCCCCCCGAGGTCAGCAACTCCAATCCTGGTCAGCACCCGGTGCGGCCGCACTGCTCGCACCTCCCTAAACCCGGCCCTGAGTGGCAGTTTTGCATCGCCATGAAATTGTCATGCCGTTGAGGTCAGTGTGTGACGTGGCCAAGGCTATCCTATTTGAGGACTCCGGGAGAGACAGCTGCTCCCTTAATGAAGGAGTGGCCTTCTGACTGAAGTCACCTGAGGCAGGGGCCCACTGTCAGAGGCCTTATGGGGCAGGGACCCGCTGCAACTCCTGGCTTGCCCCATGCAACCCCTGGAGAACCCTAAATGACATCCATGTAAGTGCCTACTGTCGAGGTCAGCAAGGTCAGTGTGTGGCTCGGCCCAGGCTATCCTATCTGAGGTCTCCTGAAGGGACAGCTGCCACCTTAAAGAAGGAGTGGCGTTCTGACTGGCGCCAACTGAGGAAGGGGCCCGCTGTCAGAGGCCATATGGGGGAGGGGCCCGCTGCGACATCTGGCTTGCCCCTTGCGACCCCTGGTGACCCCTAGGTGACATCCATGCGAGCGCTTGCCGTCAAGGTCAGCGTGTGGCCCGGCCAAGGCTATCCTCCCCTGAGGCTCCTGAAGGGACAGCTGGCGCCTGAAGTAAGGAGTGGCCTTCTGACCGAAGTCACCTGAGGCAGGTGCCCGCCGTCAGAGGCCTTATGGGGCAGGGGCTAAAGGGACATTTTAAGTCCAGCCAGAAGGCAGAAGGTTTGGTCTGTGCTGTCCTGGGGCAGGACTTCCTCCTTAGTAGGGCTGCCACCTGGCTGTGTTTTTTGAACTACCTCGTCTGTACGTTTAATTCCAGGCTGGTAAAAATATTGAGAAAAGCTGTGAAATTCAGGTTCTAAGAAAGGAGGCAACCCCAATCTTATACACACTGCGCTGACACTTACAAAGGGTATTCCTGGTGCAGCAGGGAAATGTGCCCCCTGGAGACATCTTGCAGTCACTATGTGGACAAGCAAGAGCTCTGGAGCTCTCAGCTGATCACAGCAAGATGGAGTGCTTTCAGATGTTATTTGGAGTGAAAAAAAGAGCTGTGAGAAAGCTGTGTGATATTGTGAGAAAAGTCAATTAAAGAAGAACTAGTGGTAATGAAGCATTTGTAATTGAAAGGTTTCCTAATGTGTTTGAATCCATGAAAAGTGTAAAATGAAAGGTTTCCTATAAGAAATGTAAGTGTAGAAGTAAAAAGTGTAAGGAACTTCGTGTTCCCTGACCGGGAATCGAACCCGGGCCGCGGCGGTGAGAGCGCTGAATCCTAACCACTAGACCACCAGGGAGCAGGGACAGGCTGTCCACCACCACCCAATATAGAAACAAGAACTGGTCAGCAGGCTACTCAGGATCCCATTTCCTATTACAGGAAAATTAAAGCAGACATGCAAGGACACACCATTTTCAGGCACAGCATGAAGAAAGAAATTGACTGCACCTCAAATGCACTCACAACTCTTCACACTTTACAGCTCTCCAAGACCTAGCACACCCTCATAAGACATCCCATCCTTCAGCAGTAATAGCACTTACACACTTAACTAGCAGGAAAATTCAGAAGTACAATTAAAGGGACGATCAGTGCTTCTTCTCTGAGCCCCGATAGGAGGGCAGCTCTTAGCTTTCCCAGGTCAACGCAGGCATCTCCAGCTCTACATGTGCAGGCTTTTACTTAAGGTGCTGGGACCTGCACTCCTCTTTTACAATGCTGTGTATAGAACTACGAGTCCCACAATGCAGTGTAACACATGACCTGCTGTCGATAGTCATGGAAGAACCTCGGAACTAGAAAAGCTCTGATGAGATTAGAGGGTGGGCACGTCCGGGTCACTGCTTGTTTTCCTTTCTCAGTGTGTCTGTAAATTATACAACTTTACACTTTATCTAAAGATAAAAGGTTTCACCTTCCTATAAAACAATTCCTCCTTCAGAGTGTGCCCCAACATTTCATTTACTTAGTGTGAGAAAACAAAATAGCTTAAATGCATTTTTTTTATCATGCAGTACTTTCCTTTTTATCTCATGAAAAATCCTTGATTCCACCTTTCCTTTTTCAAGGAAGTAGGCAGGAAGTTTAAATGAAAAGGGAGAAATGGTTGTGAAAAAGAGTCTTAGGTCCAAATTGTGGGTGCTAGATTTTGAAAGGTACTTGATGGCATGAATAAATGTTTCGATTTGGAGGAGGTGTGTGGATGAAAGAAAAATGGGCGTACTCTGTAGTATGAGTGTGAGATTGTAAACGGTATTTGAAGTAAATATTGATTGCTGGTGCTCTGAAAATGTAGGTTTAAGCCTTTAAAAGAAGAGGCAGTTTCCCAGTTGAGGAATTGAACCCCAGTCTCCCAGGTCCCAGGCAGGGACACTCTCCACTATACTAAGTAGGAAGAGATATTTTTGTGCGTGCTGAGCAGCTCCTTCTTCTGTCCAACCCGCCCTCTCTGTGCCAAGCGTCTGAGTTTTTCCATTTCTCACTTCCTTCCCACCCACACGGGGGGGCAGAGCTGGCTTAAGGATACTGCAACTGTTGCACTCTCACTGCTCGCTCACATGCACGGGGGCACCCACCTCAGGGGGGGGGGGCGCTCTGCTTAGTCTCAACTTAACATTTAATACAACCTGCTGCAGAGTTCCTTCCCTTTACAGATTTCAGGCAACAATCAAAATGGCAACACAACTCTTCTCATTAATCTTCCTGCCAGAGAGAGCTCAGATTTTTGCCTGCTAGCAGCAGGGCCGGCTGTAGCCCTGGTGGCTGGAAGACAGTCTTTTTTGGCACCCCCCAACCCCCTTCACTCCATCACCACCTACTCGGATTCACTCACTGCCACCCGCCAAATGTGCCCCTCATCTATCCATAGCCCCTCTCACATAGATTAGATTTGTTTTAAAGAGCTGGATAGCTGCTTGACTATCCAGACAGCTGTCCACATTAGATATGGTTCTGTTCTTTGCGTCAGGCACATGAACCCTCTACGCTATTTTATATCTAGTCAAAGCTGCCTCTGGACAAAACCACCAACTCTCTCCCTAGCAGGAACGGTAATCACAAGAGGTATCTTGGCATTTTATTTGCTTTCTGTAGTTTGGACACACAAGGAACTTTCCAGCATGAGCTTTTAAATCGCAAGTTTCGTAAGTTATTGCTAAACACAGCGCCCCCCGAGGTCAGCAACTCCAATCCTGGTCAGCACCCGGTGCGGCCGCACTGCTCGCACCTCCCTAAACCCGGCCCTGAGTGGCAGTTTTGCATCGCCATGAAATTGTCATGCCGTTGAGGTCAGTGTGTGACGTGGCCAAGGCTATCCTATTTGAGGACTCCGGGAGAGACAGCTGCTCCCTTAATGAAGGAGTGGCCTTCTGACTGAAGTCACCTGAGGCAGGGGCCCACTGTCAGAGGCCTTATGGGGCAGGGACCCGCTGCAACTCCTGGCTTGCCCCATGCAACCCCTGGAGAACCCTAAATGACATCCATGTAAGTGCCTACTGTCGAGGTCAGCAAGGTCAGTGTGTGGCTCGGCCCAGGCTATCCTATCTGAGGTCTCCTGAAGGGACAGCTGCCACCTTAAAGAAGGAGTGGCGTTCTGACTGGCGCCAACAGAGGTAGGGGCCCGCTGTCAGAGGCCATATGGGGGAGGGGCCCGCTGCGACATCTGGCTTGCCCCTTGCGACCCCTGGTGACCCCTAGGTGACATCCATGCGAGCGCTTGCCGTGAAGGTTAGCGTGTGGCGCGGCCAAGGCTATCCTCCCCTGAGGCTCCTGAAGGGACAGCTGGCGCCTGAAGTAAGGAGTGGCCTTCTGACCGAAGTCACCTAAGGCAGGTGCCCGCCGTCAGAGGCCTTATGGGGCAGGGGCTAAAGGGACATTTTAAGTCCAGCCAGAAGGCAGAAGGTTTGGTCTGTGCTGTCCTGGGGCTGGACTTCCTCCTTAGTAGGGCTGCCACCTGGCTGTGTTTTTTGAACTACCTCGTCTGTACGTTTAATTCCAGGCTGGTAAAAATATTGAGAAAAGCTGTGAAATTCAGGTTCTAAGAAAGGAGGCAACCCCAATCTTATACACACTGCGCTGACACTTACAAAGGGTATTCCTGGTGCAGCAGGGAAATGTGCCCCCTGGAGACATCTCGCAGTCACTATGTGGACAAGCAAGAGCTCTGGAGCTCTGGAGCTCCCAGCTGATCACAGCAAGATGGAGTGCTTTCAGATGTTATTTGGAGTGAAAAAAAGAGCTGTGAGAAAGCTGTGTGATATTGTGAGAAAAGTCAATTAAAGAAGAACTAGTGGTAATGAAGCATTTGTAATTGAAAGGTTTCCTAATGTGTTTGAATCCATGAAAAGTGTAAAATGAAAGGTTTCCTATAAGAAATGTAAGTGTAGAAGTAAAAAGTGTAAGGAACTTCGCGTTCCCTGACCGGGAATCGAACCCGGGCCGCGGCGGTGAGAGCGCCGAATCCTAACCACTAGACCACCAGGGAGCAGGCACAGGTCGTCCACCACCACCCAATATAGAAACAAGAACTGGTCAGCAGGCTACTCAGGATCCCATTTCCTATTACAGGAAAATTAAAGCAGACATGCAAGGACACACCATTTTCAGGCACAGCATGAAGAAAGAAATTGACTGCACCTCAAATGCACTCACAACTCTTCACACTTTACAGCTCTCCAAGACCTAGCACACCCTCATAAGACATCCCATCCTTCAGCAGTAATAGCACTTACACACTTAACTAGCAGGAAAATTCAGAAGTACAATTAAAGGGACGATCAGTGCTTCTTCTCAGAGCCCCGATAGGAGGGCAGCTCTTAGCTTTCCCAGGTCAACGCAGGCATCTCCAGCTCTACATGTGCAGGCTTTTACTTAAGGTGCTGGGACCTGCACTCCTCTTTTACAATGCTGTGTATAGAACTACGAGTCCCACAATGCAGTGTAACACATGACCTGCTGTCGATAGTCATGGAAGAACCTCGGAACTAGAAAAGCTCTGATGAGATTAGTGGGTGGGCACGTCCGGGTCACTGCTTGTTTTCCTTTCTCAGTGTGTCTGTAAATTATACAACTTTACACTTTATCTAAAGATAAAAGGTTTCACCTTCCTATAAAACAATTCCTCCTTCAGAGTGTGCCCCAACATTTCATTTACTTAGTGTGAGAAAACAAAATAGCTTAAATGCATTTTTTTTATCATGCAGTACTTTCCTTTTTATCTCATGAAAAATCCTTGATTCCACCTTTCCTTTTTCAAGGAAGTAGGCAGGAAGTTTAAATGAAAAGGGAGAAATGGTTGTGAAAAAGAGTCTTAGGTCCAAATTGTGGGTGCTAGATTTTGAAAGGTACTTGATGGCATGAATAAATGTTTCGATTTGGAGGAGGTGTGTGGATGAAAGAAAAATGGGCGTACTCTGTAGTATGAGTGTGAGATTGTAAACGGTATTTGAAGTAAATATTGATTGCTGGTGCTCTGAAAATGTAGGTTTAAGCCTTTAAAAGAAGAGGCAGTTTCCCAGTTGGGGAATTGAACCCCAGTCTCCCAGGTTCCAGACAGGGACACTCTCCACTATACTAAGTAGGACGAGATATTTTTGTGTGTGCTGAGCAGCTCCTTCTTCTGTCCAACCCGCCCTCTCTGTGCCAAGCGTCTGAGTTTTTCCATTTCTCACTTCCTTCCCACCCACACGGGGGGGCAGAGCTGGCTTAAGGATGCTGCAACTGTTGCACTGGCACTGCTCGCTCACATGCACGGGGGCACCCACCTCAGGGGGGGGGGGGGCGCTCTGCTTAGTCTCAACTTAACATTTAATACAACCTGCTGCAGAGTTCCTTCCCTTTACAGATTTCAGGCAACAATCAAAATGGCAACACAACTCTTCTCATTAATCTTCCTGCCAGAGAGAGCCCAGATTTTTGCCTGCTAGCAGCAGGGCCGGCTGTAGCCCTGGTGGCTGGAAGACAGTCTTTTTTGGCACCCCCCAACCCCCTTCACTCCATCACCACCTACTCGGATTCACTCACTGCCACCTGCCAAATGTGCCCCTCATCTATCCATAGCCCCTCTCACATAGATTAGATTTGTTTTAAAGAGCTGGATAGCTGCTTGACTATCCAGACAGCTCTCCACATTAGATATGGTTCTGTTCTTTGCGTCAGGCACATGAACCCTCTACGCTATTTTATATCTAGTCAAAGCTGCCTCTGGACAAAACCACCAACTCTCTCCCTAGCAGGAACGGTAATCACAAGAGGTATCTTGGCATTTTATTTGCTTTCTGTAGTTTGGACACACAAGGAACTTTCCAGCATGAGCTTTTAAATCGCAAGTTTCGTAAGTTATTGCTAAACACAGCGCCCCCCGAGGTCAGCAACTCCAATCCTGGTCAGCACCCGGTGCGGCCGCACTGCTCGCACCTCCCTAAACCCGGCCCTGAGTGGCAGTTTTGCATCGCCATGAAATTGTCATGCCGTTGAGGTCAGTGTGTGACGTGGCCAAGGCTATCCTATTTGAGGACTCCGGGAGAGACAGCTGCTCCCTTAATGAAGGAGTGGCCTTCTGACTGAAGTCACCTGAGGCAGGGGCCCACTGTCAGAGGCCTTATGGGGCAGGGACCCGCTGCAACTCCTGGCTTGCCCCATGCAACCCCTGGAGAACCCTAAATGACATCCATGTAAGTGCCTACTGTCGAGGTCAGCAAGGTCAGTGTGTGGCTCGGCCCAGGCTATCCTATCTGAGGTCTCCTGAAGGGACAGCTGCCACCTTAAAGAAGGAGTGGCGTTCTGACTGGCGCCAACTGAGGTAGGGGCCCGCTGTCAGAGGCCATATGGGGGAGGGGCCCGCTGCGACATCTGGCTTGCCCCTTGCGACCCCTGGTGACCCCTAGGTGACATCCATGCGAGCGCTTGCCGTGAAGGTTAGCGTGTGGCGCGGCCAAGGCTATCCTCCCCTGAGGCTCCTGAAGGGACAGCTGGCGCCTGAAGTAAGGAGTGGCCTTCTGACCGAAGTCACCTAAGGCAGGTGCCCGCCGTCAGAGGCCTTATGGGGCAGGGGCTAAAGGGACATTTTAAGTCCAGCCAGAAGGCAGAAGGTTTGGTCTGTGCTGTCCTGGGGCAGGACTTCCTCCTTAGTAGGGCTGCCACCTGGCTGTGTTTTTTGAACTACCTCGTCTGTACGTTTAATTCCAGGCTGGTAAAAATATTGAGAAAAGCTGTGAAATTCAGGTTCTCAGAAAGGAGGCAACCCCAATCTTATACACACTGCGCTGACACTTACAAAGGGTATTCCTGGTGCAGCAGGGAAATGTGCCCCCTGGAGACATCTTGCAGTCACTATGTGGACAAGCAAGAGCTCTGGAGCTCTGGAGCTCTCAGCTGATCACAGCAAGATGGAGTGCTTTCAGATGTTATTTGGAGTGAAAAAAAGAGCTGTGAGAAAGCTGTGTGATATTGTGAGAAAAGTCAATTAAAGAAGAACTAGTGGTAATGAAGCATTTGTAATTGAAAGGTTTCCTAATGTGTTTGAATCCATGAAAAGTGTAAAATGAAAGGTTTCCTATAAGAAATGTAAGTGTAGAAGTAAAAAGTGTAAGGAACTTCGCGTTCCCTGACCGGGAATCGAACCCGGGCCGCGGCGGTGAGAGCGCTGAATCCTAACCACTAGACCACCAGGGAGCAGGGACAGGTCGTCCACCACCACCCAATATAGAAACAAGAACTGGTCAGCAGGCTACTCAGGATCCCATTTCCTATTACAGGAAAATTAAAGCAGACATGCAAGGACACACCATTTTCAGGCACAGCATGAAGAAAGAAATTGACTGCACCTCAAATGCACTCACAACTCTTCACACTTTACAGCTCTCCAAGACCTAGCACACCCTCATAAGACATCCCATCCTTCAGCAGTAATAGCACTTACACACTTAACTAGCAGGAAAATTCAGAAGTACAATTAAAGGGACGATCAGTGCTTCTTCTCAGAGCCCCGATAGGAGGGCAGCTCTTAGCTTTCCCAGGTCAACGCAGGCATCTCCAGCTCTACATGTGCAGGCTTTTACTTAAGGTGCTGGGACCTGCACTCCTCTTTTACAATGCTGTGTATAGAACTACGAGTCCCACAATGCAGTGTAACACATGACCTGCTGTCGATAGTCATGGAAGAACCTCGGAACTAGAAAAGCTCTGATGAGATTAGTGGGTGGGCACGTCCGGGTCACTGCTTGTTTTCCTTTCTCAGTGTGTCTGTAAATTATACAACTTTACACTTTATCTAAAGATAAAAGGTTTCACCTTCCTATAAAACAATTCCTCCTTCAGAGTGTGCCCCAACATTTCATTTACTTAGTGTGAGAAAACAAAATAGCTTAAATGCATTTTTTTTATCATGCAGTACTTTCCTTTTTATCTCATGAAAAATCCTTGATTCCACCTTTCCTTTTTCAAGGAAGTAGGCAGGAAGTTTAAATGAAAAGGGAGAAATGGTTGTGAAAAAGAGTCTTAGGTCCAAATTGTGGGTGCTAGATTTTGAAAGGTACTTGATGGCATGAATAAATGTTTCGATTTGGAGGAGGTGTGTGGATGAAAGAAAAATGGGCGTACTCTGTAGTATGAGTGTGAGATTGTAAACGGTATTTGAAGTAAATATTGATTGATGGTGCTCTGAAAATGTAGGTTTAACCCTTTAAAAGAAGAGGCAGTTTCCCAGTTGGGGAATTGAACCCCAGTCTCCCAGGTCCCAGGCAGGGACACTCTCCACTATACTAAGTAGGAAGAGATATTTTTGTGTGTGCTGAGCAGCTCCTTCTTCTGTCAAACCCGCCCTCTCTGTGCCAAGCGTCTGAGTTTTTCCATTTCTCACTTCCTTCCCACCCACACGGGGGGCAGAGCTGGCTAAAGGATGCTGCAACTGTTGCACTCGCACTGCTCGCTCACATGCACGGGGGCACCCACCTCAGGGGGGGGGGGCGCTCTGCTTAGTCTCAACTTAACATTTAATACAACCTGCTGCAGAGTTCCTTCCCTTTACAGATTTCAGGCAACAATCAAAATGGCAACACAACTCTTCTCATTAATCTTCCTGCCAGAGAGAGCCCAGATTTTTGCCTGCTAGCAGCAGGGCCGGCTGTAGCCCTGGTGGCTGGAAGACAGTCTTTTTTGGCACCCCCCAACCCCCTTCACTCCATCACCACCTACTCGGATTCACTCACTGCCACCTGCCAAATGTGCCCCTCATCTATCCATAGCCCCTCTCACATAGATTAGATTTGTTTTAAAGAGCTGGATAGCTGCTTGACTATCCAGACAGCTCTCCACATTAGATATGGTTCTGTTCTTTGCGTCAGGCACATGAACCCTCTACGCTATTTTATATCTAGTCAAAGCTGCCTCTGGACAAAACCACCAACTCTCTCCCTAGCAGGAACGGTAATCACAAGAGGTATCTTGGCATTTTATTTGCTTTCTGTAGTTTGGACACACAAGGAACTTTCCAGCATGAGCTTTTAAATCGCAAGTTTCGTAAGTTATTGCTAAACACAGCGCCCCCCGAGGTCAGCAACTCCAATCCTGGTCAGCACCCGGTGCGGCCGCACTGCTCGCACCTCCCTAAACCCGGCCCTGAGTGGCAGTTTTGCATCGCCATGAAATTGTCATGCCGTTGAGGTCAGTGTGATGTGGCCAAGGCTATCCTATTTGAGGACTCCGGGAGAGACAGCTGCTCCCTTAATGAAGGAGTGGCCTTCTGACTGAAGTCACCTGAGGCAGGGGCCCACTGTCAGAGGCCTTATGGGGCAGGGACCCGCTGCAACTCCTGGCTTGCCCCATGCAACCCCTGGAGAACCCTAAATGACATCCATGTAAGTGCCTACTGTCGAGGTCAGCAAGGTCAGTGTGTGGCTCGGCCCAGGCTATCCTATCTGAGGTCTCCTGAAGGGACAGCTGCCACCTTAAAGAAGGAGTGGCGTTCTGACTGGCGCCAACTGAGGTAGGGGCCCGCTGTCAGAGGCCATATGGGGGAGGGGCCCTCTGCGACATCTGGCTTGCCCCTTGCGACCCCTGGTGACCCCTAGGTGACATCCATGCGAGCGCTTGCCGTCAAGGTCAGCGTGTGGCACGGCCAAGGCTATCCTCCCCTGAGGCTCCTGAAGGGACAGCTGGCGCCTGAAGTAAGGAGTGGCCTTCTGACCGAAGTCACCTGAGGCAGGTGCCCGCCGTCAGAGGCCTTATGGGGCAGGGGCTAAAGGGACATTTTAAGTCCAGCCAGAAGGCAGAAGGTTTGGTCTGTGCTGTCCTGGGGCAGGACTTCCTCCTTAGTAGGGCTGCCACCTGGCTGTGTTTTTTGAACCACCTCGTCTGTACGTTTAATTCCAGGCTGGTAAAAATATTGAGAAAAGCTGTGAAATTCAGGTTCTAAGAAAGGAGGCAACCCCAATCTTATACACACTGCGCTGACACTTACAAAGGGTATTCCTGGTGCAGCAGGGAAATGTGCCCCCTGGAGACATCTTGCAGTCACTATGTGGACAAGCAAGAGCTCTGGAGCTCTGGAGCTCTCAGCTGATCACAGCAAGATGGAGTGCTTTCAGATGTTATTTGGAGTGAAAAAAAGAGCTGTGAGAAAGCTGTGTGATATTGTGAGAAAAGTCAATTAAAGAAGAACTAGTGGTAATGAAGCATTTGTAATTGAAAGGTTTCCTAATGTGTTTGAATCCATGAAAAGTGTAAAATGAAAGGTTTCCTATAAGAAATGTAAGTGTAGAAGTAAAAAGTGTAAGGAACTTCGTGTTCCCTGACCGGGAATCGAACCCGGGCCGCGGCGGTGAGAGCGCTGAATCCTAACCACTAGACCACCAGGGAGCAGGGACAGGTCGTCCACCACCATCCAATATAGAAACAAGAACTGGTCAGCAGGCTACTCAGGATCCCATTTCCTATTACAGGAAAATTAAAGCAGACATGCAAGGACACACCATTTTCAGGCACAGCATGAAGAAAGAAATTGACTGCACCTCAAATGCACTCACAACTCTTCACACTTTACAGCTCTCCAAGACCTAGCACACCCTCATAAGACATCCCATCCTTCAGCAGTAATAGCACTTACACACTTAACTAGCAGGAAAATTCAGAAGTACAATTAAAGGGACGATCAGTGCTTCTTCTCTGAGCCCCGATAGGAGGGCAGCTCTTAGCTTTCCCAGGTCAACGCAGGCATCTCCAGCTCTACATGTGCAGGCTTTTACTTAAGGTGCTGGGACCTGCACTCCTCTTTTACAATGCTGTGTATAGAACTACGAGTCCCACAATGCAGTGTAACACATGACCTGCTGTCGATAGTCATGGAAGAACCTCGGAACTAGAAAAGCTCTGATGAGATTAGAGGGTGGGCACGTCCGGGTCACTGCTTGTTTTCCTTTCTCAGTGTGTCTGTAAATTATACAACTTTACACTTTATCTAAAGATAAAAGGTTTCACCTTCCTATAAAACAATTCCTCCTTCAGAGTGTGCCCCAACATTTCATTTACTTAGTGTGAGAAAACAAAATAGCTTAAATGCATTTTTTTTATCATGCAGTACTTTCCTTTTTATCTCATGAAAAATCCTTGATTCCACCTTTCCTTTTTCAAGGAAGTAGGCAGGAAGTTTAAATGAAAAGGGAGAAATGGTTGTGAAAAAGAGTCTTAGGTCCAAATTGTGGGTGCTAGATTTTGAAAGGTACTTGATGGCATGAATAAATGTTTCGATTTGGAGGAGGTGTGTGGATGAAAGAAAAATGGGCGTACTCTGTAGTATGAGTGTGAGATTGTAAACGGTATTTGAAGTAAATATTGATTGCTGGTGCTCTGAAAATGTAGGTTTAAGCCTTTAAAAGAAGAGGCAGTTTCCCAGTTGAGGAATTGAACCCCAGTCTCCCAGGTCCCAGGCAGGGACACTCTCCACTATACTAAGTAGGAAGAGATATTTTTGTGTGTGCTGAGCAGCTCCTTCTTCTGTCCAACCCGCCCTCTCTGTGCCAAGCGTCTGAGTTTTTCCATTTCTCACTTCCTTCCCACCCACACGGGGGGGCAGAGCTGGCTTAAGGATGCTGCAACTGTTGCACTCGCACTGCTCGCTCACATGCACGGGGGCACCCACCTCAGGGGGGGGGGGGGGGCGCTCTGCTTAGTCTCAACTTAACATTTAATACAACCTGCTGCAGAGTTCCTTCCCTTTACAGATTTCAGGCAACAATCAAAATGGCAACACAACTCTTCTCATTAATCTTCCTGCCAGAGAGAGCTCAGATTTTTGCCTGCTAGCAGCAGGGCCGGCTGTAGCCCTGGTGGCTGGAAGACAGTCTTTTTTGGCACCCCCCAACCCCCTTCACTCCATCACCACCTACTCGGATTCACTCACTGCCACCCGCCAAATGTGCCCCTCATCTATCCATAGCCCCTCTCACATAGATTAGATTTGTTTTAAAGAGCTGGATAGCTGCTTGACTATCCAGACAGCTCTCCACATTAGATATGGTTCTGTTCTTTGCGTCAGGCACATGAACCCTCTACGCTATTTTATATCTAGTCAAAGCTGCCTCTGGACAAAACCACCAACTCTCTCCCTAGCAGGAACGGTAATCACAAGAGGTATCTTGGCATTTTATTTGCTTTCTGTAGTTTGGACACACAAGGAACTTTCCAGCATGAGCTTTTAAATCGCAAGTTTCGTAAGTTATTGCTAAACACAGCGCCCCCCGAGGTCAGCAACTCCAATCCTGGTCAGCACCCGGTGCGGCCGCACTGCTCGCACCTCCCTAAACCCGGCCCTGAGTGGCAGTTTTGCATCGCCATGAAATTGTCATGCCGTTGAGGTCAGTGTGTGACGTGGCCAAGGCTATCCTATTTGAGGACTCCGGGAGAGACAGCTGCTCCCTTAATGAAGGAGTGGCCTTCTGACTGAAGTCACCTGAGGCAGGGGCCCACTGTCAGAGGCCTTATGGGGCAGGGACCCGCTGCAACTCCTGGCTTGCCCCATGCAACCCCTGGAGAACCCTAAATGACATCCATGTAAGTGCCTACTGTCGAGGTCAGCAAGGTCAGTGTGTGGCTCGGCCCAGGCTATCCTATCTGAGGTCTCCTGAAGGGACAGCTGCCACCTTAAAGAAGGAGTGGCGTTCTGACTGGCGCCAACTGAGGAAGGGGCCCGCTGTCAGAGGCCATATGGGGGAGGGGCCCGCTGCGACATCTGGCTTGCCCCTTGCGACCCCTGGTGACCCCTAGGTGACATCCATGCGAGCGCTTGCCGTCAAGGTCAGCGTGTGGCCCGGCCAAGGCTATCCTCCCCTGAGGCTCCTGAAGGGACAGCTGGCGCCTGAAGTAAGGAGTGGCCTTCTGACCGAAGTCACCTGAGGCAGGTGCCCGCCGTCAGAGGCCTTATGGGGCAGGGGCTAAAGGGACATTTTAAGTCCAGCCAGAAGGCAGAAGGTTTGGTCTGTGCTGTCCTGGGGCAGGACTTCCTCCTTAGTAGGGCTGCCACCTGGCTGTGTTTTTTGAACTACCTCGTCTGTACGTTTAATTCCAGGCTGGTAAAAATATTGAGAAAAGCTGTGAAATTCAGGTTCTAAGAAAGGAGGCAACCCCAATCTTATACACACTGCGCTGACACTTACAAAGGGTATTCCTGGTGCAGCAGGGAAATGTGCCCCCTGGAGACATCTTGCAGTCACTATGTGGACAAGCAAGAGCTCTGGAGCTCTCAGCTGATCACAGCAAGATGGAGTGCTTTCAGATGTTATTTGGAGTGAAAAAAAGAGCTGTGAGAAAGCTGTGTGATATTGTGAGAAAAGTCAATTAAAGAAGAACTAGTGGTAATGAAGCATTTGTAATTGAAAGGTTTCCTAATGTGTTTGAATCCATGAAAAGTGTAAAATGAAAGGTTTCCTATAAGAAATGTAAGTGTAGAAGTAAAAAGTGTAAGGAACTTCGTGTTCCCTGACCGGGAATCGAACCCGGGCCGCGGCGGTGAGAGCGCTGAATCCTAACCACTAGACCACCAGGGAGCAGGGACAGGTCGTCCACCACCACCCAATATAGAAACAAGAACTGGTCAGCAGGCTACTCAGGATCCCATTTCCTATTACAGGAAAATTAAAGCAGACATGCAAGGACACACCATTTTCAGGCACAGCATGAAGAAAGAAATTGACTGCACCTCAAATGCACTCACAACTCTTCACACTTTACAGCTCTCCAAGACCTAGCACACCCTCATAAGACATCCCATCCTTCAGCAGTAATAGCACTTACACACTTAACTAGCAGGAAAATTCAGAAGTACAATTAAAGGGACGATCAGTGCTTCTTCTCTGAGCCCCGATAGGAGGGCAGCTCTTAGCTTTCCCAGGTCAACGCAGGCATCTCCAGCTCTACATGTGCAGGCTTTTACTTAAGGTGCTGGGACCTGCACTCCTCTTTTACAATGCTGTGTATAGAACTACGAGTCCCACAATGCAGTGTAACACATGACCTGCTGTCGATAGTCATGGAAGAACCTCGGAACTAGAAAAGCTCTGATGAGATTAGAGGGTGGGCACGTCCGGGTCACTGCTTGTTTTCCTTTCTCAGTGTGTCTGTAAATTATACAACTTTACACTTTATCTAAAGATAAAAGGTTTCACCTTCCTATAAAACAATTCCTCCTTCAGAGTGTGCCCCAACATTTCATTTACTTAGTGTGAGAAAACAAAATAGCTTAAATGCATTTTTTTTATCATGCAGTACTTTCCTTTTTATCTCATGAAAAATCCTTGATTCCACCTTTCCTTTTTCAAGGAAGTAGGCAGGAAGTTTAAATGAAAAGGGAGAAATGGTTGTGAAAAAGAGTCTTAGGTCCAAATTGTGGGTGCTAGATTTTGAAAGGTACTTGATGGCATGAATAAATGTTTCGATTTGGAGGAGGTGTGTGGATGAAAGAAAAATGGGCGTACTCTGTAGTATGAGTGTGAGATTGTAAACGGTATTTGAAGTAAATATTGATTGCTGGTGCTCTGAAAATGTAGGTTTAAGCCTTTAAAAGAAGAGGCAGTTTCCCAGTTGAGGAATTGAACCCCAGTCTCCCAGGTCCCAGGCAGGGACACTCTCCACTATACTAAGTAGGAAGAGATATTTTTGTGCGTGCTGAGCAGCTCCTTCTTCTGTCCAACCCGCCCTCTCTGTGCCAAGCGTCTGAGTTTTTCCATTTCTCACTTCCTTCCCACCCACACGGGGGGGCAGAGCTGGCTTAAGGATACTGCAACTGTTGCACTCTCACTGCTCGCTCACATGCACGGGGGCACCCACCTCAGGGGGGGGGGGGCGCTCTGCTTAGTCTCAACTTAACATTTAATACAACCTGCTGCAGAGTTCCTTCCCTTTACAGATTTCAGGCAACAATCAAAATGGCAACACAACTCTTCTCATTAATCTTCCTGCCAGAGAGAGCTCAGATTGTTGCCTGCTAGCAGCAGGGCCGGCTGTAGCCCTGGTGGCTGGAAGACAGTCTTTTTTGGCACCCCCCAACCCCCTTCACTCCATCACCACCTACTCGGATTCACTCACTGCCACCCGCCAAATGTGCCCCTCATCTATCCATAGCCCCTCTCACATAGATTAGATTTGTTTTAAAGAGCTGGATAGCTGCTTGACTATCCAGACAGCTGTCCACATTAGATATGGTTCTGTTCTTTGCGTCAGGCACATGAACCCTCTACGCTATTTTATATCTAGTCAAAGCTGCCTCTGGACAAAACCACCAACTCTCTCCCTAGCAGGAACGGTAATCACAAGAGGTATCTTGGCATTTTATTTGCTTTCTGTAGTTTGGACACACAAGGAACTTTCCAGCATGAGCTTTTAAATCGCAAGTTTCGTAAGTTATTGCTAAACACAGCGCCCCCCGAGGTCAGCAACTCCAATCCTGGTCAGCACCCGGTGCGGCCGCACTGCTCGCACCTCCCTAAACCCGGCCCTGAGTGGCAGTTTTGCATCGCCATGAAATTGTCATGCCGTTGAGGTCAGTGTGTGACGTGGCCAAGGCTATCCTATTTGAGGACTCCGGGAGAGACAGCTGCTCCCTTAATGAAGGAGTGGCCTTCTGACTGAAGTCACCTGAGGCAGGGGCCCACTGTCAGAGGCCTTATGGGGCAGGGACCCGCTGCAACTCCTGGCTTGCCCCATGCAACCCCTGGAGAACCCTAAATGACATCCATGTAAGTGCCTACTGTCGAGGTCAGCAAGGTCAGTGTGTGGCTCGGCCCAGGCTATCCTATCTGAGGTCTCCTGAAGGGACAGCTGCCACCTTAAAGAAGGAGTGGCGTTCTGACTGGCGCCAACAGAGGTAGGGGCCCGCTGTCAGAGGCCATATGGGGGAGGGGCCCGCTGCGACATCTGGCTTGCCCCTTGCGACCCCTGGTGACCCCTAGGTGACATCCATGCGAGCGCTTGCCGTGAAGGTTAGCGTGTGGCGCGGCCAAGGCTATCCTCCCCTGAGGCTCCTGAAGGGACAGCTGGCGCCTGAAGTAAGGAGTGGCCTTCTGACCGAAGTCACCTAAGGCAGGTGCCCGCCGTCAGAGGCCTTATGGGGCAGGGGCTAAAGGGACATTTTAAGTCCAGCCAGAAGGCAGAAGGTTTGGTCTGTGCTGTCCTGGGGCTGGACTTCCTCCTTAGTAGGGCTGCCACCTGGCTGTGTTTTTTGAACTACCTCGTCTGTACGTTTAATTCCAGGCTGGTAAAAATATTGAGAAAAGCTGTGAAATTCAGGTTCTAAGAAAGGAGGCAACCCCAATCTTATACACACTGCGCTGACACTTACAAAGGGTATTCCTGGTGCAGCAGGGAAATGTGCCCCCTGGAGACATCTCGCAGTCACTATGTGGACAAGCAAGAGCTCTGGAGCTCTGGAGCTCCCAGCTGATCACAGCAAGATGGAGTGCTTTCAGATGTTATTTGGAGTGAAAAAAAGAGCTGTGAGAAAGCTGTGTGATATTGTGAGAAAAGTCAATTAAAGAAGAACTAGTGGTAATGAAGCATTTGTAATTGAAAGGTTTCCTAATGTGTTTGAATCCATGAAAAGTGTAAAATGAAAGGTTTCCTATAAGAAATGTAAGTGTAGAAGTAAAAAGTGTAAGGAACTTCGCGTTCCCTGACCGGGAATCGAACCCGGGCCGCGGCGGTGAGAGCGCCGAATCCTAACCACTAGACCACCAGGGAGCAGGCACAGGTCGTCCACCACCACCCAATATAGAAACAAGAACTGGTCAGCAGGCTACTCAGGATCCCATTTCCTATTACAGGAAAATTAAAGCAGACATGCAAGGACACACCATTTTCAGGCACAGCATGAAGAAAGAAATTGACTGCACCTCAAATGCACTCACAACTCTTCACACTTTACAGCTCTCCAAGACCTAGCACACCCTCATAAGACATCCCATCCTTCAGCAGTAATAGCACTTACACACTTAACTAGCAGGAAAATTCAGAAGTACAATTAAAGGGACGATCAGTGCTTCTTCTCAGAGCCCCGATAGGAGGGCAGCTCTTAGCTTTCCCAGGTCAACGCAGGCATCTCCAGCTCTACATGTGCAGGCTTTTACTTAAGGTGCTGGGACCTGCACTCCTCTTTTACAATGCTGTGTATAGAACTACGAGTCCCACAATGCAGTGTAACACATGACCTGCTGTCGATAGTCATGGAAGAACCTCGGAACTAGAAAAGCTCTGATGAGATTAGTGGGTGGGCACGTCCGGGTCACTGCTTGTTTTCCTTTCTCAGTGTGTCTGTAAATTATACAACTTTACACTTTATCTAAAGATAAAAGGTTTCACCTTCCTATAAAACAATTCCTCCTTCAGAGTGTGCCCCAACATTTCATTTACTTAGTGTGAGAAAACAAAATAGCTTAAATGCATTTTTTTTATCATGCAGTACTTTCCTTTTTATCTCATGAAAAATCCTTGATTCCACCTTTCCTTTTTCAAGGAAGTAGGCAGGAAGTTTAAATGAAAAGGGAGAAATGGTTGTGAAAAAGAGTCTTAGGTCCAAATTGTGGGTGCTAGATTTTGAAAGGTACTTGATGGCATGAATAAATGTTTCGATTTGGAGGAGGTGTGTGGATGAAAGAAAAATGGGCGTACTCTGTAGTATGAGTGTGAGATTGTAAACGGTATTTGAAGTAAATATTGATTGCTGGTGCTCTGAAAATGTAGGTTTAAGCCTTTAAAAGAAGAGGCAGTTTCCCAGTTGGGGAATTGAACCCCAGTCTCCCAGGTTCCAGACAGGGACACTCTCCACTATACTAAGTAGGACGAGATATTTTTGTGTGTGCTGAGCAGCTCCTTCTTCTGTCCAACCCGCCCTCTCTGTGCCAAGCGTCTGAGTTTTTCCATTTCTCACTTCCTTCCCACCCACACGGGGGGGCAGAGCTGGCTTAAGGATGCTGCAACTGTTGCACTGGCACTGCTCGCTCACATGCACGGGGGCACCCACCTCAGGGGGGGGGGGGGGCGCTCTGCTTAGTCTCAACTTAACATTTAATACAACCTGCTGCAGAGTTCCTTCCCTTTACAGATTTCAGGCAACAATCAAAATGGCAACACAACTCTTCTCATTAATCTTCCTGCCAGAGAGAGCCCAGATTTTTGCCTGCTAGCAGCAGGGCCGGCTGTAGCCCTGGTGGCTGGAAGACAGTCTTTTTTGGCACCCCCCAACCCCCTTCACTCCATCACCACCTACTCGGATTCACTCACTGCCACCTGCCAAATGTGCCCCTCATCTATCCATAGCCCCTCTCACATAGATTAGATTTGTTTTAAAGAGCTGGATAGCTGCTTGACTATCCAGACAGCTCTCCACATTAGATATGGTTCTGTTCTTTGCGTCAGGCACATGAACCCTCTACGCTATTTTATATCTAGTCAAAGCTGCCTCTGGACAAAACCACCAACTCTCTCCCTAGCAGGAACGGTAATCACAAGAGGTATCTTGGCATTTTATTTGCTTTCTGTAGTTTGGACACACAAGGAACTTTCCAGCATGAGCTTTTAAATCGCAAGTTTCGTAAGTTATTGCTAAACACAGCGCCCCCCGAGGTCAGCAACTCCAATCCTGGTCAGCACCCGGTGCGGCCGCACTGCTCGCACCTCCCTAAACCCGGCCCTGAGTGGCAGTTTTGCATCGCCATGAAATTGTCATGCCGTTGAGGTCAGTGTGTGACGTGGCCAAGGCTATCCTATTTGAGGACTCCGGGAGAGACAGCTGCTCCCTTAATGAAGGAGTGGCCTTCTGACTGAAGTCACCTGAGGCAGGGGCCCACTGTCAGAGGCCTTATGGGGCAGGGACCCGCTGCAACTCCTGGCTTGCCCCATGCAACCCCTGGAGAACCCTAAATGACATCCATGTAAGTGCCTACTGTCGAGGTCAGCAAGGTCAGTGTGTGGCTCGGCCCAGGCTATCCTATCTGAGGTCTCCTGAAGGGACAGCTGCCACCTTAAAGAAGGAGTGGCGTTCTGACTGGCGCCAACTGAGGTAGGGGCCCGCTGTCAGAGGCCATATGGGGGAGGGGCCCGCTGCGACATCTGGCTTGCCCCTTGCGACCCCTGGTGACCCCTAGGTGACATCCATGCGAGCGCTTGCCGTGAAGGTTAGCGTGTGGCGCGGCCAAGGCTATCCTCCCCTGAGGCTCCTGAAGGGACAGCTGGCGCCTGAAGTAAGGAGTGGCCTTCTGACCGAAGTCACCTAAGGCAGGTGCCCGCCGTCAGAGGCCTTATGGGGCAGGGGCTAAAGGGACATTTTAAGTCCAGCCAGAAGGCAGAAGGTTTGGTCTGTGCTGTCCTGGGGCAGGACTTCCTCCTTAGTAGGGCTGCCACCTGGCTGTGTTTTTTGAACTACCTCGTCTGTACGTTTAATTCCAGGCTGGTAAAAATATTGAGAAAAGCTGTGAAATTCAGGTTCTCAGAAAGGAGGCAACCCCAATCTTATACACACTGCGCTGACACTTACAAAGGGTATTCCTGGTGCAGCAGGGAAATGTGCCCCCTGGAGACATCTTGCAGTCACTATGTGGACAAGCAAGAGCTCTGGAGCTCTGGAGCTCTCAGCTGATCACAGCAAGATGGAGTGCTTTCAGATGTTATTTGGAGTGAAAAAAAGAGCTGTGAGAAAGCTGTGTGATATTGTGAGAAAAGTCAATTAAAGAAGAACTAGTGGTAATGAAGCATTTGTAATTGAAAGGTTTCCTAATGTGTTTGAATCCATGAAAAGTGTAAAATGAAAGGTTTCCTATAAGAAATGTAAGTGTAGAAGTAAAAAGTGTAAGGAACTTCGCGTTCCCTGACCGGGAATCGAACCCGGGCCGCGGCGGTGAGAGCGCTGAATCCTAACCACTAGACCACCAGGGAGCAGGGACAGGTCGTCCACCACCACCCAATATAGAAACAAGAACTGGTCAGCAGGCTACTCAGGATCCCATTTCCTATTACAGGAAAATTAAAGCAGACATGCAAGGACACACCATTTTCAGGCACAGCATGAAGAAAGAAATTGACTGCACCTCAAATGCACTCACAACTCTTCACACTTTACAGCTCTCCAAGACCTAGCACACCCTCATAAGACATCCCATCCTTCAGCAGTAATAGCACTTACACACTTAACTAGCAGGAAAATTCAGAAGTACAATTAAAGGGACGATCAGTGCTTCTTCTCAGAGCCCCGATAGGAGGGCAGCTCTTAGCTTTCCCAGGTCAACGCAGGCATCTCCAGCTCTACATGTGCAGGCTTTTACTTAAGGTGCTGGGACCTGCACTCCTCTTTTACAATGCTGTGTATAGAACTACGAGTCCCACAATGCAGTGTAACACATGACCTGCTGTCGATAGTCATGGAAGAACCTCGGAACTAGAAAAGCTCTGATGAGATTAGTGGGTGGGCACGTCCGGGTCACTGCTTGTTTTCCTTTCTCAGTGTGTCTGTAAATTATACAACTTTACACTTTATCTAAAGATAAAAGGTTTCACCTTCCTATAAAACAATTCCTCCTTCAGAGTGTGCCCCAACATTTCATTTACTTAGTGTGAGAAAACAAAATAGCTTAAATGCATTTTTTTTATCATGCAGTACTTTCCTTTTTATCTCATGAAAAATCCTTGATTCCACCTTTCCTTTTTCAAGGAAGTAGGCAGGAAGTTTAAATGAAAAGGGAGAAATGGTTGTGAAAAAGAGTCTTAGGTCCAAATTGTGGGTGCTAGATTTTGAAAGGTACTTGATGGCATGAATAAATGTTTCGATTTGGAGGAGGTGTGTGGATGAAAGAAAAATGGGCGTACTCTGTAGTATGAGTGTGAGATTGTAAACGGTATTTGAAGTAAATATTGATTGATGGTGCTCTGAAAATGTAGGTTTAAGCCTTTAAAAGAAGAGGCAGTTTCCCAGTTGGGGAATTGAACCCCAGTCTCCCAGGTCCCAGGCAGGGACACTCTCCACTATACTAAGTAGGAAGAGATATTTTTGTGTGTGCTGAGCAGCTCCTTCTTCTGTCAAACCCGCCCTCTCTGTGCCAAGCGTCTGAGTTTTTCCATTTCTCACTTCCTTCCCACCCACACGGGGGGCAGAGCTGGCTAAAGGATGCTGCAACTGTTGCACTCGCACTGCTCGCTCACATGCACGGGGGCACCCACCTCAGGGGGGGGGGCGCTCTGCTTAGTCTCAACTTAACATTTAATACAACCTGCTGCAGAGTTCCTTCCCTTTACAGATTTCAGGCAACAATCAAAATGGCAACACAACTCTTCTCATTAATCTTCCTGCCAGAGAGAGCCCAGATTTTTGCCTGCTAGCAGCAGGGCCGGCTGTAGCCCTGGTGGCTGGAAGACAGTCTTTTTTGGCACCCCCCAACCCCCTTCACTCCATCACCACCTACTCGGATTCACTCACTGCCACCTGCCAAATGTGCCCCTCATCTATCCATAGCCCCTCTCACATAGATTAGATTTGTTTTAAAGAGCTGGATAGCTGCTTGACTATCCAGACAGCTCTCCACATTAGATATGGTTCTGTTCTTTGCGTCAGGCACATGAACCCTCTACGCTATTTTATATCTAGTCAAAGCTGCCTCTGGACAAAACCACCAACTCTCTCCCTAGCAGGAACGGTAATCACAAGAGGTATCTTGGCATTTTATTTGCTTTCTGTAGTTTGGACACACAAGGAACTTTCCAGCATGAGCTTTTAAATCGCAAGTTTCGTAAGTTATTGCTAAACACAGCGCCCCCCGAGGTCAGCAACTCCAATCCTGGTCAGCACCCGGTGCGGCCGCACTGCTCGCACCTCCCTAAACCCGGCCCTGAGTGGCAGTTTTGCATCGCCATGAAATTGTCATGCCGTTGAGGTCAGTGTGATGTGGCCAAGGCTATCCTATTTGAGGACTCCGGGAGAGACAGCTGCTCCCTTAATGAAGGAGTGGCCTTCTGACTGAAGTCACCTGAGGCAGGGGCCCACTGTCAGAGGCCTTATGGGGCAGGGACCCGCTGCAACTCCTGGCTTGCCCCATGCAACCCCTGGAGAACCCTAAATGACATCCATGTAAGTGCCTACTGTCGAGGTCAGCAAGGTCAGTGTGTGGCTCGGCCCAGGCTATCCTATCTGAGGTCTCCTGAAGGGACAGCTGCCACCTTAAAGAAGGAGTGGCGTTCTGACTGGCGCCAACTGAGGTAGGGGCCCGCTGTCAGAGGCCATATGGGGGAGGGGCCCTCTGCGACATCTGGCTTGCCCCTTGCGACCCCTGGTGACCCCTAGGTGACATCCATGCGAGCGCTTGCCGTCAAGGTCAGCGTGTGGCACGGCCAAGGCTATCCTCCCCTGAGGCTCCTGAAGGGACAGCTGGCGCCTGAAGTAAGGAGTGGCCTTCTGACCGAAGTCACCTGAGGCAGGTGCCCGCCGTCAGAGGCCTTATGGGGCAGGGGCTAAAGGGACATTTTAAGTCCAGCCAGAAGGCAGAAGGTTTGGTCTGTGCTGTCCTGGGGCAGGACTTCCTCCTTAGTAGGGCTGCCACCTGGCTGTGTTTTTTGAACCACCTCGTCTGTACGTTTAATTCCAGGCTGGTAAAAATATTGAGAAAAGCTGTGAAATTCAGGTTCTAAGAAAGGAGGCAACCCCAATCTTATACACACTGCGCTGACACTTACAAAGGGTATTCCTGGTGCAGCAGGGAAATGTGCCCCCTGGAGACATCTTGCAGTCACTATGTGGACAAGCAAGAGCTCTGGAGCTCTGGAGCTCTCAGCTGATCACAGCAAGATGGAGTGCTTTCAGATGTTATTTGGAGTGAAAAAAAGAGCTGTGAGAAAGCTGTGTGATATTGTGAGAAAAGTCAATTAAAGAAGAACTAGTGGTAATGAAGCATTTGTAATTGAAAGGTTTCCTAATGTGTTTGAATCCATGAAAAGTGTAAAATGAAAGGTTTCCTATAAGAAATGTAAGTGTAGAAGTAAAAAGTGTAAGGAACTTCGTGTTCCCTGACCGGGAATCGAACCCGGGCCGCGGCGGTGAGAGCGCTGAATCCTAACCACTAGACCACCAGGGAGCAGGGACAGGTCGTCCACCACCATCCAATATAGAAACAAGAACTGGTCAGCAGGCTACTCAGGATCCCATTTCCTATTACAGGAAAATTAAAGCAGACATGCAAGGACACACCATTTTCAGGCACAGCATGAAGAAAGAAATTGACTGCACCTCAAATGCACTCACAACTCTTCACACTTTACAGCTCTCCAAGACCTAGCACACCCTCATAAGACATCCCATCCTTCAGCAGTAATAGCACTTACACACTTAACTAGCAGGAAAATTCAGAAGTACAATTAAAGGGACGATCAGTGCTTCTTCTCTGAGCCCCGATAGGAGGGCAGCTCTTAGCTTTCCCAGGTCAACGCAGGCATCTCCAGCTCTACATGTGCAGGCTTTTACTTAAGGTGCTGGGACCTGCACTCCTCTTTTACAATGCTGTGTATAGAACTACGAGTCCCACAATGCAGTGTAACACATGACCTGCTGTCGATAGTCATGGAAGAACCTCGGAACTAGAAAAGCTCTGATGAGATTAGAGGGTGGGCACGTCCGGGTCACTGCTTGTTTTCCTTTCTCAGTGTGTCTGTAAATTATACAACTTTACACTTTATCTAAAGATAAAAGGTTTCACCTTCCTATAAAACAATTCCTCCTTCAGAGTGTGCCCCAACATTTCATTTACTTAGTGTGAGAAAACAAAATAGCTTAAATGCATTTTTTTTATCATGCAGTACTTTCCTTTTTATCTCATGAAAAATCCTTGATTCCACCTTTCCTTTTTCAAGGAAGTAGGCAGGAAGTTTAAATGAAAAGGGAGAAATGGTTGTGAAAAAGAGTCTTAGGTCCAAATTGTGGGTGCTAGATTTTGAAAGGTACTTGATGGCATGAATAAATGTTTCGATTTGGAGGAGGTGTGTGGATGAAAGAAAAATGGGCGTACTCTGTAGTATGAGTGTGAGATTGTAAACGGTATTTGAAGTAAATATTGATTGCTGGTGCTCTGAAAATGTAGGTTTAAGCCTTTAAAAGAAGAGGCAGTTTCCCAGTTGAGGAATTGAACCCCAGTCTCCCAGGTCCCAGGCAGGGACACTCTCCACTATACTAAGTAGGAAGAGATATTTTTGTGTGTGCTGAGCAGCTCCTTCTTCTGTCCAACCCGCCCTCTCTGTGCCAAGCGTCTGAGTTTTTCCATTTCTCACTTCCTTCCCACCCACACGGGGGGGCAGAGCTGGCTTAAGGATGCTGCAACTGTTGCACTCGCACTGCTCGCTCACATGCACGGGGGCACCCACCTCAGGGGGGGGGGGGGGCGCTCTGCTTAGTCTCAACTTAACATTTAATACAACCTGCTGCAGAGTTCCTTCCCTTTACAGATTTCAGGCAACAATCAAAATGGCAACACAACTCTTCTCATTAATCTTCCTGCCAGAGAGAGCCCAGATTTTTGCCTGCTAGCAGCAGGGCCGGCTGTAGCCCTGGTGGCTGGAAGACAGTCTTTTTTGGCACCCCCCAACCCCCTTCACTCCATCACCACCTACTCGGATTCACTCACTGCCACCCGCCAAATGTGCCCCTCATCTATCCATAGCCCCTCTCACATAGATTAGATTTGTTTTAAAGAGCTGGATAGCTGCTTGACTATCCAGACAGCTCTCCACATTAGATATGGTTCTGTTCTTTGCGTCAGGCACATGAACCCTCTACGCTATTTTATATCTAGTCAAAGCTGCCTCTGGACAAAACCACCAACTCTCTCCCTAGCAGGAACGGTAATCACAAGAGGTATCTTGGCATTTTATTTGCTTTCTGTAGTTTGGACACACAAGGAACTTTCCAGCATGAGCTTTTAAATCGCAAGTTTCGTAAGTTATTGCTAAACACAGCGCCCCCCGAGGTCAGCAACTCCAATCCTGGTCAGCACCCGGTGCGGCCGCACTGCTCGCACCTCCCTAAACCCGGCCCTGAGTGGCAGTTTTGCATCGCCATGAAATTGTCATGCCGTTGAGGTCAGTGTGTGACGTGGCCAAGGCTATCCTATTTGAGGACTCCGGGAGAGACAGCTGCTCCCTTAATGAAGGAGTGGCCTTCTGACTGAAGTCACCTGAGGCAGGGGCCCACTGTCAGAGGCCTTATGGGGCAGGGACCCGCTGCAACTCCTGGCTTGCCCCATGCAACCCCTGGAGAACCCTAAATGACATCCATGTAAGTGCCTACTGTCGAGGTCAGCAAGGTCAGTGTGTGGCTCGGCCCAGGCTATCCTATCTGAGGTCTCCTGAAGGGACAGCTGCCACCTTAAAGAAGGAGTGGCGTTCTGACTGGCGCCAACTGAGGAAGGGGCCCGCTGTCAGAGGCCATATGGGGGAGGGGCCCGCTGCGACATCTGGCTTGCCCCTTGCGACCCCTGGTGACCCCTAGGTGACATCCATGCGAGCGCTTGCCGTCAAGGTCAGCGTGTGGCCCGGCCAAGGCTATCCTCCCCTGAGGCTCCTGAAGGGACAGCTGGCGCCTGAAGTAAGGAGTGGCCTTCTGACCGAAGTCACCTGAGGCAGGTGCCCGCCGTCAGAGGCCTTATGGGGCAGGGGCTAAAGGGACATTTTAAGTCCAGCCAGAAGGCAGAAGGTTTGGTCTGTGCTGTCCTGGGGCAGGACTTCCTCCTTAGTAGGGCTGCCACCTGGCTGTGTTTTTTGAACTACCTCGTCTGTACGTTTAATTCCAGGCTGGTAAAAATATTGAGAAAAGCTGTGAAATTCAGGTTCTAAGAAAGGAGGCAACCCCAATCTTATACACACTGCGCTGACACTTACAAAGGGTATTCCTGGTGCAGCAGGGAAATGTGCCCCCTGGAGACATCTTGCAGTCACTATGTGGACAAGCAAGAGCTCTGGAGCTCTCAGCTGATCACAGCAAGATGGAGTGCTTTCAGATGTTATTTGGAGTGAAAAAAAGAGCTGTGAGAAAGCTGTGTGATATTGTGAGAAAAGTCAATTAAAGAAGAACTAGTGGTAATGAAGCATTTGTAATTGAAAGGTTTCCTAATGTGTTTGAATCCATGAAAAGTGTAAAATGAAAGGTTTCCTATAAGAAATGTAAGTGTAGAAGTAAAAAGTGTAAGGAACTTCGAGTTCCCTGACCGGGAATCGAACCCGGGCCGCGGCGGTGAGAGCGCCGAATCCTAACCACTAGACCACCAGGGAGCAGGCACAGGTCATCCACCACCACCCAATATAGAAACAAGAACTGGTCAGCAGGCTACTCAGGATCCCATTTCCTATTACAGGAAAATTAAAGCAGACATGCAAGGACACACCATTTTCAGGCACAGCATGAAGAAAGAAATTGACTGCACCTCAAATGCACTCACAACTCTTCACACTTTACAGCTCTCCAAGACCTAGCACACCCTCATAAGACATCCCATCCTTCAGCAGTAATAGCACTTACACACTTAACTAGCAGGAAAATTCAGAAGTACAATTAAAGGGACGATCAGTGCTTCTTCTCAGAGCCCCGATAGGAGGGCAGCTCTTAGCTTTCCCAGGTCAACGCAGGCATCTCCAGCTCTACATGTGCAGGCTTTTACTTAAGGTGCTGGGACCTGCACTCCTCTTTTACAATGCTGTGTATAGAACTACGAGTCCCACAATGCAGTGTAACACATGACCTGCTGTCGATAGTCATGGAAGAACCTCGGAACTAGAAAAGCTCTGATGAGATTAGTGGGTGGGCACGTCCGGGTCACTGCTTGTTTTCCTTTCTCAGTGTGTCTGTAAATTATACAACTTTACACTTTATCTAAAGATAAAAGGTTTCACCTTCCTATAAAACAATTCCTCCTTCAGAGTGTGCCCCAACATTTCATTTACTTAGTGTGAGAAAACAAAATAGCTTAAATGCATTTTTTTTATCATGCAGTACTTTCCTTTTTATCTCATGAAAAATCCTTGATTCCACCTTTCCTTTTTCAAGGAAGTAGGCAGGAAGTTTAAATGAAAAGGGAGAAATGGTTGTGAAAAAGAGTCTTAGGTCCAAATTGTGGGTGCTAGATTTTGAAAGGTACTTGATGGCATGAATAAATGTTTCGATTTGGAGGAGGTGTGTGGATGAAAGAAAAATGGGCGTACTCTGTAGTATGAGTGTGAGATTGTAAACGGTATTTGAAGTAAATATTGATTGCTGGTGCTCTGAAAATGTAGGTTTAACCCTTTAAAAGAAGAGGCAGTTTCCCAGTTGGGGAATTGAACCCAAGTCTCCCAGGTCCCAGGCAGGGACACTCTCCACTATACTAAGTAGGAAGAGATATTTTTGTGCGTGCTGAGCAGCTCCTTCTTCTGTCCAACCCGCCCTCTCTGTGCCAAGCGTCTGAGTTTTTCCATTTCTCACTTCCTTCCCACCCACACGGGGGGGCAGAGCTGGCTTAAGGATGCTGCAACTGTTGCACTCGCACTGCTCGCTCACATGCACGGGGGCACCCACCTCAGGGGGGGGGGGCGCTCTGCTTAGTCTCAACTTAACATTTAATACAACCTGCTGCAGAGTTCCTTCCCTTTACAGATTTCAGGCAACAATCAAAATGGCAACACAACTCTTCTCATTAATCTTCCTGCCAGAGAGAGCTCAGATTTTTGCCTGCTAGCAGCAGGGCCGGCTGTAGCCCTGGTGGCTGGAAGACAGTCTTTTTTGGCACCCCCCAACCCCCTTCACTCCATCACCACCTACTCGGATTCACTCACTGCCACCCGCCAAATGTGCCCCTCATCTATCCATAGCCCCTCTCACATAGATTAGATTTGTTTTAAAGAGCTGGATAGCTGCTTGACTATCCAGACAGCTGTCCACATTAGATATGGTTCTGTTCTTTGCGTCAGGCACATGAACCCTCTACGCTATTTTATATCTAGTCAAAGCTGCCTCTGGACAAAACCACCAACTCTCTCCCTAGCAGGAACGGTAATCACAAGAGGTATCTTGGCATTTTATTTGCTTTCTGTAGTTTGGACACACAAGGAACTTTCCAGCATGAGCTTTTAAATCGCAAGTTTCGTAAGTTATTGCTAAACACAGCGCCCCCCGAGGTCAGCAACTCCAATCCTGGTCAGCACCCGGTGCGGCCGCACTGCTCGCACATCCCTAAACACGGCCCTGAGTGGCAGTTTTGCATCGCCATGAAATTGTCATGCCGTTGAGGTCAGTGTGTGACGTGGCCAAGGCTATCCTATTTGAGGACTCCGGGAGAGACAGCTGCTCCCTTAATGAAGGAGTGGCCTTCTGACTGAAGTCACCTGAGGCAGGGGCCCACTGTCAGAGGCCTTATGGGGCAGGGACCCGCTGCAACTCCTGGCTTGCCCCATGCAACCCCTGGAGAACCCTAAATGACATCCATGTAAGTGCCTACTGTCGAGGTCAGCAAGGTCAGTGTGTGGCTCGGCCCAGGCTATCCTATCTGAGGTCTCCTGAAGGGACAGCTGCCACCTTAAAGAAGGAGTGGCGTTCTGACTGGCGCCAACTGAGGTAGGGGCCCGCTGTCAGAGGCCATATGGGGGAGGGGCCCGCTGCGACATCTGGCTTGCCCCTTGCGACCCCTGGTGACCCCTAGGTGACATCCATGCGAGCGCTTGCCGTGAAGGTTAGCGTGTGGCGCGGCCAAGGCTATCCTCCCCTGAGGCTCCTGAAGGGACAGCTGGCGCCTGAAGTAAGGAGTGGCCTTCTGACCGAAGTCACCTGAGGCAGGTGCCCGCCGTCAGAGGCCTTATGGGGCAGGGGCTAAAGGGACATTTTAAGTCCAGCCAGAAGGCAGAAGGTTTGGTCTGTGCTGTCCTGGGGCAGGACTTCCTCCTTAGTAGGGCTGCCACCTGGCTGTGTTTTTTGAACTACCTCGTCTGTACGTTTAATTCCAGGCTGGTAAAAATATTGAGAAAAGCTGTGAAATTCAGGTTCTAAGAAAGGAGGCAACCCCAATCTTATACACACTGCGCTGACACTTACAAAGGGTATTCCTGGTGCAGCAGGGAAATGTGCCCCCTGGAGACATCTTGCAGTCACTATGTGGACAAGCAAGAGCTCTGGAGCTCTCAGCTGATCACAGCAAGATGGAGTGCTTTCAGATGTTATTTGGAGTGAAAAAAAGAGCTGTGAGAAAGCTGTGTGATATTGTGAGAAAAGTCAATTAAAGAAGAACTAGTGGTAATGAAGCATTTGTAATTGAAAGGTTTCCTAATGTGTTTGAATCCATGAAAAGTGTAAAATGAAAGGTTTCCTATAAGAAATGTAAGTGTAGAAGTAAAAAGTGTAAGGAACTTCGAGTTCCCTGACCGGAAATCGAACCCGGGCCGCGGCGGTGAGAGTGCCGAATCCTAACCACTAGACCACCAGGGAGCAGGCACAGGTCATCCACCACCACCCAATATAGAAACAAGAACTGGTCAGCAGGCTACTCAGGATCCCATTTCCTATTACAGGAAAATTAAAGCAGACATGCAAGGACACACCATTTTCAGGCACAGCATGAAGAAAGAAATTGACTGCACCTCAAATGCACTCACAACTCTTCACACTTTACAGCTCTCCAAGACCTAGCACACCCTCATAAGACATCCCATCCTTCAGCAGTAATAGCACTTACACACTTAACTAGCAGGAAAATTCAGAAGTACAATTAAAGGGACGATCAGTGCTTCTTCTCAGAGCCCCGATAGGAGGGCAGCTCTTAGCTTTCCCAGGTCAACGCAGGCATCTCCAGCTCTACATGTGCAGGCTTTTACTTAAGGTGCTGGGACCTGCACTCCTCTTTTACAATGCTGTGTATAGAACTACGAGTCCCACAATGCAGTGTAACACATGACCTGCTGTCGATAGTCATGGAAGAACCTCGGAACTAGAAAAGCTCTGATGAGATTAGTGGGTGGGCACGTCCGGGTCACTGCTTGTTTTCCTTTCTCAGTGTGTCTGTAAATTATACAACTTTACACTTTATCTAAAGATAAAAGGTTTCACCTTCCTATAAAACAATTCCTCCTTCAGAGTGTGCCCCAACATTTCATTTACTTAGTGTGAGAAAACAAAATAGCTTAAATGCATTTTTTTTATCATGCAGTACTTTCCTTTTTATCTCATGAAAAATCCTTGATTCCACCTTTCCTTTTTCAAGGAAGTAGGCTGGAAGTTTAAATGAAAAGGGAGAAATGGTTGTGAAAAAGAGTCTTAGGTCCAAATTGTGGGTGCTAGATTTTGAAAGGTACTTGATGGCATGAATAAATGTTTCGATTTGGAGGAGGTGTGTGGATGAAAGAAAAATGGGCGTACTCTGTAGTATGAGTGTGAGATTGTAAACGGTATTTGAAGAAAATATTGATTGCTGGTGCTCTGAAAATGTAGGTTTAACCCTTTAATAGAAGAAGCAGTTTCCCAGTTGGGGAATTGAACCCCAGTCTCCCAGGTCCCAGGCAGGGACACTCTCCACTATACTAAGTAGGAAGAGATATTTTTGTGTGTGCTGAGCAGCTCCTTCTTCTGTCCAACCCGCCCTCTCTGTGCCAAGCGTCTGAGTTTTTCCATTTCTCACTTCCTTCCCACCCACACGGGGGGGCAGAGCTGGCTTAAGGATGCTGCAACTGTTGCACTCGCACTGCTCGCTCACATGCACGGGGGCACCCACCTCAGGGGGGGGGGGGCGCTCTGCTTAGTCTCAACTTAACATTTAATACAACCTGCTGCAGAGTTCCTTCCCTTTACAGATTTCAGGCAACAATCAAAATGGCAACACAACTCTTCTCATTAATCTTCCTGCCAGAGAGAGCCCAGATTTTTGCCTGCTAGCAGCAGGGCCGGCTGTAGCCCTGGTGGCTGGAAGACAGTCTTTTTTGGCACCCCCCAACCCCCTTCACTCCATCACCACCTACTCGGATTCACTCACTGCCACCTGCCAAATGTGCCCCTCATCTATCCATAGCCCCTCTCACATAGATTAGATTTGTTTTAAAGAGCTGGATAGCTGCTTGACTATCCAGACAGCTCTCCACATTAGATATGGTTCTGTTCTTTGCGTCAGGCACATGAACCCTCTACGCTATTTTATATCTAGTCAAAGCTGCCTCTGGACAAAACCACCAACTCTCTCCCTAGCAGGAACGGTAATCACAAGAGGTATCTTGGCATTTTATTTGCTTTCTGTAGTTTGGACACACAAGGAACTTTCCAGCATGAGCTTTTAAATCGCAAGTTTCGTAAGTTATTGCTAAACACAGCGCCCCCCGAGGTCAGCAACTCCAATCCTGGTCAGCACCCGGTGCGGCCGCACTGCTCGCACCTCCCTAAACCCGGCCCTGAGTGGCAGTTTTGCATCGCCATGAAATTGTCATGCCGTTGAGGTCAGTGTGTGATGTGGCCAAGGCTTTCCTATTTGAGGACTCCGGGAGAGACAGCTGCTCCCTTAATGAAGGAGTGGCCTTCTGACTGAAGTCACCTGAGGCAGGGGCCCACTGTCAGAGGCCTTATGGGGCAGGGACCCGCTGCAACTCCTGGCTTGCCCCATGCAACCCCTGGAGAACCCTAAATGACATCCATGTAAGTGCCTACTGTCGAGGTCAGCAAGGTCAGTGTGTGGCTCGGCCCAGGCTATCCTATCTGAGGTCTCCTGAAGGGACAGCTGCCACCTTAAAGAAGGAGTGGCGTTCTGACTGGCGCCAACTGAGGTAGGGGCCCGCTGTCAGAGGCCATATGGGGGAGGGGCCCGCTGCGACATCTGGCTTGCCCCTTGCGACCCCTGGTGACCCCTAGGTGACATCCATGCGAGCGCTTGCCGTCAAGGTCAGCGTGTGGCACGGCCAAGGCTATCCTCCCCTGAGGCTCCTGAAGGGACAGCTGGCGCCTGAAGTAAGGAGTGGCCTTCTGACCGAAGTCACCTGAGGCAGGTGCCCGCCGTCAGAGGCCTTATGGGGCAGGGGCTAAAGGGACATTTTAAGTCCAGCCAGAAGGCAGAAGGTTTGGTCTGTGCTGTCCTGGGGCAGGACTTCCTCCTTAGTAGGGCTGCCACCTGGCTGTGTTTTTTGAACTACCTCGTCTGTACGTTTAATTCCAGGCTGGTAAAAATATTGAGAAAAGCTGTGAAATTCAGGTTCTAAGAAAGGAGGCAACCCCAATCTTATACACACTGCGCTGACACTTACAAAGGGTATTCCTGGTGCAGCAGGGAAATGTGCCCCCTGGAGACATCTTGCAGTCACTATGTGGACAAGCAAGAGCTCTGGAGCTCTGGAGCTCTCAGCTGATCACAGCAAGATGGAGTGCTTTCAGATGTTATTTGGAGTGAAAAAAAGAGCTGTGAGAAAGCTGTGTGATATTGTGAGAAAAGTCAATTAAAGAAGAACTAGTGGTAATGAAGCATATGTAATTGAAAGGTTTCCTAATGTGTTTGAATCCATGAAAAGTGTAAAATGAAAGGTTTCCTATAAGAAATGTAAGTGTAGAAGTAAAAAGTGTAAGGAACTTCGCGTTCCCTGACCGGGAATCGAACCCGGGCCGCGGCGGTGAGAGCACCGAATCCTAACCACTAGACCACCAGGGAGCAGGCACAGGTCGTCCACCACCACCCAATATAGAAACAAGAACTGGTCAGCAGGCTACTCAGGATCCTATTTCCTATTACAGGAAAATTAAAGCAGACATGCAAGGACACACCATTTTCAGGCACAGCATGAAGAAAGAAATTGACTGCACCTCAAATGCACTCACAACTCTTCACACTTTACAGCTCTCCAAGACCTAGCACACCCTCATAAGACATCCCATCCTTCAGCAGTAATAGCACTTACACACTTAACTAGCAGGAAAATTCAGAAGTACAATTAAAGGGACGATCAGTGCTTCTTCTCAGAGCCCCGATAGGAGGGCAGCTCTTAGCTTTCCCAGGTCAACGCAGGCATCTCCAGCTCTACATGAGCAGGCTTTTACTTAAGGTGCTGGGACCTGCACTCCTCTTTTACAATGCTGTGTATAGAACTACGAGTCCCACAATGCAGTGTAACACATGACCTGCTGTCGATAGTCATGGAAGAACCTCGGAACTAGAAAAGCTCTGATGAGATTAGTGGGTGGGCACGTCCGGGTCACTGCTTGTTTTCCTTTCTCAGTGTGTCTGTAAATTATACAACTTTACACTTTATCTAAAGATAAAAGGTTTCACCTTCCTATAAAACAATTCCTCCTTCAGAGTGTGCCCCAACATTTCATTTACTTAGTGTGAGAAAACAAAATAGCTTAAATGCATTTTTTTTATCATGCAGTACTTTCCTTTTTATCTCATGAAAAATCCTTGATTCCACCTTTCCTTTTTCAAGGAAGTAGGCAGGAAGTTTAAATGAAAAGGGAGAAATGGTTGTGAAAAAGAGTCTTAGGTCCAAATTGTGGGTGCTAGATTTTGAAAGGTACTTGATGGCATGAATAAATGTTTCGATTTGGAGGAGGTGTGTGGATGAAAGAAAAATGGGCGTACTCTGTAGTATGAGTGTGAGATTGTAAACGGTATTTGAAGTAAATATTGATTGCTGGTGCTCTGAAAATGTAGGTTTAACCCTTTAAAAGAAGAGGCAGTTTCCCAGTTGGGGAATTGAACCCCAGTCTCCCAGGTCCCAGGCAGGGACACTCTCCACTATACTAAGTAGGAAGAGATATTTTTGTGTGTGCTGAGCAGCTCCTTCTTCTGTCCAACCCGCCCTCTCTGTGCCAAGCGTCTGAGTTTTTCCATTTCTCACTTCCTTCCCAGCCACACGGGGGGGCAGAGCTGGCTTAAGGATGCTGCAACTGTTGCACTCGCACTGCTCGCTCACATGCACGGGGGCACCCACCTCAGGGGGGAGGGGGGGGGCGATCTGCTTAGTCTCAACTTAACATTTAATACAACCTGCTGCAGAGTTCCTTCCCTTTACAGATTTCAGGCAACAATCAAAATGGCAACACAACTCTTCTCATTAATCTTCCTGCCAGAGAGAGCCCAGATTTTTGCCTGCTAGCAGCAGGGCCGGCTGTAGCCCTGGTGGCTGGAAGACAGTCTTTTTTGGCACCCCCCAACCCCCTTCACTCCATCACCACCTACTCGGATTCACTCACTGCCACCTGCCAAATGTGCCCCTCATCTATCCATAGCCCCTCTCACATAGATTAGATTTGTTTTAAAGAGCTGGATAGCTGCTTGACTATCCAGACAGCTCTCCACATTAGATATGGTTCTGTTCTTTGCGTCAGGCACATGAACCCTCTACGCTATTTTATATCTAGTCAAAGCTGCCTCTGGACAAAACCACCAACTCTCTCCCTAGCAGGAACGGTAATCACAAGAGGTATCTTGGCATTTTATTTGCTTTCTGTAGTTTGGACACACAAGGAACTTTCCAGCATGAGCTTTTAAATCGCAAGTTTCGTAAGTTATTGCTAAACACAGCGCCCCCCGAGGTCAGCAACTCCAATCCTGGTCAGCACCCGGTGCGGCCGCACTGCTCGCACCTCCCTAAACCCGGCCCTGAGTGGCAGTTTTGCATCGCCATGAAATTGTCATGCCGTTGAGGTCAGTGTGTGATGTGGCCAAGGCTATCCTATTTGAGGACTCCGGGAGAGACAGCTGCTCCCTTAATGAAGGAGTGGCCTTCTGACTGAAGTCACCTGAGGCAGGGGCCCACTGTCAGAGGCCTTATGGGGCAGGGACACGCTGCAACTCCTGGCTTGCCCCATGCAACCCCTGGAGAACCCTAAATGACATCCATGTAAGTGCCTACTGTCGAGGTCAGCAAGGTCAGTGTGTGGCTCGGCCCAGGCTATCCTATCTGAGGTCTCCTGAAGGGACAGCTGCCACCTTAAAGAAGGAGTGGCGTTCTGACTGGCGCCAACTGAGGTAGGGGCCCGCTGTCAGAGGCCATATGGGGGAGGGGCCCGCTGCGATATCTGGCTTGCCCCTTGCGACCCCTGGTGACCCCTAGGTGACATCCATGCGAGCGCTTGCCGTCAAGGTCAGCGTGTGGCACGGCCAAGGCTATCCTCCCCTGAGGCTCCTGAAGGGACAGCTGGCGCCTGAAGTAAGGAGTGGCCTTCTGACCGAAGTCACCTGAGGCAGGTGCCCGCCGTCAGAGGCCTTATGGGGCAGGGGCTAAAGGGACATTTTAAGTCCAGCCAGAAGGCAGAAGGTTTGGTCTGTGCTGTCCTGGGGCAGGACTTCCTCTTTAGTAGGGCTGCCACCTGGCTGTGTTTTTTGAACCACCTCGTCTGTACGTTTAATTCCAGGCTGGTAAAAATATTGAGAAAAGCTGTGAAATTCAGGTTCTAAGAAAGGAGGCAACCCCAATCTTATACACACTGCGCTGACACTTACAAAGGGTATTCCTGGTGCAGCAGGGAAATGTGCCCCCTGGAGACATCTTGCAGTCACTATGTGGACAAGCAAGAGCTCTGGAGCTCTGGAGCTCTCAGCTGATCACAGCAAGATGGAGTGCTTTCAGATGTTATTTGGAGTGAAAAAAAGAGCTGTGAGAAAGCTGTGTGATATTGTGAGAAAAGTCAATTAAAGAAGAACTAGTGGTAATGAAGCATTTGTAATTGAAAGGTTTCCTAATGTGTTTGAATCCATGAAAAGTGTAAAATGCAAGGTTTCCTATAAGAAATGTAAGTGTAGAAGTAAAAAGTGTAAGGAACTTCGCGTTCCCTGACCGGGAATCGAACCCGGGACGCGGCGGTGAGAGCGCCGAATCCTAACCACTAGACCACCAGGGAGCAGGCACAGGTTGTCCACCACCACCCAATATAGAAACAAGAACTGGTCAGCAGGCTACTCAGGATCCCATTTCCTATTACAGGAAAATTAAAGCAGACATGCAAGGACTCACCATTTTCAGGCACAGCATGAAGAAAGAAATTGACTGCACCTCAAATGCACTCACAACTCTTCACACTTTACAGCTCTCCAAGACCTAGCACACCCTCATAAGACATCCCATCCTTCAGCAGTAATAGCACTTACACACTTAACTAGCAGGAAAATTCAGAAGTACAATTAAAGGGACGATCAGTGCTTCTTCTCAGAGCCCCGATAGGAGGGCAGCTCTTAGCTTTCCCAGGTCAACGCAGGCATCTCCAGCTCTACATGTGCAGGCTTTTACTTAAGGTGCTGGGACCTGCACTCCTCTTTTACAATGCTGTGTATAGAACTACGAGTCCCACAATGCAGTGTAACACATGACCTGCTGTCGATAGTCATGGAAGAACCTCGGAACTAGAAAAGCTCTGATGAGATTAGTGGGTGGGCACATCCGGGTCACTGCTTGTTTTCCTTTCTCAGTGTGTCTGTAAATTATACAACTTCACACTTTATCTAAAGATAAAAGGTTTCACCTTCCTATAAAACAATTCCTCCTTCAGAGTGTGCCCCAACATTTCATTTACTTAGTGTGAGAAAACAAAATAGCTTAAATGCATTTTTTTTATCATGCAGTACTTTCCTTTTTATCTCATGAAAAATCCTTGATTCCACCTTTCCTTTTTCAAGGAAGTAGGCAGGAAGTTTAAATGAAAAGGGAGAAATGGTTGTGAAAAAGAGTCTTAGGTCCAAATTGTGGGTGCTAGATTTTGAAAGGTACTTGATGGCATGAATAAATGTTTCGATTTGGAGGAGGTGTGTGGATGAAAGAAAAATGGGCGTACTCTGTAGTATGAGTGTGAGATTGTAAACGGTATTTGAAGTAAATATTGATTGCTGGTGCTCTGAAAATGTAGGTTTAACCCTTTAAAAGAAGAGGCAGTTTCCCAGTTGGGGAATTGAACCCCAGTCTCCCAGGTCCCAGGCAGGGCCACTCTCCACTATACTAAGTAGGAAGAGATATTTTTGTGCGTGCTGAGCAGCTCCTTGTTCTGTCCAACCCGCCCTCTCTGTGCCAAGCGTCTGAGTTTTTCCATTTCTCACTTCCTTCCCACCCACACGGGGGGGCAGAGCTGGCTTAAGGATGCTGCAACTGTTGCACTCGCACTGCTCGCTCACATGCACGGGGGCACCCACCTCAGGGGGGGGGGGCGCTCTGCTTAGTCTCAACTTAACATTTAATACAACCTGCTGCAGAGTTCCTTCCCTTTACAGATTTCAGGCAACAATCAAAATGGCAACACAACTCTTCTCATTAATCTTCCTGCCAGAGAGAGCTCAGATTTTTGCCTGCTAGCAGCAGGGCCGGCTGTAGCCCTGGTGGCTGGAAGACAGTCTTTTTTGGCACCCCCCAACCCCCTTCACTCCATCACCACCTACTCGGATTCACTCACTGCCACCCGCCAAATGTGCCCCTCATCTATCCATAGCCCCTCTCACATAGATTAGATTTGTTTTAAAGAGCTGGATAGCTGCTTGACTATCCAGACAGCTGTCCACATTAGATATGGTTCTGTTCTTTGCGTCAGGCACATGAACCCTCTACGCTATTTTATATCTAGTCAAAGCTGCCTCTGGACAAAACCACCAACTCTCTCCCTAGCAGGAACGGTAATCACAAGAGGTATCTTGGCATTTTATTTGCTTTCTGTAGTTTGGACACACAAGGAACTTTCCAGCATGAGCTTTTAAATCGCAAGTTTCGTAAGTTATTGCTAAACACAGCGCCCCCCGAGGTCAGCAACTCCAATCCTGGTCAGCACCCGGTGCGGCCGCACTGCTCGCACCTCCCTAAACCCGGCCCTGAGTGGCAGTTTTGCATCGCCATGAAATTGTCATGCCGTTGAGGTCAGTGTGTGACGTGGCCAAGGCTATCCTATTTGAGGACTCCGGGAGAGACAGCTGCTCCCTTAATGAAGGAGTGGCCTTCTGACTGAAGTCACCTGAGGCAGGGGCCCACTGTCAGAGGCCTTATGGGGCAGGGACCCGCTGCAACTCCTGGCTTGCCCCATGCAACCCCTGGAGAACCCTAAATGACATCCATGTAAGTGCCTACTGTCGAGGTCAGCAAGGTCAGTGTGTGGCTCGGCCCAGGCTATCCTATCTGAGGTCTCCTGAAGGGACAGCTGCCACCTTAAAGAAGGAGTGGCGTTCTGACTGGCGCCAACTGAGGTAGGGGCCCGCTGTCAGAGGCCATATGGGGGAGGGGCCCGCTGCGACATCTGGCTTGCCCCTTGCGACCCCTGGTGACCCCTAGGTGACATCCATGCGAGCGCTTGCCGTGAAGGTTAGCGTGTGGCGCGGCCAAGGCTATCCTCCCCTGAGGCTCCTGAAGGGACAGCTGGCGCCTGAAGTAAGGAGTGGCCTTCTGACCGAAGTCACCTGAGGCAGGTGCCCGCCGTCAGAGGCCTTATGGGGCAGGGGCTAAAGGGACATTTTAAGTCCAGCCAGAAGGCAGAAGGTTTGGTCTGTGCTGTCCTGGGGCAGGACTTCCTCCTTAGTAGGGCTGCCACCTGGCTGTGTTTTTTGAACTACCTCGTCTGTACGTTTAATTCCAGGCTGGTAAAAATATTGAGAAAAGCTGTGAAATTCAGGTTCTAAGAAAGGAGGCAACCCCAATCTTATACACACTGCGCTGACACTTACAAAGGGTATTCCTGGTGCAGCAGGGAAATGTGCCCCCTGGAGACATCTTGCAGTCACTATGTGGACAAGCAAGAGCTCTGGAGCTCTGGAGCTCTCAGCTGATCACAGCAAGATGGAGTGCTTTCAGATGTTATTTGGAGTGAAAAAAAGAGCTGTGAGAAAGCTGTGTGATATTGTGAGAAAAGTCAATTAAAGAATAACTAGTGGTAATGAAGCATTTGTAATTGAAAGGTTTCCTAATGTGTTTGAATCCATGAAAAGTGTAAAATGAAAGGTTTCCTATATGAAATGTAAGTGTAGAAGTAAAAAGTGTAAGGAACTTCGAGTTCCCTGACCAGGAATCGAACCCGGGCCGCGGCGGTGAGAGCACCGAATCCTAACCACTAGACCACCAGGGAGCAGGCACAGGTCATCCACCACCACCCAATATAGAAACAAGAACTGGTCAGCAGGCTACTCAGGATCCCATTTCCTATTACAGGAAAATTAAAGCAGACATGCAAGGACACACCATTTTCAGGCACAGCATGAAGAAAGAAATTGACTGCACCTCAAATGCACTCACAACTCTTCACACTTTACAGCTCTCCAAGACCTAGCACACCCTCATAAGACATCCCATCCTTCAGCAGTAATAGCACTTACACACTTAACTAGCAGGAAAATTCAGAAGTACAATTAAAGGGACGATCAGTGCTTCTTCTCAGAGCCCCGATAGGAGGGCAGCTCTTAGCTTTCCCAGGTCAACGCAGGCATCTCCAGCTCTACATGTGCAGGCTTTTACTTAAGGTGCTGGGACCTGCACTCCTCTTTTACAATGCTGTGTATAGAACTACGAGTCCCACAATGCAGTGTAACACATGACCTGCTGTCGATAGTCATGGAAGAACCTCGGAACTAGAAAAGCTCTGATGAGATTAGTGGGTGGGCACGTCCGGGTCACTGCTTGTTTTCCTTTCTCAGTGTGTCTGTAAATTATACAACTTTACACTTTATCTAAAGATAAAAGGTTTCACCTTCCTATAAAACAATTCCTCCTTCAGAGTGTGCCCCAACATTTCATTTACTTAGTGTGAGAAAACAAAATAGCTTAAATGCATTTTTTTTATCATGCAGTACTTTCCTTTTTATCTCATGAAAAATCCTTGATTCCACCTTTCCTTTTTCAAGGAAGTAGGCTGGAAGTTTAAATGAAAAGGGAGAAATGGTTGTGAAAAAGAGTCTTAGGTCCAAATTGTGGGTGCTAGATTTTGAAAGGTACTTGATGGCATGAATAAATGTTTCGATTTGGAGGAGGTGTGTGGATGAAAGAAAAATGGGCGTACTCTGTAGTATGAGTGTGAGATTGTAAACGGTATTTGAAGAAAATATTGATTGATGGTGCTCTGAAAATGTAGGTTTAACCCTTTAATAGAAGAAGCAGTTTCCCAGTTGGGGAATTGAACCCCAGTCTCCCAGGTCCCAGGCAGGGACACTCTCCACTATACTAAGTAGGAAGAGATATTTTTGTGTGTGCTGAGCAGCTCCTTCTTCTGTCCAACCCGCCCTCTCTGTGCCAAGCGTCTGAGTTTTTCCATTTCTCACTTCCTTCCCACCCACACGGGGGGGCAGAGCTGGCTTAAGGATGCTGCAACTGTTGCACTCGCACTGCTCGCTCACATGCACGGGGGCACCCACCTCAGGGGGGGGGGCGCTCTGCTTAGTCTCAACTTAACATTTAATACAACCTGCTGCAGAGTTCCTTCCCTTTACAGATTTCAGGCAACAATCAAAATGGCAACACAACTCTTCTCATTAATCTTCCTGCCAGAGAGAGCCCAGATTTTTGCCTGCTAGCAGCAGGGCCGGCTGTAGCCCTGGTGGCTGGAAGACAGTCTTTTTTGGCACCCCCCAACCCCCTTCACTCCATCACCACCTACTCGGATTCACTCACTGCCACCTGCCAAATGTGCCCCTCATCTATCCATAGCCCCTCTCACATAGATTAGATTTGTTTTAAAGAGCTGGATAGCTGCTTGACTATCCAGACAGCTCTCCACATTAGATATGGTTCTGTTCTTTGCGTCAGGCACATGAACCCTCTACGCTATTTTATATCTAGTCAAAGCTGCCTCTGGACAAAACCACCAACTCTCTCCCTAGCAGGAACGGTAATCACAAGAGGTATCTTGGCATTTTATTTGCTTTCTGTAGTTTGGACACACAAGGAACTTTCCAGCATGAGCTTTTAAATCGCAAGTTTCGTAAGTTATTGCTAAACACAGCGCCCCCCGAGGTCAGCAACTCCAATCCTGGTCAGCACCCGGTGCGGCCGCACTGCTCGCACCTCCCTAAACCCGGCCCTGAGTGGCAGTTTTGCATCGCCATGAAATTGTCATGCCGTTGAGGTCAGTGTGTGATGTGGCCAAGGCTTTCCTATTTGAGGACTCCGGGAGAGACAGCTGCTCCCTTAATGAAGGAGTGGCCTTCTGACTGAAGTCACCTGAGGCAGGGGCCCACTGTCAGAGGCCTTATGGGGCAGGGACCCGCTGCAACTCCTGGCTTGCCCCATGCAACCCCTGGAGAACCCTAAATGACATCCATGTAAGTGCCTACTGTCGAGGTCAGCAAGGTCAGTGTGTGGCTCGGCCCAGGCTATCCTATCTGAGGTCTCCTGAAGGGACAGCTGCCACCTTAAAGAAGGAGTGGCGTTCTGACTGGCGCCAACTGAGGTAGGGGCCCGCTGTCAGAGGCCATATGGGGGAGGGGCCCGCTGCGACATCTGGCTTGCCCCTTGCGACCCCTGGTGACCCCTAGGTGACATCCATGCGAGCGCTTGCCGTCAAGGTCAGCGTGTGGCACGGCCAAGGCTATCCTCCCCTGAGGCTCCTGAAGGGACAGCTGGCGCCTGAAGTAAGGAGTGGCCTTCTGACCGAAGTCACCTGAGGCAGGTGCCCGCCGTCAGAGGCCTTATGGGGCAGGGGCTAAAGGGACATTTTAAGTCCAGCCAGAAGGCAGAAGGTTTGGTCTGTGCTGTCCTGGGGCAGGACTTCCTCCTTAGTAGGGCTGCCACCTGGCTGTGTTTTTTGAACTACCTCGTCTGTACGTTTAATTCCAGGCTGGTAAAAATATTGAGAAAAGCTGTGAAATTCAGGTTCTAAGAAAGGAGGCAACCCCAATCTTATACACACTGCGCTGACACTTACAAAGGGTATTCCTGGTGCAGCAGGGAAATGTGCCCCCTGGAGACATCTTGCAGTCACTATGTGGACAAGCAAGAGCTCTGGAGCTCTGGAGCTCTCAGCTGATCACAGCAAGATGGAGTGCTTTCAGATGTTATTTGGAGTGAAAAAAAGAGCTGTGAGAAAGCTGTGTGATATTGTGAGAAAAGTCAATTAAAGAAGAACTAGTGGTAATGAAGCATATGTAATTGAAAGGTTTCCTAATGTGTTTGAATCCATGAAAAGTGTAAAATGAAAGGTTTCCTATAAGAAATGTAAGTGTAGAAGTAAAAAGTGTAAGGAACTTCGCGTTCCCTGACCGGGAATCGAACCCGGGCCGCGGCGGTGAGAGCACCGAATCCTAACCACTAGACCACCAGGGAGCAGGCACAGGTCGTCCACCACCACCCAATATAGAAACAAGAACTGGTCAGCAGGCTACTCAGGATCCTATTTCCTATTACAGGAAAATTAAAGCAGACATGCAAGGACACACCATTTTCAGGCACAGCATGAAGAAAGAAATTGACTGCACCTCAAATGCACTCACAACTCTTCACACTTTACAGCTCTCCAAGACCTAGCACACCCTCATAAGACATCCCATCCTTCAGCAGTAATAGCACTTACACACTTAACTAGCAGGAAAATTCAGAAGTACAATTAAAGGGACGATCAGTGCTTCTTCTCAGAGCCCCGATAGGAGGGCAGCTCTTAGCTTTCCCAGGTCAACGCAGGCATCTCCAGCTCTACATGAGCAGGCTTTTACTTAAGGTGCTGGGACCTGCACTCCTCTTTTACAATGCTGTGTATAGAACTACGAGTCCCACAATGCAGTGTAACACATGACCTGCTGTCGATAGTCATGGAAGAACCTCGGAACTAGAAAAGCTCTGATGAGATTAGTGGGTGGGCACGTCCGGGTCACTGCTTGTTTTCCTTTCTCAGTGTGTCTGTAAATTATACAACTTTACACTTTATCTAAAGATAAAAGGTTTCACCTTCCTATAAAACAATTCCTCCTTCAGAGTGTGCCCCAACATTTCATTTACTTAGTGTGAGAAAACAAAATAGCTTAAATGCATTTTTTTTATCATGCAGTACTTTCCTTTTTATCTCATGAAAAATCCTTGATTCCACCTTTCCTTTTTCAAGGAAGTAGGCAGGAAGTTTAAATGAAAAGGGAGAAATGGTTGTGAAAAAGAGTCTTAGGTCCAAATTGTGGGTGCTAGATTTTGAAAGGTACTTGATGGCATGAATAAATGTTTCGATTTGGAGGAGGTGTGTGGATGAAAGAAAAATGGGCGTACTCTGTAGTATGAGTGTGAGATTGTAAACGGTATTTGAAGTAAATATTGATTGATGGTGCTCTGAAAATGTAGGTTTAACCCTTTAAAAGAAGAGGCAGTTTCCCAGTTGGGGAATTGAACCCCAGTCTCCCAGGTCCCAGGCAGGGACACTCTCCACTATACTAAGTAGGAAGAGATATTTTTGTGTGTGCTGAGCAGCTCCTTCTTCTGTCCAACCCGCCCTCTCTGTGCCAAGCGTCTGAGTTTTTCCATTTCTCACTTCCTTCCCAGCCACACGGGGGGGCAGAGCTGGCTTAAGGATGCTGCAACTGTTGCACTCGCACTGCTCGCTCACATGCACGGGGGCACCCACCTCAGGGGGGAGGGGGGGGGCGATCTGCTTAGTCTCAACTTAACATTTAATACAACCTGCTGCAGAGTTCCTTCCCTTTACAGATTTCAGGCAACAATCAAAATGGCAACACAACTCTTCTCATTAATCTTCCTGCCAGAGAGAGCCCAGATTTTTGCCTGCTAGCAGCAGGGCCGGCTGTAGCCCTGGTGGCTGGAAGACAGTCTTTTTTGGCACCCCCCAACCCCCTTCACTCCATCACCACCTACTCGGATTCACTCACTGCCACCTGCCAAATGTGCCCCTCATCTATCCATAGCCCCTCTCACATAGATTAGATTTGTTTTAAAGAGCTGGATAGCTGCTTGACTATCCAGACAGCTCTCCACATTAGATATGGTTCTGTTCTTTGCGTCAGGCACATGAACCCTCTACGCTATTTTATATCTAGTCAAAGCTGCCTCTGGACAAAACCACCAACTCTCTCCCTAGCAGGAACGGTAATCACAAGAGGTATCTTGGCATTTTATTTGCTTTCTGTAGTTTGGACACACAAGGAACTTTCCAGCATGAGCTTTTAAATCGCAAGTTTCGTAAGTTATTGCTAAACACAGCGCCCCCCGAGGTCAGCAACTCCAATCCTGGTCAGCACCCGGTGCGGCCGCACTGCTCGCACCTCCCTAAACCCGGCCCTGAGTGGCAGTTTTGCATCGCCATGAAATTGTCATGCCGTTGAGGTCAGTGTGTGATGTGGCCAAGGCTATCCTATTTGAGGACTCCGGGAGAGACAGCTGCTCCCTTAATGAAGGAGTGGCCTTCTGACTGAAGTCACCTGAGGCAGGGGCCCACTGTCAGAGGCCTTATGGGGCAGGGACACGCTGCAACTCCTGGCTTGCCCCATGCAACCCCTGGAGAACCCTAAATGACATCCATGTAAGTGCCTACTGTCGAGGTCAGCAAGGTCAGTGTGTGGCTCGGCCCAGGCTATCCTATCTGAGGTCTCCTGAAGGGACAGCTGCCACCTTAAAGAAGGAGTGGCGTTCTGACTGGCGCCAACTGAGGTAGGGGCCCGCTGTCAGAGGCCATATGGGGGAGGGGCCCGCTGCGACATCTGGCTTGCCCCTTGCGACCCCTGGTGACCCCTAGGTGACATCCATGCGAGCGCTTGCCGTCAAGGTCAGCGTGTGGCACGGCCAAGGCTATCCTCCCCTGAGGCTCCTGAAGGGACAGCTGGCGCCTGAAGTAAGGAGTGGCCTTCTGACCGAAGTCACCTGAGGCAGGTGCCCGCCGTCAGAGGCCTTATGGGGCAGGGGCTAAAGGGACATTTTAAGTCCAGCCAGAAGGCAGAAGGTTTGGTCTGTGCTGTCCTGGGGCAGGACTTCCTCTTTAGTAGGGCTGCCACCTGGCTGTGTTTTTTGAACCACCTCGTCTGTACGTTTAATTCCAGGCTGGTAAAAATATTGAGAAAAGCTGTGAAATTCAGGTTCTAAGAAAGGAGGCAACCCCAATCTTATACACACTGCGCTGACACTTACAAAGGGTATTCCTGGTGCAGCAGGGAAATGTGCCCCCTGGAGACATCTTGCAGTCACTATGTGGACAAGCAAGAGCTCTGGAGCTCTGGAGCTCTCAGCTGATCACAGCAAGATGGAGTGCTTTCAGATGTTATTTGGAGTGAAAAAAAGAGCTGTGAGAAAGCTGTGTGATATTGTGAGAAAAGTCAATTAAAGAAGAACTAGTGGTAATGAAGCATTTGTAATTGAAAGGTTTCCTAATGTGTTTGAATCCATGAAAAGTGTAAAATGCAAGGTTTCCTATAAGAAATGTAAGTGTAGAAGTAAAAAGTGTAAGGAACTTCGCGTTCCCTGACCGGGAATCGAACCCGGGACGCGGCGGTGAGAGCGCCGAATCCTAACCACTAGACCACCAGGGAGCAGGCACAGGTTGTCCACCACCACCCAATATAGAAACAAGAACTGGTCAGCAGGCTACTCAGGATCCCATTTCCTATTACAGGAAAATTAAAGCAGACATGCAAGGACTCACCATTTTCAGGCACAGCATGAAGAAAGAAATTGACTGCACCTCAAATGCACTCACAACTCTTCACACTTTACAGCTCTCCAAGACCTAGCACACCCTCATAAGACATCCCATCCTTCAGCAGTAATAGCACTTACACACTTAACTAGCAGGAAAATTCAGAAGTACAATTAAAGGGACGATCAGTGCTTCTTCTCAGAGCCCCGATAGGAGGGCAGCTCTTAGCTTTCCCAGGTCAACGCAGGCATCTCCAGCTCTACATGTGCAGGCTTTTACTTAAGGTGCTGGGACCTGCACTCCTCTTTTACAATGCTGTGTATAGAACTACGAGTCCCACAATGCAGTGTAACACATGACCTGCTGTCGATAGTCATGGAAGAACCTCGGAACTAGAAAAGCTCTGATGAGATTAGTGGGTGGGCACATCCGGGTCACTGCTTGTTTTCCTTTCTCAGTGTGTCTGTAAATTATACAACTTCACACTTTATCTAAAGATAAAAGGTTTCACCTTCCTATAAAACAATTCCTCCTTCAGAGTGTGCCCCAACATTTCATTTACTTAGTGTGAGAAAACAAAATAGCTTAAATGCATTTTTTTTATCATGCAGTACTTTCCTTTTTATCTCATGAAAAATCCTTGATTCCACCTTTCCTTTTTCAAGGAAGTAGGCAGGAAGTTTAAATGAAAAGGGAGAAATGGTTGTGAAAAAGAGTCTTAGGTCCAAATTGTGGGTGCTAGATTTTGAAAGGTACTTGATGGCATGAATAAATGTTTCGATTTGGAGGAGGTGTGTGGATGAAAGAAAAATGGGCGTACTCTGTAGTATGAGTGTGAGATTGTAAACGGTATTTGAAGTAAATATTGATTGCTGGTGCTCTGAAAATGTAGGTTTAACCCTTTAAAAGAAGAGGCAGTTTTCCAGTTGGGGAATTGAACCCCAGTCTCCCAGGTCCCAGGCAGGGCCACTCTCCACTATACTAAGTAGGAAGAGATATTTTTGTGCGTGCTGAGCAGCTCCTTGTTCTGTCCAACCCGCCCTCTCTGTGCCAAGCGTCTGAGTTTTTCCATTTCTCACTTCCTTCCCACCCACACGGGGGGGCAGAGCTGGCTTAAGGATGCTGCAACTGTTGCACTCGCACTGCTCGCTCACATGCACGGGGGCACCCACCTCAGGGGGGGGGGGCGCTCTGCTTAGTCTCAACTTAACATTTAATACAACCTGCTGCAGAGTTCCTTCCCTTTACAGATTTCAGGCAACAATCAAAATGGCAACACAACTCTTCTCATTAATCTTCCTGCCAGAGAGAGCTCAGATTTTTGCCTGCTAGCAGCAGGGCCGGCTGTAGCCCTGGTGGCTGGAAGACAGTCTTTTTTGGCACCCCCCAACCCCCTTCACTCCATCACCACCTACTCGGATTCACTCACTGCCACCCGCCAAATGTGCCCCTCATCTATCCATAGCCCCTCTCACATAGATTAGATTTGTTTTAAAGAGCTGGATAGCTGCTTGACTATCCAGACAGCTGTCCACATTAGATATGGTTCTGTTCTTTGCGTCAGGCACATGAACCCTCTACGCTATTTTATATCTAGTCAAAGCTGCCTCTGGACAAAACCACCAACTCTCTCCCTAGCAGGAACGGTAATCACAAGAGGTATCTTGGCATTTTATTTGCTTTCTGTAGTTTGGACACACAAGGAACTTTCCAGCATGAGCTTTTAAATCGCAAGTTTCGTAAGTTATTGCTAAACACAGCGCCCCCCGAGGTCAGCAACTCCAATCCTGGTCAGCACCCGGTGCGGCCGCACTGCTCGCACCTCCCTAAACCCGGCCCTGAGTGGCAGTTTTGCATCGCCATGAAATTGTCATGCCGTTGAGGTCAGTGTGTGACGTGGCCAAGGCTATCCTATTTGAGGACTCCGGGAGAGACAGCTGCTCCCTTAATGAAGGAGTGGCCTTCTGACTGAAGTCACCTGAGGCAGGGGCCCACTGTCAGAGGCCTTATGGGGCAGGGACCCGCTGCAACTCCTGGCTTGCCCCATGCAACCCCTGGAGAACCCTAAATGACATCCATGTAAGTGCCTACTGTCGAGGTCAGCAAGGTCAGTGTGTGGCTCGGCCCAGGCTATCCTATCTGAGGTCTCCTGAAGGGACAGCTGCCACCTTAAAGAAGGAGTGGCGTTCTGACTGGCGCCAACTGAGGTAGGGGCCCGCTGTCAGAGGCCATATGGGGGAGGGGCCCGCTGCGACATCTGGCTTGCCCCTTGCGACCCCTGGTGACCCCTAGGTGACATCCATGCGAGCGCTTGCCGTGAAGGTTAGCGTGTGGCGCGGCCAAGGCTATCCTCCCCTGAGGCTCCTGAAGGGACAGCTGGCGCCTGAAGTAAGGAGTGGCCTTCTGACCGAAGTCACCTGAGGCAGGTGCCCGCCGTCAGAGGCCTTATGGGGCAGGGGCTAAAGGGACATTTTAAGTCCAGCCAGAAGGCAGAAGGTTTGGTCTGTGCTGTCCTGGGGCAGGACTTCCTCCTTAGTAGGGCTGCCACCTGGCTGTGTTTTTTGAACTACCTCGTCTGTACGTTTAATTCCAGGCTGGTAAAAATATTGAGAAAAGCTGTGAAATTCAGGTTCTAAGAAAGGAGGCAACCCCAATCTTATACACACTGCGCTGACACTTACAAAGGGTATTCCTGGTGCAGCAGGGAAATGTGCCCCCTGGAGACATCTTGCAGTCACTATGTGGACAAGCAAGAGCTCTGGAGCTCTGGAGCTCTCAGCTGATCACAGCAAGATGGAGTGCTTTCAGATGTTATTTGGAGTGAAAAAAAGAGCTGTGAGAAAGCTGTGTGATATTGTGAGAAAAGTCAATTAAAGAATAACTAGTGGTAATGAAGCATTTGTAATTGAAAGGTTTCCTAATGTGTTTGAATCCATGAAAAGTGTAAAATGAAAGGTTTCCTATATGAAATGTAAGTGTAGAAGTAAAAAGTGTAAGGAACTTCGAGTTCCCTGACCAGGAATCGAACCCGGGCCGCGGCGGTGAGAGCACCGAATCCTAACCACTAGACCACCAGGGAGCAGGCACAGGTCATCCACCACCACCCAATATAGAAACAAGAACTGGTCAGCAGGCTACTCAGGATCCCATTTCCTATTACAGGAAAATTAAAGCAGACATGCAAGGACACACCATTTTCAGGCACAGCATGAAGAAAGAAATTGACTGCACCTCAAATGCACTCACAACTCTTCACACTTTACAGCTCTCCAAGACCTAGCACACCCTCATAAGACATCCCATCCTTCAGCAGTAATAGCACTTACACACTTAACTAGCAGGAAAATTCAGAAGTACAATTAAAGGGACGATCAGTGCTTCTTCTCAGAGCCCCGATAGGAGGGCAGCTCTTAGCTTTCCCAGGTCAACGCAGGCATCTCCAGCTCTACATGTGCAGGCTTTTACTTAAGGTGCTGGGACCTGCACTCCTCTTTTACAATGCTGTGTATAGAACTACGAGTCCCACAATGCAGTGTAACACATGACCTGCTGTCGATAGTCATGGAAGAACCTCGGAACTAGAAAAGCTCTGATGAGATTAGTGGGTGGGCACGTCCGGGTCACTGCTTGTTTTCCTTTCTCAGTGTGTCTGTAAATTATACAACTTTACACTTTATCTAAAGATAAAAGGTTTCACCTTCCTATAAAACAATTCCTCCTTCAGAGTGTGCCCCAACATTTCATTTACTTAGTGTGAGAAAACAAAATAGCTTAAATGCATTTTTTTTATCATGCAGTACTTTCCTTTTTATCTCATGAAAAATCCTTGATTCCACCTTTCCTTTTTCAAGGAAGTAGGCAGGAAGTTTAAATGAAAAGGGAGAAATGGTTGTGAAAAAGAGTCTTAGGTCCAAATTGTGGGTGCTAGATTTTGAAAGGTACTTGATGGCATGAATAAATGTTTCGATTTGGAGGAGGTGTGTGGATGAAAGAAAAATGGGCGTACTCTGTAGTATGAGTGTGAGATTGTAAACGGTATTTGAAGTAAATATTGATTGATGGTGCTCTGAAAATGTAGGTTTAAGCCTTTAAAAGAAGAGGCAGTTTCCCAGTTGGGGAATTGAACCCCAGTCTCCCAGGTCCCAGGCAGGGACACTCTCCACTATACTAAGTAGGAAGAGATATTTTTGTGTGTGCTGAGCAGCTCCTTCTTCTGTCAAACCCGCCCTCTCTGTGCCAAGCGTCTGAGTTTTTCCATTTCTCACTTCCTTCCCACCCACACGGGGGGCAGAGCTGGCTAAAGGATGCTGCAACTGTTGCACTCGCACTGCTCGCTCACATGCACGGGGGCACCCACCTCAGGGGGGGGGGGGCGCTCTGCTTAGTCTCAACTTAACATTTAATACAACCTGCTGCAGAGTTCCTTCCCTTTACAGATTTCAGGCAACAATCAAAATGGCAACACAACTCTTCTCATTAATCTTCCTGCCAGAGAGAGCCCAGATTTTTGCCTGCTAGCAGCAGGGCCGGCTGTAGCCCTGGTGGCTGGAAGACAGTCTTTTTTGGCACCCCCCCAACCCCCTTCACTCCATCACCACCTACTCGGATTCACTCACTGCCACCCGCCAAATGTGCCCCTCATCTATCCATAGCCCCTCTCACATAGATTAGATTTGTTTTAAAGAGCTGGATAGCTGCTTGACTATCCAGACAGCTCTCCACATTAGATATGGTTCTGTTCTTTGCGTCAGGCACATGAACCCTCTACGCTATTTTATATCTAGTCAAAGGTGCCTCTGGACAAAACCACCAACTCTCTCCCTAGCAGGAACGGTAATCACAAGAGGTATCTTGGCATTTTATTTGCTTTCTGTAGTTTGGACACACAAGGAACTTTCCAGCATGAGCTTTTAAATCGCAAGTTTCGTAAGTTATTGCTAAACACAGCGCCCCCCGAGGTCAGCAACTCCAATCCTGGTCAGCACCCGGTGCGGCCGCACTGCTCGCACCTCCCTAAACCCGGCCCTGAGTGGCAGTTTTGCATCGCCATGAAATTGTCATGCCGTTGAGGTCAGTGTGTGATGTGGCCAAGGCTTTCCTATTTGAGGACTCCGGGAGAGACAGCTGCTCCCTTAATGAAGGAGTGGCCTTCTGACTGAAGTCACCTGAGGCAGGGGCCCACTGTCAGAGGCCTTATGGGGCAGGGACCCGCTGCAACTCCTGGCTTGCCCCATGCAACCCCTGGAGAACCCTAAATGACATCCATGTAAGTGCCTACTGTCGAGGTCAGCAAGGTCAGTGTGTGGCTCGGCCCAGGCTATCCTATCTGAGGTCTCCTGAAGGGACAGCTGCCACCTTAAAGAAGGAGTGGCGTTCTGACTGGCGCCAACTGAGGTAGGGGCCCGCTGTCAGAGGCCATATGGGGGAGGGGCCCGCTGCGACATCTGGCTTGCCCCTTGCGACCCCTGGTGACCCCTAGGTGACATCCATGCGAGCGCTTGCCGTCAAGGTCAGCGTGTGGCACGGCCAAGGCTATCCTCCCCTGAGGCTCCTGAAGGGACAGCTGGCGCCTGAAGTAAGGAGTGGCCTTCTGACCGAAGTCACCTGAGGCAGGTGCCCGCCGTCAGAGGCCTTATGGGGCAGGGGCTAAAGGGACATTTTAAGTCCAGCCAGAAGGCAGAAGGTTTGGTCTGTGCTGTCCTGGGGCAGGACTTCCTCCTTAGTAGGGCTGCCACCTGGCTGTGTTTTTTGAACTACCTCGTCTGTACGTTTAATTCCAGGCTGGTAAAAATATTGAGAAAAGCTGTGAAATTCAGGTTCTAAGAAAGGAGGCAACCCCAATCTTATACACACTGCGCTGACACTTACAAAGGGTATTCCTGGTGCAGCAGGGAAATGTGCCCCCTGGAGACATCTTGCAGTCACTATGTGGACAAGCAAGAGCTCTGGAGCTCTGGAGCTCTCAGCTGATCACAGCAAGATGGAGTGCTTTCAGATGTTATTTGGAGTGAAAAAAAGAGCTGTGAGAAAGCTGTGTGATATTGTGAGAAAAGTCAATTAAAGAAGAACTAGTGGTAATGAAGCATTTGTAATTGAAAGGTTTCCTAATGTGTTTGAATCCATGAAAAGTGTAAAATGAAAGGTTTCCTATAAGAAATGTAAGTGTAGAAGTAAAAAGTGTAAGGAACTTCGCGTTCCCTGACCGGGAATAGAACCCGGGCCGCGGCGGTGAGAGCGCCGAATCCTAACCACTAGACCACCAGGGAGCAGGCACAGGTCGTCCACCACCACCCAATATAGAAACAAGAACTGGTCAGCAGGCTACTCAGGATCCCATTTCCTATTACAGGAAAATTAAAGCAGACATGCAAGGACACACCATTTTCAGGCACAGCATGAAGAAAGAAATTGACTGCACCTCAAATGCACTCACAACTCTTCACACTTTACAGCTCTCCACGACCTAGCACACCCTCATAAGACATCCCATCCTTCAGCAGTAATAGCACTTACACACTTAACTAGCAGGAAAATTCAGAAGTACAATTAAAGGGACGATCAGTGCTTCTTCTCAGAGCCCCGATAGGAGGGCAGCTCTTAGCTTTCCCAGGTCAACGCAGGCATCTCCAGCTCTACATGAGCAGGCTTTTACTTAAGGTGCTGGGACCTGCACTCCTCTTTTACAATGCTGTGTATAGAACTACGAGTCCCACAATGCAGTGTAACACATGACCTGCTGTCGATAGTCATGGAAGAACCTCGGAACTAGAAAAGCTCTGATGAGATTAGTGGGTGGGCACGTCCGGGTCACTGCTTGTTTTCCTTTCTCAGTGTGTCTGTAAATTATACAACTTTACACTTTATCTAAAGATAAAAGGTTTCACCTTCCTATAAAACAATTCCTCCTTCAGAGTGTGCCCCAACATTTCATTTACTTAGTGTGAGAAAACAAAATAGCTTAAATGCATTTTTTTTATCATGCAGTACTTTCCTTTTTATCTCATGAAAAATCCTTGATTCCACCTTTCCTTTTTCAAGGAAGTAGGCAGGAAGTTTAAATGAAAAGGGAGAAATGGTTGTGAAAAAGAGTCTTAGGTCCAAATTGTGGGTGCTAGATTTTGAAAGGTACTTGATGGCATGAATAAATGTTTCGATTTGGAGGAGGTGTGTGGATGAAAGAAAAATGGGCGTACTCTGTAGTATGAGTGTGAGATTGTAAACGGTATTTGAAGTAAATATTGATTGATGGTGCTCTGAAAATGTAGGTTTAAGCCTTTAAAAGAAGAGGCAGTTTCCCAGTTGGGGAATTGAACCCCAGTCTCCCAGGTCCCAGGCAGGGACACTCTCCACTATACTAAGTAGGAAGAGATATTTTTGTGTGTGCTGAGCAGCTCCTTCTTCTGTCAAACCCGCCCTCTCTGTGCCAAGCGTCTGAGTTTTTCCATTTCTCACTTCCTTCCCACCCACACGGGGGGCAGAGCTGGCTAAAGGATGCTGCAACTGTTGCACTCGCACTGCTCGCTCACATGCACGGGGGCACCCACCTCAGGGGGGGGGGGCGCTCTGCTTAGTCTCAACTTAACATTTAATACAACCTGCTGCAGAGTTCCTTCCCTTTACAGATTTCAGGCAACAATCAAAATGGCAACACAACTCTTCTCATTAATCTTCCTGCCAGAGAGAGCCCAGATTTTTGCCTGCTAGCAGCAGGGCCGGCTGTAGCCCTGGTGGCTGGAAGACAGTCTTTTTTGGCACCCCCCAACCCCCTTCACTCCATCACCACCTACTCGGATTCACTCACTGCCACCTGCCAAATGTGCCCCTCATCTATCCATAGCCCCTCTCACATAGATTAGATTTGTTTTAAAGAGCTGGATAGCTGCTTGACTATCCAGACAGCTCTCCACATTAGATATGGTTCTGTTCTTTGCGTCAGGCACATGAACCCTCTACGCTATTTTATATCTAGTCAAAGCTGCCTCTGGACAAAACCACCAACTCTCTCCCTAGCAGGAACGGTAATCACAAGAGGTATCTTGGCATTTTATTTGCTTTCTGTAGTTTGGACACACAAGGAACTTTCCAGCATGAGCTTTTAAATCGCAAGTTTCGTAAGTTATTGCTAAACACAGCGCCCCCCGAGGTCAGCAACTCCAATCCTGGTCAGCACCCGGTGCGGCCGCACTGCTCGCACCTCCCTAAACCCGGCCCTGAGTGGCAGTTTTGCATTGCCATGAAATTGTCATGCCGTTGAGGTCAGTGTGATGTGGCCAAGGCTATCCTATTTGAGGACTCCGGGAGAGACAGCTGCTCCCTTAATGAAGGAGTGGCCTTCTGACTGAAGTCACCTGAGGCAGGGGCCCACTGTCAGAGGCCTTATGGGGCAGGGACCCGCTGCAACTCCTGGCTTGCCCCATGCAACCCCTGGAGAACCCTAAATGACATCCATGTAAGTGCCTACTGTCGAGGTCAGCAAGGTCAGTGTGTGGCTCGGCCCAGGCTATCCTATCTGAGGTCTCCTGAAGGGACAGCTGCCACCTTAAAGAAGGAGTGGCGTTCTGACTGGCGCCAACTGAGGTAGGGGCCCGCTGTCAGAGGCCATATGGGGGAGGGGCCCTCTGCGACATCTGGCTTGCCCCTTGCGACCCCTGGTGACCCCTAGGTGACATCCATGCGAGCGCTTGCCGTCAAGGTCAGCGTGTGGCACGGCCAAGGCTATCCTCCCCTGAGGCTCCTGAAGGGACAGCTGGCGCCTGAAGTAAGGAGTGGCCTTCTGACCGAAGTCACCTGAGGCAGGTGCCCGCCGTCAGAGGCCTTATGGGGCAGGGGCTAAAGGGACATTTTAAGTCCAGCCAGAAGGCAGAAGGTTTGGTCTGTGCTGTCCTGGGGCAGGACTTCCTCCTTAGTAGGGCTGCCACCTGGCTGTGTTTTTTGAACCACCTCGTCTGTACGTTTAATTCCAGGCTGGTAAAAATATTGAGAAAAGCTGTGAAATTCAGGTTCTAAGAAAGGAGGCAACCCCAATCTTATACACACTGCGCTGACACTTACAAAGGGTATTCCTGGTGCAGCAGGGAAATGTGCCCCCTGGAGACATCTTGCAGTCACTATGTGGACAAGCAAGAGCTCTGGAGCTCTGGAGCTCTCAGCTGATCACAGCAAGATGGAGTGCTTTCAGATGTTATTTGGAGTGAAAAAAAGAGCTGTGAGAAAGCTGTGTGATATTGTGAGAAAAGTCAATTAAAGAAGAACTAGTGGTAATGAAGCATTTGTAATTGAAAGGTTTCCTAATGTGTTTGAATCCATGAAAAGTGTAAAATGAAAGGTTTCCTATAAGAAATGTAAGTGTAGAAGTAAAAAGTGTAAGGAACTTCGTGTTCCCTGACCGGGAATCGAACCCGGGCCGCGGCGGTGAGAGCGCTGAATCCTAACCACTAGACCACCAGGGAGCAGGGACAGGTCGTCCACCACCATCCAATATAGAAACAAGAACTGGTCAGCAGGCTACTCAGGATCCCATTTCCTATTACAGGAAAATTAAAGCAGACATGCAAGGACACACCATTTTCAGGCACAGCATGAAGAAAGAAATTGACTGCACCTCAAATGCACTCACAACTCTTCACACTTTACAGCTCTCCAAGACCTAGCACACCCTCATAAGACATCCCATCCTTCAGCAGTAATAGCACTTACACACTTAACTAGCAGGAAAATTCAGAAGTACAATTAAAGGGACGATCAGTGCTTCTTCTCTGAGCCCCGATAGGAGGGCAGCTCTTAGCTTTCCCAGGTCAACGCAGGCATCTCCAGCTCTACATGTGCAGGCTTTTACTTAAGGTGCTGGGACCTGCACTCCTCTTTTACAATGCTGTGTATAGAACTACGAGTCCCACAATGCAGTGTAACACATGACCTGCTGTCGATAGTCATGGAAGAACCTCGGAACTAGAAAAGCTCTGATGAGATTAGAGGGTGGGCACGTCCGGGTCACTGCTTGTTTTCCTTTCTCAGTGTGTCTGTAAATTATACAACTTTACACTTTATCTAAAGATAAAAGGTTTCACCTTCCTATAAAACAATTCCTCCTTCAGAGTGTGCCCCAACATTTCATTTACTTAGTGTGAGAAAACAAAATAGCTTAAATGCATTTTTTTTATCATGCAGTACTTTCCTTTTTATCTCATGAAAAATCCTTGATTCCACCTTTCCTTTTTCAAGGAAGTAGGCAGGAAGTTTAAATGAAAAGGGAGAAATGGTTGTGAAAAAGAGTCTTAGGTCCAAATTGTGGGTGCTAGATTTTGAAAGGTACTTGATGGCATGAATAAATGTTTCGATTTGGAGGAGGTGTGTGGATGAAAGAAAAATGGGCGTACTCTGTAGTATGAGTGTGAGATTGTAAACGGTATTTGAAGTAAATATTGATTGCTGGTGCTCTGAAAATGTAGGTTTAAGCCTTTAAAAGAAGAGGCAGTTTCCCAGTTGAGGAATTGAACCCCAGTCTCCCAGGTCCCAGGCAGGGACACTCTCCACTATACTAAGTAGGAAGAGATATTTTTGTGTGTGCTGAGCAGCTCCTTCTTCTGTCCAACCCGCCCTCTCTGTGCCAAGCGTCTGAGTTTTTCCATTTCTCACTTCCTTCCCACCCACACGGGGGGGCAGAGCTGGCTTAAGGATGCTGCAACTGTTGCACTCGTACTGCTCGCTCACATGCACGGGGGCACCCACCTCAGGGGGGGGGGGGGGCGCTCTGCTTAGTCTCAACTTAACATTTAATACAACCTGCTGCAGAGTTCCTTCCCTTTACAGATTTCAGGCAACAATCAAAATGGCAACACAACTCTTCTCATTAATCTTCCTGCCAGAGAGAGCTCAGATTTTTGCCTGCTAGCAGCAGGGCCGGCTGTAGCCCTGGTGGCTGGAAGACAGTCTTTTTTGGCACCCCCCAACCCCCTTCACTCCATCACCACCTACTCGGATTCACTCACTGCCACCCGCCAAATGTGCCCCTCATCTATCCATAGCCCCTCTCACATAGATTAGATTTGTTTTAAAGAGCTGGATAGCTGCTTGACTATCCAGACAGCTCTCCACATTAGATATGGTTCTGTTCTTTGCGTCAGGCACATGAACCCTCTACGCTATTTTATATCTAGTCAAAGCTGCCTCTGGACAAAACCACCAACTCTCTCCCTAGCAGGAACGGTAATCACAAGAGGTATCTTGGCATTTTATTTGCTTTCTGTAGTTTGGACACACAAGGAACTTTCCAGCATGAGCTTTTAAATCGCAAGTTTCGTAAGTTATTGCTAAACACAGCGCCCCCCGAGGTCAGCAACTCCAATCCTGGTCAGCACCCGGTGCGGCCGCACTGCTCGCACCTCCCTAAACCCGGCCCTGAGTGGCAGTTTTGCATCGCCATGAAATTGTCATGCCGTTGAGGTCAGTGTGTGACGTGGCCAAGGCTATCCTATTTGAGGACTCCGGGAGAGACAGCTGCTCCCTTAATGAAGGAGTGGCCTTCTGACTGAAGTCACCTGAGGCAGGGGCCCACTGTCAGAGGCCTTATGGGGCAGGGACCCGCTGCAACTCCTGGCTTGCCCCATGCAACCCCTGGAGAACCCTAAATGACATCCATGTAAGTGCCTACTGTCGAGGTCAGCAAGGTCAGTGTGTGGCTCGGCCCAGGCTATCCTATCTGAGGTCTCCTGAAGGGACAGCTGCCACCTTAAAGAAGGAGTGGCGTTCTGACTGGCGCCAACTGAGGAAGGGGCCCGCTGTCAGAGGCCATATGGGGGAGGGGCCCGCTGCGACATCTGGCTTGCCCCTTGCGACCCCTGGTGACCCCTAGGTGACATCCATGCGAGCGCTTGCCGTCAAGGTCAGCGTGTGGCCCGGCCAAGGCTATCCTCCCCTGAGGCTCCTGAAGGGACAGCTGGCGCCTGAAGTAAGGAGTGGCCTTCTGACCGAAGTCACCTGAGGCAGGTGCCCGCCGTCAGAGGCCTTATGGGGCAGGGGCTAAAGGGACATTTTAAGTCCAGCCAGAAGGCAGAAGGTTTGGTCTGTGCTGTCCTGGGGCAGGACTTCCTCCTTAGTAGGGCTGCCACCTGGCTGTGTTTTTTGAACTACCTCGTCTGTACGTTTAATTCCAGGCTGGTAAAAATATTGAGAAAAGCTGTGAAATTCAGGTTCTAAGAAAGGAGGCAACCCCAATCTTATACACACTGCGCTGACACTTACAAAGGGTATTCCTGGTGCAGCAGGGAAATGTGCCCCCTGGAGACATCTTGCAGTCACTATGTGGACAAGCAAGAGCTCTGGAGCTCTCAGCTGATCACAGCAAGATGGAGTGCTTTCAGATGTTATTTGGAGTGAAAAAAAGAGCTGTGAGAAAGCTGTGTGATATTGTGAGAAAAGTCAATTAAAGAAGAACTAGTGGTAATGAAGCATTTGTAATTGAAAGGTTTCCTAATGTGTTTGAATCCATGAAAAGTGTAAAATGAAAGGTTTCCTATAAGAAATGTAAGTGTAGAAGTAAAAAGTGTAAGGAACTTCGAGTTCCCTGACCGGAAATCGAACCCGGGCCGCGGCGGTGAGAGTGCCGAATCCTAACCACTAGACCACCAGGGAGCAGGCACAGGTCATCCACCACCACCCAATATAGAAACAAGAACTGGTCAGCAGGCTACTCAGGATCCCATTTCCTATTACAGGAAAATTAAAGCAGACATGCAAGGACACACCATTTTCAGGCACAGCATGAAGAAAGAAATTGACTGCACCTCAAATGCACTCACAACTCTTCACACTTTACAGCTCTCCAAGACCTAGCACACCCTCATAAGACATCCCATCCTTCAGCAGTAATAGCACTTACACACTTAACTAGCAGGAAAATTCAGAAGTACAATTAAAGGGACGATCAGTGCTTCTTCTCAGAGCCCCGATAGGAGGGCAGCTCTTAGCTTTCCCAGGTCAACGCAGGCATCTCCAGCTCTACATGTGCAGGCTTTTACTTAAGGTGCTGGGACCTGCACTCCTCTTTTACAATGCTGTGTATAGAACTACGAGTCCCACAATGCAGTGTAACACATGACCTGCTGTCGATAGTCATGGAAGAACCTCGGAACTAGAAAAGCTCTGATGAGATTAGTGGGTGGGCACGTCCGGGTCACTGCTTGTTTTCCTTTCTCAGTGTGTCTGTAAATTATACAACTTTACACTTTATCTAAAGATAAAAGGTTTCACCTTCCTATAAAACAATTCCTCCTTCAGAGTGTGCCCCAACATTTCATTTACTTAGTGTGAGAAAACAAAATAGCTTAAATGCATTTTTTTTATCATGCAGTACTTTCCTTTTTATCTCATGAAAAATCCTTGATTCCACCTTTCCTTTTTCAAGGAAGTAGGCAGGAAGTTTAAATGAAAAGGGAGAAATGGTTGTGAAAAAGAGTCTTAGGTCCAAATTGTGGGTGCTAGATTTTGAAAGGTACTTGATGGCATGAATAAATGTTTCGATTTGGAGGAGGTGTGTGGATGAAAGAAAAATGGGCGTACTCTGTAGTATGAGTGTGAGATTGTAAACGGTATTTGAAGTAAATATTGATTGCTGGTGCTCTGAAAATGTAGGTTTAACCCTTTAAAAGAAGAGGCAGTTTCCCAGTTGGGGAATTGAACCCAAGTCTCCCAGGTCCCAGGCAGGGACACTCTCCACTATACTAAGTAGGAAGAGATATTTTTGTGCGTGCTGAGCAGCTCCTTCTTCTGTCCAACCCGCCCTCTCTGTGCCAAGCGTCTGAGTTTTTCCATTTCTCACTTCCTTCCCACCCACACGGGGGGGCAGAGCTGGCTTAAGGATGCTGCAACTGTTGCACTCGCACTGCTCGCTCACATGCACGGGGGCACCCACCTCAGGGGGGGGGGGCGCTCTGCTTAGTCTCAACTTAACATTTAATACAACCTGCTGCAGAGTTCCTTCCCTTTACAGATTTCAGGCAACAATCAAAATGGCAACACAACTCTTCTCATTAATCTTCCTGCCAGAGAGAGCTCAGATTTTTGCCTGCTAGCAGCAGGGCCGGCTGTAGCCCTGGTGGCTGGAAGACAGTCTTTTTTGGCACCCCCCAACCCCCTTCACTCCATCACCACCTACTCGGATTCACTCACTGCCACCCGCCAAATGTGCCCCTCATCTATCCATAGCCCCTCTCACATAGATTAGATTTGTTTTAAAGAGCTGGATAGCTGCTTGACTATCCAGACAGCTGTCCACATTAGATATGGTTCTGTTCTTTGCGTCAGGCACATGAACCCTCTACGCTATTTTATATCTAGTCAAAGCTGCCTCTGGACAAAACCACCAACTCTCTCCCTAGCAGGAACGGTAATCACAAGAGGTATCTTGGCATTTTATTTGCTTTCTGTAGTTTGGACACACAAGGAACTTTCCAGCATGAGCTTTTAAATCGCAAGTTTCGTAAGTTATTGCTAAACACAGCGCCCCCCGAGGTCAGCAACTCCAATCCTGGTCAGCACCCGGTGCGGCCGCACTGCTCGCACATCCCTAAACACGGCCCTGAGTGGCAGTTTTGCATCGCCATGAAATTGTCATGCCGTTGAGGTCAGTGTGTGACGTGGCCAAGGCTATCCTATTTGAGGACTCCGGGAGAGACAGCTGCTCCCTTAATGAAGGAGTGGCCTTCTGACTGAAGTCACCTGAGGCAGGGGCCCACTGTCAGAGGCCTTATGGGGCAGGGACCCGCTGCAACTCCTGGCTTGCCCCATGCAACCCCTGGAGAACCCTAAATGACATCCATGTAAGTGCCTACTGTCGAGGTCAGCAAGGTCAGTGTGTGGCTCGGCCCAGGCTATCCTATCTGAGGTCTCCTGAAGGGACAGCTGCCACCTTAAAGAAGGAGTGGCGTTCTGACTGGCGCCAACTGAGGTAGGGGCCCGCTGTCAGAGGCCATATGGGGGAGGGGCCCGCTGCCACATCTGGCTTGCCCCTTGCGACCCCTGGTGACCCCTAGGTGACATCCATGCGAGCGCTTGCCGTGAAGGTTAGCGTGTGGCGCGGCCAAGGCTATCCTCCCCTGAGGCTCCTGAAGGGACAGCTGGCGCCTGAAGTAAGGAGTGGCCTTCTGACCGAAGTCACCTGAGGCAGGTGCCCGCCGTCAGAGGCCTTATGGGGCAGGGGCTAAAGGGACATTTTAAGTCCAGCCAGAAGGCAGAAGGTTTGGTCTGTGCTGTCCTGGGGCAGGACTTCCTCCTTAGTAGGGCTGCCACCTGGCTGTGTTTTTTGAACTACCTCGTCTGTACGTTTAATTCCAGGCTGGTAAAAATATTGAGAAAAGCTGTGAAATTCAGGTTCTAAGAAAGGAGGCAACCCCAATCTTATACACACTGCGCTGACACTTACAAAGGGTATTCCTGGTGCAGCAGGGAAATGTGCCCCCTGGAGACATCTTGCAGTCACTATGTGGACAAGCAAGAGCTCTGGAGCTCTCAGCTGATCACAGCAAGATGGAGTGCTTTCAGATGTTATTTGGAGTGAAAAAAAGAGCTGTGAGAAAGCTGTGTGATATTGTGAGAAAAGTCAATTAAAGAAGAACTAGTGGTAATGAAGCATTTGTAATTGAAAGGTTTCCTAATGTGTTTGAATCCATGAAAAGTGTAAAATGAAAGGTTTCCTATAAGAAATGTAAGTGTAGAAGTAAAAAGTGTAAGGAACTTCGAGTTCCCTGACCGGAAATCGAACCCGGGCCGCGGCGGTGAGAGTGCCGAATCCTAACCACTAGACCACCAGGGAGCAGGCACAGGTCATCCACCACCACCCAATATAGAAACAAGAACTGGTCAGCAGGCTACTCAGGATCCCATTTCCTATTACAGGAAAATTAAAGCAGACATGCAAGGACACACCATTTTCAGGCACAGCATGAAGAAAGAAATTGACTGCACCTCAAATGCACTCACAACTCTTCACACTTTACAGCTCTCCAAGACCTAGCACACCCTCATAAGACATCCCATCCTTCAGCAGTAATAGCACTTACACACTTAACTAGCAGGAAAATTCAGAAGTACAATTAAAGGGACGATCAGTGCTTCTTCTCAGAGCCCCGATAGGAGGGCAGCTCTTAGCTTTCCCAGGTCAACGCAGGCATCTCCAGCTCTACATGTGCAGGCTTTTACTTAAGGTGCTGGGACCTGCACTCCTCTTTTACAATGCTGTGTATAGAACTACGAGTCCCACAATGCAGTGTAACACATGACCTGCTGTCGATAGTCATGGAAGAACCTCGGAACTAGAAAAGCTCTGATGAGATTAGTGGGTGGGCACGTCCGGGTCACTGCTTGTTTTCCTTTCTCAGTGTGTCTGTAAATTATACAACTTTACACTTTATCTAAAGATAAAAGGTTTCACCTTCCTATAAAACAATTCCTCCTTCAGAGTGTGCCCCAACATTTCATTTACTTAGTGTGAGAAAACAAAATAGCTTAAATGCATTTTTTTTATCATGCAGTACTTTCCTTTTTATCTCATGAAAAATCCTTGATTCCACCTTTCCTTTTTCAAGGAAGTAGGCTGGAAGTTTAAATGAAAAGGGAGAAATGGTTGTGAAAAAGAGTCTTAGGTCCAAATTGTGGGTGCTAGATTTTGAAAGGTACTTGATGGCATGAATAAATGTTTCGATTTGGAGGAGGTGTGTGGATGAAAGAAAAATGGGCGTACTCTGTAGTATGAGTGTGAGATTGTAAACGGTATTTGAAGAAAATATTGATTGCTGGTGCTCTGAAAATGTAGGTTTAACCCTTTAATAGAAGAAGCAGTTTCCCAGTTGGGGAATTGAACCCCAGTCTCCCAGGTCCCAGGCAGGGACACTCTCCACTATACTAAGTAGGAAGAGATATTTTTGTGTGTGCTGAGCAGCTCCTTCTTCTGTCCAACCCGCCCTCTCTGTGCCAAGCGTCTGAGTTTTTCCATTTCTCACTTCCTTCCCACCCACACGGGGGGGCAGAGCTGGCTTAAGGATGCTGCAACTGTTGCACTCGCACTGCTCGCTCACATGCACGGGGGCACCCACCTCAGGGGGGGGGGGCGCTCTGCTTAGTCTCAACTTAACATTTAATACAACCTGCTGCAGAGTTCCTTCCCTTTACAGATTTCAGGCAACAATCAAAATGGCAACACAACTCTTCTCATTAATCTTCCTGCCAGAGAGAGCCCAGATTTTTGCCTGCTAGCAGCAGGGCCGGCTGTAGCCCTGGTGGCTGGAAGACAGTCTTTTTTGGCACCCCCCAACCCCCTTCACTCCATCACCACCTACTCGGATTCACTCACTGCCACCTGCCAAATGTGCCCCTCATCTATCCATAGCCCCTCTCACATAGATTAGATTTGTTTTAAAGAGCTGGATAGCTGCTTGACTATCCAGACAGCTCTCCACATTAGATATGGTTCTGTTCTTTGCGTCAGGCACATGAACCCTCTACGCTATTTTATATCTAGTCAAAGCTGCCTCTGGACAAAACCACCAACTCTCTCCCTAGCAGGAACGGTAATCACAAGAGGTATCTTGGCATTTTATTTGCTTTCTGTAGTTTGGACACACAAGGAACTTTCCAGCATGAGCTTTTAAATCGCAAGTTTCGTAAGTTATTGCTAAACACAGCGCCCCCCGAGGTCAGCAACTCCAATCCTGGTCAGCACCCGGTGCGGCCGCACTGCTCGCACCTCCCTAAACCCGGCCCTGAGTGGCAGTTTTGCATCGCCATGAAATTGTCATGCCGTTGAGGTCAGTGTGTGATGTGGCCAAGGCTTTCCTATTTGAGGACTCCGGGAGAGACAGCTGCTCCCTTAATGAAGGAGTGGCCTTCTGACTGAAGTCACCTGAGGCAGGGGCCCACTGTCAGAGGCCTTATGGGGCAGGGACCCGCTGCAACTCCTGGCTTGCCCCATGCAACCCCTGGAGAACCCTAAATGACATCCATGTAAGTGCCTACTGTCGAGGTCAGCAAGGTCAGTGTGTGGCTCGGCCCAGGCTATCCTATCTGAGGTCTCCTGAAGGGACAGCTGCCACCTTAAAGAAGGAGTGGCGTTCTGACTGGCGCCAACTGAGGTAGGGGCCCGCTGTCAGAGGCCATATGGGGGAGGGGCCCGCTGCGACATCTGGCTTGCCCCTTGCGACCCCTGGTGACCCCTAGGTGACATCCATGCGAGCGCTTGCCGTCAAGGTCAGCGTGTGGCACGGCCAAGGCTATCCTCCCCTGAGGCTCCTGAAGGGACAGCTGGCGCCTGAAGTAAGGAGTGGCCTTCTGACCGAAGTCACCTGAGGCAGGTGCCCGCCGTCAGAGGCCTTATGGGGCAGGGGCTAAAGGGACATTTTAAGTCCAGCCAGAAGGCAGAAGGTTTGGTCTGTGCTGTCCTGGGGCAGGACTTCCTCCTTAGTAGGGCTGCCACCTGGCTGTGTTTTTTGAACTACCTCGTCTGTACGTTTAATTCCAGGCTGGTAAAAATATTGAGAAAAGCTGTGAAATTCAGGTTCTAAGAAAGGAGGCAACCCCAATCTTATACACACTGCGCTGACACTTACAAAGGGTATTCCTGGTGCAGCAGGGAAATGTGCCCCCTGGAGACATCTTGCAGTCACTATGTGGACAAGCAAGAGCTCTGGAGCTCTGGAGCTCTCAGCTGATCACAGCAAGATGGAGTGCTTTCAGATGTTATTTGGAGTGAAAAAAAGAGCTGTGAGAAAGCTGTGTGATATTGTGAGAAAAGTCAATTAAAGAAGAACTAGTGGTAATGAAGCATATGTAATTGAAAGGTTTCCTAATGTGTTTGAATCCATGAAAAGTGTAAAATGAAAGGTTTCCTATAAGAAATGTAAGTGTAGAAGTAAAAAGTGTAAGGAACTTCGCGTTCCCTGACCGGGAATCGAACCCGGGCCGCGGCGGTGAGAGCACCGAATCCTAACCACTAGACCACCAGGGAGCAGGCACAGGTCGTCCACCACCACCCAATATAGAAACAAGAACTGGTCAGCAGGCTACTCAGGATCCTATTTCCTATTACAGGAAAATTAAAGCAGACATGCAAGGACACACCATTTTCAGGCACAGCATGAAGAAAGAAATTGACTGCACCTCAAATGCACTCACAACTCTTCACACTTTACAGCTCTCCAAGACCTAGCACACCCTCATAAGACATCCCATCCTTCAGCAGTAATAGCACTTACACACTTAACTAGCAGGAAAATTCAGAAGTACAATTAAAGGGACGATCAGTGCTTCTTCTCAGAGCCCCGATAGGAGGGCAGCTCTTAGCTTTCCCAGGTCAACGCAGGCATCTCCAGCTCTACATGAGCAGGCTTTTACTTAAGGTGCTGGGACCTGCACTCCTCTTTTACAATGCTGTGTATAGAACTACGAGTCCCACAATGCAGTGTAACACATGACCTGCTGTCGATAGTCATGGAAGAACCTCGGAACTAGAAAAGCTCTGATGAGATTAGTGGGTGGGCACGTCCGGGTCACTGCTTGTTTTCCTTTCTCAGTGTGTCTGTAAATTATACAACTTTACACTTTATCTAAAGATAAAAGGTTTCACCTTCCTATAAAACAATTCCTCCTTCAGAGTGTGCCCCAACATTTCATTTACTTAGTGTGAGAAAACAAAATAGCTTAAATGCATTTTTTTTATCATGCAGTACTTTCCTTTTTATCTCATGAAAAATCCTTGATTCCACCTTTCCTTTTTCAAGGAAGTAGGCAGGAAGTTTAAATGAAAAGGGAGAAATGGTTGTGAAAAAGAGTCTTAGGTCCAAATTGTGGGTGCTAGATTTTGAAAGGTACTTGATGGCATGAATAAATGTTTCGATTTGGAGGAGGTGTGTGGATGAAAGAAAAATGGGCGTACTCTGTAGTATGAGTGTGAGATTGTAAACGGTATTTGAAGTAAATATTGATTGCTGGTGCTCTGAAAATGTAGGTTTAACCCTTTAAAAGAAGAGGCAGTTTCCCAGTTGGGGAATTGAACCCCAGTCTCCCAGGTCCCAGGCAGGGACACTCTCCACTATACTAAGTAGGAAGAGATATTTTTGTGTGTGCTGAGCAGCTCCTTCTTCTGTCCAACCCGCCCTCTCTGTGCCAAGCGTCTGAGTTTTTCCATTTCTCACTTCCTTCCCAGCCACACGGGGGGGCAGAGCTGGCTTAAGGATGCTGCAACTGTTGCACTCGCACTGCTCGCTCACATGCACGGGGGCACCCACCTCAGGGGGGAGGGGGGGGGCGATCTGCTTAGTCTCAACTTAACATTTAATACAACCTGCTGCAGAGTTCCTTCCCTTTACAGATTTCAGGCAACAATCAAAATGGCAACACAACTCTTCTCATTAATCTTCCTGCCAGAGAGAGCCCAGATTTTTGCCTGCTAGCAGCAGGGCCGGCTGTAGCCCTGGTGGCTGGAAGACAGTCTTTTTTGGCACCCCCCAACCCCCTTCACTCCATCACCACCTACTCGGATTCACTCACTGCCACCTGCCAAATGTGCCCCTCATCTATCCATAGCCCCTCTCACATAGATTAGATTTGTTTTAAAGAGCTGGATAGCTGCTTGACTATCCAGACAGCTCTCCACATTAGATATGGTTCTGTTCTTTGCGTCAGGCACATGAACCCTCTACGCTATTTTATATCTAGTCAAAGCTGCCTCTGGACAAAACCACCAACTCTCTCCCTAGCAGGAACGGTAATCACAAGAGGTATCTTGGCATTTTATTTGCTTTCTGTAGTTTGGACACACAAGGAACTTTCCAGCATGAGCTTTTAAATCGCAAGTTTCGTAAGTTATTGCTAAACACAGCGCCCCCCGAGGTCAGCAACTCCAATCCTGGTCAGCACCCGGTGCGGCCGCACTGCTCGCACCTCCCTAAACCCGGCCCTGAGTGGCAGTTTTGCATCGCCATGAAATTGTCATGCCGTTGAGGTCAGTGTGTGATGTGGCCAAGGCTATCCTATTTGAGGACTCCGGGAGAGACAGCTGCTCCCTTAATGAAGGAGTGGCCTTCTGACTGAAGTCACCTGAGGCAGGGGCCCACTGTCAGAGGCCTTATGGGGCAGGGACACGCTGCAACTCCTGGCTTGCCCCATGCAACCCCTGGAGAACCCTAAATGACATCCATGTAAGTGCCTACTGTCGAGGTCAGCAAGGTCAGTGTGTGGCTCGGCCCAGGCTATCCTATCTGAGGTCTCCTGAAGGGACAGCTGCCACCTTAAAGAAGGAGTGGCGTTCTGACTGGCGCCAACTGAGGTAGGGGCCCGCTGTCAGAGGCCATATGGGGGAGGGGCCCGCTGCGACATCTGGCTTGCCCCTTGCGACCCCTGGTGACCCCTAGGTGACATCCATGCGAGCGCTTGCCGTCAAGGTCAGCGTGTGGCACGGCCAAGGCTATCCTCCCCTGAGGCTCCTGAAGGGACAGCTGGCGCCTGAAGTAAGGAGTGGCCTTCTGACCGAAGTCACCTGAGGCAGGTGCCCGCCGTCAGAGGCCTTATGGGGCAGGGGCTAAAGGGACATTTTAAGTCCAGCCAGAAGGCAGAAGGTTTGGTCTGTGCTGTCCTGGGGCAGGACTTCCTCTTTAGTAGGGCTGCCACCTGGCTGTGTTTTTTGAACCACCTCGTCTGTACGTTTAATTCCAGGCTGGTAAAAATATTGAGAAAAGCTGTGAAATTCAGGTTCTAAGAAAGGAGGCAACCCCAATCTTATACACACTGCGCTGACACTTACAAAGGGTATTCCTGGTGCAGCAGGGAAATGTGCCCCCTGGAGACATCTTGCAGTCACTATGTGGACAAGCAAGAGCTCTGGAGCTCTGGAGCTCTCAGCTGATCACAGCAAGATGGAGTGCTTTCAGATGTTATTTGGAGTGAAAAAAAGAGCTGTGAGAAAGCTGTGTGATATTGTGAGAAAAGTCAATTAAAGAAGAACTAGTGGTAATGAAGCATTTGTAATTGAAAGGTTTCCTAATGTGTTTGAATCCATGAAAAGTGTAAAATGCAAGGTTTCCTATAAGAAATGTAAGTGTAGAAGTAAAAAGTGTAAGGAACTTCGCGTTCCCTGACCGGGAATCGAACCCGGGACGCGGCGGTGAGAGCGCCGAATCCTAACCACTAGACCACCAGGGAGCAGGCACAGGTTGTCCACCACCACCCAATATAGAAACAAGAACTGGTCAGCAGGCTACTCAGGATCCCATTTCCTATTACAGGAAAATTAAAGCAGACATGCAAGGACTCACCATTTTCAGGCACAGCATGAAGAAAGAAATTGACTGCACCTCAAATGCACTCACAACTCTTCACACTTTACAGCTCTCCAAGACCTAGCACACCCTCATAAGACATCCCATCCTTCAGCAGTAATAGCACTTACACACTTAACTAGCAGGAAAATTCAGAAGTACAATTAAAGGGACGATCAGTGCTTCTTCTCAGAGCCCCGATAGGAGGGCAGCTCTTAGCTTTCCCAGGTCAACGCAGGCATCTCCAGCTCTACATGTGCAGGCTTTTACTTAAGGTGCTGGGACCTGCACTCCTCTTTTACAATGCTGTGTATAGAACTACGAGTCCCACAATGCAGTGTAACACATGACCTGCTGTCGATAGTCATGGAAGAACCTCGGAACTAGAAAAGCTCTGATGAGATTAGTGGGTGGGCACATCCGGGTCACTGCTTGTTTTCCTTTCTCAGTGTGTCTGTAAATTATACAACTTCACACTTTATCTAAAGATAAAAGGTTTCACCTTCCTATAAAACAATTCCTCCTTCAGAGTGTGCCCCAACATTTCATTTACTTAGTGTGAGAAAACAAAATAGCTTAAATGCATTTTTTTTATCATGCAGTACTTTCCTTTTTATCTCATGAAAAATCCTTGATTCCACCTTTCCTTTTTCAAGGAAGTAGGCAGGAAGTTTAAATGAAAAGGGAGAAATGGTTGTGAAAAAGAGTCTTAGGTCCAAATTGTGGGTGCTAGATTTTGAAAGGTACTTGATGGCATGAATAAATGTTTCGATTTGGAGGAGGTGTGTGGATGAAAGAAAAATGGGCGTACTCTGTAGTATGAGTGTGAGATTGTAAACGGTATTTGAAGTAAATATTGATTGCTGGTGCTCTGAAAATGTAGGTTTAACCCTTTAAAAGAAGAGGCAGTTTCCCAGTTGGGGAATTGAACCCCAGTCTCCCAGGTCCCAGGCAGGGCCACTCTCCACTATACTAAGTAGGAAGAGATATTTTTGTGCGTGCTGAGCAGCTCCTTGTTCTGTCCAACCCGCCCTCTCTGTGCCAAGCGTCTGAGTTTTTCCATTTCTCACTTCCTTCCCACCCACACGGGGGGGCAGAGCTGGCTTAAGGATGCTGCAACTGTTGCACTCGCACTGCTCGCTCACATGCACGGGGGCACCCACCTCAGGGGGGGGGGGCGCTCTGCTTAGTCTCAACTTAACATTTAATACAACCTGCTGCAGAGTTCCTTCCCTTTACAGATTTCAGGCAACAATCAAAATGGCAACACAACTCTTCTCATTAATCTTCCTGCCAGAGAGAGCTCAGATTTTTGCCTGCTAGCAGCAGGGCCGGCTGTAGCCCTGGTGGCTGGAAGACAGTCTTTTTTGGCACCCCCCAACCCCCTTCACTCCATCACCACCTACTCGGATTCACTCACTGCCACCCGCCAAATGTGCCCCTCATCTATCCATAGCCCCTCTCACATAGATTAGATTTGTTTTAAAGAGCTGGATAGCTGCTTGACTATCCAGACAGCTGTCCACATTAGATATGGTTCTGTTCTTTGCGTCAGGCACATGAACCCTCTACGCTATTTTATATCTAGTCAAAGCTGCCTCTGGACAAAACCACCAACTCTCTCCCTAGCAGGAACGGTAATCACAAGAGGTATCTTGGCATTTTATTTGCTTTCTGTAGTTTGGACACACAAGGAACTTTCCAGCATGAGCTTTTAAATCGCAAGTTTCGTAAGTTATTGCTAAACACAGCGCCCCCCGAGGTCAGCAACTCCAATCCTGGTCAGCACCCGGTGCGGCCGCACTGCTCGCACCTCCCTAAACCCGGCCCTGAGTGGCAGTTTTGCATCGCCATGAAATTGTCATGCCGTTGAGGTCAGTGTGTGACGTGGCCAAGGCTATCCTATTTGAGGACTCCGGGAGAGACAGCTGCTCCCTTAATGAAGGAGTGGCCTTCTGACTGAAGTCACCTGAGGCAGGGGCCCACTGTCAGAGGCCTTATGGGGCAGGGACCCGCTGCAACTCCTGGCTTGCCCCATGCAACCCCTGGAGAACCCTAAATGACATCCATGTAAGTGCCTACTGTCGAGGTCAGCAAGGTCAGTGTGTGGCTCGGCCCAGGCTATCCTATCTGAGGTCTCCTGAAGGGACAGCTGCCACCTTAAAGAAGGAGTGGCGTTCTGACTGGCGCCAACTGAGGTAGGGGCCCGCTGTCAGAGGCCATATGGGGGAGGGGCCCGCTGCGACATCTGGCTTGCCCCTTGCGACCCCTGGTGACCCCTAGGTGACATCCATGCGAGCGCTTGCCGTGAAGGTTAGCGTGTGGCGCGGCCAAGGCTATCCTCCCCTGAGGCTCCTGAAGGGACAGCTGGCGCCTGAAGTAAGGAGTGGCCTTCTGACCGAAGTCACCTGAGGCAGGTGCCCGCCGTCAGAGGCCTTATGGGGCAGGGGCTAAAGGGACATTTTAAGTCCAGCCAGAAGGCAGAAGGTTTGGTCTGTGCTGTCCTGGGGCAGGACTTCCTCCTTAGTAGGGCTGCCACCTGGCTGTGTTTTTTGAACTACCTCGTCTGTACGTTTAATTCCAGGCTGGTAAAAATATTGAGAAAAGCTGTGAAATTCAGGTTCTAAGAAAGGAGGCAACCCCAATCTTATACACACTGCGCTGACACTTACAAAGGGTATTCCTGGTGCAGCAGGGAAATGTGCCCCCTGGAGACATCTTGCAGTCACTATGTGGACAAGCAAGAGCTCTGGAGCTCTGGAGCTCTCAGCTGATCACAGCAAGATGGAGTGCTTTCAGATGTTATTTGGAGTGAAAAAAAGAGCTGTGAGAAAGCTGTGTGATATTGTGAGAAAAGTCAATTAAAGAATAACTAGTGGTAATGAAGCATTTGTAATTGAAAGGTTTCCTAATGTGTTTGAATCCATGAAAAGTGTAAAATGAAAGGTTTCCTATATGAAATGTAAGTGTAGAAGTAAAAAGTGTAAGGAACTTCGAGTTCCCTGACCAGGAATCGAACCCGGGCCGCGGCGGTGAGAGCGCCGAATCCTAACCACTAGACCACCAGGGAGCAGGCACAGGTCATCCACCACCACCCAATATAGAAACAAGAACTGGTCAGCAGGCTACTCAGGATCCCATTTCCTATTACAGGAAAATTAAAGCAGACATGCAAGGACACACCATTTTCAGGCACAGCATGAAGAAAGAAATTGACTGCACCTCAAATGCACTCACAACTCTTCACACTTTACAGCTCTCCAAGACCTAGCACACCCTCATAAGACATCCCATCCTTCAGCAGTAATAGCACTTACACACTTAACTAGCAGGAAAATTCAGAAGTACAATTAAAGGGACGATCAGTGCTTCTTCTCAGAGCCCCGATAGGAGGGCAGCTCTTAGCTTTCCCAGGTCAACGCAGGCATCTCCAGCTCTACATGTGCAGGCTTTTACTTAAGGTGCTGGGACCTGCACTCCTCTTTTACAATGCTGTGTATAGAACTACGAGTCCCACAATGCAGTGTAACACATGACCTGCTGTCGATAGTCATGGAAGAACCTCGGAACTAGAAAAGCTCTGATGAGATTAGTGGGTGGGCACGTCCGGGTCACTGCTTGTTTTCCTTTCTCAGTGTGTCTGTAAATTATACAACTTTACACTTTATCTAAAGATAAAAGGTTTCACCTTCCTATAAAACAATTCCTCCTTCAGAGTGTGCCCCAACATTTCATTTACTTAGTGTGAGAAAACAAAATAGCTTAAATGCATTTTTTTTATCATGCAGTACTTTCCTTTTTATCTCATGAAAAATCCTTGATTCCACCTTTCCTTTTTCAAGGAAGTAGGCAGGAAGTTTAAATGAAAAGGGAGAAATGGTTGTGAAAAAGAGTCTTAGGTCCAAATTGTGGGTGCTAGATTTTGAAAGGTACTTGATGGCATGAATAAATGTTTCGATTTGGAGGAGGTGTGTGGATGAAAGAAAAATGGGCGTACTCTGTAGTATGAGTGTGAGATTGTAAACGGTATTTGAAGTAAATATTGATTGCTGGTGCTCTGAAAATGTAGGTTTAACCCTTTAATAGAAGAAGCAGTTTCCCAGTTGGGGAATTGAACCCCAGTCTCCCAGATCCCAGGCAGGGACACTCTCCACTATACTAAGTAGGAAGAGATATTTTTGTGTGTGCTGAGCAGCTCCTTCTTCTGTCCAACCCGCCCTCTCTGTGCCAAGCGTCTGAGTTTTTCCATTTCTCACTTCCTTCCCACCCACACGGGGGGGCAGAGCTGGCTTAAGGATGCTGCAACTGTTGCACTCGCACTGCTCGCTCACATGCACGGGGGCACCCACCTCAGGGGGGGGGGGCGCTCTGCTTAGTCTCAACTTAACATTTAATACAACCTGCTGCAGAGTTCCTTCCCTTTACAGATTTCAGGCAACAATCAAAATGGCAACACAACTCTTCTCATTAATCTTCCTGCCAGAGAGAGCCCAGATTTTTGCCTGCTAGCAGCAGGGCCGGCTGTAGCCCTGGTGGCTGGAAGACAGTCTTTTTTGGCACCCCCCCAACCCCCTTCACTCCATCACCACCTACTCGGATTCACTCACTGCCACCTGCCAAATGTGCCCCTCATCTATCCATAGCCCCTCTCACATAGATTAGATTTGTTTTAAAGAGCTGGATAGCTGCTTGACTATCCAGACAGCTCTCCACATTAGATATGGTTCTGTTCTTTGCGTCAGGCACATGAACCCTCTACGCTATTTTATATCTAGTCAAAGGTGCCTCTGGACAAAACCACCAACTCTCTCCCTAGCAGGAACGGTAATCACAAGAGGTATCTTGGCATTTTATTTGCTTTCTGTAGTTTGGACACACAAGGAACTTTCCAGCATGAGCTTTTAAATCGCAAGTTTCGTAAGTTATTGCTAAACACAGCGCCCCCCGAGGTCAGCAACTCCAATCCTGGTCAGCACCCGGTGCGGCCGCACTGCTCGCACCTCCCTAAACCCGGCCCTGAGTGGCAGTTTTGCATCGCCATGAAATTGTCATGCCGTTGAGGTCAGTGTGTGATGTGGCCAAGGCTTTCCTATTTGAGGACTCCGGGAGAGACAGCTGCTCCCTTAATGAAGGAGTGGCCTTCTGACTGAAGTCACCTGAGGCAGGGGCCCACTGTCAGAGGCCTTATGGGGCAGGGACCCGCTGCAACTCCTGGCTTGCCCCATGCAACCCCTGGAGAACCCTAAATGACATCCATGTAAGTGCCTACTGTCGAGGTCAGCAAGGTCAGTGTGTGGCTCGGCCCAGGCTATCCTATCTGAGGTCTCCTGAAGGGACAGCTGCCACCTTAAAGAAGGAGTGGCGTTCTGACTGGCGCCAACTGAGGTAGGGGCCCGCTGTCAGAGGCCATATGGGGGAGGGGCCCGCTGCGACATCTGGCTTGCCCCTTGCGACCCCTGGTGACCCCTAGGTGACATCCATGCGAGCGCTTGCCGTCAAGGTCAGCGTGTGGCACGGCCAAGGCTATCCTCCCCTGAGGCTCCTGAAGGGACAGCTGGCGCCTGAAGTAAGGAGTGGCCTTCTGACCGAAGTCACCTGAGGCAGGTGCCCGCCGTCAGAGGCCTTATGGGGCAGGGGCTAAAGGGACATTTTAAGTCCAGCCAGAAGGCAGAAGGTTTGGTCTGTGCTGTCCTGGGGCAGGACTTCCTCCTTAGTAGGGCTGCCACCTGGCTGTGTTTTTTGAACTACCTCGTCTGTACGTTTAATTCCAGGCTGGTAAAAATATTGAGAAAAGCTGTGAAATTCAGGTTCTAAGAAAGGAGGCAACCCCAATCTTATACACACTGCACTGACACTTACAAAGGGTATTCCTGGTGCAGCAGGGAAATGTGCCCCCTGGAGACATCTTGCAGTCACTATGTGGACAAGCAAGAGCTCTGGAGCTCTGGAGCTCTCAGCTGATCACAGCAAGATGGAGTGCTTTCAGATGTTATTTGGAGTGAAAAAAAGAGCTGTGAGAAAGCTGTGTGATATTGTGAGAAAAGTCAATTAAAGAAGAACTAGTGGTAATGAAGCATTTGTAATTGAAAGGTTTCCTAATGTGTTTGAATCCATGAAAAGTGTAAAATGAAAGGTTTCCTATAAGAAATGTAAGTGTAGAAGTAAAAAGTGTAAGGAACTTCGCGTTCCCTGACCGGGAATCGAACCCGGGCCGCGGCGGTGAGAGCGCCGAATCCTAACCACTAGACCACCAGGGAGCAGGCACAGGTCGTCCACCACCACCCAATATAGAAACAAGAACTGGTCAGCAGGCTACTCAGGATCCCATTTCCTATTACAGGAAAATTAAAGCAGACATGCAAGGACACACCATTTTCAGGCACAGCATGAAGAAAGAAATTGACTGCACCTCAAATGCACTCACAACTCTTCACACTTTACAGCTCTCCACGACCTAGCACACCCTCATAAGACATCCCATCCTTCAGCAGTAATAGCACTTACACACTTAACTAGCAGGAAAATTCAGAAGTACAATTAAAGGGACGATCAGTGCTTCTTCTCAGAGCCCCGATAGGAGGGCAGCTCTTAGCTTTCCCAGGTCAACGCAGGCATCTCCAGCTCTACATGAGCAGGCTTTTACTTAAGGTGCTGGGACCTGCACTCCTCTTTTACAATCCTGTGTATAGAACTACGAGTCCCACAATGCAGTGTAACACATGACCTGCTGTCGATAGTCATGGAAGAACCTCGGAACTAGAAAAGCTCTGATGAGATTAGTGGGTGGGCACGTCCGGGTCACTGCTTGTTTTCCTTTCTCAGTGTGTCTGTAAATTATACAACTTTACACTTTATCTAAAGATAAAAGGTTTCACCTTCCTATAAAACAATTCCTCCTTCAGAGTGTGCCCCAACATTTCATTTACTTAGTGTGAGAAAACAAAATAGCTTAAATGCATTTTTTTTATCATGCAGTACTTTCCTTTTTATCTCATGAAAAATCCTTGATTCCACCTTTCCTTTTTCAAGGAAGTAGGCAGGAAGTTTAAATGAAAAGGGAGAAATGGTTGTGAAAAAGAGTCTTAGGTCCAAATTGTGGGTGCTAGATTTTGAAAGGTACTTGATGGCATGAATAAATGTTTCGATTTGGAGGAGGTGTGTGGATGAAAGAAAAATGGGCGTACTCTGTAGTATGAGTGTGAGATTGTAAACGGTATTTGAAGTAAATATTGATTGATGGTGCTCTGAAAATGTAGGTTTAAGCCTTTAAAAGAAGAGGCAGTTTCCCAGTTGGGGAATTGAACCCCAGTCTCCCAGGTCCCAGGCAGGGACACTCTCCACTATACTAAGTAGGAAGAGATATTTTTGTGTGTGCTGAGCAGCTCCTTCTTCTGTCAAACCCGCCCTCTCTGTGCCAAGCGTCTGAGTTTTTCCATTTCTCACTTCCTTCCCACCCTCACGGGGGGGCAGAGCTGGCTAAAGGATGCTGCAACTGTTGCACTCGCACTGCTCGCTCACATGCACGGGGGCACCCACCTCAGGGGGGGGGGGCGCTCTGCTTAGTCTCAACTTAACATTTAATACAACCTGCTGCAGAGTTCCTTCCCTTTACAGATTTCAGGCAACAATCAAAATGGCAACACAACTCTTCTCATTAATCTTCCTGCCAGAGAGAGCCCAGATTTTTGCCTGCTAGCAGCAGGGCCGGCTGTAGCCCTGGTGGCTGGAAGACAGTCTTTTTTGGCACCCCCCCAACCCCCTTCACTCCATCACCACCTACTCGGATTCACTCACTGCCACCCGCCAAATGTGCCCCTCATCTATCCATAGCCCCTCTCACATAGATTAGATTTGTTTTAAAGAGCTGGATAGCTGCTTGACTATCCAGACAGCTCTCCACATTAGATATGGTTCTGTTCTTTGCGTCAGGCACATGAACCCTCTACGCTATTTTATATCTAGTCAAAGGTGCCTCTGGACAAAACCACCAACTCTCTCCCTAGCAGGAACGGTAATCACAAGAGGTATCTTGGCATTTTATTTGCTTTCTGTAGTTTGGACACACAAGGAACTTTCCAGCATGAGCTTTTAAATCGCAAGTTTCGTAAGTTATTGCTAAACACAGCGCCCCCCGAGGTCAGCAACTCCAATCCTGGTCAGCACCCGGTGCGGCCGCACTGCTCGCACCTCCCTAAACCCGGCCCTGAGTGGCAGTTTTGCATCGCCATGAAATTGTCATGCCGTTGAGGTCAGTGTGTGATGTGGCCAAGGCTTTCCTATTTGAGGACTCCGGGAGAGACAGCTGCTCCCTTAATGAAGGAGTGGCCTTCTGACTGAAGTCACCTGAGGCAGGGGCCCACTGTCAGAGGCCTTATGGGGCAGGGACCCGCTGCAACTCCTGGCTTGCCCCATGCAACCCCTGGAGAACCCTAAATGACATCCATGTAAGTGCCTACTGTCGAGGTCAGCAAGGTCAGTGTGTGGCTCGGCCCAGGCTATCCTATCTGAGGTCTCCTGAAGGGACAGCTGCCACCTTAAAGAAGGAGTGGCGTTCTGACTGGCGCCAACTGAGGTAGGGGCCCGCTGTCAGAGGCCATATGGGGGAGGGGCCCGCTGCGACATCTGGCTTGCCCCTTGCGACCCCTGGTGACCCCTAGGTGACATCCATGCGAGCGCTTGCCGTCAAGGTCAGCGTGTGGCACGGCCAAGGCTATCCTCCCCTGAGGCTCCTGAAGGGACAGCTGGCGCCTGAAGTAAGGAGTGGCCTTCTGACCGAAGTCACCTGAGGCAGGTGCCCGCCGTCAGAGGCCTTATGGGGCAGGGGCTAAAGGGACATTTTAAGTCCAGCCAGAAGGCAGAAGGTTTGGTCTGTGCTGTCCTGGGGCAGGACTTCCTCCTTAGTAGGGCTGCCACCTGGCTGTGTTTTTTGAACTACCTCGTCTGTACGTTTAATTCCAGGCTGGTAAAAATATTGAGAAAAGCTGTGAAATTCAGGTTCTAAGAAAGGAGGCAACCCCAATCTTATACACACTGCGCTGACACTTACAAAGGGTATTCCTGGTGCAGCAGGGAAATGTGCCCCCTGGAGACATCTTGCAGTCACTATGTGGACAAGCAAGAGCTCTGGAGCTCTGGAGCTCTCAGCTGATCACAGCAAGATGGAGTGCTTTCAGATGTTATTTGGAGTGAAAAAAAGAGCTGTGAGAAAGCTGTGTGATATTGTGAGAAAAGTCAATTAAAGAAGAACTAGTGGTAATGAAGCATTTGTAATTGAAAGGTTTCCTAATGTGTTTGAATCCATGAAAAGTGTAAAATGAAAGGTTTCCTATAAGAAATGTAAGTGTAGAAGTAAAAAGTGTAAGGAACTTCGCGTTCCCTGACCGGGAATCGAACCCGGGCCGCGGCGGTGAGAGCGCCGAATCCTAACCACTAGACCACCAGGGAGCAGGCACAGGTCGTCCACCACCACCCAATATAGAAACAAGAACTGGTCAGCAGGCTACTCAGGATCCCATTTCCTATTACAGGAAAATTAAAGCAGACATGCAAGGACACACCATTTTCAGGCACAGCATGAAGAAAGAAATTGACTGCACCTCAAATGCACTCACAACTCTTCACACTTTACAGCTCTCCACGACCTAGCACACCCTCATAAGACATCCCATCCTTCAGCAGTAATAGCACTTACACACTTAACTAGCAGGAAAATTCAGAAGTACAATTAAAGGGACGATCAGTGCTTCTTCTCAGAGCCCCGATAGGAGGGCAGCTCTTAGCTTTCCCAGGTCAACGCAGGCATCTCCAGCTCTACATGAGCAGGCTTTTACTTAAGGTGCTGGGACCTGCACTCCTCTTTTACAATGCTGTGTATAGAACTACGAGTCCCACAATGCAGTGTAACACATGACCTGCTGTCGATAGTCATGGAAGAACCTCGGAACTAGAAAAGCTCTGATGAGATTAGTGGGTGGGCACGTCCGGGTCACTGCTTGTTTTCCTTTCTCAGTGTGTCTGTAAATTATACAACTTTACACTTTATCTAAAGATAAAAGGTTTCACCTTCCTATAAAACAATTCCTCCTTCAGAGTGTGCCCCAACATTTCATTTACTTAGTGTGAGAAAACAAAATAGCTTAAATGCATTTTTTTTATCATGCAGTACTTTCCTTTTTATCTCATGAAAAATCCTTGATTCCACCTTTCCTTTTTCAAGGAAGTAGGCAGGAAGTTTAAATGAAAAGGGAGAAATGGTTGTGAAAAAGAGTCTTAGGTCCAAATTGTGGGTGCTAGATTTTGAAAGGTACTTGATGGCATGAATAAATGTTTCGATTTGGAGGAGGTGTGTGGATGAAAGAAAAATGGGCGTACTCTGTAGTATGAGTGTGAGATTGTAAACGGTATTTGAAGTAAATATTGATTGATGGTGCTCTGAAAATGTAGGTTTAAGCCTTTAAAAGAAGAGGCAGTTTCCCAGTTGGGGAATTGAACCCCAGTCTCCCAGGTCCCAGGCAGGGACACTCTCCACTATACTAAGTAGGAAGAGATATTTTTGTGTGTGCTGAGCAGCTCCTTCTTCTGTCAAACCCGCCCTCTCTGTGCCAAGCGTCTGAGTTTTTCCATTTCTCACTTCCTTCCCACCCACACGGGGGGCAGAGCTGGCTAAAGGATGCTGCAACTGTTGCACTCGCACTGCTCGCTCACATGCACGGGGGCACCCACCTCAGGGGGGGGGGGCGCTCTGCTTAGTCTCAACTTAACATTTAATACAACCTGCTGCAGAGTTCCTTCCCTTTACAGATTTCAGGCAACAATCAAAATGGCAACACAACTCTTCTCATTAATCTTCCTGCCAGAGAGAGCCCAGATTTTTGCCTGCTAGCAGCAGGGCCGGCTGTAGCCCTGGTGGCTGGAAGACAGTCTTTTTTGGCACCCCCCAACCCCCTTCACTCCATCACCACCTACTCGGATTCACTCACTGCCACCTGCCAAATGTGCCCCTCATCTATCCATAGCCCCTCTCACATAGATTAGATTTGTTTTAAAGAGCTGGATAGCTGCTTGACTATCCAGACAGCTCTCCACATTAGATATGGTTCTGTTCTTTGCGTCAGGCACATGAACCCTCTACGCTATTTTATATCTAGTCAAAGCTGCCTCTGGACAAAACCACCAACTCTCTCCCTAGCAGGAACGGTAATCACAAGAGGTATCTTGGCATTTTATTTGCTTTCTGTAGTTTGGACACACAAGGAACTTTCCAGCATGAGCTTTTAAATCGCAAGTTTCGTAAGTTATTGCTAAACACAGCGCCCCCCGAGGTCAGCAACTCCAATCCTGGTCAGCACCCGGTGCGGCCGCACTGCTCGCACCTCCCTAAACCCGGCCCTGAGTGGCAGTTTTGCATCGCCATGAAATTGTCATGCCGTTGAGGTCAGTGTGATGTGGCCAAGGCTATCCTATTTGAGGACTCCGGGAGAGACAGCTGCTCCCTTAATGAAGGAGTGGCCTTCTGACTGAAGTCACCTGAGGCAGGGGCCCACTGTCAGAGGCCTTATGGGGCAGGGACCCGCTGCAACTCCTGGCTTGCCCCATGCAACCCCTGGAGAACCCTAAATGACATCCATGTAAGTGCCTACTGTCGAGGTCAGCAAGGTCAGTGTGTGGCTCGGCCCAGGCTATCCTATCTGAGGTCTCCTGAAGGGACAGCTGCCACCTTAAAGAAGGAGTGGCGTTCTGACTGGCGCCAACTGAGGTAGGGGCCCGCTGTCAGAGGCCATATGGGGGAGGGGCCCTCTGCGACATCTGGCTTGCCCCTTGCGACCCCTGGTGACCCCTAGGTGACATCCATGCGAGCGCTTGCCGTCAAGGTCAGCGTGTGGCACGGCCAAGGCTATCCTCCCCTGAGGCTCCTGAAGGGACAGCTGGCGCCTGAAGTAAGGAGTGGCCTTCTGACCGAAGTCACCTGAGGCAGGTGCCCGCCGTCAGAGGCCTTATGGGGCAGGGGCTAAAGGGACATTTTAAGTCCAGCCAGAAGGCAGAAGGTTTGGTCTGTGCTGTCCTGGGGCAGGACTTCCTCCTTAGTAGGGCTGCCACCTGGCTGTGTTTTTTGAACCACCTCGTCTGTACGTTTAATTCCAGGCTGGTAAAAATATTGAGAAAAGCTGTGAAATTCAGGTTCTAAGAAAGGAGGCAACCCCAATCTTATACACACTGCGCTGACACTTACAAAGGGTATTCCTGGTGCAGCAGGGAAATGTGCCCCCTGGAGACATCTTGCAGTCACTATGTGGACAAGCAAGAGCTCTGGAGCTCTGGAGCTCTCAGCTGATCACAGCAAGATGGAGTGCTTTCAGATGTTATTTGGAGTGAAAAAAAGAGCTGTGAGAAAGCTGTGTGATATTGTGAGAAAAGTCAATTAAAGAAGAACTAGTGGTAATGAAGCATTTGTAATTGAAAGGTTTCCTAATGTGTTTGAATCCATGAAAAGTGTAAAATGAAAGGTTTCCTATAAGAAATGTAAGTGTAGAAGTAAAAAGTGTAAGGAACTTCGTGTTCCCTGACCGGGAATCGAACCCGGGCCGCGGCGGTGAGAGCGCTGAATCCTAACCACTAGACCACCAGGGAGCAGGGACAGGTCGTCTACCACCACCCAATATAGAAACAAGAACTGGTCAGCAGGCTACTCAGGATCCCATTTCCTATTACAGGAAAATTAAAGCAGACATGCAAGGACACACCATTTTCAGGCACAGCATGAAGAAAGAAATTGACTGCACCTCAAATGCACTCACAACTCTTCACACTTTACAGCTCTCCAAGACCTAGCACACCCTCATAAGACATCCCATCCTTCAGCAGTAATAGCACTTACACACTTAACTAGCAGGAAAATTCAGAAGTACAATTAAAGGGACGATCAGTGCTTCTTCTCTGAGCCCCGATAGGAGGGCAGCTCTTAGCTTTCCCAGGTCAACGCAGGCATCTCCAGCTCTACATGTGCAGGCTTTTACTTAAGGTGCTGGGACCTGCACTCCTCTTTTACAATGCTGTGTATAGAACTACGAGTCCCACAATGCAGTGTAACACATGACCTGCTGTCGATAGTCATGGAAGAACCTCGGAACTAGAAAAGCTCTGATGAGATTAGAGGGTGGGCACGTCCGGGTCACTGCTTGTTTTCCTTTCTCAGTGTGTCTGTAAATTATACAACTTTACACTTTATCTAAAGATAAAAGGTTTCACCTTCCTATAAAACAATTCCTCCTTCAGAGTGTGCCCCAACATTTCATTTACTTAGTGTGAGAAAACAAAATAGCTTAAATGCATTTTTTTTATCATGCAGTACTTTCCTTTTTATCTCATGAAAAATCCTTGATTCCACCTTTCCTTTTTCAAGGAAGTAGGCAGGAAGTTTAAATGAAAAGGGAGAAATGGTTGTGAAAAAGAGTCTTAGGTCCAAATTGTGGGTGCTAGATTTTGAAAGGTACTTGATGGCATGAATAAATGTTTCGATTTGGAGGAGGTGTGTGGATGAAAGAAAAATGGGCGTACTCTGTAGTATGAGTGTGAGATTGTAAACGGTATTTGAAGTAAATATTGATTGCTGGTGCTCTGAAAATGTAGGTTTAAGCCTTTAAAAGAAGAGGCAGTTTCCCAGTTGAGGAATTGAACCCCAGTCTCCCAGGTCCCAGGCAGGGACACTCTCCACTATACTAAGTAGGAAGAGATATTTTTGTGCGTGCTGAGCAGCTCCTTCTTCTGTCCAACCCGCCCTCTCTGTGCCAAGCGTCTGAGTTTTTCCATTTCTCACTTCCTTCCCACCCACACGGGGGGGGCAGAGCTGGCTTAAGGATACTGCAACTGTTGCACTCTCACTGCTCGCTCACATGCACGGGGGCACCCACCTCAGGGGGGGGGGGCGCTCTGCTTAGTCTCAACTTAACATTTAATACAACCTGCTGCAGAGTTCCTTCCCTTTACAGATTTCAGGCAACAATCAAAATGGCAACACAACTCTTCTCATTAATCTTCCTGCCAGAGAGAGCTCAGATTTTTGCCTGCTAGCAGCAGGGCCGGCTGTAGCCCTGGTGGCTGGAAGACAGTCTTTTTTGGCACCCCCCAACCCCCTTCACTCCATCACCACCTACTCGGATTCACTCACTGCCACCCGCCAAATGTGCCCCTCATCTATCCATAGCCCCTCTCACATAGATTAGATTTGTTTTAAAGAGCTGGATAGCTGCTTGACTATCCAGACAGCTCTCCACATTAGATATGGTTCTGTTCTTTGCGTCAGGCACATGAACCCTCTACGCTATTTTATATCTAGTCAAAGCTGCCTCTGGACAAAACCACCAACTCTCTCCCTAGCAGGAACGGTAATCACAAGAGGTATCTTGGCATTTTATTTGCTTTCTGTAGTTTGGACACACAAGGAACTTTCCAGCATGAGCTTTTAAATCGCAAGTTTCGTAAGTTATTGCTAAACACAGCGCCCCCCGAGGTCAGCAACTCCAATCCTGGTCAGCACCCGGTGCGGCCGCACTGCTCGCACCTCCCTAAACCCGGCCCTGAGTGGCAGTTTTGCATCGCCATGAAATTGTCATGCCGTTGAGGTCAGTGTGTGACGTGGCCAAGGCTATCCTATTTGAGGACTCCGGGAGAGACAGCTGCTCCCTTAATGAAGGAGTGGCCTTCTGACTGAAGTCACCTGAGGCAGGGGCCCACTGTCAGAGGCCTTATGGGGCAGGGACCCGCTGCAACTCCTGGCTTGCCCCATGCAACCCCTGGAGAACCCTAAATGACATCCATGTAAGTGCCTACTGTCGAGGTCAGCAAGGTCAGTGTGTGGCTCGGCCCAGGCTATCCTATCTGAGGTCTCCTGAAGGGACAGCTGCCACCTTAAAGAAGGAGTGGCGTTCTGACTGGCGCCAACAGAGGTAGGGGCCCGCTGTCAGAGGCCATATGGGGGAGGGGCCCGCTGCGACATCTGGCTTGCCCCTTGCGACCCCTGGTGACCCCTAGGTGACATCCATGCGAGCGCTTGCCGTGAAGGTTAGCGTGTGGCGCGGCCAAGGCTATCCTCCCCTGAGGCTCCTGAAGGGACAGCTGGCGCCTGAAGTAAGGAGTGGCCTTCTGACCGAAGTCACCTAAGGCAGGTGCCCGCCGTCAGAGGCCTTATGGGGCAGGGGCTAAAGGGACATTTTAAGTCCAGCCAGAAGGCAGAAGGTTTGGTCTGTGCTGTCCTGGGGCTGGACTTCCTCCTTAGTAGGGCTGCCACCTGGCTGTGTTTTTTGAACTACCTCGTCTGTACGTTTAATTCCAGGCTGGTAAAAATATTGAGAAAAGCTGTGAAATTCAGGTTCTAAGAAAGGAGGCAACCCCAATCTTATACACACTGCGCTGACACTTACAAAGGGTATTCCTGGTGCAGCAGGGAAATGTGCCCCCTGGAGACATCTCGCAGTCACTATGTGGACAAGCAAGAGCTCTGGAGCTCTGGAGCTCCCAGCTGATCACAGCAAGATGGAGTGCTTTCAGATGTTATTTGGAGTGAAAAAAAGAGCTGTGAGAAAGCTGTGTGATATTGTGAGAAAAGTCAATTAAAGAAGAACTAGTGGTAATGAAGCATTTGTAATTGAAAGGTTTCCTAATGTGTTTGAATCCATGAAAAGTGTAAAATGAAAGGTTTCCTATAAGAAATGTAAGTGTAGAAGTAAAAAGTGTAAGGAACTTCGCGTTCCCTGACCGGGAATCGAACCCGGGCCGCGGCGGTGAGAGCGCCGAATCCTAACCACTAGACCACCAGGGAGCAGGCACAGGTCGTCCACCACCACCCAATATAGAAACAAGAACTGGTCAGCAGGCTACTCAGGATCCCATTTCCTATTACAGGAAAATTAAAGCAGACATGCAAGGACACACCATTTTCAGGCACAGCATGAAGAAAGAAATTGACTGCACCTCAAATGCACTCACAACTCTTCACACTTTACAGCTCTCCAAGACCTAGCACACCCTCATAAGACATCCCATCCTTCAGCAGTAATAGCACTTACACACTTAACTAGCAGGAAAATTCAGAAGTACAATTAAAGGGACGATCAGTGCTTCTTCTCAGAGCCCCGATAGGAGGGCAGCTCTTAGCTTTCCCAGGTCAACGCAGGCATCTCCAGCTCTACATGTGCAGGCTTTTACTTAAGGTGCTGGGACCTGCACTCCTCTTTTACAATGCTGTGTATAGAACTACGAGTCCCACAATGCAGTGTAACACATGACCTGCTGTCGATAGTCATGGAAGAACCTCGGAACTAGAAAAGCTCTGATGAGATTAGTGGGTGGGCACGTCCGGGTCACTGCTTGTTTTCCTTTCTCAGTGTGTCTGTAAATTATACAACTTTACACTTTATCTAAAGATAAAAGGTTTCACCTTCCTATAAAACAATTCCTCCTTCAGAGTGTGCCCCAACATTTCATTTACTTAGTGTGAGAAAACAAAATAGCTTAAATGCATTTTTTTTATCATGCAGTACTTTCCTTTTTATCTCATGAAAAATCCTTGATTCCACCTTTCCTTTTTCAAGGAAGTAGGCAGGAAGTTTAAATGAAAAGGGAGAAATGGTTGTGAAAAAGAGTCTTAGGTCCAAATTGTGGGTGCTAGATTTTGAAAGGTACTTGATGGCATGAATAAATGTTTCGATTTGGAGGAGGTGTGTGGATGAAAGAAAAATGGGCGTACTCTGTAGTATGAGTGTGAGATTGTAAACGGTATTTGAAGTAAATATTGATTGCTGGTGCTCTGAAAATGTAGGTTTAAGCCTTTAAAAGAAGAGGCAGTTTCCCAGTTGGGGAATTGAACCCCAGTCTCCCAGGTTCCAGACAGGGACACTCTCCACTATACTAAGTAGGACGAGATATTTTTGTGTGTGCTGAGCAGCTCCTTCTTCTGTCCAACCCGCCCTCTCTGTGCCAAGCGTCTGAGTTTTTCCATTTCTCACTTCCTTCCCACCCACACGGGGGGGCAGAGCTGGCTTAAGGATGCTGCAACTGTTGCACTGGCACTGCTCGCTCACATGCACGGGGGCACCCACCTCAGGGGGGGGGGGGGCGCTCTGCTTAGTCTCAACTTAACATTTAATACAACCTGCTGCAGAGTTCCTTCCCTTTACAGATTTCAGGCAACAATCAAAATGGCAACACAACTCTTCTCATTAATCTTCCTGCCAGAGAGAGCCCAGATTTTTGCCTGCTAGCAGCAGGGCCGGCTGTAGCCCTGGTGGCTGGAAGACAGTCTTTTTTGGCACCCCCCAACCCCCTTCACTCCATCACCACCTACTCGGATTCACTCACTGCCACCTGCCAAATGTGCCCCTCATCTATCCATAGCCCCTCTCACATAGATTAGATTTGTTTTAAAGAGCTGGATAGCTGCTTGACTATCCAGACAGCTCTCCACATTAGATATGGTTCTGTTCTTTGCGTCAGGCACATGAACCCTCTACGCTATTTTATATCTAGTCAAAGCTGCCTCTGGACAAAACCACCAACTCTCTCCCTAGCAGGAACGGTAATCACAAGAGGTATCTTGGCATTTTATTTGCTTTCTGTAGTTTGGACACACAAGGAACTTTCCAGCATGAGCTTTTAAATCGCAAGTTTCGTAAGTTATTGCTAAACACAGCGCCCCCCGAGGTCAGCAACTCCAATCCTGGTCAGCACCCGGTGCGGCCGCACTGCTCGCACCTCCCTAAACCCGGCCCTGAGTGGCAGTTTTGCATCGCCATGAAATTGTCATGCCGTTGAGGTCAGTGTGTGACGTGGCCAAGGCTATCCTATTTGAGGACTCCGGGAGAGACAGCTGCTCCCTTAATGAAGGAGTGGCCTTCTGACTGAAGTCACCTGAGGCAGGGGCCCACTGTCAGAGGCCTTATGGGGCAGGGACCCGCTGCAACTCCTGGCTTGCCCCATGCAACCCCTGGAGAACCCTAAATGACATCCATGTAAGTGCCTACTGTCGAGGTCAGCAAGGTCAGTGTGTGGCTCGGCCCAGGCTATCCTATCTGAGGTCTCCTGAAGGGACAGCTGCCACCTTAAAGAAGGAGTGGCGTTCTGACTGGCGCCAACTGAGGTAGGGGCCCGCTGTCAGAGGCCATATGGGGGAGGGGCCCGCTGCGACATCTGGCTTGCCCCTTGCGACCCCTGGTGACCCCTAGGTGACATCCATGCGAGCGCTTGCCGTGAAGGTTAGCGTGTGGCGCGGCCAAGGCTATCCTCCCCTGAGGCTCCTGAAGGGACAGCTGGCGCCTGAAGTAAGGAGTGGCCTTCTGACCGAAGTCACCTAAGGCAGGTGCCCGCCGTCAGAGGCCTTATGGGGCAGGGGCTAAAGGGACATTTTAAGTCCAGCCAGAAGGCAGAAGGTTTGGTCTGTGCTGTCCTGGGGCAGGACTTCCTCCTTAGTAGGGCTGCCACCTGGCTGTGTTTTTTGAACTACCTCGTCTGTACGTTTAATTCCAGGCTGGTAAAAATATTGAGAAAAGCTGTGAAATTCAGGTTCTCAGAAAGGAGGCAACCCCAATCTTATACACACTGCGCTGACACTTACAAAGGGTATTCCTGGTGCAGCAGGGAAATGTGCCCCCTGGAGACATCTTGCAGTCACTATGTGGACAAGCAAGAGCTCTGGAGCTCTGGAGCTCTCAGCTGATCACAGCAAGATGGAGTGCTTTCAGATGTTATTTGGAGTGAAAAAAAGAGCTGTGAGAAAGCTGTGTGATATTGTGAGAAAAGTCAATTAAAGAAGAACTAGTGGTAATGAAGCATTTGTAATTGAAAGGTTTCCTAATGTGTTTGAATCCATGAAAAGTGTAAAATGAAAGGTTTCCTATAAGAAATGTAAGTGTAGAAGTAAAAAGTGTAAGGAACTTCGCGTTCCCTGACCGGGAATCGAACCCGGGCCGCGGCGGTGAGAGCGCTGAATCCTAACCACTAGACCACCAGGGAGCAGGGACAGGTTGTCCACCACCACCCAATATAGAAACAAGAACTGGTCAGCAGGCTACTCAGGATCCCATTTCCTATTACAGGAAAATTAAAGCAGACATGCAAGGACACACCATTTTCAGGCACAGCATGAAGAAAGAAATTGACTGCACCTCAAATGCACTCACAACTCTTCACACTTTACAGCTCTCCAAGACCTAGCACACCCTCATAAGACATCCCATCCTTCAGCAGTAATAGCACTTACACACTTAACTAGCAGGAAAATTCAGAAGTACAATTAAAGGGACGATCAGTGCTTCTTCTCAGAGCCCCGATAGGAGGGCAGCTCTTAGCTTTCCCAGGTCAACGCAGGCATCTCCAGCTCTACATGTGCAGGCTTTTACTTAAGGTGCTGGGACCTGCACTCCTCTTTTACAATGCTGTGTATAGAACTACGAGTCCCACAATGCAGTGTAACACATGACCTGCTGTCGATAGTCATGGAAGAACCTCGGAACTAGAAAAGCTCTGATGAGATTAGTGGGTGGGCACGTCCGGGTCACTGCTTGTTTTCCTTTCTCAGTGTGTCTGTAAATTATACAACTTTACACTTTATCTAAAGATAAAAGGTTTCACCTTCCTATAAAACAATTCCTCCTTCAGAGTGTGCCCCAACATTTCATTTACTTAGTGTGAGAAAACAAAATAGCTTAAATGCATTTTTTTTATCATGCAGTACTTTCCTTTTTATCTCATGAAAAATCCTTGATTCCACCTTTCCTTTTTCAAGGAAGTAGGCAGGAAGTTTAAATGAAAAGGGAGAAATGGTTGTGAAAAAGAGTCTTAGGTCCAAATTGTGGGTGCTAGATTTTGAAAGGTACTTGATGGCATGAATAAATGTTTCGATTTGGAGGAGGTGTGTGGATGAAAGAAAAATGGGCGTACTCTGTAGTATGAGTGTGAGATTGTAAACGGTATTTGAAGTAAATATTGATTGATGGTGCTCTGAAAATGTAGGTTTAAGCCTTTAAAAGAAGAGGCAGTTTCCCAGTTGGGGAATTGAACCCCAGTCTCCCAGGTCCCAGGCAGGGACACTCTCCACTATACTAAGTAGGAAGAGATATTTTTGTGTGTGCTGAGCAGCTCCTTCTTCTGTCAAACCCGCCCTCTCTGTGCCAAGCGTCTGAGTTTTTCCATTTCTCACTTCCTTCCCACCCACACGGGGGGCAGAGCTGGCTAAAGGATGCTGCAACTGTTGCACTCGCACTGCTCGCTCACATGCACGGGGGCACCCACCTCAGGGGGGGGGGGGCGCTCTGCTTAGTCTCAACTTAACATTTAATACAACCTGCTGCAGAGTTCCTTCCCTTTACAGATTTCAGGCAACAATCAAAATGGCAACACAACTCTTCTCATTAATCTTCCTGCCAGAGAGAGCCCAGATTTTTGCCTGCTAGCAGCAGGGCCGGCTGTAGCCCTGGTGGCTGGAAGACAGTCTTTTTTGGCACCCCCCAACCCCCTTCACTCCATCACCACCTACTCGGATTCACTCACTGCCACCTGCCAAATGTGCCCCTCATCTATCCATAGCCCCTCTCACATAGATTAGATTTGTTTTAAAGAGCTGGATAGCTGCTTGACTATCCAGACAGCTCTCCACATTAGATATGGTTCTGTTCTTTGCGTCAGGCACATGAACCCTCTACGCTATTTTATATCTAGTCAAAGCTGCCTCTGGACAAAACCACCAACTCTCTCCCTAGCAGGAACGGTAATCACAAGAGGTATCTTGGCATTTTATTTGCTTTCTGTAGTTTGGACACACAAGGAACTTTCCAGCATGAGCTTTTAAATCGCAAGTTTCGTAAGTTATTGCTAAACACAGCGCCCCCCGAGGTCAGCAACTCCAATCCTGGTCAGCACCCGGTGCGGCCGCACTGCTCGCACCTCCCTAAACCCGGCCCTGAGTGGCAGTTTTGCATCGCCATGAAATTGTCATGCCGTTGAGGTCAGTGTGATGTGGCCAAGGCTATCCTATTTGAGGACTCCGGGAGAGACAGCTGCTCCCTTAATGAAGGAGTGGCCTTCTGACTGAAGTCACCTGAGGCAGGGGCCCACTGTCAGAGGCCTTATGGGGCAGGGACCCGCTGCAACTCCTGGCTTGCCCCATGCAACCCCTGGAGAACCCTAAATGACATCCATGTAAGTGCCTACTGTCGAGGTCAGCAAGGTCAGTGTGTGGCTCGGCCCAGGCTATCCTATCTGAGGTCTCCTGAAGGGACAGCTGCCACCTTAAAGAAGGAGTGGCGTTCTGACTGGCGCCAACTGAGGTAGGGGCCCGCTGTCAGAGGCCATATGGGGGAGGGGCCCTCTGCGACATCTGGCTTGCCCCTTGCGACCCCTGGTGACCCCTAGGTGACATCCATGCGAGCGCTTGCCGTCAAGGTCAGCGTGTGGCACGGCCAAGGCTATCCTCCCCTGAGGCTCCTGAAGGGACAGCTGGCGCCTGAAGTAAGGAGTGGCCTTCTGACCGAAGTCACCTGAGGCAGGTGCCCGCCGTCAGAGGCCTTATGGGGCAGGGGCTAAAGGGACATTTTAAGTCCAGCCAGAAGGCAGAAGGTTTGGTCTGTGCTGTCCTGGGGCAGGACTTCCTCCTTAGTAGGGCTGCCACCTGGCTGTGTTTTTTGAACCACCTCGTCTGTACGTTTAATTCCAGGCTGGTAAAAATATTGAGAAAAGCTGTGAAATTCAGGTTCTAAGAAAGGAGGCAACCCCAATCTTATACACACTGCGCTGACACTTACAAAGGGTATTCCTGGTGCAGCAGGGAAATGTGCCCCCTGGAGACATCTTGCAGTCACTATGTGGACAAGCAAGAGCTCTGGAGCTCTGGAGCTCTCAGCTGATCACAGCAAGATGGAGTGCTTTCAGATGTTATTTGGAGTGAAAAAAAGAGCTGTGAGAAAGCTGTGTGATATTGTGAGAAAAGTCAATTAAAGAAGAACTAGTGGTAATGAAGCATTTGTAATTGAAAGGTTTCCTAATGTGTTTGAATCCATGAAAAGTGTAAAATGAAAGGTTTCCTATAAGAAATGTAAGTGTAGAAGTAAAAAGTGTAAGGAACTTCGTGTTCCCTGACCGGGAATCGAACCCGGGCCGCGGCGGTGAGAGCGCTGAATCCTAACCACTAGACCACCAGGGAGCAGGGACAGGTCGTCCACCACCACCCAATATAGAAACAAGAACTGGTCAGCAGGCTACTCAGGATCCCATTTCCTATTACAGGAAAATTAAAGCAGACATGCAAGGACACACCATTTTCAGGCACAGCATGAAGAAAGAAATTGACTGCACCTCAAATGCACTCACAACTCTTCACACTTTACAGCTCTCCAAGACCTAGCACACCCTCATAAGACATCCCATCCTTCAGCAGTAATAGCACTTACACACTTAACTAGCAGGAAAATTCAGAAGTACAATTAAAGGGACGATCAGTGCTTCTTCTCTGAGCCCCGATAGGAGGGCAGCTCTTAGCTTTCCCAGGTCAACGCAGGCATCTCCAGCTCTACATGTGCAGGCTTTTACTTAAGGTGCTGGGACCTGCACTCCTCTTTTACAATGCTGTGTATAGAACTACGAGTCCCACAATGCAGTGTAACACATGACCTGCTGTCGATAGTCATGGAAGAACCTCGGAACTAGAAAAGCTCTGATGAGATTAGAGGGTGGGCACGTCCGGGTCACTGCTTGTTTTCCTTTCTCAGTGTGTCTGTAAATTATACAACTTTACACTTTATCTAAAGATAAAAGGTTTCACCTTCCTATAAAACAATTCCTCCTTCAGAGTGTGCCCCAACATTTCATTTACTTAGTGTGAGAAAACAAAATAGCTTAAATGCATTTTTTTTATCATGCAGTACTTTCCTTTTTATCTCATGAAAAATCCTTGATTCCACCTTTCCTTTTTCAAGGAAGTAGGCAGGAAGTTTAAATGAAAAGGGAGAAATGGTTGTGAAAAAGAGTCTTAGGTCCAAATTGTGGGTGCTAGATTTTGAAAGGTACTTGATGGCATGAATAAATGTTTCGATTTGGAGGAGGTGTGTGGATGAAAGAAAAATGGGCGTACTCTGTAGTATGAGTGTGAGATTGTAAACGGTATTTGAAGTAAATATTGATTGCTGGTGCTCTGAAAATGTAGGTTTAAGCCTTTAAAAGAAGAGGCAGTTTCCCAGTTGAGGAATTGAACCCCAGTCTCCCAGGTCCCAGGCAGGGACACTCTCCACTATACTAAGTAGGAAGAGATATTTTTGTGCGTGCTGAGCAGCTCCTTCTTCTGTCCAACCCGCCCTCTCTGTGCCAAGCGTCTGAGTTTTTCCATTTCTCACTTCCTTCCCACCCACACGGGGGGGCAGAGCTGGCTTAAGGATACTGCAACTGTTGCACTCTCACTGCTCGCTCACATGCACGGGGGCACCCACCTCAGGGGGGGGGGGCGCTCTGCTTAGTCTCAACTTAACATTTAATACAACCTGCTGCAGAGTTCCTTCCCTTTACAGATTTCAGGCAACAATCAAAATGGCAACACAACTCTTCTCATTAATCTTCCTGCCAGAGAGAGCTCAGATTTTTGCCTGCTAGCAGCAGGGCCGGCTGTAGCCCTGGTGGCTGGAAGACAGTCTTTTTTGGCACCCCCCAACCCCCTTCACTCCATCACCACCTACTCGGATTCACTCACTGCCACCCGCCAAATGTGCCCCTCATCTATCCATAGCCCCTCTCACATAGATTAGATTTGTTTTAAAGAGCTGGATAGCTGCTTGACTATCCAGACAGCTGTCCACATTAGATATGGTTCTGTTCTTTGCGTCAGGCACATGAACCCTCTACGCTATTTTATATCTAGTCAAAGCTGCCTCTGGACAAAACCACCAACTCTCTCCCTAGCAGGAACGGTAATCACAAGAGGTATCTTGGCATTTTATTTGCTTTCTGTAGTTTGGACACACAAGGAACTTTCCAGCATGAGCTTTTAAATCGCAAGTTTCGTAAGTTATTGCTAAACACAGCGCCCCCCGAGGTCAGCAACTCCAATCCTGGTCAGCACCCGGTGCGGCCGCACTGCTCGCACCTCCCTAAACCCGGCCCTGAGTGGCAGTTTTGCATCGCCATGAAATTGTCATGCCGTTGAGGTCAGTGTGTGACGTGGCCAAGGCTATCCTATTTGAGGACTCCGGGAGAGACAGCTGCTCCCTTAATGAAGGAGTGGCCTTCTGACTGAAGTCACCTGAGGCAGGGGCCCACTGTCAGAGGCCTTATGGGGCAGGGACCCGCTGCAACTCCTGGCTTGCCCCATGCAACCCCTGGAGAACCCTAAATGACATCCATGTAAGTGCCTACTGTCGAGGTCAGCAAGGTCAGTGTGTGGCTCGGCCCAGGCTATCCTATCTGAGGTCTCCTGAAGGGACAGCTGCCACCTTAAAGAAGGAGTGGCGTTCTGACTGGCGCCAACAGAGGTAGGGGCCCGCTGTCAGAGGCCATATGGGGGAGGGGCCCGCTGCGACATCTGGCTTGCCCCTTGCGACCCCTGGTGACCCCTAGGTGACATCCATGCGAGCGCTTGCCGTGAAGGTTAGCGTGTGGCGCGGCCAAGGCTATCCTCCCCTGAGGCTCCTGAAGGGACAGCTGGCGCCTGAAGTAAGGAGTGGCCTTCTGACCGAAGTCACCTAAGGCAGGTGCCCGCCGTCAGAGGCCTTATGGGGCAGGGGCTAAAGGGACATTTTAAGTCCAGCCAGAAGGCAGAAGGTTTGGTCTGTGCTGTCCTGGGGCTGGACTTCCTCCTTAGTAGGGCTGCCACCTGGCTGTGTTTTTTGAACTACCTCGTCTGTACGTTTAATTCCAGGCTGGTAAAAATATTGAGAAAAGCTGTGAAATTCAGGTTCTAAGAAAGGAGGCAACCCCAATCTTATACACACTGCGCTGACACTTACAAAGGGTATTCCTGGTGCAGCAGGGAAATGTGCCCCCTGGAGACATCTCGCAGTCACTATGTGGACAAGCAAGAGCTCTGGAGCTCTGGAGCTCCCAGCTGATCACAGCAAGATGGAGTGCTTTCAGATGTTATTTGGAGTGAAAAAAAGAGCTGTGAGAAAGCTGTGTGATATTGTGAGAAAAGTCAATTAAAGAAGAACTAGTGGTAATGAAGCATTTGTAATTGAAAGGTTTCCTAATGTGTTTGAATCCATGAAAAGTGTAAAATGAAAGGTTTCCTATAAGAAATGTAAGTGTAGAAGTAAAAAGTGTAAGGAACTTCGCGTTCCCTGACCGGGAATCGAACCCGGGCCGCGGCGGTGAGAGCGCCGAATCCTAACCACTAGACCACCAGGGAGCAGGCACAGGTCGTCCACCACCACCCAATATAGAAACAAGAACTGGTCAGCAGGCTACTCAGGATCCCATTTCCTATTACAGGAAAATTAAAGCAGACATGCAAGGACACACCATTTTCAGGCACAGCATGAAGAAAGAAATTGACTGCACCTCAAATGCACTCACAACTCTTCACACTTTACAGCTCTCCAAGACCTAGCACACCCTCATAAGACATCCCATCCTTCAGCAGTAATAGCACTTACACACTTAACTAGCAGGAAAATTCAGAAGTACAATTAAAGGGACGATCAGTGCTTCTTCTCAGAGCCCCGATAGGAGGGCAGCTCTTAGCTTTCCCAGGTCAACGCAGGCATCTCCAGCTCTACATGTGCAGGCTTTTACTTAAGGTGCTGGGACCTGCACTCCTCTTTTACAATGCTGTGTATAGAACTACGAGTCCCACAATGCAGTGTAACACATGACCTGCTGTCGATAGTCATGGAAGAACCTCGGAACTAGAAAAGCTCTGATGAGATTAGTGGGTGGGCACGTCCGGGTCACTGCTTGTTTTCCTTTCTCAGTGTGTCTGTAAATTATACAACTTTACACTTTATCTAAAGATAAAAGGTTTCACCTTCCTATAAAACAATTCCTCCTTCAGAGTGTGCCCCAACATTTCATTTACTTAGTGTGAGAAAACAAAATAGCTTAAATGCATTTTTTTTATCATGCAGTACTTTCCTTTTTATCTCATGAAAAATCCTTGATTCCACCTTTCCTTTTTCAAGGAAGTAGGCAGGAAGTTTAAATGAAAAGGGAGAAATGGTTGTGAAAAAGAGTCTTAGGTCCAAATTGTGGGTGCTAGATTTTGAAAGGTACTTGATGGCATGAATAAATGTTTCGATTTGGAGGAGGTGTGTGGATGAAAGAAAAATGGGCGTACTCTGTAGTATGAGTGTGAGATTGTAAACGGTATTTGAAGTAAATATTGATTGCTGGTGCTCTGAAAATGTAGGTTTAAGCCTTTAAAAGAAGAAGCAGTTTCCCAGTTGGGGAATTGAACCCCAGTCTCCCAGGTTCCAGACAGGGACACTCTCCACTATACTAAGTAGGAAGAGATATTTTTGTGTGTGCTGAGCAGCTCCTTCTTCTGTCCAACCCGCCCTCTCTGTGCCAAGCGTCTGAGTTTTTCCATTTCTCACTTCCTTCCCACCCACACGGGGGGGCAGAGCTGGCTTAAGGATGCTGCAACTGTTGCACTCGCACTGCTCGCTCACATGCACGGGGGCACCCACCTCAGGGGGGGGGGGGGCGCTCTGCTTAGTCTCAACTTAACATTTAATACAACCTGCTGCAGAGTTCCTTCCCTTTACAGATTTCAGGCAACAATCAAAATGGCAACACAACTCTTCTCATTAATCTTCCTGCCAGAGAGAGCCCAGATTTTTGCCTGCTAGCAGCAGGGCCGGCTGTAGCCCTGGTGGCTGGAAGACAGTCTTTTTTGGCACCCCCCAACCCCCTTCACTCCATCACCACCTACTCGGATTCACTCACTGCCACCTGCCAAATGTGCCCCTCATCTATCCATAGCCCCTCTCACATAGATTAGATTTGTTTTAAAGAGCTGGATAGCTGCTTGACTATCCAGACAGCTCTCCACATTAGATATGGTTCTGTTCTTTGCGTCAGGCACATGAACCCTCTACGCTATTTTATATCTAGTCAAAGCTGCCTCTGGACAAAACCACCAACTCTCTCCCTAGCAGGAACGGTAATCACAAGAGGTATCTTGGCATTTTATTTGCTTTCTGTAGTTTGGACACACAAGGAACTTTCCAGCATGAGCTTTTAAATCGCAAGTTTCGTAAGTTATTGCTAAACACAGCGCCCCCCGAGGTCAGCAACTCCAATCCTGGTCAGCACCCGGTGCGGCCGCACTGCTCGCACCTCCCTAAACCCGGCCCTGAGTGGCAGTTTTGCATCGCCATGAAATTGTCATGCCGTTGAGGTCAGTGTGTGACGTGGCCAAGGCTATCCTATTTGAGGACTCCGGGAGAGACAGCTGCTCCCTTAATGAAGGAGTGGCCTTCTGACTGAAGTCACCTGAGGCAGGGGCCCACTGTCAGAGGCCTTATGGGGCAGGGACCCGCTGCAACTCCTGGCTTGCCCCATGCAACCCCTGGAGAACCCTAAATGACATCCATGTAAGTGCCTACTGTCGAGGTCAGCAAGGTCAGTGTGTGGCTCGGCCCAGGCTATCCTATCTGAGGTCTCCTGAAGGGACAGCTGCCACCTTAAAGAAGGAGTGGCGTTCTGACTGGCGCCAACTGAGGTAGGGGCCCGCTGTCAGAGGCCATATGGGGGAGGGGCCCGCTGCGACATCTGGCTTGCCCCTTGCGACCCCTGGTGACCCCTAGGTGACATCCATGCGAGCGCTTGCCGTGAAGGTTAGCGTGTGGCGCGGCCAAGGCTATCCTCCCCTGAGGCTCCTGAAGGGACAGCTGGCGCCTGAAGTAAGGAGTGGCCTTCTGACCGAAGTCACCTAAGGCAGGTGCCCGCCGTCAGAGGCCTTATGGGGCAGGGGCTAAAGGGACATTTTAAGTCCAGCCAGAAGGCAGAAGGTTTGGTCTGTGCTGTCCTGGGGCAGGACTTCCTCCTTAGTAGGGCTGCCACCTGGCTGTGTTTTTTGAACTACCTCGTCTGTACGTTTAATTCCAGGCTGGTAAAAATATTGAGAAAAGCTGTGAAATTCAGGTTCTCAGAAAGGAGGCAACCCCAATCTTATACACACTGCGCTGACACTTACAAAGGGTATTCCTGGTGCAGCAGGGAAATGTGCCCCCTGGAGACATCTTGCAGTCACTATGTGGACAAGCAAGAGCTCTGGAGCTCTGGAGCTCTCAGCTGATCACAGCAAGATGGAGTGCTTTCAGATGTTATTTGGAGTGAAAAAAAGAGCTGTGAGAAAGCTGTGTGATATTGTGAGAAAAGTCAATTAAAGAAGAACTAGTGGTAATGAAGCATTTGTAATTGAAAGGTTTCCTAATGTGTTTGAATCCATGAAAAGTGTAAAATGAAAGGTTTCCTATAAGAAATGTAAGTGTAGAAGTAAAAAGTGTAAGGAACTTCGCGTTCCCTGACCGGGAATCGAACCCGGGCCGCGGCGGTGAGAGCGCTGAATCCTAACCACTAGACCACCAGGGAGCAGGGACAGGTCGTCCACCACCACCCAATATAGAAACAAGAACTGGTCAGCAGGCTACTCAGGATCCCATTTCCTATTACAGGAAAATTAAAGCAGACATGCAAGGACACACCATTTTCAGGCACAGCATGAAGAAAGAAATTGACTGCACCTCAAATGCACTCACAACTCTTCACACTTTACAGCTCTCCAAGACCTAGCACACCCTCATAAGACATCCCATCCTTCAGCAGTAATAGCACTTACACACTTAACTAGCAGGAAAATTCAGAAGTACAATTAAAGGGACGATCAGTGCTTCTTCTCAGAGCCCCGATAGGAGGGCAGCTCTTAGCTTTCCCAGGTCAACGCAGGCATCTCCAGCTCTACATGTGCAGGCTTTTACTTAAGGTGCTGGGACCTGCACTCCTCTTTTACAATGCTGTGTATAGAACTACGAGTCCCACAATGCAGTGTAACACATGACCTGCTGTCGATAGTCATGGAAGAACCTCGGAACTAGAAAAGCTCTGATGAGATTAGTGGGTGGGCACGTCCGGGTCACTGCTTGTTTTCCTTTCTCAGTGTGTCTGTAAATTATACAACTTTACACTTTATCTAAAGATAAAAGGTTTCACCTTCCTATAAAACAATTCCTCCTTCAGAGTGTGCCCCAACATTTCATTTACTTAGTGTGAGAAAACAAAATAGCTTAAATGCATTTTTTTTATCATGCAGTACTTTCCTTTTTATCTCATGAAAAATCCTTGATTCCACCTTTCCTTTTTCAAGGAAGTAGGCAGGAAGTTTAAATGAAAAGGGAGAAATGGTTGTGAAAAAGAGTCTTAGGTCCAAATTGTGGGTGCTAGATTTTGAAAGGTACTTGATGGCATGAATAAATGTTTCGATTTGGAGGAGGTGTGTGGATGAAAGAAAAATGGGCGTACTCTGTAGTATGAGTGTGAGATTGTAAACGGTATTTGAAGTAAATATTGATTGATGGTGCTCTGAAAATGTAGGTTTAAGCCTTTAAAAGAAGAGGCAGTTTCCCAGTTGGGGAATTGAACCCCAGTCTCCCAGGTCCCAGGCAGGGACACTCTCCACTATACTAAGTAGGAAGAGATATTTTTGTGTGTGCTGAGCAGCTCCTTCTTCTGTCAAACCCGCCCTCTCTGTGCCAAGCGTCTGAGTTTTTCCATTTCTCACTTCCTTCCCACCCACACGGGGGGCAGAGCTGGCTAAAGGATGCTGCAACTGTTGCACTCGCACTGCTCGCTCACATGCACGGGGGCACCCACCTCAGGGGGGGGGGGCGCTCTGCTTAGTCTCAACTTAACATTTAATACAACCTGCTGCAGAGTTCCTTCCCTTTACAGATTTCAGGCAACAATCAAAATGGCAACACAACTCTTCTCATTAATCTTCCTGCCAGAGAGAGCCCAGATTTTTGCCTGCTAGCAGCAGGGCCGGCTGTAGCCCTGGTGGCTGGAAGACAGTCTTTTTTGGCACCCCCCAACCCCCTTCACTCCATCACCACCTACTCGGATTCACTCACTGCCACCTGCCAAATGTGCCCCTCATCTATCCATAGCCCCTCTCACATAGATTAGATTTGTTTTAAAGAGCTGGATAGCTGCTTGACTATCCAGACAGCTCTCCACATTAGATATGGTTCTGTTCTTTGCGTCAGGCACATGAACCCTCTACGCTATTTTATATCTAGTCAAAGCTGCCTCTGGACAAAACCACCAACTCTCTCCCTAGCAGGAACGGTAATCACAAGAGGTATCTTGGCATTTTATTTGCTTTCTGTAGTTTGGACACACAAGGAACTTTCCAGCATGAGCTTTTAAATCGCAAGTTTCGTAAGTTATTGCTAAACACAGCGCCCCCCGAGGTCAGCAACTCCAATCCTGGTCAGCACCCGGTGCGGCCGCACTGCTCGCACCTCCCTAAACCCGGCCCTGAGTGGCAGTTTTGCATCGCCATGAAATTGTCATGCCGTTGAGGTCAGTGTGATGTGGCCAAGGCTATCCTATTTGAGGACTCCGGGAGAGACAGCTGCTCCCTTAATGAAGGAGTGGCCTTCTGACTGAAGTCACCTGAGGCAGGGGCCCACTGTCAGAGGCCTTATGGGGCAGGGACCCGCTGCAACTCCTGGCTTGCCCCATGCAACCCCTGGAGAACCCTAAATGACATCCATGTAAGTGCCTACTGTCGAGGTCAGCAAGGTCAGTGTGTGGCTCGGCCCAGGCTATCCTATCTGAGGTCTCCTGAAGGGACAGCTGCCACCTTAAAGAAGGAGTGGCGTTCTGACTGGCGCCAACTGAGGTAGGGGCCCGCTGTCAGAGGCCATATGGGGGAGGGGCCCTCTGCGACATCTGGCTTGCCCCTTGCGACCCCTGGTGACCCCTAGGTGACATCCATGCGAGCGCTTGCCGTCAAGGTCAGCGTGTGGCACGGCCAAGGCTATCCTCCCCTGAGGCTCCTGAAGGGACAGCTGGCGCCTGAAGTAAGGAGTGGCCTTCTGACCGAAGTCACCTGAGGCAGGTGCCCGCCGTCAGAGGCCTTATGGGGCAGGGGCTAAAGGGACATTTTAAGTCCAGCCAGAAGGCAGAAGGTTTGGTCTGTGCTGTCCTGGGGCAGGACTTCCTCCTTAGTAGGGCTGCCACCTGGCTGTGTTTTTTGAACCACCTCGTCTGTACGTTTAATTCCAGGCTGGTAAAAATTTTGAGAAAAGCTGTGAAATTCAGGTTCTAAGAAAGGAGGCAACCCCAATCTTATACACACTGCGCTGACACTTACAAAGGGTATTCCTGGTGCAGCAGGGAAATGTGCCCCCTGGAGACATCTTGCAGTCACTATGTGGACAAGCAAGAGCTCTGGAGCTCTGGAGCTCTCAGCTGATCACAGCAAGATGGAGTGCTTTCAGATGTTATTTGGAGTGAAAAAAAGAGCTGTGAGAAAGCTGTGTGATATTGTGAGAAAAGTCAATTAAAGAAGAACTAGTGGTAATGAAGCATTTGTAATTGAAAGGTTTCCTAATGTGTTTGAATCCATGAAAAGTGTAAAATGAAAGGTTTCCTATAAGAAATGTAAGTGTAGAAGTAAAAAGTGTAAGGAACTTCGTGTTCCCTGACCGGGAATCGAACCCGGGCCGCGGCGGTGAGAGCGCTGAATCCTAACCACTAGACCACCAGGGAGCAGGGACAGGACGTCCACCACCACCCAATATAGAAACAAGAACTGGTCAGCAGGCTACTCAGGATCCCATTTCCTATTACAGGAAAATTAAAGCAGACATGCAAGGACACACCATTTTCAGGCACAGCATGAAGAAAGAAATTGACTGCACCTCAAATGCACTCACAACTCTTCACACTTTACAGCTCTCCAAGACCTAGCACACCCTCATAAGACATCCCATCCTTCAGCAGTAATAGCACTTACACACTTAACTAGCAGGAAAATTCAGAAGTACAATTAAAGGGACGATCAGTGCTTCTTCTCTGAGCCCCGATAGGAGGGCAGCTCTTAGCTTTCCCAGGTCAACGCAGGCATCTCCAGCTCTACATGTGCAGGCTTTTACTTAAGGTGCTGGGACCTGCACTCCTCTTTTACAATGCTGTGTATAGAACTACGAGTCCCACAATGCAGTGTAACACATGACCTGCTGTCGATAGTCATGGAAGAACCTCGGAACTAGAAAAGCTCTGATGAGATTAGAGGGTGGGCACGTCCGGGTCACTGCTTGTTTTCCTTTCTCAGTGTGTCTGTAAATTATACAACTTTACACTTTATCTAAAGATAAAAGGTTTCACCTTCCTATAAAACAATTCCTCCTTCAGAGTGTGCCCCAACATTTCATTTACTTAGTGTGAGAAAACAAAATAGCTTAAATGCATTTTTTTTATCATGCAGTACTTTCCTTTTTATCTCATGAAAAATCCTTGATTCCACCTTTCCTTTTTCAAGGAAGTAGGCAGGAAGTTTAAATGAAAAGGGAGAAATGGTTGTGAAAAAGAGTCTTAGGTCCAAATTGTGGGTGCTAGATTTTGAAAGGTACTTGATGGCATGAATAAATGTTTCGATTTGGAGGAGGTGTGTGGATGAAAGAAAAATGGGCGTACTCTGTAGTATGAGTGTGAGATTGTAAACGGTATTTGAAGTAAATATTGATTGCTGGTGCTCTGAAAATGTAGGTTTAAGCCTTTAAAAGAAGAGGCAGTTTCCCAGTTGAGGAATTGAACCCCAGTCTCCCAGGTCCCAGGCAGGGACACTCTCCACTATACTAAGTAGGAAGAGATATTTTTGTGCGTGCTGAGCAGCTCCTTCTTCTGTCCAACCCGCCCTCTCTGTGCCAAGCGTCTGAGTTTTTCCATTTCTCACTTCCTTCCCACCCACACGGGGGGGCAGAGCTGGCTTAAGGATGCTGCAACTGTTGCACTCTCACTGCTCGCTCACATGCACGGGGGCACCCACCTCAGGGGGGGGGGGCGCTCTGCTTAGTCTCAACTTAACATTTAATACAACCTGCTGCAGAGTTCCTTCCCTTTACAGATTTCAGGCAACAATCAAAATGGCAACACAACTCTTCTCATTAATCTTCCTGCCAGAGAGAGCTCAGATTTTTGCCTGCTAGCAGCAGGGCCGGCTGTAGCCCTGGTGGCTGGAAGACAGTCTTTTTTGGCACCCCCCAACCCCCTTCACTCCATCACCACCTACTCGGATTCACTCACTGCCACCCGCCAAATGTGCCCCTCATCTATCCATAGCCCCTCTCACATAGATTAGATTTGTTTTAAAGAGCTGGATAGCTGCTTGACTATCCAGACAGCTGTCCACATTAGATATGGTTCTGTTCTTTGCGTCAGGCACATGAACCCTCTACGCTATTTTATATCTAGTCAAAGCTGCCTCTGGACAAAACCACCAACTCTCTCCCTAGCAGGAACGGTAATCACAAGAGGTATCTTGGCATTTTATTTGCTTTCTGTAGTTTGGACACACAAGGAACTTTCCAGCATGAGCTTTTAAATCGCAAGTTTCGTAAGTTATTGCTAAACACAGCGCCCCCCGAGGTCAGCAACTCCAATCCTGGTCAGCACCCGGTGCGGCCGCACTGCTCGCACCTCCCTAAACCCGGCCCTGAGTGGCAGTTTTGCATCGCCATGAAATTGTCATGCCGTTGAGGTCAGTGTGTGACGTGGCCAAGGCTATCCTATTTGAGGACTCCGGGAGAGACAGCTGCTCCCTTAATGAAGGAGTGGCCTTCTGACTGAAGTCACCTGAGGCAGGGGCCCACTGTCAGAGGCCTTATGGGGCAGGGACCCGCTGCAACTCCTGGCTTGCCCCATGCAACCCCTGGAGAACCCTAAATGACATCCATGTAAGTGCCTACTGTCGAGGTCAGCAAGGTCAGTGTGTGGCTCGGCCCAGGCTATCCTATCTGAGGTCTCCTGAAGGGACAGCTGCCACCTTAAAGAAGGAGTGGCGTTCTGACTGGCGCCAACAGAGGTAGGGGCCCGCTGTCAGAGGCCATATGGGGGAGGGGCCCGCTGCGACATCTGGCTTGCCCCTTGCGACCCCTGGTGACCCCTAGGTGACATCCATGCGAGCGCTTGCCGTGAAGGTTAGCGTGTGGCGCGGCCAAGGCTATCCTCCCCTGAGGCTCCTGAAGGGACAGCTGGCGCCTGAAGTAAGGAGTGGCCTTCTGACCGAAGTCACCTAAGGCAGGTGCCCGCCGTCAGAGGCCTTATGGGGCAGGGGCTAAAGGGACATTTTAAGTCCAGCCAGAAGGCAGAAGGTTTGGTCTGTGCTGTCCTGGGGCTGGACTTCCTCCTTAGTAGGGCTGCCACCTGGCTGTGTTTTTTGAACTACCTCGTCTGTACGTTTAATTCCAGGCTGGTAAAAATATTGAGAAAAGCTGTGAAATTCAGGTTCTAAGAAAGGAGGCAACCCCAATCTTATACACACTGCGCTGACACTTACAAAGGGTATTCCTGGTGCAGCAGGGAAATGTGCCCCCTGGAGACATCTCGCAGTCACTATGTGGACAAGCAAGAGCTCTGGAGCTCTGGAGCTCCCAGCTGATCACAGCAAGATGGAGTGCTTTCAGATGTTATTTGGAGTGAAAAAAAGAGCTGTGAGAAAGCTGTGTGATATTGTGAGAAAAGTCAATTAAAGAAGAACTAGTGGTAATGAAGCATTTGTAATTGAAAGGTTTCCTAATGTGTTTGAATCCATGAAAAGTGTAAAATGAAAGGTTTCCTATAAGAAATGTAAGTGTAGAAGTAAAAAGTGTAAGGAACTTCGCGTTCCCTGACCGGGAATCGAACCCGGGCCGCGGCGGTGAGAGCGCCGAATCCTAACCACTAGACCACCAGGGAGCAGGCACAGGTCGTCCACCACCACCCAATATAGAAACAAGAACTGGTCAGCAGGCTACTCAGGATCCCATTTCCTATTACAGGAAAATTAAAGCAGACATGCAAGGACACACCATTTTCAGGCACAGCATGAAGAAAGAAATTGACTGCATCTCAAATGCACTCACAACTCTTCACACTTTACAGCTCTCCAAGACCTAGCACACCCTCATAAGACATCCCATCCTTCAGCAGTAATAGCACTTACACACTTAACTAGCAGGAAAATTCAGAAGTACAATTAAAGGGACGATCAGTGCTTCTTCTCAGAGCCCCGATAGGAGGGCAGCTCTTAGCTTTCCCAGGTCAACGCAGGCATCTCCAGCTCTACATGTGCAGGCTTTTACTTAAGGTGCTGGGACCTGCACTCCTCTTTTACAATGCTGTGTATAGAACTACGAGTCCCACAATGCAGTGTAACACATGACCTGCTGTCGATAGTCATGGAAGAACCTCGGAACTAGAAAAGCTCTGATGAGATTAGTGGGTGGGCACGTCCGGGTCACTGCTTGTTTTCCTTTCTCAGTGTGTCTGTAAATTATACAACTTTACACTTTATCTAAAGATAAAAGGTTTCACCTTCCTATAAAACAATTCCTCCTTCAGAGTGTGCCCCAACATTTCATTTACTTAGTGTGAGAAAACAAAATAGCTTAAATGCATTTTTTTTATCATGCAGTACTTTCCTTTTTATCTCATGAAAAATCCTTGATTCCACCTTTCCTTTTTCAAGGAAGTAGGCAGGAAGTTTAAATGAAAAGGGAGAAATGGTTGTGAAAAAGAGTCTTAGGTCCAAATTGTGGGTGCTAGATTTTGAAAGGTACTTGATGGCATGAATAAATGTTTCGATTTGGAGGAGGTGTGTGGATGAAAGAAAAATGGGCGTACTCTGTAGTATGAGTGTGAGATTGTAAACGGTATTTGAAGTAAATATTGATTGCTGGTGCTCTGAAAATGTAGGTTTAAGCCTTTAAAAGAAGAGGCAGTTTCCCAGTTGGGGAATTGAACCCCAGTCTCCCAGGTTCCAGACAGGGACACTCTCCACTATACTAAGTAGGACGAGATATTTTTGTGTGTGCTGAGCAGCTCCTTCTTCTGTCCAACCCGCCCTCTCTGTGCCAAGCGTCTGAGTTTTTCCATTTCTCACTTCCTTCCCACCCACACGGGGGGGCAGAGCTGGCTTAAGGATGCTGCAACTGTTGCACTGGCACTGCTCGCTCACATGCACGGGGGCACCCACCTCAGGGGGGGGGGGGCGCTCTGCTTAGTCTCAACTTAACATTTAATACAACCTGCTGCAGAGTTCCTTCCCTTTACAGATTTCAGGCAACAATCAAAATGGCAACACAACTCTTCTCATTAATCTTCCTGCCAGAGAGAGCCCAGATTTTTGCCTGCTAGCAGCAGGGCCGGCTGTAGCCCTGGTGGCTGGAAGACAGTCTTTTTTGGCACCCCCCAACCCCCTTCACTCCATCACCACCTACTCGGATTCACTCACTGCCACCTGCCAAATGTGCCCCTCATCTATCCATAGCCCCTCTCACATAGATTAGATTTGTTTTAAAGAGCTGGATAGCTGCTTGACTATCCAGACAGCTCTCCACATTAGATATGGTTCTGTTCTTTGCGTCAGGCACATGAACCCTCTACGCTATTTTATATCTAGTCAAAGCTGCCTCTGGACAAAACCACCAACTCTCTCCCTAGCAGGAACGGTAATCACAAGAGGTATCTTGGCATTTTATTTGCTTTCTGTAGTTTGGACACACAAGGAACTTTCCAGCATGAGCTTTTAAATCGCAAGTTTCGTAAGTTATTGCTAAACACAGCGCCCCCCGAGGTCAGCAACTCCAATCCTGGTCAGCACCCGGTGCGGCCGCACTGCTCGCACCTCCCTAAACCCGGCCCTGAGTGGCAGTTTTGCATCGCCATGAAATTGTCATGCCGTTGAGGTCAGTGTGTGACGTGGCCAAGGCTATCCTATTTGAGGACTCCGGGAGAGACAGCTGCTCCCTTAATGAAGGAGTGGCCTTCTGACTGAAGTCACCTGAGGCAGGGGCCCACTGTCAGAGGCCTTATGGGGCAGGGACCCGCTGCAACTCCTGGCTTGCCCCATGCAACCCCTGGAGAACCCTAAATGACATCCATGTAAGTGCCTACTGTCGAGGTCAGCAAGGTCAGTGTGTGGCTCGGCCCAGGCTATCCTATCTGAGGTCTCCTGAAGGGACAGCTGCCACCTTAAAGAAGGAGTGGCGTTCTGACTGGCGCCAACTGAGGTAGGGGCCCGCTGTCAGAGGCCATATGGGGGAGGGGCCCGCTGCGACATCTGGCTTGCCCCTTGCGACCCCTGGTGACCCCTAGGTGACATCCATGCGAGCGCTTGCCGTGAAGGTTAGCGTGTGGCGCGGCCAAGGCTATCCTCCCCTGAGGCTCCTGAAGGGACAGCTGGCGCCTGAAGTAAGGAGTGGCCTTCTGACCGAAGTCACCTAAGGCAGGTGCCCGCCGTCAGAGGCCTTATGGGGCAGGGGCTAAAGGGACATTTTAAGTCCAGCCAGAAGGCAGAAGGTTTGGTCTGTGCTGTCCTGGGGCAGGACTTCCTCCTTAGTAGGGCTGCCACCTGGCTGTGTTTTTTGAACTACCTCGTCTGTACGTTTAATTCCAGGCTGGTAAAAATATTGAGAAAAGCTGTGAAATTCAGGTTCTCAGAAAGGAGGCAACCCCAATCTTATACACACTGCGCTGACACTTACAAAGGGTATTCCTGGTGCAGCAGGGAAATGTGCCCCCTGGAGACATCTTGCAGTCACTATGTGGACAAGCAAGAGCTCTGGAGCTCTGGAGCTCTCAGCTGATCACAGCAAGATGGAGTGCTTTCAGATGTTATTTGGAGTGAAAAAAAGAGCTGTGAGAAAGCTGTGTGATATTGTGAGAAAAGTCAATTAAAGAAGAACTAGTGGTAATGAAGCATTTGTAATTGAAAGGTTTCCTAATGTGTTTGAATCCATGAAAAGTGTAAAATGAAAGGTTTCCTATAAGAAATGTAAGTGTAGAAGTAAAAAGTGTAAGGAACTTCGCGTTCCCTGACCGGGAATCGAACCCGGGCCGCGGCGGTGAGAGCGCTGAATCCTAACCACTAGACCACCAGGGAGCAGGGACAGGTCGTCCACCACCACCCAATATAGAAACAAGAACTGGTCAGCAGGCTACTCAGGATCCCATTTCCTATTACAGGAAAATTAAAGCAGACATGTAAGGACACACCATTTTCAGGCACAGCATGAAGAAAGAAATTGACTGCACCTCAAATGCACTCACAACTCTTCACACTTTACAGCTCTCCAAGACCTAGCACACCCTCATAAGACATCCCATCCTTCAGCAGTAATAGCACTTACACACTTAACTAGCAGGAAAATTCAGAAGTACAATTAAAGGGACGATCAGTGCTTCTTCTCAGAGCCCCGATAGGAGGGCAGCTCTTAGCTTTCCCAGGTCAACGCAGGCATCTCCAGCTCTACATGTGCAGGCTTTTACTTAAGGTGCTGGGACCTGCACTCCTCTTTTACAATGCTGTGTATAGAACTACGAGTCCCACAATGCAGTGTAACACATGACCTGCTGTCGATAGTCATGGAAGAACCTCGGAACTAGAAAAGCTCTGATGAGATTAGTGGGTGGGCACGTCCGGGTCACTGCTTGTTTTCCTTTCTCAGTGTGTCTGTAAATTATACAACTTTACACTTTATCTAAAGATAAAAGGTTTCACCTTCCTATAAAACAATTCCTCCTTCAGAGTGTGCCCCAACATTTCATTTACTTAGTGTGAGAAAACAAAATAGCTTAAATGCATTTTTTTTATCATGCAGTACTTTCCTTTTTATCTCATGAAAAATCCTTGATTCCACCTTTCCTTTTTCAAGGAAGTAGGCAGGAAGTTTAAATGAAAAGGGAGAAATGGTTGTGAAAAAGAGTCTTAGGTCCAAATTGTGGGTGCTAGATTTTGAAAGGTACTTGATGGCATGAATAAATGTTTCGATTTGGAGGAGGTGTGTGGATGAAAGAAAAATGGGCGTACTCTGTAGTATGAGTGTGAGATTGTAAACGGTATTTGAAGTAAATATTGATTGCTGGTGCTCTGAAAATGTAGGTTTAAGCCTTTAAAAGAAGAGGCAGTTTCCCAGTTGAGGAATTGAACCCCAGTCTCCCAGGTCCCAGGCAGGGACACTCTCCACTATACTAAGTAGGAAGAGATATTTTTGTGCGTGCTGAGCAGCTCCTTCTTCTGTCCAACCCGCCCTCTCTGTGCCAAGCGTCTGAGTTTTTCCATTTCTCACTTCCTTCCCACCCACACGGGGGGGCAGAGCTGGCTTAAGGATGCTGCAACTGTTGCACTCGCACTGCTCGCTCACATGCACGGGGGCACCCACCTCGGGGGGGGGGGCGCTCTGCTTAGTCTCAACTTAACATTTAATACAACCTGCTGCAGAGTTCCTTCCCTTTACAGATTTCAGGCAACAATCAAAATGGCAACACAACTCTTCTCATTAATCTTCCTGCCAGAGAGAGCTCAGATTTTTGCCTGCTAGCAGCAGGGCCGGCTGTAGCCCTGGTGGCTGGAAGACAGTCTTTTTTGGCACCCCCCAACCCCCTTCACTCCATCACCACCTACTCGGATTCACTCACTGCCACCCGCCAAATGTGCCCCTCATCTATCCATAGCCCCTCTCACATAGATTAGATTTGTTTTAAAGAGCTGGATAGCTGCTTGACTATCCAGACAGCTGTCCACATTAGATATGGTTCTGTTCTTTGCGTCAGGCACATGAACCCTCTACGCTATTTTATATCTAGTCAAAGCTGCCTCTGGACAAAACCACCAACTCTCTCCCTAGCAGGAACGGTAATCACAAGAGGTATCTTGGCATTTTATTTGCTTTCTGTAGTTTGGACACACAAGGAACTTTCCAGCATGAGCTTTTAAATCGCAAGTTTCGTAAGTTATTGCTAAACACAGCGCCCCCCGAGGTCAGCAACTCCAATCCTGGTCAGCACCCGGTGCGGCCGCACTGCTCGCACCTCCCTAAACCCGGCCCTGAGTGGCAGTTTTGCATCGCCATGAAATTGTCATGCCGTTGAGGTCAGTGTGTGACGTGGCCAAGGCTATCCTATTTGAGGACTCCGGGAGAGACAGCTGCTCCCTTAATGAAGGAGTGACCTTCTGACTGAAGTCACCTGAGGCAGGGGCCCACTGTCAGAGGCCTTATGGGGCAGGGACCCGCTGCAACTCCTGGCTTGCCCCATGCAACCCCTGGAGAACCCTAAATGACATCCATGTAAGTGCCTACTGTCGAGGTCAGCAAGGTCAGTGTGTGGCTCGGCCCAGGCTATCCTATCTGAGGTCTCCTGAAGGGACAGCTGCCACCTTAAAGAAGGAGTGGCGTTCTGACTGGCGCCAACTGAGGTAGGGGCCCGCTGTCAGAGGCCATATGGGGGAGGGGCCCGCTGCGACATCTGGCTTGCCCCTTGCGACCCCTGGTGACCCCTAGGTGACATCCATGCGAGCGCTTGCCGTGAAGGTTAGCGTGTGGCGCGGCCAAGGCTATCCTCCCCTGAGGCTCCTGAAGGGACAGCTGGCGCCTGAAGTAAGGAGTGGCCTTCTGACCGAAGTCACCTAAGGCAGGTGCCCGCCGTCAGAGGCCTTATGGGGCAGGGGCTAAAGGGACATTTTAAGTCCAGCCAGAAGGCAGAAGGTTTGGTCTGTGCTGTCCTGGGGCTGGACTTCCTCCTTAGTAGGGCTGCCACCTGGCTGTGTTTTTTGAACTACCTCGTCTGTACGTTTAATTCCAGGCTGGTAAAAATATTGAGAAAAGCTGTGAAATTCAGGTTCTAAGAAAGGAGGCAACCCCAATCTTATACACACTGCGCTGACACTTACAAAGGGTATTCCTGGTGCAGCAGGGAAATGTGCCCCCTGGAGACATCTTGCAGTCACTATGTGGACAAGCAAGAGCTCTGGAGCTCTCAGCTGATCACAGCAAGATGGAGTGCTTTCAGATGTTATTTGGAGTGAAAAAAAGAGCTGTGAGAAAGCTGTGTGATATTGTGAGAAAAGTCAATTAAAGAAGAAGTAGTGGTAATGAAGCATTTGTAATTGAAAGGTTTCCTAATGTGTTTGAATCCATGAAAAGTGTCAAATGAATGGTTTCCTATAAGAAATGTAAGTGTAGAAGTAAAAAGTGTAAGGAACTGCGCGTTCCCTGACCGGGAATCGAACCCAGGCCACGGCGGTGAGAGCGCCGAATCCTAACCACTAGACCACCAGGGAGCAGGCACAGGTTGTCCACCACCACCCAATATAGAAACAAGAACTGGTCAGCAGGCTACTCAGGATCCCATTTCCTATTACAGGAAAATTAAAGCAGACATGCAAGGACACACCATTTTCAGGCACAGCATGAAGAAAGAAATTGACTGCACCTCAAATGCACTCACAACTCTTCACACTTTACAGCTCTCCAAGACCTAGCACACGCTCATAAGACATCCCATCCTTCAGCAGTAATAGCACTTACACACTTAACTAGCAGGAAAATTCAGAAGTACAATTAAAGGGACGATCAGTGCTTCTTCTCAGAGCCCCGATAGGAGGGCAGCTCTTAGCTTTCCCAGGTCAACGCAGGCATCTCCAGCTCTACATGTGCAGGCTTTTACTTAAGGTGCTGGGACCTGCACTCCTCTTTTACAATGCTGTGTATAGAACTACGAGTCCCACAATGCAGTGTAACACATGACCTGCTGTCGATAGTCATGGAAGAACCTCTGAACTAGAAAAGCTCTGATGAGATTAGTGGGTGGGCACGTCCGGGTCACTGCTTGTTTTCCTTTCTCAGTGTGTCTGTAAATTATACAACTTTACACTTTATCTAAAGATAAAAGGTTTCACCTTCCTATAAAACAATTCCTCCTTCAGAGTGTGCCCCAACATTTCATTTACTTAGTGTGAGAAAACAAAATAGCTTAAATGCATTTTTTTTATCATGCAGTACTTTCCTTTTTATCTCATGAAAAATCCTTGATTCCACCTTTCCTTTTTCAAGGAAGTAGGCAGGAAGTTTAAATGAAAAGGGAGAAATGGTTGTGAAAAAGAGTCTTAGGTCCAAATTGTGGGTGCTAGATTTTGAAAGGTACTTGATGGCATGAATAAATGTTTCGATTTGGAGGAGGTGTGTGGATGAAAGAAAAATGGGCGTACTCTGTAGTATGAGTGTGAGATTGTAAACGGTATTTGAAGTAAATATTGATTGCTGGTGCTCTGAAAATGTAGGTTTAAGCCTTTAAAAGAAGAGGCAGTTTCCCAGTTGGGGAATTGAACCCCAGTCTCCCAGGTCCCAGGCAGGGACACTCTCCACTATACTAAGTAGGAAGAGATATTTTTGTGTGTGCTGAGCAGCTCCTTCTTCTGTCCAACCCGCCCTCTCTGTGCCAAGCGTCTGAGTTTTTCCATTTCTCACTTCCTTCCCACCCACACGGGGGGGCAGAGCTGGCTTAAGGATGCTGCAACTGTTGCACTCGCACTGCTCGCTCACATGCACGGGGGCACCCACCTCAGGGGGGGGGGGGCGCTCTGCTTAGTCTCAACTTAACATTTAATACAACCTGCTGCAGAGTTCCTTCCCTTTACAGATTTCAGGCAACAATCAAAATGGCAACACAACTCTTCTCATTAATCTTCCTGCCAGAGAGAGCCCAGATTTTTGCCTGCTAGCAGCAGGGCCGGCTGTAGCCCTGGTGGCTGGAAGACAGTCTTTTTTGGCACCCCCCAACCCCCTTCACTCCATCACCACCTACTCGGATTCACTCACTGCCACCTGCCAAATGTGCCCCTCATCTATCCATAGCCCCTCTCACATAGATTAGATTTGTTTTAAAGAGCTGGATAGCTGCTTGACTATCCAGACAGCTCTCCACATTAGATATGGTTCTGTTCTTTGCGTCAGGCACATGAACCCTCTACGCTATTTTATATCTAGTCAAAGCTGCCTCTGGACAAAACCACCAACTCTCTCCCTAGCAGGAACGGTAATCACAAGAGGTATCTTGGCATTTTATTTGCTTTCTGTAGTTTGGACACACAAGGAACTTTCCAGCATGAGCTTTTAAATCGCAAGTTTCGTAAGTTATTGCTAAACACAGCGCCCCCCGAGGTCAGCAACTCCAATCCTGGTCAGCACCCGGTGCGGCCGCACTGCTCGCACCTCCCTAAACCCGGCCCTGAGTGGCAGTTTTGCATCGCCATGAAATTGTCATGCCGTTGAGGTCAGTGTGTGATGTGGCCAAGGCTATCCTATTTGAGGACTCCGGGAGAGACAGCTGCTCCCTTAATGAAGGAGTGGCCTTCTGACTGAAGTCACCTGAGGCAGGGGCCCACTGTCAGAGGCCTTATGGGGCAGGGACCCGCTGCAACTCCTGGCTTGCCCCATGCAACCCCTGGAGAACCCTAAATGACATCCATGTAAGTGCCTACTGTCGAGGTCAGCAAGGTCAGTGTGTGGCTCGGCCCAGGCTATCCTATCTGAGGTCTCCTGAAGGGACAGCTGCCACCTTAAAGAAGGAGTGGCGTTCTGACTGGCGCCAACTGAGGTAGGGGCCCGCTGTCAGAGGCCATATGGGGGAGGGGCCCGCTGCGACATCTGGCTTGCCCCTTGCGACCCCTGGTGACCCCTAGGTGACATCCATGCGAGCGCTTGCCGTCAAGGTCAGCGTGTGGCACGGCCAAGGCTATCCTCCCCTGAGGCTCCTGAAGGGACAGCTGGCGCCTGAAGTAAGGAGTGGCCTTCTGACCGAAGTCACCTGAGGCAGGTGCCCGCCGTCAGAGGCCTTATGGGGCAGGGGCTAAAGGGACATTTTAAGTCCAGCCAGAAGGCAGAAGGTTTGGTCTGTGCTGTCCTGGGGCAGGACTTCCTCCTTAGTAGGGCTGCCACCTGGCTGTGTTTTTTGAACCACCTCGTCTGTACGTTTAATTCCAGGCTGGTAAAAATATTGAGAAAAGCTGTGAAATTCAGGTTCTAAGAAAGGAGGCAACCCCAATCTTATACACACTGCGCTGACACTTACAAAGGGTATTCCTGGTGCAGCAGGGAAATGTGCCCCCTGGAGACATCTTGCAGTCACTATGTGGACAAGCAAGAGCTCTGGAGCTCTGGAGCTCTCAGCTGATCACAGCAAGATGGAGTGCTTTCAGATGTTATTTGGAGTGAAAAAAAGAGCTGTGAGAAAGCTGTGTGATATTGTGAGAAAAGTCAATTAAAGAAGAACTAGTGGTAATGAAGCATTTGTAATTGAAAGGTTTCCTAATGTGTTTGAATCCATGAAAAGTGTAAAATGAAAGGTTTCCTATAAGAAATGTAAGTGTAGAAGTAAAAAGTGTAAGGAACTTCGCGTTCCCTGACCGGGAATCGAACCCAGGCCGCGGCGGTGAGAGCGCCGAATCCTAAACACTAGACCACCAGGGAGCAGGCACAGGTTGTCCACCACCACCCAATATAGAAACAAGAACTGGTCAGCAGGCTACTCAGGATCCCATTTCCTATTACAGGAAAATTAAAGCAGACATGCAAGGACACACCATTTTCAGGCACAGCATGAAGAAAGAAATTGACTGCACCTCAAATGCACTCACAACTCTTCACACTTTACAGCTCTCCAAGACCTAGCACACCCTCATAAGACATCCCATCCTTCAGCAGTAATAGCACTTACACACTTAACTAGCAGGAAAATTCAGAAGTACAATTAAAGGGACGATCAGTGCTTCTTCTCAGAGCCCCGATAGGAGGGCAGCTCTTAGCTTTCCCAGGTCAACGCAGGCATCTCCAGCTCTACATGTGCAGGCTTTTACTTAAGGTGCTGGGACCTGCACTCCTCTTTTACAATGCTGTGTATAGAACTACGAGTCCCACAATGCAGTGTAACACATGACCTGCTGTCGATAGTCATGGAAGAACCTCGGAACTAGAAAAGCTCTGATGAGATTAGTGGGTGGGCACATCCGGGTCACTGCTTGTTTTCCTTTCTCAGTGTGTCTGTAAATTATACAACTTTACACTTTATCTAAAGATAAAAGGTTTCACCTTCCTATAAAACAATTCCTCCTTCAGAGTGTGCCCCAACATTTCATTTACTTAGTGTGAGAAAACAAAATAGCTTAAATGCATTTTTTTTATCATGCAGTACTTTCCTTTTTATCTCATGAAAAATCCTTGATTCCACCTTTCCTTTTTCAAGGAAGTAGGCAGGAAGTTTAAATGAAAAGGGAGAAATGGTTGTAAAAAAGAGTCTTAGGTCCAAATTGTGGGTGCTAGATTTTGAAAGGTACTTGATGGCATGAATAAATGTTTCGATTTGGAGGAGGTGTGTGGATGAAAGAAAAATGGGCGTACTCTGTAGTATGAGTGTGAGATTGTAAACGGTATTTGAAGTAAATATTGATTGCTGGTGCTCTGAAAATGTAGGTTTAAGCCTTTAAAAGAAGAGGCAGTTTCCCAGTTGGGGAATTGAACCCCAGTCTCCCAGGTCCCAGGCAGGGACACTCTCCACTATACTAAGTAGGAAGAGATATTTTTGTGCGTGCTGAGCAGCTCCTTCTTCTGTCCAACCCGCCCTCTCTGTGCCAAGCGTCTGAGTTTTTCCATTTCTCACTTCCTTCCCACCCACACGGGGGGGCAGAGCTGGCTTAAGGATGCTGCAACTGTTGCACTCGCACTGCTCGCTCACATGCACGGGGGCACCCACCTCAGGGGGGGGGCGCTCTGCTTAGTCTCAACTTAACATTTAATACAACCTGCTGCAGAGTTCCTTCCCTTTACAGATTTCAGGCAACAATCAAAATGGCAACACAACTCTTCTCATTAATCTTCCTGCCAGAGAGAGCTCAGATTTTTGCCTGCTAGCAGCAGGGCCGGCTGTAGCCCTGGTGGCTGGAAGACAGTCTTTTTTGGCACCCACAACCCCCTTCACTCCATCACCACCTACTCGGATTCACTCACTGCCACCCGCCAAATGTGCCCCTCATCTATCCATAGCCCCTCTCACATAGATTAGATTTGTTTTAAAGAGCTGGATAGCTGCTTGACTATCCAGACAGCTGTTCACATTAGATATGGTTCTGTTCTTTGCGTCAGGCACATGAACCCTCTACGCTATTTTATATCTAGTCAAAGCTGCCTCTGGACAAAACCACCAACTCTCTCCCTAGCAGGAACGGTAATCACAAGAGGTATCTTGGCATTTTATTTGCTTTCTGTAGTTTGGACACACAAGGAACTTTCCAGCATGAGCTTTTAAATCGCAAGTTTCGTAAGTTATTGCTAAACACAGCGCCCCCCGAGGTCAGCAACTCCAATCCTGGTCAGCACCCGGTGCGGCCGCACTGCTCGCACCTCCCTAAACCCGGCCCTGAGTGGCAGTTTTGCATCGCCATGAAATTGTCATGCCGTTGAGGTCAGTGTGTGACGTGGCCAAGGCTATCCTATTTGAGGACTCCGGGAGAGACAGCTGCTCCCTTAATGAAGGAGTGGCCTTCTGACTGAAGTCACCTGAGGCAGGGGCCCACTGTCAGAGGCCTTATGGGGCAGGGACCCGCTGCAACTCCTGGCTTGTCCCATGCAACCCCTGGAGAACCCTAAATGACATCCATGTAAGTGCCTACTGTCGAGGTCAGCAAGGTCAGTGTGTGGCTCGGCCCAGGCTATCCTATCTGAGGTCTCCTGAAGGGACAGCTGCCACCTTAAAGAAGGAGTGGCGTTCTGACTGGCGCCAACTGAGGTAGGGGCCCGCTGTCAGAGGCCATATGGGGGAGGGGCCCGCTGCGACATCTGGCTTGCCCCTTGCGACCCCTGGTGACCCCTAGGTGACATCCATGCGAGCGCTTGCCGTGAAGGTTAGCGTGTGGCGCGGCCAAGGCTATCCTCCCCTGAGGCTCCTGAAGGGACAGCTGGCGCCTGAAGTAAGGAGTGGCCTTCTGACCGAAGTCACCTGAGGCAGGTGCCCGCCGTCAGAGGCCTTATGGGGCAGGGGCTGAAGGGACATTTTAAGTCCAGCCAGAAGGCAGAAGGTTTGGTCTGTGCTGTCCTGGGGCAGGACTTCCTCCTTAGTAGGGCTGCCACCTGGCTGTGTTTTTTGAACTACCTCGTCTGTACGTTTAATTCCAGGCTGGTAAAAATATTGAGAAAAGCTGTGAAATTCAGGTTCTAAGAAAGGAGGCAACCCCAATCTTATACACACTGCGCTGACACTTACAAAGGGTATTCCTGGTGCAGCAGGGAAATGTGCCCCCTGGAGACATCTTGCAGTCACTATGTGGACAAGCAAGAGCTCTGGAGCTCTCAGCTGATCACAGCAAGATGGAGTGCTTTCAGATGTTATTTGGAGTGAAAAAAAGAGCTGTGAGAAAGCTGTGTGATATTGTGAGAAAAGTCAATTAAAGAAGAACTAGTGGTAATGAAGCATTTGTAATTGAAAGGTTTCCTAATGTGTTTGAATCCATGAAAAGTGTAAAATGAAAGGTTTCCTATAAGAAATGTAAGTGTAGAAGTAAAAAGTGTAAGGAACTGCGCGTTCCCTGACCGGGAATCGAACCCGGGCCGCGGCGGTGAAAGCGCTGAATCCTAACCACTAGACCACCAGGGAGCAGGCACAGATCGTCCACCACCACCCAATATAGAAACAAGAACTGGTCAGCAGGCTACTCAGGATCCCATTTCCTATTACAGGAAAATTAAATCAGACATGCAAGGACACACCATTTTCAGGCACAGCATGAAGAAAGAAATTGACTGCACCTCAAATGCACTCACAACTCTTCACACTTTACAGCTCTCCAAGACCTAGCACACCCTCATAAGACATCCCATCCTTCAGCAGTAATAGCACTTACACACTTAACTAGCAGGAAAATTCAGAAGTACAATTAAAGGGACGATCAGTGCTTCTTCTCAGAGCCCCGATAGGAGGGCAGCTCTTAGCTTTCCAAGGTCAACGCAGGCATCTCCAGCTCTACATGTGCAGGCTTTTACTTAAGGTGCTGGGACCTGCACTCCTCTTTTACAATGCTGTGTATAGAACTACGAGTCCCACAATGCAGTGTAACACATGACCTGCTGTCGATAGTCATGGAAGAACCTCGGAACTAGAAAAGCTCTGATGAGATTAGTGGGTGGGCACGTCCGGGTCACTGCTTGTTTTCCTTTCTCAGTGTGTCTGTAAATTATACAACTTTACACTTTATCTAAAGATAAAAGGTTTCACCTTCCTATAAAACAATTCCTCCTTCAGAGTGTGCCCCAACATTTCATTTACTTAGTGTGAGAAAACAAAATAGCTTAAATGCATTTTTTTTATCATGCAGTACTTTCCTTTTTATCTCATGAAAAATCCTTGATTCCACCTTTCCTTTTTCAAGGAAGTAGGCAGGAAGTTTAAATGAAAAGGGAGAAATGGTTGTGAAAAAGAGTCTTAGGTCCAAATTGTGGGTGCTAGATTTTGAAAGGTACTTGATGGATGAATAAATGTTTCGATTTGGAGGAGGAGTGTGGATGAAAGAAAAATGGGCGTACTCTGTAGTATGAGTGTGAGATTGTAAACGATATTTGAAGTAAATATTGATTGCTGGTGCTCTGAAAATGTAGGTTTAAGCCTTTAAAAGAAGAGGCAGTTTCCCAGTTGGGGAATTGAACCCCAGTCTCCCAGGTCCCAGGCAGGGACACTCTCCACTATACTAAGTAGGAAGAGATATTTTTATGTGTGCTGAGCAGCTCCTTCTTCTGTCCAAACCGCCCTCTCTGTGCCAAGCGTCTGAGTTTTTCCATTTCTCACTTCCTTCCGACCCACACGGGGGGGCAGAGCTGGCTTAAGGATGCTGCAACTGTTGCACTCGCACTGCTCGCTCACATGCACGGGGGCACCCACCTCAGGGGGGGGGGGGGGGGCGCTCTGCTTAGTCTCAACTTAACATTTAATACAACCTGCTGCAGAGTTCCTTCCCTTTACAGATTTCAGGCAACAATCAAAATGGCAACACAACTCTTCTCATTAATCTTCCTGCCAGAGAGAGCCCAGATTTTTGCCTGCTAGCAGCAGGGCCGGCTGTAGCCCTGGTGGCTGGAAGACAGTCTTTTTTGGCACCCCCCAACCCCCTTCACTCCATCACCACCTACTCGGATTCACTCACTGCCACCCGCCAAATGTGCCCCTCATCTATCCATAGCCCCTCTCACATAGATTAGATTTGTTTTAAAGAGCTGGATAGCTGCTTGACTATCCAGACAGCTCTCCACATTAGATATGGTTCTGTTCTTTGCGTCAGGCACATGAACCCTCTACGCTATTTTATATCTAGTCAAAGCTGCCTCTGGACAAAACCACCAACTCTCTCCCTAGCAGGAACGGTAATCACAAGAGGTATCTTGGCATTTTATTTGCTTTCTGTAGTTTGGACACACAAGGAACTTTCCAGCATGAGCTTTTAAATCGCAAGTTTCGTAAGTTATTGCTAAACACAGCGCCCCCCGAGGTCAGCAACTCCAATCCTGGTCAGCACCCGGTGCGGCCGCACTGCTCGCACCTCCCTAAACCCGGCCCTGAGTGGCAGTTTTGCATCGCCATGAAATTGTCATGCCGTTGAGGTCAGTGTGTGACGTGGCCAAGGCTATCCTATTTGAGGACTCCGGGAGAGACAGCTGCTCCCTTAATGAAGGAGTGGCCTTCTGACTGAAGTCACCTGAGGCAGGGGCCCACTGTCAGAGGCCTTATGGGGCAGGGACCCGCTGCAACTCCTGGCTTGCCCCATGCAACCCCTGGAGAACCCTAAATGACATCCATGTAAGTGCCTACTGTCGAGGTCAGCAAGGTCAGTGTGTGGCTCGGCCCAGGCTATCCTATCTGAGGTCTCCTGAAGGGACAGCTGCCACCTTAAAGAAGGAGTGGCGTTCTGACTGGCGCCAACTGAGGTAGGGGCCCGCTGTCAGAGGCCATATGGGGGAGGGGCCCGCTGCGACATCTGGCTTGCCCCTTGCGACCCCTGGTGACCCCTAGGTGACATCCATGCGAGCGCTTGCCGTCAAGGTCAGCGTGTGGCGCGGCCAAGGCTATCCTCCCCTGAGGCTCCTGAAGGGACAGCTGGCGCCTGAAGTAAGGAGTGGCCTTCTGACCGAAGTCACCTGAGGCAGGTGCCCGCCGTCAGAGGCCTTATGGGGCAGGAGCTAAAGGGACATTTTAAGTCCAGCCAGAAGGCAGAAGGTTTGGTCTGTGCTGTCCTGGGGCAGGACTTCCTCCTTAGTAGGGCTGCCACCTGGCTGTGTTTTTTGAACTACCTCGTCTGTACGTTTAATTCCAGGCTGGTAAAAATATTGAGAAAAGCTGTGAAATTCAGGTTCTAAGAAAGGAGGCAACCCCAATCTTATACACACTGCGCTGACACTTACAAAGGGTATTCCTGGTGCAGCAGGGAAATGTGCCCCCTGGAGACATCTTGCAGTCACTATGTGGACAAGCAAGAGCTCTGGAGCTCTGGAGCTCTCAGCTGATCACAGCAAGATGGAGTGCTTTCAGATGTTATTTGGAGTGAAAAAAAGAGCTGTGAGAAAGCTGTGTGATATTGTGAGAAAAGTCAATTAAAGAAGAACTAGTGGTAATGAAGCATTTGTAATTGAAAGGTTTCCTAATGTGTTTGAATCCATGAAAATTGTAAAATGAAAGGTTTCCTATAAGAAATGTAAGTGTAGAAGTAAAAAGTGTAAGGAACTGCACGTTCCCTGACCGGGAATCAAACCCGGGCCGCGGCGGTGAGAGCGCTGAATCCTAACCACTAGACCACCAGGGAGCAGGCACAGGTCGTCCACCACCACCCAATATAGAAACAAGAACTGGTCAGCAGGCTACTCAGGATCCCATTTCCTATTACAGGAAAATTAAAGCAGACATGCAAGGACACACCATTTTCAGGCACAGCATGAAGAAAGAAATTGACTGCACCTCAAATGCACTCACAACTCTTCACACTTTACAGCTCTCCAAGACCTAGCACACCCTCATAAGACATCCCATCCTTCAGCAGTAATAGCACTTACACACTTAACTAGCAGGAAAATTCAGAAGTACAATTAAAGGGACGATCAGTGCTTCTTCTCAGAGCCCCGATAGGAGGGCAGCTCTTAGCTTTCCCAGGTCAACGCAGGCATCTCCAGCTCTACATGTGCAGGCTTTTACTTAAGGTGCTGGGACCTTCACTCCTCTTTTACAATGCTGTGTATAGAACTACGAGTCCCACAATGCAGTGTAACACATGACCTGCTGTCGATAGTCATGGAAGAACCTCGGAACTAGAAAAGCTCTGATGAGATTAGTGGGTGGGCACGTCCGGGTCACTGCTTGTTTTCCTTTCTCAGTGTGTCTGTAAATTATACAACTTTACACTTTATCTAAAGATAAAAGGTTTCACCTTCCTATAAAACAATTCCTCCTTCAGAGTGTGCCCCAACATTTCATTTACTTAGTGTGAGAAAACAAAATAGCTTAAATGCATTTTTTTTATCATGCAGTACTTTCCTTTTTATCTCATGAAAAATCCTTGATTCCACCTTTCCTTTTTCAAGGAAGTAGGCACGAAGTTTAAATGAAAAGGGAGAAATGGTTGTGAAAAAGAGTCTTAGGTCCAAATTGTGGGTGCTAGATTTTGAAAGGTACTTGATGGCATGAATAAATGTTTCGATTTGGAGGAGGTGTGTGGATGAAAGAAAAATGGGCGTACTCTGTAGTATGAGTGTGAGATTGTAAACGGTATTTGAAGTAAATATTGATTGCTGGTGCTCTGAAAATGTAGGTTTAAGCCTTTAAAAGAAGAGGCAGTTTTCAAGTGGGGGAATTGAACCCCAGTCTCCCAGGCAGGGACACTCTCCACTATACTAAGTAGGAAGAGATATTTTTGTGTGTGCTGAGCAGCTCCTTCTTCTGTCCAACCCGCCCTCTCTGTGCCAAGCGTCTGAGTTTTTCCATTTCTCACTTCCTTCCCACCCACACGGGGGGGCAGAGCTGGCTTAAGGATGCTGCAACTGTTGCACTCGCACTGCTCGCTCACATGCACGGGGGCACCCACCTCAGGGGGGGGGGGGCGCTCTGCTTAGTCTCAATTTAACATTTAATACAACCTGCTGCAGAGTTCCTTCCCTTTACAGATTTCAGGCAACAATCAAAATGGCAACACAACTCTTCTCATTAATCTTCCTGCCAGAGAGAGCCCAGATTTTTGCCTGCTAGCAGCAGGGCCGGCTGTAGCCCTGGTGGCTGGAAGACAGTCTTTTTTGGCACCCCCCAACCCCCTTCACTCCATCACCACCTACTCGGATTCACTCACTGCCACCCGCCAAATGTGCCCCTCATCTATCCATAGCCCCTCTCACATAGATTAGATTTGTTTTAAAGAGCTGGATAGCTGCTTGACTATCCAGACAGCTCTCCACATTAGATATGGTTCTGTTCTTTGCGTCAGGCACATGAACCCTCTACGCTATTTTATATCTAGTCAAAGCTGCCTCTGGACAAAACCACCAACTCTCTCCCTAGCAGGAACGGTAATCACAAGAGGTATCTTGGCATTTTATTTGCTTTCTGTAGTTTGGACACACAAGGAACTTTCCAGCATGAGCTTTTAAATCGCAAGTTTCGTAAGTTATTGCTAAACACAGCGCCCCCCGAGGTCAGCAACTCCAATCCTGGTCAGCACCCGGTGCGGCCGCACTGCTCGCACCTCCCTAAACCCGGCCCTGAGTGGCAGTTTTGCATCGCCATGAAATTGTCATGCCGTTGAGGTCAGTGTGTGACGTGGCCAAGGCTATCCTATTTGAGGACTCCGGGAGAGACAGCTGCTCCCTTAATGAAGGAGTGGCCTTCTGACTGAAGTCACCTGAGGCAGGGGCCCACTGTCAGAGGCCTTATGGGGCAGGGACCCGCTGCAACTCCTGGCTTGCCCCATGCAACCCCTGGAGAACCCTAAATGACATCCATGTAAGTGCCTACTGTCGAGGTCAGCAAGGTCAGTGTGTGGCTCGGCCCAGGCTATCCTATCTGAGGTCTCCTGAAGTGACAGCTGCCACCTTAAAGAAGGAGTGGCGTTCTGACTGGCGCCAACTGAGGTAGGGGCCCGCTGTCAGAGGCCATATGGGGGAGGGGCCCGCTGCGACATCTGGCTTGCCCCTTGCGACCCCTGGTGACCCCTAGGTGACATCCATGCGAGCGCTTGCCGTCAAGGTCAGCGTGTGGCGCGGCCAAGGCTATCCTCCCCTGAGGCTCCTGAAGGGACAGCTGGCGCCTGAAGTAAGGAGTGGCCTTCTGACCGAAGTCACCTGAGGCAGGTGCCCGCCGTCAGAGGCCTTATGGGGCAGGGGCTAAAGGGACATTTTAAGTCCAGCCAGAAGGCAGAAGGTTTGGTCTGTGCTGTCCTGGGGCAGGACTTCCTCCTTAGTAGGGCTGCCACCTGGCTGTGTTTTTTGAACTACCTCGTCTGTACGTTTAATTCCAGGCTGGTAAAAATATTGAGAAAAGCTGTGAAATTCAGGTTCTAAGAAAGGAGGCAACCCCAATCTTATACACACTGCGCTGACACTTACAAAGGGTATTCCTGGTGCAGCAGGGAAATGTGCCCCCTGGAGACATCTTGCAGTCACTATGTGGACAAGCAAGAGCTCTGGAGCTCTGGAGCTCTCAGCTGATCACAGCAAGATGGAGTGCTTTCAGATGTTATTTGGAGTGAAAAAAAGAGCTGTGAGAAAGCTGTGTGATATTGTGAGAAAAGTCAATTAAAGAAGAACTAGTGGTAATGAAGCATTTGTAATTGAAAGGTTTCCTAATGTGTTTGAATCCATGAAAAGTGTAAAATGAAAGGTTTCCTATAATAAATGTAAGTGTAGAAGTAAAAAGTGTAAGGAACTGCGCGTTCCCTGACCGGGAATCGAACCCGGGCCGCGGCGGTGAGAGCGCTGAATCCTAACCACTAGACCACCAGGGAGCAGGCAGAGGTCGTCCACCACCACCCAATATAGAAACAAGAACTGGTCAGCAGGCTACTCAGGATCCCATTTCCTATTACAGGAAAATTAAAGCAGACATGCAAGGACACACCATTTTCAGGCACAGCATGAAGAAAGAAATTGACTGCACCTCAAATGCACTCACAACTCTTCACACTTTACAGCTCTCCAAGACCTAGCACACCCTCATAAGACATCCCATCCTTCAGCAGTAATAGCACTTACACACTTAACTAGCAGGAAAATTCAGAAGTACAATTAAAGGGACGATCAGTGCTTCTTCTCAGAGCCCCGATAGGAGGGCAGCTCTTAGCTTTCCCAGGTCAACGCAGGCATCTCCAGCTCTACATGTGCAGGCTTTTACTTAAGGTGCTGGGACCTTCACTCCTCTTTTACAATGCTGTGTATAGAACTACGAGTCCCACAATGCAGTGTAACACATGACCTGCTGTCGATAGTCATGGAAGAACCTCGGAACTAGAAAAGCTCTGATGAGATTAGTGGGTGGGCACGTCCGGGTCACTGCTTGTTTTCCTTTCTCAGTGTGTCTGTAAATTATACAACTTTACACTTTATCTAAAGATAAAAGGTTTCACCTTCCTATAAAACAATTCCTCCTTCAGAGTGTGCCCCAACATTTCATTTACTTAGTGTGAGAAAACAAAATAGCTTAAATGCATTTTTTTTATCATGCAGTACTTTCCTTTTTATCTCATGAAAAATCCTTGATTCCACCTTTCCTTTTTCAAGGAAGTAGGCAGGAAGTTTAAATGAAAAGGGAGAAATGGTTGTGAAAAAGAGTCTTAGGTCCAAATTGTGGGTGCTAGATTTTGAAAGGTACTTGATGGCATGAATAAATGTTTCGATTTGGAGGAGGTGTGTGGATGAAAGAAAAATGGGCGTACTCTGTAGTATGAGTGTGAGATTGTAAACGGTATTTGAAGTAAATATTGATTGATGGTGCTCTGAAAATGTAGGTTTAAGCCTTTAAAAGAAGAGGCAGTTTCCCAGTTGGGGAATTGAACCCCAGTCTCCCAGGTCCCAGGCAGGGACACTCTCCACTATACTAAGTAGGAAGAGATATTTTTGTGTGTGCTGAGCAGCTCCTTCTTCTGTCCAACCCGCCCTCTCTGTGCCAAGCGTCTGAGTTTTTCCATTTCTCACTTCCTTCCCACCCACACGGGGGGCAGAGCTGGCTAAAGGATGCTGCAACTGTTGCACTCGCACTGCTCGCTCACATGCACGGGGGCACCCACCTCAGGGGGGGGGGGGGGGCGCTCTGCTTAGTCTCAACTTAACATTTAATACAACCTGCTGCAGAGTTCCTTCCCTTTACAGATTTCAGGCAACAATCAAAATGGCAACACAACTCTTCTCATTAATCTTCCTGCCAGAGAGAGCCCAGATTTTTGCCTGCTAGCAGCAGGGCCGGCTGTAGCCCTGGTGGCTGGAAGACAGTCTTTTTTGGCACCCCCCAACCCCCTTCACTCCATCACCACCTACTCGGATTCACTCACTGCCACCTGCCAAATGTGCCCCTCATCTATCCATAGCCCCTCTCACATAGATTAGATTTGTTTTAAAGAGCTGGATAGCTGCTTGACTATCCAGACAGCTCTCCACATTAGATATGGTTCTGTTCTTTGCGTCAGGCACATGAACCCTCTACGCTATTTTATATCTAGTCAAAGCTGCCTCTGGACAAAACCACCAACTCTCTCCCTAGCAGGAACGGTAATCACAAGAGGTATCTTGGCATTTTATTTGCTTTCTGTAGTTTGGACACACAAGGAACTTTCCAGCATGAGCTTTTAAATCGCAAGTTTCGTAAGTTATTGCTAAACACAGCGCCCCCCGAGGTCAGCAACTCCAATCCTGGTCAGCACCCGGTGCGGCCGCACTGCTCGCACCTCCCTAAACCCGGCCCTGAGTGGCAGTTTTGCATCGCCATGAAATTGTCATGCCGTTGAGGTCAGTGTGTGATGTGGCCAAGGCTATCCTATTTGAGGACTCCGGGAGAGACAGCTGCTCCCTTTATGAAGGAGTGGCCTTCTGACTGAAGTCACCTGAGGCAGGGGCCCACTGTCAGAGGCCTTATGGGGCAGGGACCCGCTGCAACTCCTGGCTTGCCCCATGCAACCCCTGGAGAACCCTAAATGACATCCATGTAAGTGCCTACTGTCGAGGTCAGCAAGGTCAGTGTGTGGCTCGGCCCAGGCTATCCTATCTGAGGTCTCCTGAAGGGACAGCTGCCACCTTAAAGAAGGAGTGGCGTTCTGACTGGCGCCAACTGAGGTAGGGGCCCGCTGTCAGAGGCCATATGGGGGAGGGGCCCGCTGCGACATCTGGCTTGCCCCTTGCGACCCCTGGTGACCCCTAGGTGACATCCATGCGAGCGCTTGCCGTCAAGGTCAGCGTGTGGCACGGCCAAGGCTATCCTCCCCTGAGGCTCCTGAAGGGACAGCTGGCGCCTGAAGTAAGGAGTGGCCTTCTGACCGAAGTCACCTGAGGCAGGTGCCCGCCGTCAGAGGCCTTATGGGGCAGGGGCTAAAGGGACATTTTAAGTCCAGCCAGAAGGCAGAAGGTTTGGTCTGTGCTGTCCTGGGGCAGGACTTCCTCCTTAGTAGGGCTGCCACCTGGCTGTGTTTTTTGAACCACCTCGTCTGTACGTTTAATTCCAGGCTGGTAAAAATATTGAGAAAAGCTGTGAAATTCAGGTTCTAAGAAAGGAGGCAACCCCAATCTTATACACACTGCGCTGACACTTACAAAGGGTATTCCTGGTGCAGCAGGGAAATGTGCCCCCTGGAGACATCTTGCAGTCACTATGTGGACAAGCAAGAGCTCTGGAGCTCTGGAGCTCTCAGCTGATCACAGCAAGATGGAGTGCTTTCAGATGTTATTTGGAGTGAAAAAAAGAGCTGTGAGAAAGCTGTGTGATATTGTGAGAAAAGTCAATTAAAGAAGAACTAGTGGTAATGAAGCATTTGTAATTGAAAGGTTTCCTAATGTGTTTGAATCCATGAAAAGTGTAAAATGAAAGGTTTCCTATAAGAAATGTAAGTGTAGAAGTAAAAAGTGTAAGGAACTTCGCGTTCCCTGACCGGGAATCGAACCCGGGCCGCGGCGGTGAGAGCGCTGAATCCTAACCACTAGACCACCAGGGAGCAGGGACAGGTCGTCCACCACCACCCAATATAGAAACAAGAACTGGTCAGCAGGCTACTCAGGATCCCATTTCCTATTACAGGAAAATTAAAGCAGACATGCAAGGACACACCATTTTCAGGCACAGCATGAAGAAAGAAATTGACTGCACCTCAAATGCACTCACAACTCTTCACACTTTACAGCTCTCCAAGACCTAGCACACCCTCATAAGACATCCCATCCTTCAGCAGTAATAGCACTTACACACTTAACTAGCAGGAAAATTCAGAAGTACAATTAAAGGGACGATCAGTGCTTCTTCTCAGAGCCCCGATAGGAGGGCAGCTCTTAGCTTTCCCAGGTCAACGCAGGCATCTCCAGCTCTACATGTGCAGGCTTTTACTTAAGGTGCTGGGACCTGCACTCCTCTTTTACAATGCTGTGTATAGAACTACGAGTCCCACAATGCAGTGTAACACATGACCTGCTGTCGATAGTCATGGAAGAACCTCGGAACTAGAAAAGCTCTGATGAGATTAGTGGGTGGGCACGTCCGGGTCACTGCTTGTTTTCCTTTCTCAGTGTGTCTGTAAATTATACAACTTTACACTTTATCTAAAGATAAAAGGTTTCACCTTCCTATAAAACAATTCCTCCTTCAGAGTGTGCCCCAACATTTCATTTACTTAGTGTGAGAAAACAAAATAGCTTAAATGCATTTTTTTTATCATGCAGTACTTTCCTTTTTATCTCATGAAAAATCCTTGATTCCACCTTTCCTTTTTCAAGGAAGTAGGCAGGAAGTTTAAATGAAAAGGGAGAAATGGTTGTGAAAAAGAGTCTTAGGTCCAAATTGTGGGTGCTAGATTTTGAAAGGTACTTGATGGCATGAATAAATGTTTCGATTTGGAGGAGGTGTGTGGATGAAAGAAAAATGGGCGTACTCTGTAGTATGAGTGTGAGATTGTAAACGGTATTTGAAGTAAATATTGATTGCTGGTGCTCTGAAAATGTAGGTTTAAGCCTTTAAAAGAAGAGGCAGTTTCCCAGTTGAGGAATTGAACCCCAGTCTCCCAGGTCCCAGGCAGGGACACTCTCCACTGTACTAAGTAGGAAGAGATATTTTTGTGCGTGCTGAGCAGCTCCTTCTTCTGTCCAACCCGCCCTCTCTGTGCCAAGCGTCTGAGTTTTTCCATTTCTCACTTCCTTCCCACCCACACGGGGGGGCAGAGCTGGCTTAAGGATGCTGCAACTGTTGCACTCGCACTGCTCGCTCACATGCACGGGGGCACCCACCTCAGGGGGGGGGGGGCGCTCTGCTTAGTCTCAACTTAACATTTAATACAACCTGCTGCAGAGTTCCTTCCCTTTACAGATTTCAGGCAACAATCAAAATGGCAACACAACTCTTCTCATTAATCTTCCTGCCAGAGAGAGCTCAGATTTTTGCCTGCTAGCAGCAGGGCCGGCTGTAGCCCTGGTGGCTGGAAGACAGTCTTTTTTGGCACCCCCCAACCCCCTTCACTCCATCACCACCTACTCGGATTCACTCACTGCCACCCGCCAAATGTGCCCCTCATCTATCCATAGCCCCTCTCACATAGATTAGATTTGTTTTAAAGAGCTGGATAGCTGCTTGACTATCCAGACAGCTGTCCACATTAGATATGGTTCTGTTCTTTGCGTCAGGCACATGAACCCTCTACGCTATTTTATATCTAGTCAAAGCTGCCTCTGGACAAAACCACCAACTCTCTCCCTAGCAGGAACGGTAATCACAAGAGGTATCTTGGCATTTTATTTGCTTTCTGTAGTTTGGACACACAAGGAACTTTCCAGCATGAGCTTTTAAATCGCAAGTTTCGTAAGTTATTGCTAAACACAGCGCCCCCCGAGGTCAGCAACTCCAATCCTGGTCAGCACCCGGTGCGGCCGCACTGCTCGCACCTCCCTAAACCCGGCCCTGAGTGGCAGTTTTGCATCGCCATGAAATTGTCATGCCGTTGAGGTCAGTGTGTGACGTGGCCAAGGCTATCCTATTTGAGGACTCCGGGAGAGACAGCTGCTCCCTTAATGAAGGAGTGACCTTCTGACTGAAGTCACCTGAGGCAGGGGCCCACTGTCAGAGGCCTTATGGGGCAGGGACCCGCTGCAACTCCTGGCTTGCCCCATGCAACCCCTGGAGAACCCTAAATGACATCCATGTAAGTGCCTACTGTCGAGGTCAGCAAGGTCAGTGTGTGGCTCGGCCCAGGCTATCCTATCTGAGGTCTCCTGAAGGGACAGCTGCCACCTTAAAGAAGGAGTGGCGTTCTGACTGGCGCCAACTGAGGTAGGGGCCCGCTGTCAGAGGCCATATGGGGGAGGGGCCCGCTGCGACATCTGGCTTGCCCCTTGCGACCCCTGGTGACCCCTAGGTGACATCCATGCGAGCGCTTGCCGTGAAGGTTAGCGTGTGGCGCGGCCAAGGCTATCCTCCCCTGAGGCTCCTGAAGGGACAGCTGGCGCCTGAAGTAAGGAGTGGCCTTCTGACCGAAGTCACCTAAGGCAGGTGCCCGCCGTCAGAGGCCTTATGGGGCAGGGGCTAAAGGGACATTTTAAGTCCAGCCAGAAGGCAGAAGGTTTGGTCTGTGCTGTCCTGGGGCTGGACTTCCTCCTTAGTAGGGCTGCCACCTGGCTGTGTTTTTTGAACTACCTCGTCTGTACGTTTAATTCCAGGCTGGTAAAAATATTGAGAAAAGCTGTGAAATTCAGGTTCTAAGAAAGGAGGCAACCCCAATCTTATACACACTGCGCTGACACTTACAAAGGGTATTCCTGGTGCAGCAGGGAAATGTGCCCCCTGGAGACATCTTGCAGTCACTATGTGGACAAGCAAGAGCTCTGGAGCTCTCAGCTGATCACAGCAAGATGGAGTGCTTTCAGATGTTATTTGGAGTGAAAAAAAGAGCTGTGAGAAAGCTGTGTGATATTGTGAGAAAAGTCAATTAAAGAAGAAGTAGTGGTAATGAAGCATTTGTAATTGAAAGGTTTCCTAATGTGTTTGAATCCATGAAAAGTGTCAAATGAATGGTTTCCTATAAGAAATGTAAGTGTAGAAGTAAAAAGTGTAAGGAACTGCGCGTTCCCTGACCGGGAATCGAACCCAGGCCACGGCGGTGAGAGCGCCGAATCCTAACCACTAGACCACCAGGGAGCAGGCACAGGTCGTCCACCACCACCCAATATAGAAACAAGAACTGGTCAGCAGGCTACTCAGGATCCCATTTCCTATTACAGGAAAATTAAAGCAGACATGCAAGGACACACCATTTTCAGGCACAGCATGAAGAAAGAAATTGACTGCACCTCAAATGCACTCACAACTCTTCACACTTTACAGCTCTCCAAGACCTAGCACACGCTCATAAGACATCCCATCCTTCAGCAGTAATAGCACTTACACACTTAACTAGCAGGAAAATTCAGAAGTACAATTAAAGGGACGATCAGTGCTTCTTCTCAGAGCCCCGATAGGAGGGCAGCTCTTAGCTTTCCCAGGTCAACGCAGGCATCTCCAGCTCTACATGTGCAGGCTTTTACTTAAGGTGCTGGGACCTGCACTCCTCTTTTACAATGCTGTGTATAGAACTACGAGTCCCACAATGCAGTGTAACACATGACCTGCTGTCGATAGTCATGGAAGAACCTCTGAACTAGAAAAGCTCTGATGAGATTAGTGGGTGGGCACGTCCGGGTCACTGCTTGTTTTCCTTTCTCAGTGTGTCTGTAAATTATACAACTTTACACTTTATCTAAAGATAAAAGGTTTCACCTTCCTATAAAACAATTCCTCCTTCAGAGTGTGCCCCAACATTTCATTTACTTAGTGTGAGAAAACAAAATAGCTTAAATGCATTTTTTTTATCATGCAGTACTTTCCTTTTTATCTCATGAAAAATCCTTGATTCCACCTTTCCTTTTTCAAGGAAGTAGGCAGGAAGTTTAAATGAAAAGGGAGAAATGGTTGTGAAAAAGAGTCTTAGGTCCAAATTGTGGGTGCTAGATTTTGAAAGGTACTTGATGGCATGAATAAATGTTTCGATTTGGAGGAGGTGTGTGGATGAAAGAAAAATGGGCGTACTCTGTAGTATGAGTGTGAGATTGTAAACGGTATTTGAAGTAAATATTGATTGCTGGTGCTCTGAAAATGTAGGTTTAAGCCTTTAAAAGAAGAGGCAGTTTCCCAGTTGGGGAATTGAACCCCAGTCTCCCAGGTCCCAGGCAGGGACACTCTCCACTATACTAAGTAGGAAGAGATATTTTTGTGTGTGCTGAGCAGCTCCTTCTTCTGTCCAACCCGCCCTCTCTGTGCCAAGCGTCTGAGTTTTTCCATTTCTCACTTCCTTCCCACCCACACGGGGGGGCAGAGCTGGCTTAAGGATGCTGCAACTGTTGCACTCACACTGCTCGCTCACATGCACGGGGGCACCCACCTCAGGGGGGGGGGGGGCGCTCTGCTTAGTCTCAACTTAACATTTAATACAACCTGCTGCAGAGTTCCTTCCCTTTACAGATTTCAGGCAACAATCAAAATGGCAACACAACTCTTCTCATTAATCTTCCTGCCAGAGAGAGCCCAGATTTTTGCCTGCTAGCAGCAGGGCCGGCTGTAGCCCTGGTGGCTGGAAGACAGTCTTTTTTGGCACCCCCCAACCCCCTTCACTCCATCACCACCTACTCGGATTCACTCACTGCCACCTGCCAAATGTGCCCCTCATCTATCCATAGCCCCTCTCACATAGATTAGATTTGTTTTAAAGAGCTGGATAGCTGCTTGACTATCCAGACAGCTCTCCACATTAGATATGGTTCTGTTCTTTGCGTCAGGCACATGAACCCTCTACGCTATTTTATATCTAGTCAAAGCTGCCTCTGGACAAAACCACCAACTCTCTCCCTAGCAGGAACGGTAATCACAAGAGGTATCTTGGCATTTTATTTGCTTTCTGTAGTTTGGACACCCAAGGAACTTTCCAGCATGAGCTTTTAAATCGCAAGTTTCGTAAGTTATTGCTAAACACAGCGCCCCCCGAGGTCAGCAACTCCAATCCTGGTCAGCACCCGGTGCGGCCGCACTGCTCGCACCTCCCTAAACCCGGCCCTGAGTGGCAGTTTTGCATCGCCATGAAATTGTCATGCCGTTGAGGTCAGTGTGTGACGTGGCCAAGGCTATCCTATTTGAGGACTCCGGGAGAGACAGCTGCTCCCTTAATGAAGGAGTGGCCTTCTGACTGAAGTCACCTGAGGCAGGGGCCCACTGTCAGAGGCCTTATGGGGCAGGGACCCGCTGCAACTCCTGGCTTGCCCCATGCAACCCCTGGAGAACCCTAAATGACATCCATGTAAGTGCCTACTGTCGAGGTCAGCAAGGTCAGTGTGTGGCTCGGCCCAGGCTATCCTATCTGAGGTCTCCTGAAGGGACAGCTGCCACCTTAAAGAAGGAGTGGCGTTCTGACTGGCGCCAACTGAGGTAGGGGCCCGCTGTCAGAGGCCATATGGGGGAGGGGCCCGCTGCGACATCTGGCTTGCCCCTTGCGACCCCTGGTGACCCCTAGGTGACATCCATGCGAGCGCTTGCCGTCAAGGTCAGCGTGTGGCACGGCCAAGGCTATCCTCCCCTGAGGCTCCTGAAGGGACAGCTGGCGCCTGAAGTAAGGAGTGGCCTTCTGACCGAAGTCACCTGAGGCAGGTGCCCGCCGTCAGAGGCCTTATGGGGCAGGGGCTAAAGGGACATTTTAAGTCCAGCCAGAAGGCAGAAGGTTTGGTCTGTGCTGTCCTGGGGCAGGACTTCCTCCTTAGTAGGGCTGCCACCTGGCTGTGTTTTTTGAACCACCTCGTCTGTACGTTTAATTCCAGGCTGGTAAAAATATTGAGAAAAGCTGTGAAATTCAGGTTCTAAGAAAGGAGGCAACCCCAATCTTATACACACTGCGCTGACACTTACAAAGGGTATTCCTGGTGCAGCAGGGAAATGTGCCCCCTGGAGACATCTTGCAGTCACTATGTGGACAAGCAAGAGCTCTGGAGCTCTCAGCTGATCACAGCAAGATGGAGTGCTTTCAGATGTTATTTGGAGTGAAAAAAAGAGCTGTGAGAAAGCTGTGTGATATTGTGAGAAAAGTCAATTAAAGAAGAACTAGTGGTAATGAAGCATTTGTAATTGAAAGGTTTCCTAATGTGTTTGAATCCATGAAAAGTGTAAAATGAAAGGTTTCCTATAAGAAATGTAAGTGTAGAAGTAAAAAGTGTAAGGAACTGCGCGTTCCCTGACCGGGAATCGAACCCGGACCGCGGCGGTGAGAGCGCCGAACCCTAACCACTAGACCACCAGGGAGCAGGCACAGGTCGTTCACCACCACCCAATATAGAAACAAGAACTGGTCAGCAGGCTACTCAGGATCCCATTTCCTATTACAGGAAAATTAAAGCAGACATGCAAGGACACACCATTTTCAGGCACAGCATGAAGAAAGAAATTGACTGCACCTCAAATGCACTCACAACTCTTCACACTTTACAGCTCTCCAAGACCTAGCACACCCTCATAAGACATCCCATCCTTCAGCAGTAATAGCACTTACACACTTAACTAGCAGGAAAATTCAGAAGTACAATTAAAGGGACGATCAGTGCTTCTTCTCAGAGCCCCGATAGGAGGGCAGCTCTTAGCTTTCCCAGGTCAACGCAGGCATCTCCAGCTCTACATGTGCAGGCTTTTACTTAAGGTGCTGGGACCTGCACTCCTCTTTTACAATGCTGTGTATAGAACTACGAGTCCCACAATGCAGTGTAACACATGACCTGCTGTCGATAGTCATGGAAGAACCTCGGAACTAGAAAAGCTCTGATGAGATTAGTGGGTGGGCACGTCCGGGTCACTGCTTGTTTTCCTTTCTCAGTGTGTCTGTAAATTATACAACTTTACACTTTATCTAAAGATAAAAGGTTTCACCTTCCTATAAAACAATTCCTCCTTCAGAGTGTGCCCCAACATTTCATTTACTTAGTGTGAGAAAACAAAATAGCTTAAATGCATTTTTTTTATCATGCAGTACTTTCCTTTTTATCTCATGAAAAATCCTTGATTCCACCTTTCCTTTTTCAAGGAAGTAGGCAGGAAGTTTAAATGAAAAGGGAGAAATGGTTGTGAAAAAGAGTCTTAGGTCCAAATTGTGGGTGCTAGATTTTGAAAGGTACTTGATGGCATGAATAAATGTTTCGATTTGGAGGAGGAGTGTGGATGAAAGAAAAATGGGCGTACTCTGTAGTATGAGTGTGAGATTGTAAACGATATTTGAAGTAAATATTGATTGCTGGTGCTCTGAAAATGTAGGTTTAAGCCTTTAAAAGAAGAGGCAGTTTCCCAGTTGGGGAATTGAACCCCAGTCTCCCAGGTCCCAGGCAGGGACACTCTCCACTATACTAAGTAGGAAGAGATATTTTGATGTGTGCTGAGCAGCTCCTTCTTCTGTCCAAACCGCCCTCTCTGTGCCAAGCGTCTGAGTTTTTCCATTTCTCACTTCCTTCCGACCCACACGGGGGGGCAGAGCTGGCTTAAGGATGCTGCAACTGTTGCACTCGCACTGCTCGCTCACATGCACGGGGGCACCCACCTCAGGGGGTGGGGGGGGGCGCTCTGCTTAGTCTCAACTTAACATTTAATACAACCTGCTGCAGAGTTCCTTCCCTTTACAGATTTCAGGCAACAATCAAAATGGCAACACAACTCTTCTCATTAATCTTCCTGCCAGAGAGAGCCCAGATTTTTGCCTGCTAGCAGCAGGGCCGGCTGTAGCCCTGGTGGCTGGAAGACAGTCTTTTTTGGCACCCCCCAACCCCCTTCACTCCATCACCACCTACTCGGATTCACTCACTGCCACCCGCCAAATGTGCCCCTCATCTATCCATAGCCCCTCTCACATAGATTAGATTTGTTTTAAAGAGCTGGATAGCTGCTTGACTATCCAGACAGCTCTCCACATTAGATATGGTTCTGTTCTTTGCGTCAGGCACATGAACCCTCTACGCTATTTTATATCTAGTCAAAGCTGCCTCTGGACAAAACCACCAACTCTCTCCCTAGCAGGAACGGTAATCACAAGAGGTATCTTGGCATTTTATTTGCTTTCTGTAGTTTGGACACACAAGGAACTTTCCAGCATGAGCTTTTAAATCGCAAGTTTCGTAAGTTATTGCTAAACACAGCGCCCCCCGAGGTCAGCAACTCCAATCCTGGTCAGCACCCGGTGCGGCCGCACTGCTCGCACCTCCCTAAACCCGGCCCTGAGTGGCAGTTTTGCATCGCCATGAAATTGTCATGCCGTTGAGGTCAGTGTGTGACGTGGCCAAGGCTATCCTATTTGAGGACTCCGGGAGAGACAGCTGCTCCCTTAATGAAGGAGTGGCCTTCTGACTGAAGTCACCTGAGGCAGGGGCCCACTGTCAGAGGCCTTATGGGGCAGGGACCCGCTGCAACTCCTGGCTTGCCCCATGCAACCCCTGGAGAACCCTAAATGACATCCATGTAAGTGCCTACTGTCGAGGTCAGCAAGGTCAGTGTGTGGCTCGGCCCAGGCTATCCTATCTGAGGTCTCCTGAAGGGACAGCTGCCACCTTAAAGAAGGAGTGGCGTTCTGACTGGCGCCAACTGAGGTAGGGGCCTGCTGTCAGAGGCCATATGGGGGAGGTGCCCGCTGCGACATCTGGCTTGCCCCTTGCGACCCCTGGTGACCCCTAGGTGACATCCATGCGAGCGCTTGCCGTCAAGGTCAGCGTGTGGCGCGGCCAAGGCTATCCTCCCCTGAGGCTCCTGAAGGGACAGCTGGCGCCTGAAGTAAGGAGTGGCCTTCTGACCGAAGTCACCTGAGGCAGGTGCCCGCCGTCAGAGGCCTTATGGGGCAGGAGCTAAAGGGACATTTTAAGTCCAGCCAGAAGGCAGAAGGTTTGGTCTGTGCTGTCCTGGGGCAGGACTTCCTCCTTAGTAGGGCTGCCACCTGGCTGTGTTTTTTGAACTACCTCGTCTGTACGTTTAATTCCAGGCTGGTAAAAATATTGAGAAAAGCTGTGAAATTCAGGTTCTAAGAAAGGAGGCAACCCCAATCTTATACACACTGCGCTGACACTTACAAAGGGTATTCCTGGTGCAGCAGGGAAATGTGCCCCCTGGAGACATCTTGCAGTCACTATGTGGACAAGCAAGAGCTCTGGAGCTCTGGAGCTCTCAGCTGATCACAGCAAGATGGAGTGCTTTCAGATGTTATTTGGAGTGAAAAAAAGAGCTGTGAGAAAGCTGTGTGATATTGTGAGAAAAGTCAATTAAAGAAGAACTAGTGGTAATGAAGCATTTGTAATTGAAAGGTTTCCTAATGTGTTTGAATCCATGAAAAGTGTAAAATGAAAGGTTTCCTATAAGAAATGTAAGTGTAGAAGTAAAAAGTGTAAGGAACTGCACGTTCCCTGACCGGGAATCGAACCCGGGCCGCGGCGGTGAGAGCGCTGAATCCTAACCACTAGACCACCAGGGAGCAGGCACAGGTCGTCCACCACCACCCAATATAGAAACAAGAACTGGTCAGCAGGCTACTCAGGATCCCATTTCCTATTACAGGAAAATTAAAGCAGACATGCAAGGACACACCATTTTCAGGCACAGCATGAAGAAAGAAATTGACTGCACCTCAAATGCACTCACAACTCTTCACACTTTACAGCTCTCCAAGACCTAGCACACCCTCATAAGACATCCCATCCTTCAGCAGTAATAGCACTTACACACTTAACTAGCAGGAAAATTCAGAAGTACAATTAAAGGGACGATCAGTGCTTCTTCTCAGAGCCCCGATAGGAGGGCAGCTCTTAGCTTTCCCAGGTCAACGCAGGCATCTCCAGCTCTACATGTGCAGGCTTTTACTTAAGGTGCTGGGACCTTCACTCCTCTTTTACAATGCTGTGTATAGAACTACGAGTCCCACAATGCAGTGTAACACATGACCTGCTGTCGATAGTCATGGAAGAACCTCGGAACTAGAAAAGCTCTGATGAGATTAGTGGGTGGGCACGTCCGGGTCACTGCTTGTTTTCCTTTCTCAGTGTGTCTGTAAATTATACAACTTTACACTTTATCTAAAGATAAAAGGTTTCACCTTCCTATAAAACAATTCCTCCTTCAGAGTGTGCCCCAACATTTCATTTACTTAGTGTGAGAAAACAAAATAGCTTAAATGCATTTTTTTTATCATGCAGTACTTTCCTTTTTATCTCATGAAAAATCCTTGATTCCACCTTTCCTTTTTCAAGGAAGTAGGCACGAAGTTTAAATGAAAAGGGAGAAATGGTTGTGAAAAAGAGTCTTAGGTCCAAATTGTGGGTGCTAGATTTTGAAAGGTACTTGATGGCATGAATAAATGTTTCGATTTGGAGGAGGTGTGTGGATGAAAGAAAAATGGGCGTACTCTGTAGTATGAGTGTGAGATTGTAAACGGTATTTGAAGTAAATATTGATTGCTGGTGCTCTGAAAATGTAGGTTTAAGCCTTTAAAAGAAGAGGCAGTTTTCAAGTGGGGGAATTGAACCCCAGTCTCCCAGGCAGGGACACTCTCCACTATACTAAGTAGGAAGAGATATTTTTGTGTGTGCTGAGCAGCTCCTTCTTCTGTCCAACCCGCCCTCTCTGTGCCAAGCGTCTGAGTTTTTCCATTTCTCACTTCCTTCCCACCCACACGGGGGGGCAGAGCTGGCTTAAGGATGCTGCAACTGTTGCACTCGCACTGCTCGCTCACATGCACGGGGGCACCCACCTCAGGGGGGGGGGGGGCGCTCTGCTTAGTCTCAACTTAACATTTAATACAACCTGCTGCAGAGTTCCTTCCCTTTACAGATTTCAGGCAACAATCAAAATGGCAACACAACTCTTCTCATTAATCTTCCTGCCAGAGAGAGCCCAGATTTTTGCCTGCTAGCAGCAGGGCCGGCTGTAGCCCTGGTGGCTGGAAGACAGTCTTTTTTGGCACCCCCCAACCCCCTTCACTCCATCACCACCTACTCGGATTCACTCACTGCCACCCGCCAAATGTGCCCCTCATCTATCCATAGCCCCTCTCACATAGATTAGATTTGTTTTAAAGAGCTGGATAGCTGCTTGACTATCCAGACAGCTCTCCACATTAGATATGGTTCTGTTCTTTGCGTCAGGCACATGAACCCTCTACGCTATTTTATATCTAGTCAAAGCTGCCTCTGGACAAAACCACCAACTCTCTCCCTAGCAGGAACGGTAATCACAAGAGGTATCTTGGCATTTTATTTGCTTTCTGTAGTTTGGACACACAAGGAACTTTCCAGCATGAGCTTTTAAATCGCAAGTTTCGTAAGTTATTGCTAAACACAGCGCCCCCCGAGGTCAGCAACTCCAATCCTGGTCAGCACCCGGTGCGGCCGCACTGCTCGCACCTCCCTAAACCCGGCCCTGAGTGGCAGTTTTGCATCGCCATGAAATTGTCATGCCGTTGAGGTCAGTGTGTGACGTGGCCAAGGCTATCCTATTTGAGGACTCCGGGAGAGACAGCTGCTCCCTTAATGAAGGAGTGGCCTTCTGACTGAAGTCACCTGAGGCAGGGGCCCACTGTCAGAGGCCTTATGGGGCAGGGACCCGCTGCAACTCCTGGCTTGCCCCATGCAACCCCTGGAGAACCCTAAATGACATCCATGTAAGTGCCTACTGTCGAGGTCAGCAAGGTCAGTGTGTGGCTCGGCCCAGGCTATCCTATCTGAGGTCTCCTGAAGTGACAGCTGCCACCTTAAAGAAGGAGTGGCGTTCTGACTGGCGCCAACTGAGGTAGGGGCCCGCTGTCAGAGGCCATATGGGGGAGGGGCCCGCTGCGACATCTGGCTTGCCCCTTGCGACCCCTGGTGACCCCTAGGTGACATCCATGCGAGCGCTTGCCGTCAAGGTCAGCGTGTGGCGCGGCCAAGGCTATCCTCCCCTGAGGCTCCTGAAAGGACAGCTGGCGCCTGAAGTAAGGAGTGGCCTTCTGACCGAAGTCACCTGAGGCAGGTGCCCGCCGTCAGAGGCCTTATGGGGCAGGGGCTAAAGGGACATTTTAAGTCCAGCCAGAAGGCAGAAGGTTTGGTCTGTGCTGTCCTGGGGCAGGACTTCCTCCTTAGTAGGGCTGCCACCTGGCTGTGTTTTTTGAACTACCTCGTCTGTACGTTTAATTCCAGGCTGGTAAAAATATTGAGAAAAGCTGTGAAATTCAGGTTCTAAGAAAGGAGGCAACCCCAATCTTATACACACTGCGCTGACACTTACAAAGGGTATTCCTGGTGCAGCAGGGAAATGTGCCCCCTGGAGACATCTTGCAGTCACTATGTGGACAAGCAAGAGCTCTGGAGCTCTGGAGATCTCAGCTGATCACAGCAAGATGGAGTGCTTTCAGATGTTATTTGGAGTGAAAAAAAGAGCGGTGAGAAAGCTGTGTGATATTGTGAGAAAAGTCAATTAAAGAAGAACTAGTGGTAATGAAGCATTTGTAATTGAAAGGTTTCCTAATGTGTTTGAATCCATGAAAAGTGTAAAATGAAAGGTTTCCTATAATAAATGTAAGTGTAGAAGTAAAAAGTGTAAGGAACTGCGCGTTCCCTGACCGGGAATCGAACCCGGGCCGCGGCGGTGAGAGCGCTGAATCCTAACCACTAGACCACCAGGGAGCAGGCACAGGTCGTCCACCACCACCCAATATAGAAACAAGAACTGGTCAGCAGGCTACTCAGGATCCCATTTCCTATTACAGGAAAATTAAAGCAGACATGCAAGGACACACCATTTTCAGGCACAGCATGAAGAAAGAAATTGACTGCACCTCAAATGCACTCACAACTCTTCACACTTTACAGCTCTCCAAGACCTAGCACACCCTCATAAGACATCCCATCCTTCAGCAGTAATAGCACTTACACACTTAACTAGCAGGAAAATTCAGAAGTACAATTAAAGGGACGATCAGTGCTTCTTCTCAGAGCCCCGATAGGAGGGCAGCTCTTAGCTTTCCCAGGTCAACGCAGGCATCTCCAGCTCTACATGTGCAGGCTTTTACTTAAGGTGCTGGGACCTTCACTCCTCTTTTACAATGCTGTGTATAGAACTACGAGTCCCACAATGCAGTGTAACACATGACCTGCTGTCGATAGTCATGGAAGAACCTCGGAACTAGAAAAGCTCTGATGAGATTAGTGGGTGGGCACGTCCGGGTCACTGCTTGTTTTCCTTTCTCAGTGTGTCTGTAAATTATACAACTTTACACTTTATCTAAAGATAAAAGGTTTCACCTTCCTATAAAACAATTCCTCCTTCAGAGTGTGCCCCAACATTTCATTTACTTAGTGTGAGAAAACAAAATAGCTTAAATGCATTTTTTTTATCATGCAGTACTTTCCTTTTTATCTCATGAAAAATCCTTGATTCCACCTTTCCTTTTTCAAGGAAGTAGGCACGAAGTTTAAATGAAAAGGGAGAAATGGTTGTGAAAAAGAGTCTTAGGTCCAAATTGTGGGTGCTAGATTTTGAAAGGTACTTGATGGCATGAATAAATGTTTCGATTTGGAGGAGGTGTGTGGATGAAAGAAAAATGGGCGTACTCTGTAGTATGAGTGTGAGATTGTAAACGGTATTTGAAGTAAATATTGATTGCTGGTGCTCTGAAAATGTAGGTTTAAGCCTTTAAAAGAAGAGGCAGTTTCCAAGTGGGGGAATTGAACCCCAGTCTCCCAGGCAGGGACACTCTCCACTATACTAAGTAGGAAGAGATATTTTTGTGTGTGCTGAGCAGCTCCTTCTTCTGTCCAACCCGCCCTCTCTGTGCCAAGCGTCTGAGTTTTTCCATTTCTCACTTCCTTCCCACCCACACGGGGGGGCAGAGCTGGCTTAAGGATGCTGCAACTGTTGCACTCGCACTGCTCGCTCACATGCACGGGGGCACCCACCTCAGGGGGGGGGGGGGGCGCTCTGCTTAGTCTCAACTTAACATTTAATACAACCTGCTGCAGAGTTCCTTCCCTTTACAGATTTCAGGCAACAATCAAAATGGCAACACAACTCTTCTCATTAATCTTCCTGCCAGAGAGAGCCCAGATTTTTGCCTGCTAGCAGCAGGGCCGGCTGTAGCCCTGGTGGCTGGAAGACAGTCTTTTTTGGCACCCCCCAACCCCCTTCACTCCATCACCACCTACTCGGATTCACTCACTGCCACCCGCCAAATGTGCCCCTCATCTATCCATAGCCCCTCTCACATAGATTAGATTTGTTTTAAAGAGCTGGATAGCTGCTTGACTATCCAGACAGCTCTCCACATTAGATATGGTTCTGTTCTTTGCGTCAGGCACATGAACCCTCTACGCTATTTTATATCTAGTCAAAGCTGCCTCTGGACAAAACCACCAACTCTCTCCCTAGCAGGAACGGTAATCACAAGAGGTATCTTGGCATTTTATTTGCTTTCTGTAGTTTGGACACACAAGGAACTTTCCAGCATGAGCTTTTAAATCGCAAGTTTCGTAAGTTATTGCTAAACACAGCGCCCCCCGAGGTCAGCAACTCCAATCCTGGTCAGCACCCGGTGCGGCCGCACTGCTCGCACCTCCCTAAACCCGGCCCTGAGTGGCAGTTTTGCATCGCCATGAAATTGTCATGCCGTTGAGGTCAGTGTGTGACGTGGCCAAGGCTATCCTATTTGAGGACTCCGGGAGAGACAGCTGCTCCCTTAATGAAGGAGTGGCCTTCTGACTGAAGTCACCTGAGGCAGGGGCCCACTGTCAGAGGCCTTATGGGGCAGGGACCCGCTGCAACTCCTGGCTTGCCCCATGCAACCCCTGGAGAACCCTAAATGACATCCATGTAAGTGCCTACTGTCGAGGTCAGCAAGGTCAGTGTGTGGCTCGGCCCAGGCTATCCTATCTGAGGTCTCCTGAAGTGACAGCTGCCACCTTAAAGAAGGAGTGGCGTTCTGACTGGCGCCAACTGAGGTAGGGGCCCGCTGTCAGAGGCCATATGGGGGAGGGGCCCGCTGCGACATCTGGCTTGCCCCTTGCGACCCCTGGTGACCCCTAGGTGACATCCATGCGAGCGCTTGCCGTCAAGGTCAGCGTGTGGCGCGGCCAAGGCTATCCTCCCCTGAGGCTCCTGAAGGGACAGCTGGCGCCTGAAGTAAGGAGTGGCCTTCTGACCGAAGTCACCTGAGGCAGGTGCCCGCCGTCAGAGGCCTTATGGGGCAGGGGCTAAAGGGACATTTTAAGTCCAGCCAGAAGGCAGAAGGTTTGGTCTGTGCTGTCCTGGGGCAGGACTTCCTCCTTAGTAGGGCTGCCACCTGGCTGTGTTTTTTGAACTACCTCGTCTGTACGTTTAATTCCAGGCTGGTAAAAATATTGAGAAAAGCTGTGAAATTCAGGTTCTAAGAAAGGAGGCAACCCCAATCTTATACACACTGCGCTGACACTTACAAAGGGTATTCCTGGTGCAGCAGGGAAATGTGCCCCCTGGAGACATCTTGCAGTCACTATGTGGACAAGCAAGAGCTCTGGAGCTCTGGAGCTCTCAGCTGATCACAGCAAGATGGAGTGCTTTCAGATGTTATTTGGAGTGAAAAAAAGAGCTGTGAGAAAGCTGTGTGATATTGTGAGAAAAGTCAATTAAAGAAGAACTAGTGGTAATGAAGCATTTGTAATTGAAAGGTTTCCTAATGTGTTTGAATCCATGAAAAGTGTAAAATGAAAGGTTTCCTATAAGAAATGAAAGTGTAGAAGTAAAAAGTGTAAGGAACTGCGCGTTCCCTGACCGGGAATCGAACCCGGGCCGCGGCGGTGAGAGCGCTGAATCCTAACCACTAGACCACCAGGGAGCAGGCACAGGTCGTCCACCACCACCCAATATAGAAACAAGAACTGGTCAGCAGGCTACTCAGGATCCCATTTCCTATTACAGGAAAATTAAAGCAGACATGCAAGGACACACCATTTTCAGGCACAGCATGAAGAAAGAAATTGACTGCACCTCAAATGCACTCACAACTCTTCACACTTTACAGCTCTCCAAGACCTAGCACACCCTCATAAGACATCCCATCCTTCAGCAGTAATAGCACTTACACACTTAACTAGCAGGAAAATTCAGAAGTACAATTAAAGGGACGATCAGTGCTTCTTCTCAGAGCCCCGATAGGAGGGCAGCTCTTAGCTTTCCCAGGTCAACGCAGGCATCTCCAGCTCTACATGTGCAGGCTTTTACTTAAGGTGCTGGGACCTTCACTCCTCTTTTACAATGCTGTGTATAGAACTACGAGTCCCACAATGCAGTGTAACACATGACCTGCTGTCGATAGTCATGGAAGAACCTCGGAACTAGAAAAGCTCTGATGAGATTAGTGGGTGGGCACGTCCGGGTCACTGCTTGTTTTCCTTTCTCAGTGTGTCTGTAAATTATACAACTTTACACTTTATCTAAAGATAAAAGGTTTCACCTTCCTATAAAACAATTCCTCCTTCAGAGTGTGCCCCAACATTTCATTTACTTAGTGTGAGAAAACAAAATAGCTTAAATGCATTTTTTTTATCATGCAGTACTTTCCTTTTTATCTCATGAAAAATCCTTGATTCCACCTTTCCTTTTTCAAGGAAGTAGGCAGGAAGTTTAAATGAAAAGGGAGAAATGGTTGTGAAAAAGAGTCTTAGGTCCAAATTGTGGGTGCTAGATTTTGAAAGGTACTTGATGGCATGAATAAATGTTTCGATTTGGAGGAGGTGTGTGGATGAAAGAAAAATGGGCGTACTCTGTAGTATGAGTGTGAGATTGTAAACGGTATTTGAAGTAAATATTGATTGCTGGTGCTCTGAAAATGTAGGTTTAAGCCTTTAAAAGAAGAGGCAGTTTCCAAGTGGGGGAATTGAACCCCAGTCTCCCAGGCAGGGACACTCTCCACTATACTAAGTAGGAAGAGATATTTTTGTGTGTGCTGAGCAGCTCCTTCTTCTGTCCAACCCGCCCTCTCTGTGCCAAGCGTCTGAGTTTTTCCATTTCTCACTTCCTTCCCACCCACACGGGGGGGCAGAGCTGGCTTAATGATGCTGCAACTGTTGCACTCGCACTGCTCGCTCACATGCACGGGGGCACCCACCTCAGGGGGGGGGGGGGGCGCTCTGCTTAGTCTCAACTTAACATTTAATACAACCTGCTGCAGAGTTCCTTCCCTTTACAGATTTCAGGCAACAATCAAAATGGCAACACAACTCTTCTCACTAATCTTCCTGCCAGAGAGAGCCCAGATTTTTGCCTGCTAGCAGCAGGGCCGGCTGTAGCCCTGGTGGCTGGAAGACAGTCTTTTTTGGCACCCCCCCAACCCCCTTCACTCCATCACCACCTACTCGGATTCACTCACTGCCACCTGCCAAATGTGCCCCTCATCTATCCATAGCCCCTCTCACATAGATTAGATTTGTTTTAAAGAGCTGGATAGCTGCTTGACTATCCAGACAGCTGTCCACATTAGATATGGTTCTGTTCTTTGCGTCAGGCACATGAACCCTCTACGCTATTTTATATCTAGTCAAAGCTGCCTCTGGACAAAACCACCAACTCTCTCCCTAGCAGGAACGGTAATCACAAGAGGTATCTTGGCATTTTATTTGCTTTCTGTAGTTTGGACACACAAGGAACTTTCCAGCATGAGCTTTTAAATCGCAAGTTTCGTAAGTTATTGCTAAACACAGCGCCCCCCGAGGTCAGCAACTCCAATCCTGGTCAGCACCCGGTGCGGCCGCACTGCTCGCACCTCCCTAAACCCGGCCCTGAGTGGCAGTTTTGCATCGCCATGAAATTGTCATGCCGTTGAGGTCAGTGTGTGACGTGGCCAAGGCTATCCTATTTGAGGACTCCGGGAGAGACAGCTGCTCCCTTAATGAAGGAGTGGCCTTCTGACTGAAGTCACCTGAGGCAGGGGCCCACTGTCAGAGGCCTTATGGGGCAGGGACCCGCTGCAACTCCTGGCTTGCCCCATGCAACCCCTGGAGAACCCTAAATGACATCCATGTAAGTGCCTACTGTCGAGGTCAGCAAGGTCAGTGTGTGGCTCGGCCCAGGCTATCCTATCTGAGGTCTCCTGAAGGGACAGCTGCCACCTTAAAGAAGGAGTGGCGTTCTGACTGGCGCCAACTGAGGTAGGGGCCCGCTGTCAGAGGCCATATGGGGGAGGGGCCCGCTGCGACATCTGGCTTGCCCCTTGCGACCCCTGGTGACCCCTAGGTGACATCCATGCGAGCGCTTGCCGTGAAGGTTAGCGTGTGGCGCGGCCAAGGCTATCCTCCCCTGAGGCTCCTGAAGGGACAGCTGGCGCCTGAAGTAAGGAGTGGCCTTCTGACCGAAGTCACCTAAGGCAGGTGCCCGCCGTCAGAGGCCTTATGGGGCAGGGGCTAAAGGGACATTTTAAGTCCAGCCAGAAGGCAGAAGGTTTGGTCTGTGCTGTCCTGGGGCTGGACTTCCTCCTTAGTAGGGCTGCCACCTGGCTGTGTTTTTTGAACTACCTCGTCTGTACGTTTAATTCCAGGCTGGTAAAAATATTGAGAAAAGCTGTGAAATTCAGGTTCTAAGAAAGGAGGCAACCCCAATCTTATACACACTGCGCTGACACTTACAAAGGGTATTCCTGGTGCAGCAGGGAAATGTGCCCCCTGGAGACATCTTGCAGTCACTATGTGGACAAGCAAGAGCTCTGGAGCTCTGGAGCTCTCAGCTGATCACAGCAAGATGGAGTGCTTTCAGATGTTATTTGGAGTGAAAAAAAGAGCTGTGAGAAAGCTGTGTGATATTGTGAGAAAAGTCAATTAAAGAAGAAGTAGTGGTAATGAAGCATTTGTAATTGAAAGGTTTCCTAATGTGTTTGAATCCATGAAAAGTGTCAAATGAATGGTTTCCTATAAGAAATGTAAGTGTAGAAGTAAAAAGTGTAAGGAACTGCGCGTTCCCTGACCGGGAATCGAACCCAGGCCACGGCGGTGAGAGCGCCGAATCCTAACCACTAGACCACCAGGGAGCAGGCACAGGTTGTCCACCACCACCCAATATTGAAACAAGAACTGGTCAGCAGGCTACTCAGGATCCCATTTCCTATTACAGGAAAATTAAAGCAGACATGCAAGGACACACCATTTTCAGGCACAGCATGAAGAAAGAAATTGACTGCACCTCAAATGCACTCACAACTCTTCACACTTTACAGCTCTCCAAGACCTAGCACACGCTCATAAGACATCCCATCCTTCAGCAGTAATAGCACTTACACACTTAACTAGCAGGAAAATTCAGAAGTACAATTAAAGGGACGATCAGTGCTTCTTCTCAGAGCCCCGATAGGAGGGCAGCTCTTAGCTTTCCCAGGTCAACGCAGGCATCTCCAGCTCTACATGTGCAGGCTTTTACTTAAGGTGCTGGGACCTGCACTCCTCTTTTACAATGCTGTGTATAGAACTACGAGTCCCACAATGCAGTGTAACACATGACCTGCTGTCGATAGTCATGGAAGAACCTCGGAACTAGAAAAGCTCTGATGAGATTAGTGGGTGGGCACGTCCGGGTCACTGCTTGTTTTCCTTTCTCAGTGTGTCTGTAAATTATACAACTTTACACTTTATCTAAAGATAAAAGGTTTCACCTTCCTATAAAACAATTCCTCCTTCAGAGTGTGCCCCAACATTTCATTTACTTAGTGTGAGAAAACAAAATAGCTTAAATGCATTTTTTTTATCATGCAGTACTTTCCTTTTTATCTCATGAAAAATCCTTGATTCCACCTTTCCTTTTTCAAGGAAGTAGGCAGGAAGTTTAAATGAAAAGGGAGAAATGGTTGTGAAAAAGAGTCTTAGGTCCAAATTGTGGGTGCTAGATTTTGAAAGGTACTTGATGGCATGAATAAATGTTTCGATTTGGAGGAGGTGTGTGGATGAAAGAAAAATGGGCGTACTCTGTAGTATGAGTGTGAGATTGTAAACGGTATTTGAAGTAAATATTGATTGCTGGTGCTCTGAAAATGTAGGTTTAAGCCTTTAAAAGAAGAGGCAGTTTCCAAGTGGGGGAATTGAACCCCAGTCTCCCAGGCAGGGACACTCTCCACTATACTAAGTAGGAAGAGATATTTTTGTGTGTGCTGAGCAGCTCCTTCTTCTGTCCAACCCGCCCTCTCTGTGCCAAGCGTCTGAGTTTTTCCATTTCTCACTTCCTTCCCACCCACACGGGGGGGCAGAGCTGGCTTAAGGATGCTGCAACTGTTGCACTCGCACTGCTCGCTCACATGCACGGGGGCACCCACCTCAGGGGGGGGGGGGGGGCGCTCTGCTTAGTCTCAACTTAACATTTAATACAACCTGCTGCAGAGTTCCTTCCCTTTACAGATTTCAGGCAACAATCAAAATGGCAACACAACTCTTCTCATTAATCTTCCTGCCAGAGAGAGCCCAGATTTTTGCCTGCTAGCAGCAGGGCCGGCTGTAGCCCTGGTGGCTGGAAGACAGTCTTTTTTGGCACCCCCAACCCCCTTCACTCCATCACCACCTACTCGGATTCACTCACTGCCACCCGCCAAATGTGCCCCTCATCTATCCATAGCCCCTCTCACATAGATTAGATTTGTTTTAAAGAGCTGGATAGCTGCTTGACTATCCAGACAGCTCTCCACATTAGATATGGTTCTGTTCTTTGCGTCAGGCACATGAACCCTCTACGCTATTTTATATCTAGTCAAAGCTGCCTCTGGACAAAACCACCAACTCTCTCCCTAGCAGGAACGGTAATCACAAGAGGTATCTTGGCATTTTATTTGCTTTCTGTAGTTTGGACACACAAGGAACTTTCCAGCATGAGCTTTTAAATCGCAAGTTTCGTAAGTTATTGCTAAACACAGCGCCCCCCGAGGTCAGCAACTCCAATCCTGGTCAGCACCCGGTGCGGCCGCACTTCTCGCACCTCCCTAAACCCGGCCCTGAGTGGCAGTTTTGCATCGCCATGAAATTGTCATGCCGTTGAGGTCAGTGTGTGACGTGGCCAAGGCTATCCTATTTGAGGACTCCGGGAGAGACAGCTGCTCCCTTAATGAAGGAGTGGCCTTCTGACTGAAGTCACCTGAGGCAGGGGCCCACTGTCAGAGGCCTTATGGGGCAGGGACCCGCTGCAACTCCTGGCTTGCCCCATGCAACCCCTGGAGAACCCTAAATGACATCCATGTAAGTGCCTACTGTCGAGGTCAGCAAGGTCAGTGTGTGGCTCGGCCCAGGCTATCCTATCTGAGGTCTCCTGAAGTGACAGCTGCCACCTTAAAGAAGGAGTGGCGTTCTGACTGGCGCCAACTGAGGTAGGGGCCCGCTGTCAGAGGCCATATGGGGGAGGGGCCCGCTGCGACATCTGGCTTGCCCCTTGCGACCCCTGGTGACCCCTAGGTGACATCCATGCGAGCGCTTGCCGTCAAGGTCAGCGTGTGGCGCGGCCAAGGCTATCCTCCCCTGAGGCTCCTGAAGGGACAGCTGGCGCCTGAAGTAAGGAGTGGCCTTCTGACCGAAGTCACCTGAGGCAGGTGCCCGCCGTCAGAGGCCTTATGGGGCAGGGGCTAAAGGGACATTTTAAGTCCAGCCAGAAGGCAGAAGGTTTGGTCTGTGCTGTCCTGGGGCAGGACTTCCTCCTTAGTAGGGCTGCCACCTGGCTGTGTTTTTTGAACTACCTCGTCTGTATGTTTAATTCCAGGCTGGTAAAAATATTGAGAAAAGCTGTGAAATTCAGGTTCTAAGAAAGGAGGCAACCCCAATCTTATACACACTGCGCTGACACTTACAAAGGGTATTCCTGGTGCAGCAGGGAAATGTGCCCCCTGGAGACATCTTGCAGTCACTATGTGGACAAGCAAGAGCTCTGGAGCTCTGGAGCTCTCAGCTGATCACAGCAAGATGGAGTGCTTTCAGATGTTATTTGGAGTGAAAAAAAGAGCTGTGAGAAAGCTGTGTGATATTGTGAGAAAAGTCAATTAAAGAAGAACTAGTGGTAATGAAGCATTTGTAATTGAAAGGTTTCCTAATGTGTTTGAATCCATGAAAAGTGTAAAATGAAAGGTTTCCTATAAGAAATGTAAGTGTAGAAGTAAAAAGTGTAAGGAACTGCGCGTTCCCTGACCGGGAATCGAACCCGGGCCGCGGCGGTGAGAGCGCTGAATCCTAACCACTAGACCACCAGGGAGCAGGCACAGGTCGTCCACCACCACCCAATATAGAAACAAGAACTGGTCAGCAGGCTACTCAGGATCCCATTTCCTATTACAGGAAAATTAAAGCAGACATGCAAGGACACACCATTTTCAGGCACAGCATGAAGAAAGAAATTGACTGCACCTCAAATGCACTCACAACTCTTCACACTTTACAGCTCTCCAAGACCTAGCACACCCTCATAAGACATCCCATCCTTCAGCAGTAATAGCACTTACACACTTAACTAGCAGGAAAATTCAGAAGTACAATTAAAGGGACGATCAGTGCTTCTTCTCAGAGCCCCGATAGGAGGGCAGCTCTTAGCTTTCCCAGGTCAACGCAGGCATCTCCAGCTCTACATGTGCAGGCTTTTACTTAAGGTGCTGGGACCTTCACTCCTCTTTTACAATGCTGTGTATAGAACTACGAGTCCCACAATGCAGTGTAACACATGACCTGCTGTCGATAGTCATGGAAGAACCTCGGAACTAGAAAAGCTCTGATGAGATTAGTGGGTGGGCACGTCCGGGTCACTGCTTGTTTTCCTTTCTCAGTGTGTCTGTAAATTATACAACTTTACACTTTATCTAAAGATAAAAGGTTTCACCTTCCTATAAAACAATTCCTCCTTCAGAGTGTGCCCCAACATTTCATTTACTTAGTGTGAGAAAACAAAATAGCTTAAATGCATTTTTTTTATCATGCAGTACTTTCCTTTTTATCTCATGAAAAATCCTTGATTCCACCTTTCCTTTTTCAAGGAAGTAGGCACGAAGTTTAAATGAAAAGGGAGAAATGGTTGTGAAAAAGAGTCTTAGGTCCAAATTGTGGGTGCTAGATTTTGAAAGGTACTTGATGGCATGAATAAATGTTTCGATTTGGAGGAGGTGTGTGGATGAAAGAAAAATGGGCGTACTCTGTAGTATGAGTGTGAGATTGTAAACGGTATTTGAAGTAAATATTGATTGCTGGTGCTCTGAAAATGTAGGTTTAAGCCTTTAAAAGAAGAGGCAGTTTTCAAGTGGGGGAATTGAACCCCAGTCTCCCAGGCAGGGACACTCTCCACTATACTAAGTAGGAAGAGATATTTTTGTGTGTGCTGAGCAGCTCCTTCTTCTGTCCAACCCGCCCTCTCTGTGCCAAGCGTCTGAGTTTTTCCATTTCTCACTTCCTTCCCACCCACACGGGGGGGCAGAGCTGGCTTAAGGATGCTGCAACTGTTGCACTCGCACTGCTCGCTCACATGCACGGGGGCACCCACCTCAGGGGGGGGGGGGGGCGCTCTGCTTAGTCTCAACTTAACATTTAATACAACCTGCTGCAGAGTTCCTTCCCTTTACAGATTTCAGGCAACAATCAAAATGGCAACACAACTCTTCTCATTAATCTTCCTGCCAGAGAGAGCCCAGATTTTTGCCTGCTAGCAGCAGGGCCGGCTGTAGCCCTGGTGGCTGGAAGACAGTCTTTTTTGGCACCCCCCAACCCCCTTCACTCCATCACCACCTACTCGGATTCACTCACTGCCACCCGCCAAATGTGCCCCTCATCTATCCATAGCCCCTCTCACATAGATTAGATTTGTTTTAAAGAGCTGGATAGCTGCTTGACTATCCAGACAGCTCTCCACATTAGATATGGTTCTGTTCTTTGCGTCAGGCACATGAACCCTCTACGCTATTTTATATCTAGTCAAAGCTGCCTCTGGACAAAACCACCAACTCTCTCCCTAGCAGGAACGGTAATCACAAGAGGTATCTTGGCATTTTATTTGCTTTCTGTAGTTTGGACACACAAGGAACTTTCCAGCATGAGCTTTTAAATCGCAAGTTTCGTAAGTTATTGCTAAACACAGCGCCCCCCGAGGTCAGCAACTCCAATCCTGGTCAGCACCCGGTGCGGCCGCACTGCTCGCACCTCCCTAAACCCGGCCCTGAGTGGCAGTTTTGCATCGCCATGAAATTGTCATGCCGTTGAGGTCTGTGTGTGACGTGGCCAAGGCTATCCTATTTGAGGACTCCGGGAGAGACAGCTGCTCCCTTAATGAAGGAGTGGCCTTCTGACTGAAGTCACCTGAGGCAGGGGCCCACTGTCAGAGGCCTTATGGGGCAGGGACCCGCTGCAACTCCTGGCTTGCCCCATGCAACCCCTGGAGAACCCTAAATGACATCCATGTAAGTGCCTACTGTCGAGGTCAGCAAGGTCAGTGTGTGGCTCGGCCCAGGCTATCCTATCTGAGGTCTCCTGAAGTGACAGCTGCCACCTTAAAGAAGGAGTGGCGTTCTGACTGGCGCCAACTGAGGTAGGGGCCCGCTGTCAGAGGCCATATGGGGGAGGGGCCCGCTGCGACATCTGGCTTGCCCCTTGCGACCCCTGGTGACCCCTAGGTGACATCCATGCGAGCGCTTGCCGTCAAGGTCAGCGTGTGGCGCGGCCAAGGCTATCCTCCCCTGAGGCTCCTGAAGGGACAGCTGGCGCCTGAAGTAAGGAGTGGCCTTCTGACCGAAGTCACCTGAGGCAGGTGCCCGCCGTCAGAGGCCTTATGGGGCAGGGGCTAAAGGGACATTTTAAGTCCAGCCAGAAGGCAGAAGGTTTGGTCTGTGCTGTCCTGGGGCAGGACTTCCTCCTTAGTAGGGCTGCCACCTGGCTGTGTTTTTTGAACTACCTCGTCTGTACGTTTAATTCCAGGCTGGTAAAAATATTGAGAAAAGCTGTGAAATTCAGGTTCTAAGAAAGGAGGCAACCCCAATCTTATACACACTGCGCTGACACTTACAAAGGGTATTCCTGGTGCAGCAGGGAAATGTGCCCCCTGGAGACATCTTGCAGTCACTATGTGGACAAGCAAGAGCTCTGGAGCTCTGGAGCTCTCAGCTGATCACAGCAAGATGGAGTGCTTTCAGATGTTATTTGGAGTGAAAAAAAGAGCTGTGAGAAAGCTGTGTGATATTGTGAGAAAAGTCAATTAAAGAAGAACTAGTGGTAATGAAGCATTTGTAATTGAAAGGTTTCCTAATGTGTTTGAATCCATGAAAAGTGTAAAATGAAAGGTTTCCTATAAGAAATGAAAGTGTAGAAGTAAAAAGTGTAAGGAACTGCGCGTTCCCTGACCGGGAATCGAACCCGGGCCGCGGTGGTGAGAGCGCTGAATCCTAACCACTAGACCACCAGGGAGCAGGCACAGGTCGTCCACCACCACCCAATATAGAAACAAGAACTGGTCAGCAGGCTACTCAGGATCCCATTTCCTATTACAGGAAAATTAAAGCAGACATGCAAGGACACACCATTTTCAGGCACAGCATGAAGAAAGAAATTGACTGCACCTCAAATGCACTCACAACTCTTCACACTTTACAGCTCTCCAAGACCTAGCACACCCTCATAAGACATCCCATCCTTCAGCAGTAATAGCACTTACACACTTAACTAGCAGGAAAATTCAGAAGTACAATTAAAGGGACGATCAGTGCTTCTTCTCAGAGCCCCGATAGGAGGGCAGCTCTTAGCTTTCCCAGGTCAACGCAGGCATCTCCAGCTCTACATGTGCAGGCTTTTACTTAAGGTGCTGGGACCTTCACTCCTCTTTTACAATGCTGTGTATAGAACTACGAGTCCCACAATGCAGTGTAACACATGACCTGCTGTCGATAGTCATGGAAGAACCTCGGAACTAGAAAAGCTCTGATGAGATTAGTGGGTGGGCACGTCCGGGTCACTGCTTGTTTTCCTTTCTCAGTGTGTCTGTAAATTATACAACTTTACACTTTATCTAAAGATAAAAGGTTTCACCTTCCTATAAAACAATTCCTCCTTCAGAGTGTGCCCCAACATTTCATTTACTTAGTGTGAGAAAACAAAATAGCTTAAATGCATTTTTTTTATCATGCAGTACTTTCCTTTTTATCTCATGAAAAATCCTTGATTCCACCTTTCCTTTTTCAAGGAAGTAGGCACGAAGTTTAAATGAAAAGGGAGAAATGGTTGTGAAAAAGAGTCTTAGGTCCAAATTGTGGGTGCTAGATTTTGAAAGGTACTTGATGGCATGAATAAATGTTTCGATTTGGAGGAGGTGTGTGGATGAAAGAAAAATGGGCGTACTCTGTAGTATGAGTGTGAGATTGTAAACGGTATTTGAAGTAAATATTGATTGCTGGTGCTCTGAAAATGTAGGTTTAAGCCTTTAAAAGAAGAGGCAGTTTCCAAGTGGGGGAATTGAACCCCAGTCTCCCAGGCAGGGACACTCTCCACTATACTAAGTAGGAAGAGATATTTTTGTGTGTGCTGAGCAGCTCCTTCTTCTGTCCAACCCGCCCTCTCTGTGCCAAGCGTCTGAGTTTTTCCATTTCTCACTTCCTTCCCACCCACACGGGGGGGCAGAGCTGGCTTAATGATGCTGCAACTGTTGCACTCGCACTGCTCGCTCACATGCACGGGGGCACCCACCTCAGGGGGGGGGGGGGCGCTCTGCTTAGTCTCAACTTAACATTTAATACAACCTGCTGCAGAGTTCCTTCCCTTTACAGATTTCAGGCAACAATCAAAATGGCAACACAACTCTTCTCACTAATCTTCCTGCCAGAGAGAGCCCAGATTTTTGCCTGCTAGCAGCAGGGCCGGCTGTAGCCCTGGTGGCTGGAAGACAGTCTTTTTTGGCACCCCCCCAACCCCCTTCACTCCATCACCACCTACTCGGATTCACTCACTGCCACCTGCCAAATGTGCCCCTCATCTATCCATAGCCCCTCTCACATAGATTAGATTTGTTTTAAAGAGCTGGATAGCTGCTTGACTATCCAGACAGCTGTCCACATTAGATATGGTTCTGTTCTTTGCGTCAGGCACATGAACCCTCTACGCTATTTTATATCTAGTCAAAGCTGCCTCTGGACAAAACCACCAACTCTCTCCCTAGCAGGAACGGTAATCACAAGAGGTATCTTGGCATTTTATTTGCTTTCTGTAGTTTGGACACACAAGGAACTTTCCAGCATGAGCTTTTAAATCGCAAGTTTCGTAAGTTATTGCTAAACACAGCGCCCCCCGAGGTCAGCAACTCCAATCCTGGTCAGCACCCGGTGCGGCCGCACTGCTCGCACCTCCCTAAACCCGGCCCTGAGTGGCAGTTTTGCATCGCCATGAAATTGTCATGCCGTTGAGGTCAGTGTGTGACGTGGCCAAGGCTATCCTATTTGAGGACTCCGGGAGAGACAGCTGCTCCCTTAATGAAGGAGTGGCCTTCTGACTGAAGTCACCTGAGGCAGGGGCCCACTGTCAGAGGCCTTATGGGGCAGGGACCCGCTGCAACTCCTGGCTTGCCCCATGCAACCCCTGGAGAACCCTAAATGACATCCATGTAAGTGCCTACTGTCGAGGTCAGCAAGGTCAGTGTGTGGCTCGGCCCAGGCTATCCTATCTGAGGTCTCCTGAAGGGACAGCTGCCACCTTAAAGAAGGAGTGGCGTTCTGACTGGCGCCAACTGAGGTAGGGGCCCGCTGTCAGAGGCCATATGGGGGAGGGGCCCGCTGCGACATCTGGCTTGCCCCTTGCGACCCCTGGTGACCCCTAGGTGACATCCATGCGAGCGCTTGCCGTGAAGGTTAGCGTGTGGCGCGGCCAAGGCTATCCTCCCCTGAGGCTCCTGAAGGGACAGCTGGCGCCTGAAGTAAGGAGTGGCCTTCTGACCGAAGTCACCTAAGGCAGGTGCCCGCCGTCAGAGGCCTTATGGGGCAGGGGCTAAAGGGACATTTTAAGTCCAGCCAGAAGGCAGAAGGTTTGGTCTGTGCTGTCCTGGGGCTGGACTTCCTCCTTAGTAGGGCTGCCACCTGGCTGTGTTTTTTGAACTACCTCGTCTGTACGTTTAATTCCAGGCTGGTAAAAATATTGAGAAAAGCTGTGAAATTCAGGTTCTAAGAAAGGAGGCAACCCCAATCTTATACACACTGCGCTGACACTTACAAAGGGTATTCCTGGTGCAGCAGGGAAATGTGCCCCCTGGAGACATCTTGCAGTCACTATGTGGACAAGCAAGAGCTCTGGAGCTCTGGAGCTCTCAGCTGATCACAGCAAGATGGAGTGCTTTCAGATGTTATTTGGAGTGAAAAAAAGAGCTGTGAGAAAGCTGTGTGATATTGTGAGAAAAGTCAATTAAAGAAGAAGTAGTGGTAATGAAGCATTTGTAATTGAAAGGTTTCCTAATGTGTTTGAATCCATGAAAAGTGTCAAATGAATGGTTTCCTATAAGAAATGTAAGTGTAGAAGTAAAAAGTGTAAGGAACTGCGCGTTCCCTGACCGGGAATCGAACCCAGGCCACGGCGGTGAGAGCGCCGAATCCTAACCACTAGACCACCAGGGAGCAGGCACAGGTTGTCCACCACCACCCAATATAGAAACAAGAACTGGTCAGCAGGCTACTCAGGATCCCATTTCCTATTACAGGAAAATTAAAGCAGACATGCAAGGACACACCATTTTCAGGCACAGCATGAAGAAAGAAATTGACTGCACCTCAAATGCACTCACAACTCTTCACACTTTACAGCTCTCCAAGACCTAGCACACGCTCATAAGACATCCCATCCTTCAGCAGTAATAGCACTTACACACTTAACTAGCAGGAAAATTCAGAAGTACAATTAAAGGGACGATCAGTGCTTCTTCTCAGAGCCCCGATAGGAGGGCAGCTCTTAGCTTTCCCAGGTCAACGCAGGCATCTCCAGCTCTACATGTGCAGGCTTTTACTTAAGGTGCTGGGACCTGCACTCCTCTTTTACAATGCTGTGTATAGAACTACGAGTCCCACAATGCAGTGTAACACATGACCTGCTGTCGATAGTCATGGAAGAACCTCGGAACTAGAAAAGCTCTGATGAGATTAGTGGGTGGGCACGTCCGGGTCACTGCTTGTTTTCCTTTCTCAGTGTGTCTGTAAATTATACAACTTTACACTTTATCTAAAGATAAAAGGTTTCACCTTCCTATAAAACAATTCCTCCTTCAGAGTGTGCCCCAACATTTCATTTACTTAGTGTGAGAAAACAAAATAGCTTAAATGCATTTTTTTTATCATGCAGTACTTTCCTTTTTATCTCATGAAAAATCCTTGATTCCACCTTTCCTTTTTCAAGGAAGTAGGCAGGAAGTTTAAATGAAAAGGGAGAAATGGTTGTGAAAAAGAGTCTTAGGTCCAAATTGTGGGTGCTAGATTTTGAAAGGTACTTGATGGCATGAATAAATGTTTCGATTTGGAGGAGGTGTGTGGATGAAAGAAAAATGGGCGTACTCTGTAGTATGAGTGTGAGATTGTAAACGGTATTTGAAGTAAATATTGATTGCTGGTGCTCTGAAAATGTAGGTTTAAGCCTTTAAAAGAAGAGGCAGTTTCCCAGTTGGGGAATTGAACCCCAGTCTCCCAGGTCCCAGGCAGGGCCACTCTCCACTATACTAAGTAGGAAGAGATATTTTTGTGTGTGCTGAGCAGCTCCTTCTTCTGTCCAACCCGCCCTCTCTGTGCCAAGCGTCTGAGTTTTTCCATTTCTCACTTCCTTCCCACCCACACGGGGGGGCAGAGCTGGCTTAAGGATGCTGCAACTGTTGCACTCGCACTGCTCGCTCACATGCACGGGGGCACCCACCTCAGGGGGGGGGGGGCGCTCTGCTTAGTCTCAACTTAACATTTAATACAACCTGCTGCAGAGTTCCTTCCCTTTACAGATTTCAGGCAACAATCAAAATGGCAACACAACTCTTCTCATTAATCTTCCTGCCAGAGAGAGCCCAGATTTTTGCCTGCTAGCAGCAGGGCCGGCTGTAGCCCTGGTGGCTGGAAGACAGTCTTTTTTGGCACCCCCCAACCCCCTTCACTCCATCACCACCTACTCGGATTCACTCACTGCCACCTGCCAAATGTGCCCCTCATCTATCCATAGCCCCTCTCACATAGATTAGATTTGTTTTAAAGAGCTGGATAGCTGCTTGACTATCCAGACAGCTCTCCACATTAGATATGGTTCTGTTCTTTGCGTCAGGCACATGAACCCTCTACGCTATTTTATATCTAGTCAAAGCTGCCTCTGGACAAAACCACCAACTCTCTCCCTAGCAGGAACGGTAATCACAAGAGGTATCTTGGCATTTTATTTGCTTTCTGTAGTTTGGACACCCAAGGAACTTTCCAGCATGAGCTTTTAAATCGCAAGTTTCGTAAGTTATTGCTAAACACAGCGCCCCCCGAGGTCAGCAACTCCAATCCTGGTCAGCACCCGGTGCGGCCGCACTGCTCGCACCTCCCTAAACCCGGCCCTGAGTGGCAGTTTTGCATCGCCATGAAATTGTCATGCCGTTGAGGTCAGTGTGTGATGTGGCCAAGGCTATCCTATTTGAGGACTCCGGGAGAGACAGCTGCTCCCTTAATGAAGGAGTGGCCTTCTGACTGAAGTCACCTGAGGCAGGGGCCCACTGTCAGAGGCCTTATGGGGCAGGGACCCGCTGCAACTCCTGGCTTGCCCCATGCAACCCCTGGAGAACCCTAAATGACATCCATGTAAGTGCCTACTGTCGAGGTCAGCAAGGTCAGTGTGTGGCTCGGCCCAGGCTATCCTATCTGAGGTCTCCTGAAGGGACAGCTGCCACCTTAAAGAAGGAGTGGCGTTCTGACTGGCGCCAACTGAGGTAGGGGCCCGCTGTCAGAGGCCATATGGGGGAGGGGCCCGCTGCGACATCTGGCTTGCCCCTTGCGACCCCTGGTGACCCCTAGGTGACATCCATGCGAGCGCTTGCCGTCAAGGTCAGCGTGTGGCACGGCCAAGGCTATCCTCCCCTGAGGCTCCTGAAGGGACAGCTGGCGCCTGAAGTAAGGAGTGGCCTTCTGACCGAAGTCACCTGAGGCAGGTGCCCGCCGTCAGAGGCCTTATGGGGCAGGGGCTAAAGGGACATTTTAAGTCCAGCCAGAAGGCAGAAGGTTTGGTCTGTGCTGTCCTGGGGCAGGACTTCCTCCTTAGTAGGGCTGCCACCTGGCTGTGTTTTTTGAACCACCTCGTCTGTACGTTTAATTCCAGGCTGGTAAAAATATTGAGAAAAGCTGTGAAATTCAGGTTCTAAGAAAGGAGGCAACCCCAATCTTATACACACTGCGCTGACACTTACAAAGGGTATTCCTGGTGCAGCAGGGAAATGTGCCCCCTGGAGACATCTTGCAGTCACTATGTGGACAAGCAAGAGCTCTGGAGCTCTGGAGCTCTCAGCTGATCACAGCAAGATGGAGTGCTTTCAGATGTTATTTGGAGTGAAAAAAAGAGCTGTGAGAAAGCTGTGTGATATTGTGAGAAAAGTCAATTAAAGAAGAACTAGTGGTAATGAAGCATTTGTAATTGAAAGGTTTCCTAATGTGTTTGAATCCATGAAAAGTGTAAAATGAAAGGTTTCCTATAAGAAATGTAAGTGTAGAAGTAAAAAGTGTAAGGAACTTCGCGTTCCCTGACCGGGAATCGAACCCAGGCCGCGGCGGTGAGAGCGCCGAATCCTAAACACTAGACCACCAGGGAGCAGGCACAGGTTGTCCACCACCACCCAATATAGAAACAAGAACTGGTCAGCAGGCTACTCAGGATCCCATTTCCTATTACAGGAAAATTAAAGCAGACATGCAAGGACACACCATTTTCAGGCACAGCATGAAGAAAGAAATTGACTGCACCTCAAATGCACTCACAACTCTTCACACTTTACAGCTCTCCAAGACCTAGCACACCCTCATAAGACATCCCATCCTTCAGCAGTAATAGCACTTACACACTTAACTAGCAGGAAAATTCAGAAGTACAATTAAAGGGACGATCAGTGCTTCTTCTCAGAGCCCCGATAGGAGGGCAGCTCTTAGCTTTCCCAGGTCAACGCAGGCATCTCCAGCTCTACATGTGCAGGCTTTTACTTAAGGTGCTGGGACCTGCACTCCTCTTTTACAATGCTGTGTATAGAACTACGAGTCCCACAATGCAGTGTAACACATGACCTGCTGTCGATAGTCATGGAAGAACCTCGGAACTAGAAAAGCTCTGATGAGATTAGTGGGTGGGCACATCCGGGTCACTGCTTGTTTTCCTTTCTCAGTGTGTCTGTAAATTATACAACTTTACACTTTATCTAAAGATAAAAGGTTTCACCTTCCTCTAAAACAATTCCTCCTTCAGAGTGTGCCCCAACATTTCATTTACTTAGTGTGAGAAAACAAAATAGCTTAAATGCATTTTTTTTATCATGCAGTACTTTCCTTTTTATCTCATGAAAAATCCTTGATTCCACCTTTCCTTTTTCAAGGAAGTAGGCAGGAAGTTTAAATGAAAAGGGAGAAATGGTTGTAAAAAAGAGTCTTAGGTCCAAATTGTGGGTGCTAGATTTTGAAAGGTACTTGATGGCATGAATAAATGTTTCGATTTGGAGGAGGTGTGTGGATGAAAGAAAAATGGGCGTACTCTGTAGTATGAGTGTGAGATTGTAAACGGTATTTGAAGTAAATATTGATTGCTGGTGCTCTGAAAATGTAGGTTTAAGCCTTTAAAAGAAGAGGCAGTTTCCCAGTTGGGGAATTGAACCCCAGTCTCCCAGGTCCCAGGCAGGGCCACTCTCCACTATACTAAGTAGGAAGAGATATTTTTGTGTGTGCTGAGCAGCTCCTTCTTCTGTCCAACCCGCCCTCTCTGTGCCAAGCGTCTGAGTTTTTCCATTTCTCACTTCCTTCCCACCCACACGGGGGGGCAGAGCTGGCTTAAGGATGCTGCAACTGTTGCACTCGCACTGCTCGCTCACATGCACGGGGGCACCCACCTCAGGGGGGGGGGGGCGCTCTGCTTAGTCTCAACTTAACATTTAATACAACCTGCTGCAGAGTTCCTTCCCTTTACAGATTTCAGGCAACAATCAAAATGGCAACACAACTCTTCTCATTAATCTTCCTGCCAGAGAGAGCTCAGATTTTTGCCTGCTAGCAGCAGGGCCGGCTGTAGCCCTGGTGGCTGGAAGACAGTCTTTTTTGGCACCCACAACCCCCTTCACTCCATCACCACCTACTCGGATTCACTCACTGCCACCCGCCAAATGTGCCCCTCATCTATCCATAGCCCCTCTCACATAGATTAGATTTGTTTTAAAGAGCTGGATAGCTGCTTGACTATCCAGACAGCTGTCCACATTAGATATGGTTCTGTTCTTTGCGTCAGGCACATGAACCCTCTACGCTATTTTATATCTAGTCAAAGCTGCCTCTGGACAAAACCACCAACTCTCTCCCTAGCAGGAACGGTAATCACAAGAGGTATCTTGGCATTTTATTTGCTTTCTGTAGTTTGGACACACAAGGAACTTTCCAGCATGAGCTTTTAAATCGCAAGTTTCGTAAGTTATTGCTAAACACAGCGCCCCCCGAGGTCAGCAACTCCAATCCTGGTCAGCACCCGGTGCGGCCGCACTGCTCGCACCTCCCTAAACCCGGCCCTGAGTGGCAGTTTTGCATCGCCATGAAATTGTCATGCCGTTGAGGTCAGTGTGTGACGTGGCCAAGGCTATCCTATTTGAGGACTCCGGGAGAGACAGCTGCTCCCTTAATGAAGGAGTGGCCTTCTGACTGAAGTCACCTGAGGCAGGGGCCCACTGTCAGAGGCCTTATGGGGCAGGGACCCGCTGCAACTCCTGGCTTGTCCCATGCAACCCCTGGAGAACCCTAAATGACATCCATGTAAGTGCCTACTGTCGAGGTCAGCAAGGTCAGTGTGTGGCTCGGCCCAGGCTATCCTATCTGAGGTCTCCTGAAGGGACAGCTGCCACCTTAAAGAAGGAGTGGCGTTCTGACTGGCGCCAACTGAGGTAGGGGCCCGCTGTCAGAGGCCATATGGGGGAGGGGCCCGCTGCGACATCTGGCTTGCCCCTTGCGACCCCTGGTGACCCCTAGGTGACATCCATGCGAGCGCTTGCCGTGAAGGTTAGCGTGTGGCGCGGCCAAGGCTATCCTCCCCTGAGGCTCCTGAAGGGACAGCTGGCGCCTGAAGTAAGGAGTGGCCTTCTGACCGAAGTCACCTGTGGCAGGTGCCCGCCGTCAGAGGCCTTATGGGGCAGGGGCTAAAGGGACATTTTAAGTCCAGCCAGAAGGCAGAAGGTTTGGTCTGTGCTGTCCTGGGGCAGGACTTCCTCCTTAGTAGGGCTGCCACCTGGCTGTGTTTTTTGAACTACCTCGTCTGTACGTTTAATTCCAGGCTGGTAAAAATATTGAGAAAAGCTGTGAAATTCAGGTTCTAAGAAAGGAGGCAACCCCAATCTTATACACACTGCGCTGACACTTACAAAGGGTATTCCTGGTGCAGCAGGGAAATGTGCCCCCTGGAGACATCTTGCAGTCACTATGTGGACAAGCAAGAGCTCTGGAGCTCTGGAGCTCTCAGCTGATCACAGCAAGATGGAGTGCTTTCAGATGTTATTTGGAGTGAAAAAAAGAGCTGTGAGAAAGCTGTGTGATATTGTGAGAAAAGTCAATTAAAGAAGAACTAGTGGTAATGAAGCATTTGTAATTGAAAGGTTTCCTAATGTGTTTGAATCCATGAAAAGTGTAAAATGAAAGGTTTCCTATAAGAAATGAAAGTGTAGAAGTAAAAAGTGTAAGGAACTGCGCGTTCCCTGACCGGGAATCGAACCCGGGCCGCGGCGGTGAAAGCGCTGAATCCTAACCACTAGACCACCAGGGAGCAGGCACAGGTCGTCCACCACCACCCAATATAGAAACAAGAACTGGTCAGCAGGCTACTCAGGATCCCATTTCCTATTACAGGAAAATTAAAGCAGACATGCAAGGACACACCATTTTCAGGCACAGCATGAAGAAAGAAATTGACTGCACCTCAAATGCACTCACAACTCTTCACACTTTACAGCTCTCCAAGACCTAGCACACCCTCATAAGACATCCCATCCTTCAGCAGTAATAGCACTTACACACTTAACTAGCAGGAAAATTCAGAAGTACAATTAAAGGGACGATCAGTGCTTCTTCTCAGAGCCCCGATAGGAGGGCAGCTCTTAGCTTTCCCAGGTCAACGCAGGCATCTCCAGCTCTACATGTGCAGGCTTTTACTTAAGGTGCTGGGACCTTCACTCCTCTTTTACAATGCTGTGTATAGAACTACGAGTCCCACAATGCAGTGTAACACATGACCTGCTGTCGATAGTCATGGAAGAACCTCGGAACTAGAAAAGCTCTGATGAGATTAGTGGGTGGGCACGTCCGGGTCACTGCTTGTTTTCCTTTCTCAGTGTGTCTGTAAATTATACAACTTTACACTTTATCTAAAGATAAAAGGTTTCACCTTCCTATAAAACAATTCCTCCTTCAGAGTGTGCCCCAACATTTCATTTACTTAGTGTGAGAAAACAAAATAGCTTAAATGCATTTTTTTTATCATGCAGTACTTTCCTTTTTATCTCATGAAAAATCCTTGATTCCACCTTTCCTTTTTCAAGGAAGTAGGCACGAAGTTTAAATGAAAAGGGAGAAATGGTTGTGAAAAAGAGTCTTAGGTCCAAATTGTGGGTGCTAGATTTTGAAAGGTACTTGATGGCATGAATAAATGTTTCGATTTGGAGGAGGTGTGTGGATGAAAGAAAAATGGGCGTACTCTGTAGTATGAGTGTGAGATTGTAAACGGTATTTGAAGTAAATATTGATTGCTGGTGCTCTGAAAATGTAGGTTTAAGCCTTTAAAAGAAGAGGCAGTTTCCAAGTGGGGGAATTGAACCCCAGTCTCCCAGGCAGGGACACTCTCCACTATACTAAGTAGGAAGAGATATTTTTGTGTGTGCTGAGCAGCTCCTTCTTCTGTCCAACCCGCCCTCTCTGTGCCAAGCGTCTGAGTTTTTCCATTTCTCACTTCCTTCCCACCCACACGGGGGGGCAGAGCTGGCTTAAGGATGCTGCAACTGTTGCACTCGCACTGCTCGCTCACATGCACGGGGGCACCCACCTCAGGGGGGGGGGGCGCTCTGCTTAGTCTCAACTTAACATTTAATACAACCTGCTGCAGAGTTCCTTCCCTTTACAGATTTCAGGCAACAATCAAAATGGCAACACAACTCTTCTCATTAATCTTCCTGCCAGAGAGAGCCCAGATTTTTGCCTGCTAGCAGCAGGGCCGGCTGTAGCCCTGGTGGCTGGAAGACAGTCTTTTTTGGCACCCCCCAACCCCCTTCACTCCATCACCACCTACTCGGATTCACTCACTGCCACCTGCCAAATGTGCCCCTCATCTATCCATAGCCCCTCTCACATAGATTAGATTTGTTTTAAAGAGCTGGATAGCTGCTTGACTATCCAGACAGCTCTCCACATTAGATATGGTTCTGTTCTTTGCGTCAGGCACATGAACCCTCTACGCTATTTTATATCTAGTCAAAGCTGCCTCTGGACAAAACCACCAACTCTCTCCCTAGCAGGAACGGTAATCACAAGAGGTATCTTGGCATTTTATTTGCTTTCTGTAGTTTGGACACCCAAGGAACTTTCCAGCATGAGCTTTTAAATCGCAAGTTTCGTAAGTTATTGCTAAACACAGCGCCCCCCGAGGTCAGCAACTCCAATCCTGGTCAGCACCCGGTGCGGCCGCACTGCTCGCACCTCCCTAAACCCGGCCCTGAGTGGCAGTTTTGCATCGCCATGAAATTGTCATGCCGTTGAGGTCAGTGTGTGATGTGGCCAAGGCTATCCTATTTGAGGACTCCGGGAGAGACAGCTGCTCCCTTAATGAAGGAGTGGCCTTCTGACTGAAGTCACCTGAGGCAGGGGCCCACTGTCAGAGGCCTTATGGGGCAGGGACCCGCTGCAACTCCTGGCTTGCCCCATGCAACCCCTGGAGAACCCTAAATGACATCCATGTAAGTGCCTACTGTCGAGGTCAGCAAGGTCAGTGTGTGGCTCGGCCCAGGCTATCCTATCTGAGGTCTCCTGAAGGGACAGCTGCCACCTTAAAGAAGGAGTGGCGTTCTGACTGGCGCCAACTGAGGTAGGGGCCCGCTGTCAGAGGCCATATGGGGGAGGGGCCCGCTGCGACATCTGGCTTGCCCCTTGCGACCCCTGGTGACCCCTAGGTGACATCCATGCGAGCGCTTGCCGTCAAGGTCAGCGTGTGGCACGGCCAAGGCTATCCTCCCCTGAGGCTCCTGAAGGGACAGCTGGCGCCTGAAGTAAGGAGTGGCCTTCTGACCGAAGTCACCTGAGGCAGGTGCCCGCCGTCAGAGGCCTTATGGGGCAGGGGCTAAAGGGACATTTTAAGTCCAGCCAGAAGGCAGAAGGTTTGGTCTGTGCTGTACTGGGGCAGGACTTCCTCCTTAGTAGGGCTGCCACCTGGCTGTGTTTTTTGAACCACCTCGTCTGTACGTTTAATTCCAGGCTGGTAAAAATATTGAGAAAAGCTGTGAAATTCAGGTTCTAAGAAAGGAGGCAACCCCAATCTTATACACACTGCGCTGACACTTACAAAGGGTATTCCTGGTGCAGCAGGGAAATGTGCCCCCTGGAGACATCTTGCAGTCACTATGTGGACAAGCAAGAGCTCTGGAGCTCTGGAGCTCTCAGCTGATCACAGCAAGATGGAGTGCTTTCAGATGTTATTTGGAGTGAAAAAAAGAGCTGTGAGAAAGCTGTGTGATATTGTGAGAAAAGTCAATTAAAGAAGAACTAGTGGTAATGAAGCATTTGTAATTGAAAGGTTTCCTAATGTGTTTGAATCCATGAAAAGTGTAAAATGAAAGGTTTCCTATAAGAAATGTAAGTGTAGAAGTAAAAAGTGTAAGGAACTTCGCGTTCCCTGACCGGGAATCGAACCCAGGCCGCGGCGGTGAGAGCGCCGAATCCTAAACACTAGACCACCAGGGAGCAGGCACAGGTTGTCCACCACCACCCAATATAGAAACAAGAACTGGTCAGCAGGCTACTCAGGATCCCATTTCCTATTACAGGAAAATTAAAGCAGACATGCAAGGACACACCATTTTCAGGCACAGCATGAAGAAAGAAATTGACTGCACCTCAAATGCACTCACAACTCTTCACACTTTACAGCTCTCCAAGACCTAGCACACCCTCATAAGACATCCCATCCTTCAGCAGTAATAGCACTTACACACTTAACTAGCAGGAAAATTCAGAAGTACAATTAAAGGGACGATCAGTGCTTCTTCTCAGAGCCCCGATAGGAGGGCAGCTCTTAGCTTTCCCAGGTCAACGCAGGCATCTCCAGCTCTACATGTGCAGGCTTTTACTTAAGGTGCTGGGACCTTCACTCCTCTTTTACAATGCTGTGTATAGAACTACGAGTCCCACAATGCAGTGTAACACATGACCTGCTGTCGATAGTCATGGAAGAACCTCGGAACTAGAAAAGCTCTGATGAGATTAGTGGGTGGGCACGTCCGGGTCACTGCTTGTTTTCCTTTCTCAGTGTGTCTGTAAATTATACAACTTTACACTTTATCTAAAGATAAAAGGTTTCACCTTCCTATAAAACAATTCCTCCTTCAGAGTGTGCCCCAACATTTCATTTACTTAGTGTGAGAAAACAAAATAGCTTAAATGCATTTTTTTTATCATGCAGTACTTTCCTTTTTATCTCATGAAAAATCCTTGATTCCACCTTTCCTTTTTCAAGGAAGTAGGCACGAAGTTTAAATGAAAAGGGAGAAATGGTTGTGAAAAAGAGTCTTAGGTCCAAATTGTGGGTGCTAGATTTTGAAAGGTACTTGATGGCATGAATAAATGTTTCGATTTGGAGGAGGTGTGTGGATGAAAGAAAAATGGGCGTACTCTGTAGTATGAGTGTGAGATTGTAAACGGTATTTGAAGTAAATATTGATTGCTGGTGCTCTGAAAATGTAGGTTTAAGCCTTTAAAAGAAGAGGCAGTTTCCAAGTGGGGGAATTGAACCCCAGTCTCCCAGGCAGGGACACTCTCCACTATACTAAGTAGGAAGAGATATTTTTGTGTGTGCTGAGCAGCTCCTTCTTCTGTCCAACCCGCCCTCTCTGTGCCAAGCGTCTGAGTTTTTCCATTTCTCACTTCCTTCCCACCCACACGGGGGGGCAGAGCTGGCTTAAGGATGCTGCAACTGTTGCACTCGCACTGCTCGCTCACATGCACGGGGGCACCCACCTCAGGGGGGGGGGGGGGGCGCTCTGCTTAGTCTCAACTTAACATTTAATACAACCTGCTGCAGAGTTCCTTCCCTTTACAGATTTCAGGCAACAATCAAAATGGCAACACAACTCTTCTCATTAATCTTCCTGCCAGAGAGAGCCCAGATTTTTGCCTGCTAGCAGCAGGGCCGGCTGTAGCCCTGGTGGCTGGAAGACAGTCTTTTTTGGCACCCCCAACCCCCTTCACTCCATCACCACCTACTCGGATTCACTCACTGCCACCCGCCAAATGTGCCCCTCATCTATCCATAGCCCCTCTCACATAGATTAGATTTGTTTTAAAGAGCTGGATAGCTGCTTGACTATCCAGACAGCTCTCCACATTAGATATGGTTCTGTTCTTTGCGTCAGGCACATGAACCCTCTACGCTATTTTATATCTAGTCAAAGCTGCCTCTGGACAAAACCACCAACTCTCTCCCTAGCAGGAACGGTAATCACAAGAGGTATCTTGGCATTTTATTTGCTTTCTGTAGTTTGGACACACAAGGAACTTTCCAGCATGAGCTTTTAAATCGCAAGTTTCGTAAGTTATTGCTAAACACAGCGCCCCCCGAGGTCAGCAACTCCAATCCTGGTCAGCACCCGGTGCGGCCGCACTTCTCGCACCTCCCTAAACCCGGCCCTGAGTGGCAGTTTTGCATCGCCATGAAATTGTCATGCCGTTGAGGTCAGTGTGTGACGTGGCCAAGGCTATCCTATTTGAGGACTCCGGGAGAGACAGCTGCTCCCTTAATGAAGGAGTGGCCTTCTGACTGAAGTCACCTGAGGCAGGGGCCCACTGTCAGAGGCCTTATGGGGCAGGGACCCGCTGCAACTCCTGGCTTGCCCCATGCAACCCCTGGAGAACCCTAAATGACATCCATGTAAGTGCCTACTGTCGAGGTCAGCAAGGTCAGTGTGTGGCTCGGCCCAGGCTATCCTATCTGAGGTCTCCTGAAGTGACAGCTGCCACCTTAAAGAAGGAGTGGCGTTCTGACTGGCGCCAACTGAGGTAGGGGCCCGCTGTCAGAGGCCATATGGGGGAGGGGCCCGCTGCGACATCTGGCTTGCCCCTTGCGACCCCTGGTGACCCCTAGGTGACATCCATGCGAGCGCTTGCCGTCAAGGTCAGCGTGTGGCGCGGCCAAGGCTATCCTCCCCTGAGGCTCCTGAAGGGACAGCTGGCGCCTGAAGTAAGGAGTGGCCTTCTGACCGAAGTCACCTGAGGCAGGTGCCCGCCGTCAGAGGCCTTATGGGGCAGGGGCTAAAGGGACATTTTAAGTCCAGCCAGAAGGCAGAAGGTTTGGTCTGTGCTGTCCTGGGGCAGGACTTCCTCCTTAGTAGGGCTGCCACCTGGCTGTGTTTTTTGAACTACCTCGTCTGTATGTTTAATTCCAGGCTGGTAAAAATATTGAGAAAAGCTGTGAAATTCAGGTTCTAAGAAAGGAGGCAACCCCAATCTTATACACACTGCGCTGACACTTACAAAGGGTATTCCTGGTGCAGCAGGGAAATGTGCCCCCTGGAGACATCTTGCAGTCACTATGTGGACAAGCAAGAGCTCTGGAGCTCTGGAGCTCTCAGCTGATCACAGCAAGATGGAGTGCTTTCAGATGTTATTTGGAGTGAAAAAAAGAGCTGTGAGAAAGCTGTGTGATATTGTGAGAAAAGTCAATTAAAGAAGAACTAGTGGTAATGAAGCATTTGTAATTGAAAGGTTTCCTAATGTGTTTGAATCCATGAAAAGTGTAAAATGAAAGGTTTCCTATAAGAAATGTAAGTGTAGAAGTAAAAAGTGTAAGGAACTGCGCGTTCCCTGACCGGGAATCGAACCCGGGCCGCGGCGGTGAGAGCGCTGAATCCTAACCACTAGACCACCAGGGAGCAGGCACAGGTCGTCCACCACCACCCAATATAGAAACAAGAACTGGTCAGCAGGCTACTCAGGATCCCATTTCCTATTACAGGAAAATTAAAGCAGACATGCAAGGACACACCATTTTCAGGCACAGCATGAAGAAAGAAATTGACTGCACCTCAAATGCACTCACAACTCTTCACACTTTACAGCTCTCCAAGACCTAGCACACCCTCATAAGACATCCCATCCTTCAGCAGTAATAGCACTTACACACTTAACTAGCAGGAAAATTCAGAAGTACAATTAAAGGGACGATCAGTGCTTCTTCTCAGAGCCCCGATAGGAGGGCAGCTCTTAGCTTTCCCAGGTCAACGCAGGCATCTCCAGCTCTACATGTGCAGGCTTTTACTTAAGGTGCTGGGACCTTCACTCCTCTTTTACAATGCTGTGTATAGAACTACGAGTCCCACAATGCAGTGTAACACATGACCTGCTGTCGATAGTCATGGAAGAACCTCGGAACTAGAAAAGCTCTGATGAGATTAGTGGGTGGGCACGTCCGGGTCACTGCTTGTTTTCCTTTCTCAGTGTGTCTGTAAATTATACAACTTTACACTTTATCTAAAGATAAAAGGTTTCACCTTCCTATAAAACAATTCCTCCTTCAGAGTGTGCCCCAACATTTCATTTACTTAGTGTGAGAAAACAAAATAGCTTAAATGCATTTTTTTTATCATGCAGTACTTTCCTTTTTATCTCATGAAAAATCCTTGATTCCACCTTTCCTTTTTCAAGGAAGTAGGCAGGAAGTTTAAATGAAAAGGGAGAAATGGTTGTGAAAAAGAGTCTTAGGTCCAAATTGTGGGTGCTAGATTTTGAAAGGTACTTGATGGCATGAATAAATGTTTCGATTTGGAGGAGGTGTGTGGATGAAAGAAAAATGGGCGTACTCTGTAGTATGAGTGTGAGATTGTAAACGGTATTTGAAGTAAATATTGATTGCTGGTGCTCTGAAAATGTAGGTTTAAGCCTTTAAAAGAAGAGGCAGTTTCCCAGTTGGGGAATTGAACCCCAGTCTCCCAGGTCCCAGGCAGGGCCACTCTCCACTATACTAAGTAGGAAGAGATATTTTTGTGTGTGCTGAGCAGCTCCTTCTTCTGTCCAACCCGCCCTCTCTGTGCCAAGCGTCTGAGTTTTTCCATTTCTCACTTCCTTCCCACCCACACGGGGGGGCAGAGCTGGCTTAAGGATGCTGCAACTGTTGCACTCGCACTGCTCGCTCACATGCACGGGGGCACCCACCTCAGGGGGGGGGGGGGCGCTCTGCTTAGTCTCAACTTAACATTTAATACAACCTGCTGCAGAGTTCCTTCCCTTTACAGATTTCAGGCAACAATCAAAATGGCAACACAACTCTTCTCATTAATCTTCCTGCCAGAGAGAGCCCAGATTTTTGCCTGCTAGCAGCAGGGCCGGCTGTAGCCCTGGTGGCTGGAAGACAGTCTTTTTTGGCACCCCCCAACCCCCTTCACTCCATCACCACCTACTCGGATTCACTCACTGCCACCTGCCAAATGTGCCCCTCATCTATCCATAGCCCCTCTCACATAGATTAGATTTGTTTTAAAGAGCTGGATAGCTGCTTGACTATCCAGACAGCTCTCCACATTAGATATGGTTCTGTTCTTTGCGTCAGGCACATGAACCCTCTACGCTATTTTATATCTAGTCAAAGCTGCCTCTGGACAAAACCACCAACTCTCTCCCTAGCAGGAACGGTAATCACAAGAGGTATCTTGGCATTTTATTTGCTTTCTGTAGTTTGGACACCCAAGGAACTTTCCAGCATGAGCTTTTAAATCGCAAGTTTCGTAAGTTATTGCTAAACACAGCGCCCCCCGAGGTCAGCAACTCCAATCCTGGTCAGCACCCGGTGCGGCCGCACTGCTCGCACCTCCCTAAACCCGGCCCTGAGTGGCAGTTTTGCATCGCCATGAAATTGTCATGCCGTTGAGGTCAGTGTGTGATGTGGCCAAGGCTATCCTATTTGAGGACTCCGGGAGAGACAGCTGCTCCCTTAATGAAGGAGTGGCCTTCTGACTGAAGTCACCTGAGGCAGGGGCCCACTGTCAGAGGCCTTATGGGGCAGGGACCCGCTGCAACTCCTGGCTTGCCCCATGCAACCCCTGGAGAACCCTAAATGACATCCATGTAAGTGCCTACTGTCGAGGTCAGCAAGGTCAGTGTGTGGCTCGGCCCAGGCTATCCTATCTGAGGTCTCCTGAAGGGACAGCTGCCACCTTAAAGAAGGAGTGGCGTTCTGACTGGCGCCAACTGAGGTAGGGGCCCGCTGTCAGAGGCCATATGGGGGAGGGGCCCGCTGCGACATCTGGCTTGCCCCTTGCGACCCCTGGTGACCCCTAGGTGACATCCATGCGAGCGCTTGCCGTCAAGGTCAGCGTGTGGCACGGCCAAGGCTATCCTCCCCTGAGGCTCCTGAAGGGACAGCTGGCGCCTGAAGTAAGGAGTGGCCTTCTGACCGAAGTCACCTGAGGCAGGTGCCCGCCGTCAGAGGCCTTATGGGGCAGGGGCTAAAGGGACATTTTAAGTCCAGCCAGAAGGCAGAAGGTTTGGTCTGTGCTGTCCTGGGGCAGGACTTCCTCCTTAGTAGGGCTGCCACCTGGCTGTGTTTTTTGAACCACCTCGTCTGTACGTTTAATTCCAGGCTGGTAAAAATATTGAGAAAAGCTGTGAAATTCAGGTTCTAAGAAAGGAGGCAACCCCAATCTTATACACACTGCGCTGACACTTACAAAGGGTATTCCTGGTGCAGCAGGGAAATGTGCCCCCTGGAGACATCTTGCAGTCACTATGTGGACAAGCAAGAGCTCTGGAGCTCTGGAGCTCTCAGCTGATCACAGCAAGATGGAGTGCTTTCAGATGTTATTTGGAGTGAAAAAAAGAGCTGTGAGAAAGCTGTGTGATATTGTGAGAAAAGTCAATTAAAGAAGAACTAGTGGTAATGAAGCATTTGTAATTGAAAGGTTTCCTAATGTGTTTGAATCCATGAAAAGTGTAAAATGAAAGGTTTCCTATAAGAAATGTAAGTGTAGAAGTAAAAAGTGTAAGGAACTTCGCGTTCCCTGACCGGGAATCGAACCCAGGCCGCGGCGGTGAGAGCGCCGAATCCTAAACACTAGACCACCAGGGAGCAGGCACAGGTTGTCCACCACCACCCAATATAGAAACAAGAACTGGTCAGCAGGCTACTCAGGATCCCATTTCCTATTACAGGAAAATTAAAGCAGACATGCAAGGACACACCATTTTCAGGCACAGCATGAAGAAAGAAATTGACTGCACCTCAAATGCACTCACAACTCTTCACACTTTACAGCTCTCCAAGACCTAGCACACCCTCATAAGACATCCCATCCTTCAGCAGTAATAGCACTTACACACTTAACTAGCAGGAAAATTCAGAAGTACAATTAAAGGGACGATCAGTGCTTCTTCTCAGAGCCCCGATAGGAGGGCAGCTCTTAGCTTTCCCAGGTCAACGCAGGCATCTCCAGCTCTACATGTGCAGGCTTTTACTTAAGGTGCTGGGACCTGCACTCCTCTTTTACAATGCTGTGTATAGAACTACGAGTCCCACAATGCAGTGTAACACATGACCTGCTGTCGATAGTCATGGAAGAACCTCGGAACTAGAAAAGCTCTGATGAGATTAGTGGGTGGGCACATCCGGGTCACTGCTTGTTTTCCTTTCTCAGTGTGTCTGTAAATTATACAACTTTACACTTTATCTAAAGATAAAAGGTTTCACCTTCCTCTAAAACAATTCCTCCTTCAGAGTGTGCCCCAACATTTCATTTACTTAGTGTGAGAAAACAAAATAGCTTAAATGCATTTTTTTTATCATGCAGTACTTTCCTTTTTATCTCATGAAAAATCCTTGATTCCACCTTTCCTTTTTCAAGGAAGTAGGCAGGAAGTTTAAATGAAAAGGGAGAAATGGTTGTAAAAAAGAGTCTTAGGTCCAAATTGTGGGTGCTAGATTTTGAAAGGTACTTGATGGCATGAATAAATGTTTCGATTTGGAGGAGGTGTGTGGATGAAAGAAAAATGGGCGTACTCTGTAGTATGAGTGTGAGATTGTAAACGGTATTTGAAGTAAATATTGATTGCTGGTGCTCTGAAAATGTAGGTTTAAGCCTTTAAAAGAAGAGGCAGTTTCCCAGTTGGGGAATTGAACCCCAGTCTCCCAGGTCCCAGGCAGGGCCACTCTCCACTATACTAAGTAGGAAGAGATATTTTTGTGTGTGCTGAGCAGCTCCTTCTTCTGTCCAACCCGCCCTCTCTGTGCCAAGCGTCTGAGTTTTTCCATTTCTCACTTCCTTCCCACCCACACGGGGGGGCAGAGCTGGCTTAAGGATGCTGCAACTGTTGCACTCGCACTGCTCGCTCACATGCACGGGGGCACCCACCTCAGGGGGGGGGGGCGCTCTGCTTAGTCTCAACTTAACATTTAATACAACCTGCTGCAGAGTTCCTTCCCTTTACAGATTTCAGGCAACAATCAAAATGGCAACACAACTCTTCTCATTAATCTTCCTGCCAGAGAGAGCTCAGATTTTTGCCTGCTAGCAGCAGGGCCGGCTGTAGCCCTGGTGGCTGGAAGACAGTCTTTTTTGGCACCCCCCAACCCCCTTCACTCCATCACCACCTACTCGGATTCACTCACTGCCACCTGCCAAATGTGCCCCTCATCTATCCATAGCCCCTCTCACATAGATTAGATTTGTTTTAAAGAGCTGGATAGCTGCTTGACTATCCAGACAGCTCTCCACATTAGATATGGTTCTGTTCTTTGCGTCAGGCACATGAACCCTCTACGCTATTTTATATCTAGTCAAAGCTGCCTCTGGACAAAACCACCAACTCTCTCCCTAGCAGGAACGGTAATCACAAGAGGTATCTTGGCATTTTATTTGCTTTCTGTAGTTTGGACACCCAAGGAACTTTCCAGCATGAGCTTTTAAATCGCAAGTTTCGTAAGTTATTGCTAAACACAGCGCCCCCCGAGGTCAGCAACTCCAATCCTGGTCAGCACCCGGTGCGGCCGCACTGCTCGCACCTCCCTAAACCCGGCCCTGAGTGGCAGTTTTGCATCGCCATGAAATTGTCATGCCGTTGAGGTCAGTGTGTGATGTGGCCAAGGCTATCCTATTTGAGGACTCCGGGAGAGACAGCTGCTCCCTTAATGAAGGAGTGGCCTTCTGACTGAAGTCACCTGAGGCAGGGGCCCACTGTCAGAGGCCTTATGGGGCAGGGACCCGCTGCAACTCCTGGCTTGCCCCATGCAACCCCTGGAGAACCCTAAATGACATCCATGTAAGTGCCTACTGTCGAGGTCAGCAAGGTCAGTGTGTGGCTCGGCCCAGGCTATCCTATCTGAGGTCTCCTGAAGGGACAGCTGCCACCTTAAAGAAGGAGTGGCGTTCTGACTGGCGCCAACTGAGGTAGGGGCCCGCTGTCAGAGGCCATATGGGGGAGGGGCCCGCTGCGACATCTGGCTTGCCCCTTGCGACCCCTGGTGACCCCTAGGTGACATCCATGCGAGCGCTTGCCGTCAAGGTCAGCGTGTGGCACGGCCAAGGCTATCCTCCCCTGAGGCTCCTGAAGGGACAGCTGGCGCCTGAAGTAAGGAGTGGCCTTCTGACCGAAGTCACCTGAGGCAGGTGCCCGCCGTCAGAGGCCTTATGGGGCAGGGGCTAAAGGGACATTTTAAGTCCAGCCAGAAGGCAGAAGGTTTGGTCTGTGCTGTACTGGGGCAGGACTTCCTCCTTAGTAGGGCTGCCACCTGGCTGTGTTTTTTGAACCACCTCGTCTGTACGTTTAATTCCAGGCTGGTAAAAATATTGAGAAAAGCTGTGAAATTCAGGTTCTAAGAAAGGAGGCAACCCCAATCTTATACACACTGCGCTGACACTTACAAAGGGTATTCCTGGTGCAGCAGGGAAATGTGCCCCCTGGAGACATCTTGCAGTCACTATGTGGACAAGCAAGAGCTCTGGAGCTCTGGAGCTCTCAGCTGATCACAGCAAGATGGAGTGCTTTCAGATGTTATTTGGAGTGAAAAAAAGAGCTGTGAGAAAGCTGTGTGATATTGTGAGAAAAGTCAATTAAAGAAGAACTAGTGGTAATGAAGCATTTGTAATTGAAAGGTTTCCTAATGTGTTTGAATCCATGAAAAGTGTAAAATGAAAGGTTTCCTATAAGAAATGTAAGTGTAGAAGTAAAAAGTGTAAGGAACTTCGCGTTCCCTGACCGGGAATCGAACCCAGGCCGCGGCGGTGAGAGCGCCGAATCCTAAACACTAGACCACCAGGGAGCAGGCACAGGTTGTCCACCACCACCCAATATAGAAACAAGAACTGGTCAGCAGGCTACTCAGGATCCCATTTCCTATTACAGGAAAATTAAAGCAGACATGCAAGGACACACCATTTTCAGGCACAGCATGAAGAAAGAAATTGACTGCACCTCAAATGCACTCACAACTCTTCACACTTTACAGCTCTCCAAGACCTAGCACACCCTCATAAGACATCCCATCCTTCAGCAGTAATAGCACTTACACACTTAACTAGCAGGAAAATTCAGAAGTACAATTAAAGGGACGATCAGTGCTTCTTCTCAGAGCCCCGATAGGAGGGCAGCTCTTAGCTTTCCCAGGTCAACGCAGGCATCTCCAGCTCTACATGTGCAGGCTTTTACTTAAGGTGCTGGGACCTTCACTCCTCTTTTACAATGCTGTGTATAGAACTACGAGTCCCACAATGCAGTGTAACACATGACCTGCTGTCGATAGTCATGGAAGAACCTCGGAACTAGAAAAGCTCTGATGAGATTAGTGGGTGGGCACGTCCGGGTCACTGCTTGTTTTCCTTTCTCAGTGTGTCTGTAAATTATACAACTTTACACTTTATCTAAAGATAAAAGGTTTCACCTTCCTATAAAACAATTCCTCCTTCAGAGTGTGCCCCAACATTTCATTTACTTAGTGTGAGAAAACAAAATAGCTTAAATGCATTTTTTTTATCATGCAGTACTTTCCTTTTTATCTCATGAAAAATCCTTGATTCCACCTTTCCTTTTTCAAGGAAGTAGGCACGAAGTTTAAATGAAAAGGGAGAAATGGTTGTGAAAAAGAGTCTTAGGTCCAAATTGTGGGTGCTAGATTTTGAAAGGTACTTGATGGCATGAATAAATGTTTCGATTTGGAGGAGGTGTGTGGATGAAAGAAAAATGGGCGTACTCTGTAGTATGAGTGTGAGATTGTAAACGGTATTTGAAGTAAATATTGATTGCTGGTGCTCTGAAAATGTAGGTTTAAGCCTTTAAAAGAAGAGGCAGTTTCCAAGTGGGGGAATTGAACCCCAGTCTCCCAGGCAGGGACACTCTCCACTATACTAAGTAGGAAGAGATATTTTTGTGTGTGCTGAGCAGCTCCTTCTTCTGTCCAACCCGCCCTCTCTGTGCCAAGCGTCTGAGTTTTTCCATTTCTCACTTCCTTCCCACCCACACGGGGGGGCAGAGCTGGCTTAAGGATGCTGCAACTGTTGCACTCGCACTGCTCGCTCACATGCACGGGGGCACCCACCTCAGGGGGGGGGGGGCGCTCTGCTTAGTCTCAACTTAACATTTAATACAACCTGCTGCAGAGTTCCTTCCCTTTACAGATTTCAGGCAACAATCAAAATGGCAACACAACTCTTCTCATTAATCTTCCTGCCAGAGAGAGCCCAGATTTTTGCCTGCTAGCAGCAGGGCCGGCTGTAGCCCTGGTGGCTGGAAGACAGTCTTTTTTGGCACCCCCCAACCCCCTTCACTCCATCACCACCTACTCGGATTCACTCACTGCCACCCGCCAAATGTGCCCCTCATCTATCCATAGCCCCTCTCACATAGATTAGATTTGTTTTAAAGAGCTGGATAGCTGCTTGACTATCCAGACAGCTCTCCACATTAGATATGGTTCTGTTCTTTGCGTCAGGCACATGAACCCTCTACGCTATTTTATATCTAGTCAAAGCTGCCTCTGGACAAAACCACCAACTCTCTCCCTAGCAGGAACGGTAATCACAAGAGGTATCTTGGCATTTTATTTGCTTTCTGTAGTTTGGACACACAAGGAACTTTCCAGCATGAGCTTTTAAATCGCAAGTTTCGTAAGTTATTGCTAAACACAGCGCCCCCCGAGGTCAGCAACTCCAATCCTGGTCAGCACCCGGTGCGGCCGCACTGCTCGCACCTCCCTAAACCCGGCCCTGAGTGGCAGTTTTGCATCGCCATGAAATTGTCATGCCGTTGAGGTCAGTGTGTGACGTGGCCAAGGCTATCCTATTTGAGGACTCCGGGAGAGACAGCTGCTCCCTTAATGAAGGAGTGGCCTTCTGACTGAAGTCACCTGAGGCAGGGGCCCACTGTCAGAGGCCTTATGGGGCAGGGACCCGCTGCAACTCCTGGCTTGCCCCATGCAACCCCTGGAGAACCCTAAATGACATCCATGTAAGTGCCTACTGTCGAGGTCAGCAAGGTCAGTGTGTGGCTCGGCCCAGGCTATCCTATCTGAGGTCTCCTGAAGTGACAGCTGCCACCTTAAAGAAGGAGTGGCGTTCTGACTGGCGCCAACTGAGGTAGGGGCCCGCTGTCAGAGGCCATATGGGGGAGGGGCCCGCTGCGACATCTGGCTTGCCCCTTGCGACCCCTGGTGACCCCTAGGTGACATCCATGCGAGCGCTTGCCGTCAAGGTCAGCGTGTGGCGCGGCCAAGGCTATCCTCCCCTGAGGCTCCTGAAGGGACAGCTGGCGCCTGAAGTAAGGAGTGGCCTTCTGACCGAAGTCACCTGAGGCAGGTGCCCGCCGTCAGAGGCCTTATGGGGCAGGGGCTAAAGGGACATTTTAAGTCCAGCCAGAAGGCAGAAGGTTTGGTCTGTGCTGTCCTGGGGCAGGACTTCCTCTTTAGTAGGGCTGCCACCTGGCTGTGTTTTTTGAACTACCTCGTCTGTATGTTTAATTCCAGGCTGGTAAAAATATTGAGAAAAGCTGTGAAATTCAGGTTCTAAGAAAGGAGGCAACCCCAATCTTATACACACTGCGCTGACACTTACAAAGGGTATTCCTGGTGCAGCAGGGAAATGTGCCCCCTGGAGACATCTTGCAGTCACTATGTGGACAAGCAAGAGCTCTGGAGCTCTGGAGCTCTCAGCTGATCACAGCAAGATGGAGTGCTTTCAGATGTTATTTGGAGTGAAAAAAAGAGCTGTGAGAAAGCTGTGTGATATTGTGAGAAAAGTCAATTAAAGAAGAAGTAGTGGTAATGAAGCATTTGTAATTGAAAGGTTTCCTAATGTGTTTGAATCCATGAAAAGTGTCAAATGAATGGTTTCCTATAAGAAATGTAAGTGTAGAAGTAAAAAGTGTAAGGAACTGCGCGTTCCCTGACCGGGAATCGAACCCAGGCCACGGCGGTGAGAGCGCCGAATCCTAACCACTAGACCACCAGGGAGCAGGCACAGGTTGTCCACCACCACCCAATATAGAAACAAGAACTGGTCAGCAGGCTACTCAGGATCCCATTTCCTATTACAGGAAAATTAAAGCAGACATGCAAGGACACACCATTTTCAGGCACAGCATGAAGAAAGAAATTGACTGCACCTCAAATGCACTCACAACTCTTCACACTTTACAGCTCTCCAAGACCTAGCACACGCTCATAAGACATCCCATCCTTCAGCAGTAATAGCACTTACACACTTAACTAGCAGGAAAATTCAGAAGTACAATTAAAGGGACGATCAGTGCTTCTTCTCAGAGCCCCGATAGGAGGGCAGCTCTTAGCTTTCCCAGGTCAACGCAGGCATCTCCAGCTCTACATGTGCAGGCTTTTACTTAAGGTGCTGGGACCTGCACTCCTCTTTTACAATGCTGTGTATAGAACTACGAGTCCCACAATGCAGTGTAACACATGACCTGCTGTCGATAGTCATGGAAGAACCTCGGAACTAGAAAAGCTCTGATGAGATTAGTGGGTGGGCACGTCCGGGTCACTGCTTGTTTTCCTTTCTCAGTGTGTCTGTAAATTATACAACTTTACACTTTATCTAAAGATAAAAGGTTTCACCTTCCTATAAAACAATTCCTCCTTCAGAGTGTGCCCCAACATTTCATTTACTTAGTGTGAGAAAACAAAATAGCTTAAATGCATTTTTTTTATCATGCAGTACTTTCCTTTTTATCTCATGAAAAATCCTTGATTCCACCTTTCCTTTTTCAAGGAAGTAGGCAGGAAGTTTAAATGAAAAGGGAGAAATGGTTGTGAAAAAGAGTCTTAGGTCCAAATTGTGGGTGCTAGATTTTGAAAGGTACTTGATGGCATGAATAAATGTTTCGATTTGGAGGAGGTGTGTGGATGAAAGAAAAATGGGCGTACTCTGTAGTATGAGTGTGAGATTGTAAACGGTATTTGAAGTAAATATTGATTGCTGGTGCTCTGAAAATGTAGGTTTAAGCCTTTAAAAGAAGAGGCAGTTTCCCAGTTGGGGAATTGAACCCCAGTCTCCCAGGTCCCAGGCAGGGCCACTCTCCACTATACTAAGTAGGAAGAGATATTTTTGTGTGTGCTGAGCAGCTCCTTCTTCTGTCCAACCCGCCCTCTCTGTGCCAAGCGTCTGAGTTTTTCCATTTCTCACTTCCTTCCCACCCACACGGGGGGGCAGAGCTGGCTTAAGGATGCTGCAACTGTTGCACTCGCACTGCTCGCTCACATGCACGGGGGCACCCACCTCAGGGGGGGGGGGGCGCTCTGCTTAGTCTCAACTTAACATTTAATACAACCTGCTGCAGAGTTCCTTCCCTTTACAGATTTCAGGCAACAATCAAAATGGCAACACAACTCTTCTCATTAATCTTCCTGCCAGAGAGAGCCCAGATTTTTGCCTGCTAGCAGCAGGGCCGGCTGTAGCCCTGGTGGCTGGAAGACAGTCTTTTTTGGCACCCCCCAACCCCCTTCACTCCATCACCACCTACTCGGATTCACTCACTGCCACCTGCCAAATGTGCCCCTCATCTATCCATAGCCCCTCTCACATAGATTAGATTTGTTTTAAAGAGCTGGATAGCTGCTTGACTATCCAGACAGCTCTCCACATTAGATATGGTTCTGTTCTTTGCGTCAGGCACATGAACCCTCTACGCTATTTTATATCTAGTCAAAGCTGCCTCTGGACAAAACCACCAACTCTCTCCCTAGCAGGAACGGTAATCACAAGAGGTATCTTGGCATTTTATTTGCTTTCTGTAGTTTGGACACCCAAGGAACTTTCCAGCATGAGCTTTTAAATCGCAAGTTTCGTAAGTTATTGCTAAACACAGCGCCCCCCGAGGTCAGCAACTCCAATCCTGGTCAGCACCCGGTGCGGCCGCACTGCTCGCACCTCCCTAAACCCGGCCCTGAGTGGCAGTTTTGCATCGCCATGAAATTGTCATGCCGTTGAGGTCAGTGTGTGATGTGGCCAAGGCTATCCTATTTGAGGACTCCGGGAGAGACAGCTGCTCCCTTAATGAAGGAGTGGCCTTCTGACTGAAGTCACCTGAGGCAGGGGCCCACTGTCAGAGGCCTTATGGGGCAGGGACCCGCTGCAACTCCTGGCTTGCCCCATGCAACCCCTGGAGAACCCTAAATGACATCCATGTAAGTGCCTACTGTCGAGGTCAGCAAGGTCAGTGTGTGGCTCGGCCCAGGCTATCCTATCTGAGGTCTCCTGAAGGGACAGCTGCCACCTTAAAGAAGGAGTGGCGTTCTGACTGGCGCCAACTGAGGTAGGGGCCCGCTGTCAGAGGCCATATGGGGGAGGGGCCCGCTGCGACATCTGGCTTGCCCCTTGCGACCCCTGGTGACCCCTAGGTGACATCCATGCGAGCGCTTGCCGTCAAGGTCAGCGTGTGGCACGGCCAAGGCTATCCTCCCCTGAGGCTCCTGAAGGGACAGCTGGCGCCTGAAGTAAGGAGTGGCCTTCTGACCGAAGTCACCTGAGGCAGGTGCCCGCCGTCAGAGGCCTTATGGGGCAGGGGCTAAAGGGACATTTTAAGTCCAGCCAGAAGGCAGAAGGTTTGGTCTGTGCTGTCCTGGGGCAGGACTTCCTCCTTAGTAGGGCTGCCACCTGGCTGTGTTTTTTGAACCACCTCGTCTGTACGTTTAATTCCAGGCTGGTAAAAATATTGAGAAAAGCTGTGAAATTCAGGTTCTAAGAAAGGAGGCAACCCCAATCTTATACACACTGCGCTGACACTTACAAAGGGTATTCCTGGTGCAGCAGGGAAATGTGCCCCCTGGAGACATCTTGCAGTCACTATGTGGACAAGCAAGAGCTCTGGAGCTCTGGAGCTCTCAGCTGATCACAGCAAGATGGAGTGCTTTCAGATGTTATTTGGAGTGAAAAAAAGAGCTGTGAGAAAGCTGTGTGATATTGTGAGAAAAGTCAATTAAAGAAGAACTAGTGGTAATGAAGCATTTGTAATTGAAAGGTTTCCTAATGTGTTTGAATCCATGAAAAGTGTAAAATGAAAGGTTTCCTATAAGAAATGTAAGTGTAGAAGTAAAAAGTGTAAGGAACTTCGCGTTCCCTGACCGGGAATCGAACCCAGGCCGCGGCGGTGAGAGCGCCGAATCCTAAACACTAGACCACCAGGGAGCAGGCACAGGTTGTCCACCACCACCCAATATAGAAACAAGAACTGGTCAGCAGGCTACTCAGGATCCCATTTCCTATTACAGGAAAATTAAAGCAGACATGCAAGGACACACCATTTTCAGGCACAGCATGAAGAAAGAAATTGACTGCACCTCAAATGCACTCACAACTCTTCACACTTTACAGCTCTCCAAGACCTAGCACACCCTCATAAGACATCCCATCCTTCAGCAGTAATAGCACTTACACACTTAACTAGCAGGAAAATTCAGAAGTACAATTAAAGGGACGATCAGTGCTTCTTCTCAGAGCCCCGATAGGAGGGCAGCTCTTAGCTTTCCCAGGTCAACGCAGGCATCTCCAGCTCTACATGTGCAGGCTTTTACTTAAGGTGCTGGGACCTGCACTCCTCTTTTACAATGCTGTGTATAGAACTACGAGTCCCACAATGCAGTGTAACACATGACCTGCTGTCGATAGTCATGGAAGAACCTCGGAACTAGAAAAGCTCTGATGAGATTAGTGGGTGGGCACATCCGGGTCACTGCTTGTTTTCCTTTCTCAGTGTGTCTGTAAATTATACAACTTTACACTTTATCTAAAGATAAAAGGTTTCACCTTCCTCTAAAACAATTCCTCCTTCAGAGTGTGCCCCAACATTTCATTTACTTAGTGTGAGAAAACAAAATAGCTTAAATGCATTTTTTTTATCATGCAGTACTTTCCTTTTTATCTCATGAAAAATCCTTGATTCCACCTTTCCTTTTTCAAGGAAGTAGGCAGGAAGTTTAAATGAAAAGGGAGAAATGGTTGTAAAAAAGAGTCTTAGGTCCAAATTGTGGGTGCTAGATTTTGAAAGGTACTTGATGGCATGAATAAATGTTTCGATTTGGAGGAGGTGTGTGGATGAAAGAAAAATGGGCGTACTCTGTAGTATGAGTGTGAGATTGTAAACGGTATTTGAAGTAAATATTGATTGCTGGTGCTCTGAAAATGTAGGTTTAAGCCTTTAAAAGAAGAGGCAGTTTCCCAGTTGGGGAATTGAACCCCAGTCTCCCAGGTCCCAGGCAGGGCCACTCTCCACTATACTAAGTAGGAAGAGATATTTTTGTGTGTGCTGAGCAGCTCCTTCTTCTGTCCAACCCGCCCTCTCTGTGCCAAGCGTCTGAGTTTTTCCATTTCTCACTTCCTTCCCACCCACACGGGGGGGCAGAGCTGGCTTAAGGATGCTGCAACTGTTGCACTCGCACTGCTCGCTCACATGCACGGGGGCACCCACCTCAGGGGGGGGGGGGCGCTCTGCTTAGTCTCAACTTAACATTTAATACAACCTGCTGCAGAGTTCCTTCCCTTTACAGATTTCAGGCAACAATCAAAATGGCAACACAACTCTTCTCATTAATCTTCCTGCCAGAGAGAGCTCAGATTTTTGCCTGCTAGCAGCAGGGCCGGCTGTAGCCCTGGTGGCTGGAAGACAGTCTTTTTTGGCACCCACAACCCCCTTCACTCCATCACCACCTACTCGGATTCACTCACTGCCACCCGCCAAATGTGCCCCTCATCTATCCATAGCCCCTCTCACATAGATTAGATTTGTTTTAAAGAGCTGGATAGCTGCTTGACTATCCAGACAGCTGTCCACATTAGATATGGTTCTGTTCTTTGCGTCAGGCACATGAACCCTCTACGCTATTTTATATCTAGTCAAAGCTGCCTCTGGACAAAACCACCAACTCTCTCCCTAGCAGGAACGGTAATCACAAGAGGTATCTTGGCATTTTATTTGCTTTCTGTAGTTTGGACACACAAGGAACTTTCCAGCATGAGCTTTTAAATCGCAAGTTTCGTAAGTTATTGCTAAACACAGCGCCCCCCGAGGTCAGCAACTCCAATCCTGGTCAGCACCCGGTGCGGCCGCACTGCTCGCACCTCCCTAAACCCGGCCCTGAGTGGCAGTTTTGCATCGCCATGAAATTGTCATGCCGTTGAGGTCAGTGTGTGACGTGGCCAAGGCTATCCTATTTGAGGACTCCGGGAGAGACAGCTGCTCCCTTAATGAAGGAGTGGCCTTCTGACTGAAGTCACCTGAGGCAGGGGCCCACTGTCAGAGGCCTTATGGGGCAGGGACCCGCTGCAACTCCTGGCTTGTCCCATGCAACCCCTGGAGAACCCTAAATGACATCCATGTAAGTGCCTACTGTCGAGGTCAGCAAGGTCAGTGTGTGGCTCGGCCCAGGCTATCCTATCTGAGGTCTCCTGAAGGGACAGCTGCCACCTTAAAGAAGGAGTGGCGTTCTGACTGGCGCCAACTGAGGTAGGGGCCCGCTGTCAGAGGCCATATGGGGGAGGGGCCCGCTGCGACATCTGGCTTGCCCCTTGCGACCCCTGGTGACCCCTAGGTGACATCCATGCGAGCGCTTGCCGTGAAGGTTAGCGTGTGGCGCGGCCAAGGCTATCCTCCCCTGAGGCTCCTGAAGGGACAGCTGGCGCCTGAAGTAAGGAGTGGCCTTCTGACCGAAGTCACCTGTGGCAGGTGCCCGCCGTCAGAGGCCTTATGGGGCAGGGGCTAAAGGGACATTTTAAGTCCAGCCAGAAGGCAGAAGGTTTGGTCTGTGCTGTCCTGGGGCAGGACTTCCTCCTTAGTAGGGCTGCCACCTGGCTGTGTTTTTTGAACTACCTCGTCTGTACGTTTAATTCCAGGCTGGTAAAAATATTGAGAAAAGCTGTGAAATTCAGGTTCTAAGAAAGGAGGCAACCCCAATCTTATACACACTGCGCTGACACTTACAAAGGGTATTCCTGGTGCAGCAGGGAAATGTGCCCCCTGGAGACATCTTGCAGTCACTATGTGGACAAGCAAGAGCTCTGGAGCTCTGGAGCTCTCAGCTGATCACAGCAAGATGGAGTGCTTTCAGATGTTATTTGGAGTGAAAAAAAGAGCTGTGAGAAAGCTGTGTGATATTGTGAGAAAAGTCAATTAAAGAAGAACTAGTGGTAATGAAGCATTTGTAATTGAAAGGTTTCCTAATGTGTTTGAATCCATGAAAAGTGTAAAATGAAAGGTTTCCTATAAGAAATGAAAGTGTAGAAGTAAAAAGTGTAAGGAACTGCGCGTTCCCTGACCGGGAATCGAACCCGGGCCGCGGCGGTGAAAGCGCTGAATCCTAACCACTAGACCACCAGGGAGCAGGCACAGGTCGTCCACCACCACCCAATATAGAAACAAGAACTGGTCAGCAGGCTACTCAGGATCCCATTTCCTATTACAGGAAAATTAAAGCAGACATGCAAGGACACACCATTTTCAGGCACAGCATGAAGAAAGAAATTGACTGCACCTCAAATGCACTCACAACTCTTCACACTTTACAGCTCTCCAAGACCTAGCACACCCTCATAAGACATCCCATCCTTCAGCAGTAATAGCACTTACACACTTAACTAGCAGGAAAATTCAGAAGTACAATTAAAGGGACGATCAGTGCTTCTTCTCAGAGCCCCGATAGGAGGGCAGCTCTTAGCTTTCCCAGGTCAACGCAGGCATCTCCAGCTCTACATGTGCAGGCTTTTACTTAAGGTGCTGGGACCTTCACTCCTCTTTTACAATGCTGTGTATAGAACTACGAGTCCCACAATGCAGTGTAACACATGACCTGCTGTCGATAGTCATGGAAGAACCTCGGAACTAGAAAAGCTCTGATGAGATTAGTGGGTGGGCACGTCCGGGTCACTGCTTGTTTTCCTTTCTCAGTGTGTCTGTAAATTATACAACTTTACACTTTATCTAAAGATAAAAGGTTTCACCTTCCTATAAAACAATTCCTCCTTCAGAGTGTGCCCCAACATTTCATTTACTTAGTGTGAGAAAACAAAATAGCTTAAATGCATTTTTTTTATCATGCAGTACTTTCCTTTTTATCTCATGAAAAATCCTTGATTCCACCTTTCCTTTTTCAAGGAAGTAGGCACGAAGTTTAAATGAAAAGGGAGAAATGGTTGTGAAAAAGAGTCTTAGGTCCAAATTGTGGGTGCTAGATTTTGAAAGGTACTTGATGGCATGAATAAATGTTTCGATTTGGAGGAGGTGTGTGGATGAAAGAAAAATGGGCGTACTCTGTAGTATGAGTGTGAGATTGTAAACGGTATTTGAAGTAAATATTGATTGCTGGTGCTCTGAAAATGTAGGTTTAAGCCTTTAAAAGAAGAGGCAGTTTCCAAGTGGGGGAATTGAACCCCAGTCTCCCAGGCAGGGACACTCTCCACTATACTAAGTAGGAAGAGATATTTTTGTGTGTGCTGAGCAGCTCCTTCTTCTGTCCAACCCGCCCTCTCTGTGCCAAGCGTCTGAGTTTTTCCATTTCTCACTTCCTTCCCACCCACACGGGGGGGCAGAGCTGGCTTAAGGATGCTGCAACTGTTGCACTCGCACTGCTCGCTCACATGCACGGGGGCACCCACCTCAGGGGGGGGGGCGCTCTGCTTAGTCTCAACTTAACATTTAATACAACCTGCTGCAGAGTTCCTTCCCTTTACAGATTTCAGGCAACAATCAAAATGGCAACACAACTCTTCTCATTAATCTTCCTGCCAGAGAGAGCCCAGATTTTTGCCTGCTAGCAGCAGGGCCGGCTGTAGCCCTGGTGGCTGGAAGACAGTCTTTTTTGGCACCCCCCAACCCCCTTCACTCCATCACCACCTACTCGGATTCACTCACTGCCACCTGCCAAATGTGCCCCTCATCTATCCATAGCCCCTCTCACATAGATTAGATTTGTTTTAAAGAGCTGGATAGCTGCTTGACTATCCAGACAGCTCTCCACATTAGATATGGTTCTGTTCTTTGCGTCAGGCACATGAACCCTCTACGCTATTTTATATCTAGTCAAAGCTGCCTCTGGACAAAACCACCAACTCTCTCCCTAGCAGGAACGGTAATCACAAGAGGTATCTTGGCATTTTATTTGCTTTCTGTAGTTTGGACACCCAAGGAACTTTCCAGCATGAGCTTTTAAATCGCAAGTTTCGTAAGTTATTGCTAAACACAGCGCCCCCCGAGGTCAGCAACTCCAATCCTGGTCAGCACCCGGTGCGGCCGCACTGCTCGCACCTCCCTAAACCCGGCCCTGAGTGGCAGTTTTGCATCGCCATGAAATTGTCATGCCGTTGAGGTCAGTGTGTGATGTGGCCAAGGCTATCCTATTTGAGGACTCCGGGAGAGACAGCTGCTCCCTTAATGAAGGAGTGGCCTTCTGACTGAAGTCACCTGAGGCAGGGGCCCACTGTCAGAGGCCTTATGGGGCAGGGACCCGCTGCAACTCCTGGCTTGCCCCATGCAACCCCTGGAGAACCCTAAATGACATCCATGTAAGTGCCTACTGTCGAGGTCAGCAAGGTCAGTGTGTGGCTCGGCCCAGGCTATCCTATCTGAGGTCTCCTGAAGGGACAGCTGCCACCTTAAAGAAGGAGTGGCGTTCTGACTGGCGCCAACTGAGGTAGGGGCCCGCTGTCAGAGGCCATATGGGGGAGGGGCCCGCTGCGACATCTGGCTTGCCCCTTGCGACCCCTGGTGACCCCTAGGTGACATCCATGCGAGCGCTTGCCGTCAAGGTCAGCGTGTGGCACGGCCAAGGCTATCCTCCCCTGAGGCTCCTGAAGGGACAGCTGGCGCCTGAAGTAAGGAGTGGCCTTCTGACCGAAGTCACCTGAGGCAGGTGCCCGCCGTCAGAGGCCTTATGGGGCAGGGGCTAAAGGGACATTTTAAGTCCAGCCAGAAGGCAGAAGGTTTGGTCTGTGCTGTACTGGGGCAGGACTTCCTCCTTAGTAGGGCTGCCACCTGGCTGTGTTTTTTGAACCACCTCGTCTGTACGTTTAATTCCAGGCTGGTAAAAATATTGAGAAAAGCTGTGAAATTCAGGTTCTAAGAAAGGAGGCAACCCCAATCTTATACACACTGCGCTGACACTTACAAAGGGTATTCCTGGTGCAGCAGGGAAATGTGCCCCCTGGAGACATCTTGCAGTCACTATGTGGACAAGCAAGAGCTCTGGAGCTCTGGAGCTCTCAGCTGATCACAGCAAGATGGAGTGCTTTCAGATGTTATTTGGAGTGAAAAAAAGAGCTGTGAGAAAGCTGTGTGATATTGTGAGAAAAGTCAATTAAAGAAGAACTAGTGGTAATGAAGCATTTGTAATTGAAAGGTTTCCTAATGTGTTTGAATCCATGAAAAGTGTAAAATGAAAGGTTTCCTATAAGAAATGTAAGTGTAGAAGTAAAAAGTGTAAGGAACTTCGCGTTCCCTGACCGGGAATCGAACCCAGGCCGCGGCGGTGAGAGCGCCGAATCCTAAACACTAGACCACCAGGGAGCAGGCACAGGTTGTCCACCACCACCCAATATAGAAACAAGAACTGGTCAGCAGGCTACTCAGGATCCCATTTCCTATTACAGGAAAATTAAAGCAGACATGCAAGGACACACCATTTTCAGGCACAGCATGAAGAAAGAAATTGACTGCACCTCAAATGCACTCACAACTCTTCACACTTTACAGCTCTCCAAGACCTAGCACACCCTCATAAGACATCCCATCCTTCAGCAGTAATAGCACTTACACACTTAACTAGCAGGAAAATTCAGAAGTACAATTAAAGGGACGATCAGTGCTTCTTCTCAGAGCCCCGATAGGAGGGCAGCTCTTAGCTTTCCCAGGTCAACGCAGGCATCTCCAGCTCTACATGTGCAGGCTTTTACTTAAGGTGCTGGGACCTGCACTCCTCTTTTACAATGCTGTGTATAGAACTACGAGTCCCACAATGCAGTGTAACACATGACCTGCTGTCGATAGTCATGGAAGAACCTCGGAACTAGAAAAGCTCTGATGAGATTAGTGGGTGGGCACGTCCGGGTCACTGCTTGTTTTCCTTTCTCAGTGTGTCTGTAAATTATACAACTTTACACTTTATCTAAAGATAAAAGGTTTCACCTTCCTATAAAACAATTCCTCCTTCAGAGTGTGCCCCAACATTTCATTTACTTAGTGTGAGAAAACAAAATAGCTTAAATGCATTTTTTTTATCATGCAGTACTTTCCTTTTTATCTCATGAAAAATCCTTGATTCCACCTTTCCTTTTTCAAGGAAGTAGGCACGAAGTTTAAATGAAAAGGGAGAAATGGTTGTGAAAAAGAGTCTTAGGTCCAAATTGTGGGTGCTAGATTTTGAAAGGTACTTGATGGCATGAATAAATGTTTCGATTTGGAGGAGGTGTGTGGATGAAAGAAAAATGGGCGTACTCTGTAGTATGAGTGTGAGATTGTAAACGGTATTTGAAGTAAATATTGATTGCTGGTGCTCTGAAAATGTAGGTTTAAGCCTTTAAAAGAAGAGGCAGTTTCCAAGTGGGGGAATTGAACCCCAGTCTCCCAGGCAGGGACACTCTCCACTATACTAAGTAGGAAGAGATATTTTTGTGTGTGCTGAGCAGCTCCTTCTTCTGTCCAACCCGCCCTCTCTGTGCCAAGCGTCTGAGTTTTTCCATTTCTCACTTCCTTCCCACCCACACGGGGGGGCAGAGCTGGCTTAAGGATGCTGCAACTGTTGCACTCGCACTGCTCGCTCACATGCACGGGGGCACCCACCTCAGGGGGGGGGGGGGGGGCGCTCTGCTTAGTCTCAACTTAACATTTAATACAACCTGCTGCAGAGTTCCTTCCCTTTACAGATTTCAGGCAACAATCAAAATGGCAACACAACTCTTCTCATTAATCTTCCTGCCAGAGAGAGCCCAGATTTTTGCCTGCTAGCAGCAGGGCCGGCTGTAGCCCTGGTGGCTGGAAGACAGTCTTTTTTGGCACCCCCAACCCCCTTCACTCCATCACCACCTACTCGGATTCACTCACTGCCACCCGCCAAATGTGCCCCTCATCTATCCATAGCCCCTCTCACATAGATTAGATTTGTTTTAAAGAGCTGGATAGCTGCTTGACTATCCAGACAGCTCTCCACATTAGATATGGTTCTGTTCTTTGCGTCAGGCACATGAACCCTCTACGCTATTTTATATCTAGTCAAAGCTGCCTCTGGACAAAACCACCAACTCTCTCCCTAGCAGGAACGGTAATCACAAGAGGTATCTTGGCATTTTATTTGCTTTCTGTAGTTTGGACACACAAGGAACTTTCCAGCATGAGCTTTTAAATCGCAAGTTTCGTAAGTTATTGCTAAACACAGCGCCCCCCGAGGTCAGCAACTCCAATCCTGGTCAGCACCCGGTGCGGCCGCACTGCTCGCACCTCCCTAAACCCGGCCCTGAGTGGCAGTTTTGCATCGCCATGAAATTGTCATGCCGTTGAGGTCAGTGTGTGACGTGGCCAAGGCTATCCTATTTGAGGACTCCGGGAGAGACAGCTGCTCCCTTAATGAAGGAGTGGCCTTCTGACTGAAGTCACCTGAGGCAGGGGCCCACTGTCAGAGGCCTTATGGGGCAGGGACCCGCTGCAACTCCTGGCTTGCCCCATGCAACCCCTGGAGAACCCTAAATGACATCCATGTAAGTGCCTACTGTCGAGGTCAGCAAGGTCAGTGTGTGGCTCGGCCCAGGCTATCCTATCTGAGGTCTCCTGAAGTGACAGCTGCCACCTTAAAGAAGGAGTGGCGTTCTGACTGGCGCCAACTGAGGTAGGGGCCCGCTGTCAGAGGCCATATGGGGGAGGGGCCCGCTGCGACATCTGGCTTGCCCCTTGCGACCCCTGGTGACCCCTAGGTGACATCCATGCGAGCGCTTGCCGTCAAGGTCAGCGTGTGGCGCGGCCAAGGCTATCCTCCCCTGAGGCTCCTGAAGGGACAGCTGGCGCCTGAAGTAAGGAGTGGCCTTCTGACCGAAGTCACCTGAGGCAGGTGCCCGCCGTCAGAGGCCTTATGGGGCAGGGGCTAAAGGGACATTTTAAGTCCAGCCAGAAGGCAGAAGGTTTGGTCTGTGCTGTCCTGGGGCAGGACTTCCTCCTTAGTAGGGCTGCCACCTGGCTGTGTTTTTTGAACTACCTCGTCTGTATGTTTAATTCCAGGCTGGTAAAAATATTGAGAAAAGCTGTGAAATTCAGGTTCTAAGAAAGGAGGCAACCCCAATCTTATACACACTGCGCTGACACTTACAAAGGGTATTCCTGGTGCAGCAGGGAAATGTGCCCCCTGGAGACATCTTGCAGTCACTATGTGGACAAGCAAGAGCTCTGGAGCTCTGGAGCTCTCAGCTGATCACAGCAAGATGGAGTGCTTTCAGATGTTATTTGGAGTGAAAAAAAGAGCTGTGAGAAAGCTGTGTGATATTGTGAGAAAAGTCAATTAAAGAAGAACTAGTGGTAATGAAGCATTTGTAATTGAAAGGTTTCCTAATGTGTTTGAATCCATGAAAAGTGTAAAATGAAAGGTTTCCTATAAGAAATGTAAGTGTAGAAGTAAAAAGTGTAAGGAACTGCGCGTTCCCTGACCGGGAATCGAACCCGGGCCGCGGCGGTGAGAGCGCTGAATCCTAACCACTAGACCACCAGGGAGCAGGCACAGGTCGTCCACCACCACCCAATATAGAAACAAGAACTGGTCAGCAGGCTACTCAGGATCCCATTTCCTATTACAGGAAAATTAAAGCAGACATGCAAGGACACACCATTTTCAGGCACAGCATGAAGAAAGAAATTGACTGCACCTCAAATGCACTCACAACTCTTCACACTTTACAGCTCTCCAAGACCTAGCACACCCTCATAAGACATCCCATCCTTCAGCAGTAATAGCACTTACACACTTAACTAGCAGGAAAATTCAGAAGTACAATTAAAGGGACGATCAGTGCTTCTTCTCAGAGCCCCGATAGGAGGGCAGCTCTTAGCTTTCCCAGGTCAACGCAGGCATCTCCAGCTCTACATGTGCAGGCTTTTACTTAAGGTGCTGGGACCTTCACTCCTCTTTTACAATGCTGTGTATAGAACTACGAGTCCCACAATGCAGTGTAACACATGACCTGCTGTCGATAGTCATGGAAGAACCTCGGAACTAGAAAAGCTCTGATGAGATTAGTGGGTGGGCACGTCCGGGTCACTGCTTGTTTTCCTTTCTCAGTGTGTCTGTAAATTATACAACTTTACACTTTATCTAAAGATAAAAGGTTTCACCTTCCTATAAAACAATTCCTCCTTCAGAGTGTGCCCCAACATTTCATTTACTTAGTGTGAGAAAACAAAATAGCTTAAATGCATTTTTTTTATCATGCAGTACTTTCCTTTTTATCTCATGAAAAATCCTTGATTCCACCTTTCCTTTTTCAAGGAAGTAGGCAGGAAGTTTAAATGAAAAGGGAGAAATGGTTGTGAAAAAGAGTCTTAGGTCCAAATTGTGGGTGCTAGATTTTGAAAGGTACTTGATGGCATGAATAAATGTTTCGATTTGGAGGAGGTGTGTGGATGAAAGAAAAATGGGCGTACTCTGTAGTATGAGTGTGAGATTGTAAACGGTATTTGAAGTAAATATTGATTGCTGGTGCTCTGAAAATGTAGGTTTAAGCCTTTAAAAGAAGAGGCAGTTTCCCAGTTGGGGAATTGAACCCCAGTCTCCCAGGTCCCAGGCAGGGCCACTCTCCACTATACTAAGTAGGAAGAGATATTTTTGTGTGTGCTGAGCAGCTCCTTCTTCTGTCCAACCCGCCCTCTCTGTGCCAAGCGTCTGAGTTTTTCCATTTCTCACTTCCTTCCCACCCACACGGGGGGGCAGAGCTGGCTTAAGGATGCTGCAACTGTTGCACTCGCACTGCTCGCTCACATGCACGGGGGCACCCACCTCAGGGGGGGGGGGGCGCTCTGCTTAGTCTCAACTTAACATTTAATACAACCTGCTGCAGAGTTCCTTCCCTTTACAGATTTCAGGCAACAATCAAAATGGCAACACAACTCTTCTCATTAATCTTCCTGCCAGAGAGAGCCCAGATTTTTGCCTGCTAGCAGCAGGGCCGGCTGTAGCCCTGGTGGCTGGAAGACAGTCTTTTTTGGCACCCCCCAACCCCCTTCACTCCATCACCACCTACTCGGATTCACTCACTGCCACCTGCCAAATGTGCCCCTCATCTATCCATAGCCCCTCTCACATAGATTAGATTTGTTTTAAAGAGCTGGATAGCTGCTTGACTATCCAGACAGCTCTCCACATTAGATATGGTTCTGTTCTTTGCGTCAGGCACATGAACCCTCTACGCTATTTTATATCTAGTCAAAGCTGCCTCTGGACAAAACCACCAACTCTCTCCCTAGCAGGAACGGTAATCACAAGAGGTATCTTGGCATTTTATTTGCTTTCTGTAGTTTGGACACCCAAGGAACTTTCCAGCATGAGCTTTTAAATCGCAAGTTTCGTAAGTTATTGCTAAACACAGCGCCCCCCGAGGTCAGCAACTCCAATCCTGGTCAGCACCCGGTGCGGCCGCACTGCTCGCACCTCCCTAAACCCGGCCCTGAGTGGCAGTTTTGCATCGCCATGAAATTGTCATGCCGTTGAGGTCAGTGTGTGATGTGGCCAAGGCTATCCTATTTGAGGACTCCGGGAGAGACAGCTGCTCCCTTAATGAAGGAGTGGCCTTCTGACTGAAGTCACCTGAGGCAGGGGCCCACTGTCAGAGGCCTTATGGGGCAGGGACCCGCTGCAACTCCTGGCTTGCCCCATGCAACCCCTGGAGAACCCTAAATGACATCCATGTAAGTGCCTACTGTCGAGGTCAGCAAGGTCAGTGTGTGGCTCGGCCCAGGCTATCCTATCTGAGGTCTCCTGAAGGGACAGCTGCCACCTTAAAGAAGGAGTGGCGTTCTGACTGGCGCCAACTGAGGTAGGGGCCCGCTGTCAGAGGCCATATGGGGGAGGGGCCCGCTGCGACATCTGGCTTGCCCCTTGCGACCCCTGGTGACCCCTAGGTGACATCCATGCGAGCGCTTGCCGTCAAGGTCAGCGTGTGGCACGGCCAAGGCTATCCTCCCCTGAGGCTCCTGAAGGGACAGCTGGCGCCTGAAGTAAGGAGTGGCCTTCTGACCGAAGTCACCTGAGGCAGGTGCCCGCCGTCAGAGGCCTTATGGGGCAGGGGCTAAAGGGACATTTTAAGTCCAGCCAGAAGGCAGAAGGTTTGGTCTGTGCTGTCCTGGGGCAGGACTTCCTCCTTAGTAGGGCTGCCACCTGGCTGTGTTTTTTGAACCACCTCGTCTGTACGTTTAATTCCAGGCTGGTAAAAATATTGAGAAAAGCTGTGAAATTCAGGTTCTAAGAAAGGAGGCAACCCCAATCTTATACACACTGCGCTGACACTTACAAAGGGTATTCCTGGTGCAGCAGGGAAATGTGCCCCCTGGAGACATCTTGCAGTCACTATGTGGACAAGCAAGAGCTCTGGAGCTCTGGAGCTCTCAGCTGATCACAGCAAGATGGAGTGCTTTCAGATGTTATTTGGAGTGAAAAAAAGAGCTGTGAGAAAGCTGTGTGATATTGTGAGAAAAGTCAATTAAAGAAGAACTAGTGGTAATGAAGCATTTGTAATTGAAAGGTTCCTAATGTGTTTGAATCCATGAAAAGTGTAAAATGAAAGGTTTCCTATAAGAAATGTAAGTGTAGAAGTAAAAAGTGTAAGGAACTTCGCGTTCCCTGACCGGGAATCGAACCCAGGCCGCGGCGGTGAGAGCGCCGAATCCTAAACACTAGACCACCAGGGAGCAGGCACAGGTTGTCCACCACCAACCAATATAGAAACAAGAACTGGTCAGCAGGCTACTCAGGATCACCATTTCCTATTACAGGAAAATTAAAGCAGACATGCAAGGATCACACCATTTTCAGGCACAGCATGAAGAAAGAAATTGACTGCACCTCAAATG